>NC_140945.1:63120619-63810619 GCF_014529385.1 Adiantum capillus-veneris | reverse complement strand
AATGCTATTCCAAGCTGTTTTTGCAAATATTTTTTTGTTTTTCCTTGCAATTAGTCAACTTATGTAGACAGTCTTGTATATGCAATAATTCATAAGGAATTAATGTTGATGCTAATAATATGTCCACCGTCAGAAACGAAGCTCAAGTCAAGGCCAAAAAAACTCATGATAGATCACCCGTTTAAAAGGTGAAGACGATACATGGCACTCAAGTGGATGTACCACATCAGGTTGGCACATGTGTATGCATCCAGCTCATGTTCATGGGCTTTCCCAAATTGCAAAGATCCGAGCAGGATGCTTGCATCAGCTGAAGAGGATTATCATGTTGTCCCAGAAAGTGTGCAGAATGATCCTGGGGCTGTTATTTTGGATATGAATGGTCTTTTGATTCATAAACTGGATCTGGAAGAAGATATGTTTTTCCCTACATGGAATCTACAATATGACCAGGTAATGGAGGAGAGTCCAAGAAGGATATACTTCCTTGTGCAGCCGGATGCAAGGCAGTTCTTATTGTGGGCAGCAACTGATTTCAATGTCTTCATTTGGAGCTCACAGCCATGGAACATAATGTTGTAAAGCGTTTTCGTGAATGCTTTCTAGGTTTATGAGGACTTGTAGCAGGGTTCATTGCACAGACTTCCTGTGATGTGCTTAATTATCACAAAATCAAGGGCAAAGAACCCATTTTCTTCAAGCACCTCAATGATTTCTGGAACAGGTATAATGGTCAGTTTGGTCCACACAATACACTACTGGTTGATGATAGTTTGTACAAGTGTATATTTAATTTTTCTAGCAATTGCTGCATTGTGCCAGCGTTTGGCTTGCCTAATGATACAACTCAAAGGCCATTCCTTACACATAAGCTTGCCCCATGGCTGTACAAGTACCTGAACGCAGGGGATAGAACGTAGTTTGTTACTGGAGGATGAGATGTGTTTGGCACCTGCGGCAGTGAAGAGGAATAAGGATCTTATAGATTTGCATGGATAGAGTGTTGCCATCGTGTTAGATGGGGCAAAATTGAAAAGAATACCTTTGAGGAGATTCAACGGGAGGCATCTAACAAAGTGGGGGATTTCCCAGAGCAAAAGGAGGCCTACAAGGTGGTGTGGGACCCTACTCTTCATAAACGGCTTGGACAAACACGCTTGGGCACATTGGTGGATTGCCTCTGATGTTTGGACAGCCTGCTTTTTGTAACAGCTAGTGGATGTAGCTTCTGTGGAGTTTTAGAGAATCGCCTCTGGTCATCCTATTTGTAACACCATACTTTTTTATGGTTCTTGCTCATTGCAAAAATCTATAATATAATTCATCGCTCAAAGCGACCATGTACTGTTTTTTTTTTTGAGAAGGTTATTAAGTTCCACTCTTATGTTGAGTACATTATACAAAATCTGGCTTTATGCAACATTGCACTGTTTACTTTCGTGCGAAGCCTATTAAGTTTCGGTCTTAAGTTAGAGTACATAAACATCATCTATTTAGGATTTTCTCAATTTCCATGTTTTGGTGCCATGAGAGTTATATTGATAGAAATAGGACAAATTACTTGTAGATTTGGCAGCGGAATGGTAAAAAATTGTATCTGTTAACTTTACATAACTGACTAGCAACGCATGTAGACCATATGAATAGAATGACAAGACTTGTTTGCTCATATAAGAACCAAACGATTAAAATTACATCTCCCATGGCATGCTGTTGTATACAGATTCAAAGGCCTCCGGCGAGATTGTATACAATCCCCTAGCACCCTGGACTACTGTCAGAGGGATTTTTATACACTTGACAAGATGGGGGTACATGACTGTGTTTATGCCCAAAAGCTTGTAACAATAATCAACGACCTGCTTATAATAGAAGCCTTTCAAAATGTGCAACCCTGCTTCAAACACACTGCCACAATTGTCAACGTCGTGTGCTTTGAGATTCTCCAATGTGCTTGTGCACTTGATCAAGTAAAAATGCCACCTTCTTCATTCCCATCTTCGGCATTCATAGAAAAGTTGTCACGTACCTGAATCGCATCACTCAATGCTTCATAGTGCCCTTCATAGATAGGCTCCTCATATTTGTCATCACTATTTCCACCATCACTTTGAGCAATTTTGTGGAAACTCCAACTAGACACGTGTGTTTTGTTGCTGCAATTCTTCCACTGGTTGTGCATGCATGCACTATAATAGCAAGATAGCTGCCTATGTGTGATGGAGGAGCCATCTTGTTTTGAGTAGCCTCGACCAGAATGTACGGAGCGTGCATTAGGGATAGCTTCACAATCCCATCTGTTCTCCTGGGACACTTCTCCAAGCTTGACCTCCCAAAAGACACGCTCTACCTACCTATGCTTGGAAGGGTATTGAGCAATGGACCCATCGGAAAAATGCTGGCGAAGAAATTGCACAACATCAGCTGCACATTTGAGCGTAGCTCCATTGCTCTTCATCTGCTCGTGTGTAAGTGCCCTTTTCACAACTACTCTTGCCCCATCATGTTCTCCTTTCCCGTGGCCACTTCCAAATAAGTTCCACACCATCACTTTCCCTATCAAAGCAGCATATCTACCAACCAAATAAATACTTTGACTTTGATGGTTCTTGCATCCTTTAGCAGCTCCTGTGGACAACATACAAATTTCTCTGATCCACATTTTGTACATTGACCCATGTGGCATTTTAGACCATGGTAGGTAGAGCCAGCTTGCTTGGGACACAATAGAGAATCTATAAGCTTTGAAATGCTCTTCACACTGTACTTTGTAGCAACACCCTGCAAGTGATGAATCATTGCACACAGTGCATGCACATTTGCACAACCCACCATGCATTCCAAATGCTTGACTACACATATGATTCACAGCCTCCTTCAAATATGAATTTTTCACATGGTAAACACAACAACATGTCAGCCTATCCTTTAGCTTTCGCACAAAGTAGGGCTTCTTTGATTCAAAAGCACGAAGTTGGATTGCTACATCCGGATTGGAATCCTTGAAACGTTGGTAGAGCTCAGCCTGCATTCCACAACAAGAAGGCTTGAATGACGAATAAATCATGTGTCAAAGCTACCCATTAGCTATTAATAGCTATCAATAGTAAGCTATAGCTATTAATAGCTTTCAAAGCTATGAAATAAAAATCACTAGCTATAAATACCTATAGAAAAAATCTATCATTATCTATCAAATACCCATAAAGTAGAAATCACCTGCTATAAATAGCTATCAAAAGCTATCAAACAGCCACTAGTAGCTTTCGTATACAATCACTAACTATAAATTACCTTTCACCTAAAGCAAACACCTGATCATTCACTATCAATAGCTATCAGAGAGCTACCAATAGCTATCAAAATGGCAGTTATCAAAATGGCAGTTATCAAAATCAATAGCTACAACTAGCTATGAAATATTTAAGAACCATAGTTGAGAGGTAGCTATCACCAGCTATAAACAGCTATTAAAGATCTGTCAAAAGCTGTCAAAGAGCTACCAATAGAAACCACATAGCAATCACTAAACATTAGCTATGAAATAGCAATCACTAGCTATGAAAAGCTATTATAGTTATCAAAGAGCTATTAATAGCTATCGAGTAGCAATCACTAGCGATAAAGTAGCCTTGGCTATGAAATAGCAAACACTAGCTATGATATATCTATCAAAAAGCTATCAATAGCTATAAAACAAGCACTATCTATGAATAACTGCCAATAGCTAGCTATCAATAGCTATCCAATAGCAGTCAATAGCTATGAAACAACCACTAGGTAGGAAAAACTATCAAATAGCAGTTACCAAAGAGCTATTAATAGCTATCTCACAGCAATTACTATCTATAAAATAGCTATCAAATAGTAAACACTAGCTATGAAATAGCTATCATTAGCTATTATAGTTATCAAGGATCTGTTCTAGTAGCTATCCTGTAGCAATCACTAGCTATGGAATAGATTTGGCTATGAAATAGCAGCAAACACTAGCTATGAGATATCTATCAAATAGTTATCAATAGCTATGAAACAAGAAGCACTAGCTATGAACAACTATCAATAGCTATCAAACATCAATCACTAGCTATGAAATAGCTTTTAAGTAAAGAAAATACTTGATTCTTAGCTATTGATAGCGATCACTAGCTATAAAATAGCAATCATCGGCTATAAAATATCTATTATTTAGCTATCAAATACCAATAAAATAGCAATTGCTGGCTATGAATAGCTATCGGTAGCTATCAAAGAGCTACCAATAGCTATCAAATTGCAATTACTACATATAAAATATCTTTCAAATAGAAAACACTAGCTATGAAATACCTCATCCTAAAGAAAATACTTGATTATTAGCTATCAATAGTCATCACTAGCTATAGAATGTCATTGACTAACTATAAAATATCTATTGATTACCTATTAAAAAGAAAATTTTGGCTATGAAATAGCAATCACAACTTTGACGGCTATCAACTGGCCAATATAGTGAACAACTATGACATTATTTGACTAGTTATAAGATGGTACAACATAGCTAGTGGGTGGCTATGAAGTAAACTGCATTAGATAGCTATTAGTGTGGCAAGAGTTATCTATAAAACACGGATAGCTACTAGCCAAAATTTGATAGCTATTCACTAGCCATTGCCAAAGAATAACTATAACGAACAACCATTAAACACATAATTGGCATCAAAACAGATAGATAATGGTCAATAATTGACAGCTAAACCCTTGCAATAGTTATGTAAGTAATTCAAACAGCTGTGCAGTCAAAAAGCTTCTACCCGGCAAGAGTATCTAACAAATACAAAAAGCCACTACATGGAATACACTTTCTTCCATACCTGTGATACGTCCAGTAAATGGATGGGATGTTCGATATACTCCTTGCGACCAATTCTCTTGCAACATATGTCTTTTTTGTTGGGGGATACACGAGTCTCAAGCATCCAAGAGTTGAATATTAGCTCCTTTACCTCTTCAGGTATGCGACTTTTTGAAGACTCCGATGACATGTGGCAAAGGACAAAGTGGTCTTCTCAGTTTGTTGGAGTAGCTGATTCTTGGCTCCATACAAGTTCCTTCTATGAATAGAAAGTAGCTTGGAGACAAAATTAACATTAAGGCCTTGTGCCTCCTCTGGGTTTTTTGAGTTCAGAAGCATCATCATGGTAGACCTCTTGAGGAACATCTCATCTTCAGTTTGTGGCCTCTTCAAGTCTTGAAGTGTGTTCCGAATATTTCCTATCAGTGTATCTGCAATACAGGGTGTTGATGCTTTGTTGTTTTGGATATCTTTCAGTGAAGGGTGTTGAATCATCTGATTGAAGATGTCTTTCTTGGTGTCCATGTCCATTCCACTTGTGCTTTGAAGTACATATCGTGCAATCCCTTTTGCTATCTTTGCGCTTTTTTCATTCTCGATAATTTTTGCACAGCCCTGTGCCTTTGATAAGTCTTCTATTCCTTCGGCTGCTTCATTCCCTTCTCTTTCAACAACCAAACCTACATTTGCTCTTCTCTTCAATCGGGCTCTTTGTTCTCTGTTGCGGAAAGCTTCATATTCCCTGATCACCATTGCCTACTTCAAGTCCTGGAATGAACCAACCATAACAAACATAACACAGTGACTTATTTACAATCATCAGCTAAGCTACAAGGAGCTATAGATAGTGCAGTCATAATCAAAAAGAGACTTTAGGGAAACAACCCACCAAGGCATCTTCAGATTCACGGAAAAAAGTGCTGCAAAAGCAAGTAGGAACCCAAAAAATGTTTGGATGAAATAATGAGCTATCATGACATAAACAACAGGTATTGCCAGGATCAAATCATCACACGGAATGCAGGGAATGGGAACCCCAAACAGAGAAATTGACATCTAAAGGATTCTCACTTCTACAACTATTTGTGTCATTTCATTGTGTTGATGTCAGGAATGTTGCTCTAGACCACCATGTGGTGTTCTATGCTTACTATCTACATTGAGTGCCTCCTTCCCAACAATACAATACAATGTAACAACCATAGATAAATTAAAGACAATCATAATATCCTTGGTCGTGTAGATAATAACCACCAATCATGTCACTAACTATATGTACATACCTCTCCAGATTTTACAATACAAGGCAAAAATTGTGAATAAACTAGAGATTACAGATCGTGTGACTGACCATATGTACATATCTCCTCGAATTTTGCCCTCACTCCCACCCCAAACATAACAAGTGCATTTAAAACAAACCTGTCCAAAGCACATCAGTTAAAAAGAGAGGGAGAGAAATAGATATAATGGCAAGGCACCTACTCCTTATCCTCCCCTTCCAAAGATGCAAGTTCCACCATGAGTTCTACTCACCTACAAAGCAGAAGAAAGATGCTTGGAGAGAGTGAGAGAGCAATACAGAAATAGCTACAGAGAGAGAGAGAGAGAGAGAGAGAGAGAGAGAGAGAGAGAGAGAGAGAGAGAGAGAGAGAGAGAGAGAGAGAGAGAGAGAGAGAGAGAGAGAGAGAGAGAGAGAGAGAGAGAGAGCAATGCTCCATAGCTGCGAGAACACAGACACTGCAGAGTGCGGGATGGTCGTTATGTCACCACGATCAAAAAATTCACTTGCCATAATAAAATTGTACTTTGTGAGTCTAACCACGTTTTAAAAAATAGTAGTCCCAAAAAATAGTTTTCAATGTTTCAAAGGACGAGAATTACTAGCTTCCTCACTCTCCTAAAAGTGATGTCCTGGAGATAGCTATTGTGTCCACCCACTCATGCTTCCACCCACAATGTTTTCTGACCATCTAGGTATCATTTCCACGGAGAACAAATAGGCATCTGGTAGATCATCATCTACCCCTGTAGGTGATTCCCCTGAAAAAATCCTCGACAAATGATCTACTCGTTGATGTGTAGTGACTTTTTTACAACCACAGTGAAATCAAATTCCAGAAGAATGATGAACCATCTCAGTATTCTCCATGTGCTGCATGGCTTGTTGACCAAATACAAGAAAGCTACAAAGAACACAAACTTGTTGGCTAATACGTAATGTCTATACTTTTAAACGGCATAGATAATTCTTAATCCTTCTCTTTTGGTGGTGGTGTAATTATTTTCCGCCATTTTCAATTTTCGGCTAGCATAAGAAATAGGAAAGTCAATTTTCCCATCTCCTGGTTGAGCTAGTATACAACCAATAGCAAAATTGGAAGCATCTACATGTACGTGGAATACCTTATTTCAATCTGGTGCTTTCAATATTGGGGTGAGGTGAGAGCTTGCTTAAGCTTCATGAAGGATTCTTCACATGCCTCGGTCCATTCAAAGTGTGTAATCAAGCTATACATGATGGGTTTTGCAATTATAGCGTACATGTAGATGAATCGTCTCGGTAGTATCCACAATGCCCCATGAAGGCTTGTACCTACTTGACTGTTGTTGGGTCTCGCAATACAGCAATGACATGAATCTTCTCAATATCAGTAGCTATGCCATTTTTAGACACTATATGTCCAAGAATTTCTCCTGTATCTACCTATGAATGTGCACTTTTCAGGATTTAAGCAAATCCTATAAAGTATACATTTTTCAAATACCTTTTTGAGGTGTTCAAAATGACCAGCCCGGATTAATGAATGTACGCATAGATCATCCATATATACTTCTAAGAATTTCCTAAGATATTCTTTGAAAGCATGGCTTATCAACCTTTGAAATGTGGCTGTAGCATTAGTTAACCCAAACGGCATAGCCCGATAGGCAAATATACCCCATTCTGTTGCAAAAGCAGTACTATGCTGATCTTTTGGGTCAACCAAAAGTTGATTGTATCCCAAAAAGCCGTCTAAGAAGCTGTAAGCTTATTTTCCTGCAACTCGTTCTAAAACATAATCAGTTATTGGAAGAGGAAAGTTGTCTCTAATGGTAGCTGCATTCACCTTTTTGAGATTAACACACACTCGTAATTTTTCATTCTTCTTGGGTACTACCACAATTGGAGACACGCAATCTGTGTGTTCAATATTGTAAATGAATTCCGCTTTCTTTAATTTTCAATCTCTTCTTTTATCTTCCTAAAAAATGTTTCATAATACGTGTATGGTCTCTGTCTACTTGGTTTCGCATCATCTCTCATGGGTATGGTATGTTGACAGATTTTTGGATCAACACCCTTGAGATCCTTGTAAGACCAAGCGAAGATATCTCGGTAATCCTTTAACAAGCTTAGCAAAAGCTTTTCTTCTTCTTCTGTTAGGTTATTTTCAATGTAGGCATGTTGAGGCTCTTCTCCTGGTTCAACAAAGTCTATCTTTTTAGCGTTTTCAGGCCCTTCGTAAGACTCGCCCTGTTTTTGTAGTTCCCTAACAGGTTGTTCGACTATGATTTTCCGATCTTGGAGAGTACCCCCGAATCTTCTGAGGTAGCTGAGTGTTCATCGAACTCATCAGTTGCATCGTAATAGAGGTCTAAAAAGACTTTTTGAGATTTCATTAAGTCCTTGGGTTCCTCATCTTTGTCTTCAATGTTGAGGATTGAAATCATTTGGATGGGAATTATGTCGTAGCCATCCTCATTGCAAAATTGAGTAGGCATAGACGTATTCACACATACATCCATTGTTGCAAAAATTTGAGTCTACTCGAATGGCTCAAACAAAGGCTCTGGAAGGGTTCAGATACATAGGCTTCGTCCGTGCAGTCCCTTTCTAGGATACATTCTTCTCGTCTTAAGCTTCCGTTTTTTGAATCTCCACACATCCAAATAGGAGTGTCTTTGTTTAAACAGGATGGGAGTTTAGTTTCAGCCAAAGAGACTGAACCAAATTCTTGGATGGGTGTTTTCAAGACATCTCTATAAGTGTGATCTTTTAGATTTACTCTTGTTATAGATCCCACTTGCTTCAAGTACAGATAATTGTTTCCCCAATCTTGGATAAGCTATACCTGTCGCATGAAAGGTCTTCCCAATATAATTTCATAGTTGAGTTTTTTTCCCAAAGTCTACTATGGCAAAAGTGTGTTGATATTCAATTCCACAGGAATTGACTACAAATTTTTCAAGCAGCCCTAGTGGTCTCTCAATGTGTCCATTAGCCAACTGCAATTTCATTCGAGTTTCTCTAATGGCTAACTGTCCCCAGGATTCCCATACTGCTTTAGTGTCTATGGCTATGCCAACTGCACTATCCAGTATTGCCATGGTTTCAATGTCATTATATTTCATTGGGAGGGTGGTGTTTCCTTCTTCCCCTTCATAATATTCTCCGACTTTGTTCATGGGAAATGATCAAATCTCTTTGTTTTCCATTTCATTTTTTAATTTTCTTAAATTCTTTGAGATTAACCAAGTTATCCCCACCTTCTCTAGGGTTTTGTGTAAATCATTCCACAAGTATGGTCTGAGTTTTAACAATTCTCCCGAGGTAAGAGTGCAATGGATGGGTGTAGACATGATTGAATGAGTGTTGTCTACTTCTAGGCTCTGTTCAGCTCTTTTTACTTGAGTGGTCTTGCACACAATGGATTCATCTTCGTTATCTCCCAGGTAAGAAGGTAATGTTTTTATTGTCAATGGTTTTGACATTCCTGAAGCTTCCGATCCGCAATCCCCATACAAGGATTGTACATCTATGTTCATATCAGAAGGTAGGTTATCCAACCAGACTTCCTCTATAGGAGCTGACTTTAGAGTTAAGCTCCCGTCATTGATCTCTCTCACTTTTTTCCATAAGTGACCTGGCCAGTCTTCCTCTACGAATGGAATTCCGTCTAAGGCATCTTCACTGTCAGGCACTATAAGCTTTGGTTCGTTTGGTTCAAGGTGGGGTTCTACCACCACATCAGATTTTTCTTTTGTTTCTTTTACCACAAGCTCTTCAGGTTTTGCGATACTTTCAAGCTTGGGTTTTTGTTTTTCCAGCATTTCTTGAGTGATTCTTACCAAATTTTGATAAGCTTCCAGCTTAGCTACTTCCATGTCTGGAGATGGATAGTTTTTCCAGGTTTTGGCCTGCTTTAAGTCTTGCTTGGTAAGCTTCCAAGGTGGCATTAATAGGCTTAAAAATTTTATCAACTAGAATGGATCCCCCAGATTTCACAGTTGTTTCCCAAAATTCACTTCCAGTTTCTATCAACTTTTTCTAGAATAGTTTCTTTGCTTTCTCCTCGATTTCTACCCGTTGTTTTTGTTTTCTCATCTCATATCTTTTGCTTCTTCTTCTTTTGATTCTTTGAGAAGAAACTTTCATATTTTCCGAATCATCAGAGGAGTTGTGTTTCTTTTTCTTGGCTTAGACTCTAGTGATTACCTTGATTGGAACAATCGGTTCACTCTCTGATAAGCTACTAGGTATCACTTGGACTACGTTTACTACGGTTTACCCTTGTTCAAAGGATTTATTGGACAATCTTCTGGAAAGTGTCCTCCCTTTTTGCAACATTGTATGCAATAGGCTTCAGTTGGTTTGAGGTTTTTTTTGGCTCTGGACATTCATTTTTCCAATGATCATCACCACCACCACAGTTATGAGAGTTTCCTGTTCTTGGCTTCATCGTGGGTCTCACCATGGGAGGTCTGACACCTTGATTAGCTACATCATACATTGGTGTGAGCTCTGGTGGAGCATAAGTCAATGTTTCTTCCATTGGTGGTGGATGTGGATTATACCAATCTCCTTCTACCATTATTGTAGATGGACAAGGCTCTGCATAGGGTCCTTCAGAGTGCATGTACTTTACAGGCACTGCATTATGTCCTGGATACGAAGGTTGTTGTCCCAACACAGGTTGAGGTCTTTCCATACCCATTGGTGGTCTTTGAGCTTGGGCCATATTAGACTGATATCTGTACATGGGTTGTCCTTGTGGCCTCATGGGCACGTAATGAACATTCCCATCATACTTTGGTTTGAAGTAACACTCATGGGTCTCATGGTTGGTCCATTTACCCTCAATTGCACACCATTTTTGTGGCCTAATTGGTTGTCCCTGTGGAGGTATCCCTTGTCCTGGTCCCCTCATAGGTGCTTTTTGCATATTGTTCATCATGTCATTCATCCTTTTAAGCATATCTTTTATGACTGAGAGTGGTGCTGCAACAACAGCCATTTCCACTTGTGCTAGTTTAGTGGATGTTGTTTTCTCACTTTGGTTATCCTTAGGGACATCTTCTTCCTTGAAAATTTTGCAATTGTCTCATAAGTCAATAGCATCTGACACACACGCTTCTAGGGTTGTATGTCTTTTACTATAGAGTATAGCATGAAGTTCTTTGTTTAGCAATCCCTCCAGAAACAAAGATACAAGTCATTCTTCTATAGGTATCTCCAGCTCTGGGCATATCTTCTATGACTGAGAGTGGTGCTGCAACAGCCGTTCCCACTTGTGCTAGTTTAGTGGATATTGTTTTCTCACTTTGGTTATCCTTAGGGACATCTTCTTCCTTAAAAATTTTGCAATTGTCTCATAAGTCAATAGCATCTGACACACACGCTTCTAGGGTTGTATTTTTTTTACTATAGAGTATAGCATGAAGTTCTTTGTTTAGCAGTCCCTCCAGAAACAAAGATACAAGTCATTCTTCTATAGGTATCTCCAGCTCTAGGCATCTGGAAATGTATTGTTTCATTCGAGTTGCACAATCCCTAACAGACTCACCATGTTTCTGTTTAAAGCTGTAGATTTGAGCTACAATATTATGTTTGATCCCTGTTTTGGAACAAGTAGCTACAAATACTTAAGCTAATGTGTTCAAGTCCATGATTGACCTTGGTGGAATGTTTTGGAACCATGTCAATGCTTTTTCTTCTAATGTCATTACAAACCCATCGAATTGAGTATGGAAATTGAATATACACTCTGCTCTTAGCACTTGCTTAAAGCTTGCTAAGTGGTCATATGGATCCCCTGATCCACTATATTTTTTGACCCATTTCTGAAAATCAGCTGGTCTGACGTGTGTGTTTGGTTCAACTCCAGGTCTTATGGTAGTTGGTCCTATTCCGAGTCCTTCAAACCAGTCTGTTGGAAATAGTGACTCATGTAGCCCTGGACTGGCCTTAGTGTCAGCCGGTTTTCTATGTGATGAGGTGGTTTTTGGTTTCTTCACATTACTCTCAGATGATCTCTCACGGTGTTCATCTCTTGGAATTGTTTCTGGTCCTTGTCCCAATATCCAATCTTGTATGGAATACCCTTGGTATTTGGTTTGTTCTACCTCCTCAGGAGTCATCATAACAAAGTTGTTATTATAACAATCCCTAAACAGGTAGGTTGGTAGGTCCGCTGATCCCTTATCTTTGATCTTGAAGATATAGATGATCTTCATGGCCGTTAATTGTCTTGGTTTGGCATGAGAAGTCCACAAAAGATCTTTTATGTTTCTATCTTCCCAACAATAGACTTCGATCCTAGGATTATCCGTACTAAGCTATTTCAAAGGCTTCAAGTCTACTTGATCGTATCCCTGGAATTCTACAGTTGGTGGTCCTTCTTTTGCTGACATATCTGGGATTATGGTGTTTACTTCTAACCCCCATTTGTCTATCACGTCAGGGTTTTTGACTTGTAAATACTGAGTTCCGTTTCGATCCATGTACATTTTTCCTTGTTTGTTTGCCCTAATCTCTTCTTCGAACTCAATACCATGGTTATCAATGTGAATAGCATACTCCTCGTTAGGGTCCAAGTAAACCTGGGCTCCATGACGGTTAGTCTTGTAAAAAGATAGTATATGCTTATAGCGCACTGTCGTTCCAGTTTTCGAGTGAGTTGAGTAAGAAGACATTTCGGATGTTGAATCTGAAAAAGTGTCTGAGTCTTCTTCAAGAATTGTGTGCAAGGAATTGCCTTGATTCACGCTTTCTTCGGTAGATACTCTACTAGAGGTTTCTCTGAGTATGCCCTGATTTCCTAGTACACAACCAGATCTAAGGTTCATATAGACTTATGAAGCCCTGGATAGAGTACTCACCTTTGGATTGACCTGTCGTCAGTTCCCACTTGATTAGATTGTGACTTTCTGTCAAGCCACTGATTCCTCATCTGCAACCTGATTCCTGTACAAATTCGATCGAGTTAGCTATTTTTCTATAAAGACAGTAGAGTTTTTGCTAACTCTTGTGATTGGTCTCTATGTATCACTTCAAATCGAGCTATGGGAGTCAAACTGACTTTCAAATTCGACTTTAGCAAAAATTCAAAGGTTTGATCTACAACCTGTAAATTGAGTGTACATGTATCAATTTTGATCCGATTGAACCCAAAATTGCCCGGTGGCTTAATATTATGTTGGTCTAACAATGTCTAAGTTCAAAACTCAAATTGATGCCTCTGGATAGCAGAAGTAAATAATCGTGATTATTTACTTTTGTCAATTTTTTACACTTTTTTGATTGGTTTAGCAAGTATACAACTTGCTAGAGTCTTTAGATAAGTTTCAACAAGTTTGGACAAAATCTGATCAAATTTATCAACTGTTTTGTGTCCGCAGACTCTGATTTTGAGAATCTGGCTTAAGTCTCACTTTTGGGATCCAAATTTCACCAAAGTTGATTTGTGAGGTCTACTTGATATGCTTGACCTTGTGGTATACTCAAACTTGCAAATTTCTCAAGTTTTGAAGCAGATATAAATCATCATGACTATTTACTACAGTTATAATTTTGTAACTTTTTGTCCCAACTTTGACACAGATATGTTAAGCACCTTAAGTTAAGGTCACTAGCCCAGTTTCATCAAGTTTGGACAATTTTTGGTCAAATGGTCATCATTATCTGTCCGCAGACTAACTTTGCAATTTCAGTCACAATTTTCAATCCAGTGATTCAAATCTTACCGAATTTGGTTTGTGGGCTTATTATAACATGTTAAAACTAGTGGTAGGCTGACTTGATCAAAAAAGTTGAAAAATTGGGTAGATGTAAATAATCACGATTATTTACTTCTGAATTTTTTTTGCAAATTTTTGGTTAACTGAGCATGTACACATGTTTATCACATCAACATAAGCCTATGAATCAATTTTCAATAAGTTTGGACAAATGTTTCCCAATTTAAACTCAAGATTCAAAAAGTGAGTACAAACTTTAGTTTTTACCCAGTTTTTTGCCAGTTTAGTGATCCAAATCTCTTGGGCCTTTACAAAAGTTGTTTGTACACATGCAATGAGTCCATGGTATGAACCTTGGTCAATTTAGAGCAGAAAGTCAATAATCGTGATTATTAACTTCACGCTTGAAATGAACGCTTTTTTGCAATTTTTTCAAAGACAGTCTTTATATGAGCTATTTTAAGCCTATAAATCAAGTCAAAACTTGCCTAATTTGTCAAGAAAAAGTAAATAATCTGAGTTTTGGCCAACTCTTGAAATTTTCACCTCGAAGTGTCTTTGAGCTTACCAACTGGTTCAAACAACTCTTAGGCTTACTCTCCAGTCGGATTGAGTCTTTTCGAGACCTAAGCACACATGCTTATGGTCTCAAACCCCACTTTAGGTCAAGTTCCAAAATCATGGTTATTAACAACAGTGGATTTTTGACCTAATCGTTATCGACCCAAAATGCATCTAAATGCTTAGCAATGATGCCCCAATACCCCGCATATGCTGAGGCGGTCCGGGGTGGGCAACAAGAGAGGCGGCCTCTAAACACCCCTCAAGGCTCCCGTGCTGCTCAATTGGGGCTGGGGAAACCACAAGCACAACACAACAACAAACCCACAGCCAAACCCAAACAAGATAGGGGCACCACCTAGTTATGGTATGCGAACTAGGATGAAAGAGAGATTTTGGCACAACCAAGAAGATGCACCACACAACACACACAAGCAACCTCACACCAAGACACACACAAAATGGACCAGAGAGAGCTAGAGCAAAGGGAAGAGAGAGGAAAGGATCTTGCCTAATACCTTATTCGTGACTTGCAAATGGAGATGGTTCGTTATGATGCTATCGTAGAACTTGTACAAAACTCACTCAATGCTTAGTGATTGCTAAACATTGCCAAAACACACACACACTGTCTTAGGGTGTGGGAGACCTCTCACCACAATACCCTCTTACAATGGACACAAAATTGGCAATGAAAAACACACTAAAACACTTTCTAAAATCAAGATCAACCGATAAAAACTCAAATACACAAGTCACCTTGAATTCACCAAACCGTATTGCACAAATGGAAGGACGAAGATTCGAACGTCGAATCACGCCTTTGATGCACCAAACCTCAGTTTATTGATGATGAAGGAGCATATACAATAGTGGTTTTGAGATTTGTGGAACTCACGCTCTCTCACTTGCAATGTGTAGCTTGAAGGCTTCTCTCACACCAAGAGTGAAGCTCACAAGTGGTTGCTACACCTAAGTCTCTCCTCACCCATAGAGTGTTGGGGTGCTATGTGAGATGTTGGAGGTTGTTTTACAAGAAGGAGAGGGGCCTATTTATAGTTTGGAGACCCCTCATTAAGATTATTAGAAATCCTAATTTACAAGATAACAAATCAGGATTATGATTTTCTTGAATATCAAAACATTGCGGGCCTTCTTTGTCTGCTTGAGTCATGGATGTGGGCTCAAAAAAGAGCATTATTGATGGTAGATAAGGTGAAAATAAAGTTTTAAGTAAGGAGAGAGAGAGAGAGAGTTACTTTGTACATGTCTTGAGATGAGGTGTCTTTTATCGTTAGGTCAATGCTATTTTGTGTTAGTATGTTAGTGGTTAGTGTTAGTAATCACTAGAAAGTTAATGATATATTTACAATGGGTATAATGGGGGGAATGGTTGAAGTAAGATGGTTGAATGAAGTGAGCAAATCCTTGTGATGGTGAAGCTTGAAGAAGTTTTGGACTTACTTGTGTAAGTTCTCAAAATGACTATCGATCTTCTTCTTCGTCTTCCCTTCTTTACGCCACCGCCGCCAAGGTTGATTATCACGATGAAAATGGTAATTCCATTGATGAGATCTCTTGATTTGCAGAGGATAAGCATGGTACACATGCTGAATGTATGTATATATATAAGGAGTAAGATGGAATTGTACTTTGGAGATAATAGGAAGAGGCATAGAGATGGTGTATGTACATGGAGAGCTCATATGAGAGCTATGGGAGTAAGTGGGGAGGTTAATGGTGAAGAAGGTGAGAGAAACCATTGAAGGTGCAAGTTTGAGTGAGGGATTGAGAGGAATGTGTGTGTGTGTGTGTGTAGAAGTGTGGAAAGAGGTGAGAGAAGACTATGGGCTACTTGTGAGAAAAGTGGGCAGACTGGGGTCCACTCAAAAAATCATAGCTCACCGGTGGTTATTCCAAAAATCATGAAAACATTTGAGGTGATTATTCAAAGCGTGGGCTACATTTTCTCTTTTGACCACCTCTCCAAACTTGGAGTGGAGATGGATATTAAAAATCCCACCAAAAGACCTGTTTTTTCTTCACAAAAAGTCTTCAGTGGCCCCCTCCTTTGTTGAATTTGTACAATGCATCCAAGAGTGAGCCTCTCCTTTGTCATATCATAATACAAAGCATCCAAGTTGCCCTTGAAACATGCATGGAGGAGGATTATTGGTGAATAAATAAATATATACAGGTGGGATTAGTGTATGGACTATTCATGGACTTTAGCTTAATGAGCACATGGTGTTAGAATAATGAGTAAAAATAATAATAAAAATATGGAGGAGTTATGGATATGGAAAGATATTGGAATCATATGATATGGTCCCTCTTTGAATTATTTTGGGTGAAAGAGAAAAAGGTATGCAAGTAAATAATATAATAAACGTGACCAATGAGTAGAAATCAATTTTTTTGTTTTCACGAGGGTGAGGGTGAAAATGTGGGGGTGATTCGTATAAAAGAAAAATATGAGGTTAGAGTATGTACACATTGCCAAAATATACTTATGGTGTAAGAGGATGAAAGAAGGCATACACAGGTTTAATAAAACACACACCTAAGTATAAATATTTAAATAAAATACCAGAATAATTATAAAAATCTCTATATTTAGGCCATATATATAATGCAATATTTACACACAAATGGGCCACAATATATTTTATTTTTTTGATTTTATTTATTTTTTTGACTCAACTAGCCCAGTGACTAGCTAGCTGAGGATTTTAAGAAGATATGGGAAAAGCCCCGTAACTCACACATGCCTATTTACAGTGAAATGGTAGGGATAGCCATAGGTTTGGGTGATTTTGGTAGGGTGAGGTAGCTTACTATGGCAATTATGAAAAGCGGAAAAACGGCTATCAATGCTTAGTTTTTATTTGAGCATGTAAATTCCTAGTTATGAAGAAATTAGGCCGCGGGTCGGCGACGCCAAAAGCTACGAAATACTATGAACTGCTTACGTCAATGCGTAGAGCTCTTACCTGCGGTTGCAATGCAACAAACGCAATCGGAATGTGACAATCGGGGAGGGAGTAGGAAGCGTGAGAAGGAGAGGAGTAAGTGGCGTTAGCTCACGCTGTGTATTTTTTAATCCAAAAACTTATATAAAAATTACAAAAATTGGCTTTTATACCTTAGCTAAGGTTTTTGGGTGGTCAAAACTAATAATCTAGAGTTCTACCAAAGCTGGGAAATGAATGGCTGATACAATCTGAAAGCTTGTAGCCGCAGCTCATTAATTACAGAGTTTATCCGAGAAAATAGGAGTTACAATATTCTCGATTTATTAGAATAATAAATGTTTTACAAAGAGAACTCCAAAAAATGGTGTCCATGTTAGCTTGCTGCTAACACTTGGGGATAGTTAATGCTTTTTACAAAGTCTGTGTTATGCTCGTGATGCATGAAGATTTCCATCTTCATTGCATCACCTAGGTCACAAGGAACACAAAGATCGTATTGTACCAAGTCTCTCTTGATGGGAGAATCTATAATGCAAAATAATATTGGAGGGGGGACCGGTTCCACATAAATCCGGTCCTCAAATGTTGTCAAGTTCTCTAAACTCTCTCTCTCTTGCAAAAGTATTGTACCAAGTTAAATAAGTACTATGATTATTTTACTACCATCAATTAAGTTCACCCTCGATGTTCTCAAAGTAGTTTCACAAATATGTTCTCTCTAATTCTCTTAATTTCACTATTCTCAAAGTACATAGACCCATTCCATTACATTGGTATCAGAGCTATTGGTTTCTCTTTTTTTGCTTAAGAAGGGAGGTCCTTAAGTTGTCCATGAAAGGTTGGCCTGCTTATTGCAATAGGTTAAGTGAGACAGGGATCTACTATCTTGGTTGAGAAGGACTTAGTTTGAGGTACACCGTTGGGAACTATAGTCTTAATAATGGAGCCTCTCACCGCTTGCCTTTTGATTTACCATTATTTAGCTACGAGCAAGATCAAAAGGAACCATAATCAACACTCTTGGCTATGGAATTCAAATCTAATCAAGAGCATGCTTCAATGCTTAAGCTTTCCATCTTCTCCTTCTTCATTACTATGCCATTATGTATGCTAGCAAGAAGAGTGATGATAAGTGAGGAACTAATTCTTTCTCCTATGAATTGTTTCTTCTTCCTCTTCCCTACCCTCATTCACTACTAGCTCTCTCCACCTTCAAAGGTGTTTGAGGTCTTGGGACTGAGGCTTGGGATAGTTAAATATTTCCACAAAGTTGATGATATGTTTATGATGGATGAAGATTTCCATCTTCTTTGCATCACCTAGGTCACAAGGAACACAAATATTGTAATATAACAAGTCTCTCTTGATGGGAGAAATCATAATACAAATGCCTATTGGAGGGGGGACCGGATCCACATAAATCCGGTCCTCAACTGTTGTCATGTTCTCTAAATTCTCTCTCTTGCAAAAGTATTGTTCATTCCAAGTTAACTAATTGCAATGTTTATGTTGCTATATTCAATTATGATCACCCGCTATGCTCACAAAGTAATTTCTCAAAAGTACTCTCTTTAATTTCCGCTACTCTCAAGTTAATAGGCCAATTCCATTACAAATCCAACCAAGAGCCATGATCCAATGCTTAAGCTTGCAATCTTCTCCATCTTCATGACTATGCTATTATGTATGCTAGCAAGAAGAGTGATGATAAGTGAGGAACTATTTCTTTCTCCTATGAATATTTCTTCTTCCTCTTCCCTACCCTCATTCCCCAGTAGCTCTCTCCACTTGTGAAGGTGTTTGAGGCCTTGGAATTGAGGTTGGGGATAGTTAATGATTTTTACAAAGTCTATGTTATGCTCGTGATGCATGAAGCTTTCCATCTTCATTGCATCACCTAGGTCACAAGGAACACAAAGATCATATTGTACCAAGTCTCTCTTGATGGGAGAATCTATAATGCAAAATAATATTGGAGGGGGGACCGGTTCCACATAAATCTGGTCCTCAAATGCATTAGGCAAAATTTGGACTCACAAAGGGGACCTTTAAGGAGTTTGATTTTACCTCTCTCTACCAAAACGGGCGCATGGATAAAGTTTTGCAAACAAACTCCAAAGTTGGCGGAGGTTTGTCAGTTAGAATGTCCTCTTCAAGCTCTATCTATTGATATATAGCACGCCATGAGATTCCTCATATTTTAGAAGATTTTTTTTTTAATTCACTTAGATTCCGACAAAGTTGTCACATCATAGGTGAATCAAAAAAAGAATCTTCTAAAATATGAGGAATCTCATCGCGTGATATAGATCAGTAGATAGAGCTTGAAGAGGACATTCTAATTGTCAAACCTCCGCCAACTTTGGAGTTTTTTTGCGAAAATTTATCCATGTGCCCATTTTGGTAGAGAGAGGTAAAGTCAAACTCCTTAAAGAGCCCCTTTGTGAGTCCAAATTTTGCCTAATGTTGTCAAGTTCTCTAAATTCTCTCTCTTGCAAAAGTATTGTTCATGCCAAGTTAATTAAGTACTATGATTATGTTGCTACACATCAATTAATTTCACCCTCAATGTTCTCAAAGTAGTCTCACAAATATGTTCTCTCTAATTCTCTTAATTTCACTATTCTCAAAGTACATAGACCATTTCCATCACATTGGTATCCGAGCTATTGGTTTCTCTTTTCTTTCTTAAGAAGAGAGGTCCTTAAGTTGTCCATGAAAGGTTGGGCCTGTTTACATGGAAAGCAAATACAAAAGTGATGCAAAGAGGAAAACCAATGCCGAAAATTCTTCCCAAGGCAATTCCAACAACAACAACAACAACAATCGATCCAAGGAGAAGGGAATTTATAAAGGTAAAAACAAACTCTCTCCTAAAGAGCTTGAAGATTTTTGCAAGGACCATAAATGTTTTAAGTGTGGGGAGCAAGGACATAGCTATCGTTCTTGCCCCAAGAGAAATGCCCGCAATGAGACTCCTAGAGCTTCCACTATCGAAGCTCCAAAAGAGGATGCTCATTGCAAAGGATCACCTCTCTCCTATGCTTGGGCAAAGGTAAGGGAGCATGATGTATTCATCTTGTTTGACCCTGTATATAGTCACAACTTCATATCAATGGAGTTAGCCACCAACTCAGGCATTCAAGATTTTGAGATGGGAGATACTGTAACTGCTGATACATCTTTCAAGAGACAACAAGCCTCCGTTACCCCTTGATTGGGAAGTTGAGGCTTCATGTCCAAAGCTATGTCAACAAAGAAGACCTCTTTATCTCTCCTCTCCAACACGAGGATGCTATCCTAGGGGCACCATGGTTCAACTGCATGGCTGCTAGCATGAAGTTCCGAGAAAGGAGAATCTACTTGTAACATTTAATGGCCTAGTAGCTTGTGTGTAGCGGAAAATAGCAAGAACATAGAGAGCATTTCATTAGAATAGATTCCTAATGAGATTAACAAGAGCGCTTGGGTGGAAAAAGCAACAAAAAGCATAACACCTAGTTAGATAGCATGAACAATACTTCAAAATAGAGAGAAATTAAGAAATTGACAATAGTTGAGGACCGGATTTGCATGGAGCCGGCCCCTCCTCCGAAAGGCTTTGTATTATGGTTTCTCCCATCAAGAGAGACATTTTACAATACAGTTTTTTGTGTTCCTTCAATACTAGGTAGTGCAATAAAGATGGAAGCTTCATGCACTACGCAAAACACTTATCAAACACAACATCAATTCCCTCACGGTCTCAGACCTAAGACCTCACATACCTTCAAAGATGGTGAGAGCTAGCGGGGTATGAGAGTAGATTGAGAGGAAGGAGTATTCTTACGAGAAAGATGTACATCTCCTCACATAATCACTCATATTAGCATTAGCTTAGTAATTAGCATGGTAGAGGAGATGAGCATGCATTGAAGCTTGGCTCTTGGTTGGATTTGCATCACAAAGCCAAGAGTTGTTGGGTGTAGGACTCCCCTCTCACAAGCTTGGAGTAGGAGATAAGATTTCCATTAAAGCTTGAGAAGGAGAGAGAGGGTCTTCTTGCTCCAGACATTGATTGTGTGTGTGTCAATAGTGCCTTGCAAAAATCTGCCCCCTCTCTCTCTTGGTCAACCCCCCTTGATAATTACTCATGCTAGCATCCTATTGGACCTCCCGCCAATGACAATTAAGCAGCATAAGTGATAGCCTTCTGACATGTGTCCCCCTTTCCCCTTTTGTGAGAGATTTAGGTAATTTAATAATTCAATTAAACTCTCATTGGACCCCTTTGCCTCCTGGCCAATAGGAATCAGGCAAGCCATTGGGCTACTGAATGCTCATTGGTCCCCTTGGGAGACTGTCCAATAGTCTTTTAGAGAGCATAATTCTTATTGGTTCTTTTATTAAGTATTTTTAAATTAATTAAACTAGATTTACTCTAGCCTAATTCTCATTGGTCCACCTCCAAGGCCATCCAGTAGGATTTGAGTACACCTTGTGGGCATCTGGGCTAGGGAGATGACATGTGTCCCTCTTTCCCCTTGTGTACAAAGGGAGCTTGTGTGTGTGTGTATGAGTTTCTCTCTCATCCCCTACTTCTTGGGCTCGCTCCCTCCTATGTAGGGCTTGACAAAGACTTTTGGGACACACACAAAGCATCCAATTTTCCCTAAAGTTGACCTTTGGACACAACCTTTGAATTTTGGAACCTTAGCATTTTGGAAGTCTAAATGGGCTGAACCTTAAGGTCTTTTAAGCCCATTGTTGCCCATAGCTCTTTTGGAGATGGCCCCCCCTTTGGATCCCTATTTTCCCTCCTTTGGATCCCTATTGTGGCCGGTCTGCTAACTTAACCAATATTCTAGCTTTTTCTCCCCTGGCACTTCCCCATATTAAATGATCAGTTTAACATGAGAAAATCATTTACGAGAATTAGATATTGATTAGTATGACACTACTGCACCTACAGGGAAAAGAGCATGTATATAGATGCTAGTGAGTGTGGTCGTACTATACCACTTGTAAATCCTCCTTCTTTTGATAAATCAATGAAGAGATCAATTTCTACGTACATGATTTTTGTCGAAGAGTCCCTAAAATGTTTCATCAAATGTAAATGGTAGGAATCAACAAGAGTTAGACTTGTCTAATTTATTAAAAGGACTCCAAGATGTGTTCATTGATGATATCCCTATGGACTTACCTCCAAAACGAAGGGATGATGCCCATCGAATTGAGCTCCTACCAGGAAGCTCGCCACCTAACAAGCCTCCTTATCAAGTTTCCCAAGCTCAACAAGAGGAGATCATGAGGCATGTACAAGAATTTGTAGACAAAGGGATGGTGAGGCCTAGCTCCTCTCCCTTTTGTTCTGTAGTCCTTTTAGTGCAAAAGAAATATCGTACATACCGTAATGTGTGTGGACTATCGAGAACTAAACCATATCACCATCAAAAATAAATTTCTTGGGCCTCAGGTAGAAGATCTATTTGATAAGCTACAAGGTTCTATCTACTTTAGTAGGATTGACCTTAAAAGTGGCTATCATCAAACAAGGATAGTGGATGAAGATATCCTAAAGACCGCGTTTTGTACAATGTTTGGTCTTCATGAATATCTAGTCATGCCTTTTGGCTTGACTAATGCACCATCCACGTCCAATCGTTTAATGGAAAAAATATTTAGACCCTACCGTAAATTCAATGGAGTGTTCTTTGATTATATCATCATCTACTCCAAGTCATTGGAGGAACACAAGCAACATCTCCAAGTGATTTTTCAAGCACTGAGGGAGAACAAATTTTTTCTCAATCAAAAGAAAAGAATGTTTTTCCTTCAAGAGATTCAATACTTAGGTCATATTGTGTCTCAAGATGGTATCCATATGGATCCATCAAAGTTAGAGGTAATCAAAGCATGACCTAATCCAAGGAACATGAGCTAAGAATATTTATTGGTATGTGTGAATACTATAAACACTTCATAGCAAAATTATCTCAAATAGCGAGACCATTATATGACGTAACAAACAAGAAAGTTAAGTACTCACGAACTGCTAAGGAGAAAAATTCTTTTGACAAGCTCAAAGAGAAGCTTACCTCCCAACCAGTCCTTATGCTTCCGGATCTCTCAAAGAAATTTGAGGTCCAATGTGATGCTTGTGGTGATTGCCTTGGAGAAGTCTTGCTTCAAGAAGGGCATGTCATAGCATATGAGAGCCGAAGGATCAATACGGATGAACGTGTCTTAGGCATTTATGAGAAATAGATTTTAGTTGTTCTACATGCCCTAGACACATGGAAGCAGTATCTATTGGGGACACCATTTATTCTACGAACTGACCACCAAAGTCTCAAGTACTTCATGAAGAAAACCAAGCTTTTTGACAAACAAATGAGGTGGAAAAAGTTTCTTTTGCAATTTTATTTTCATATTGCTCACATTGCCGGTAAGCACAATCAAGTGGCTGATGCACTTTCACAATGACCAAAAGTTAATGTGGTGTTTATAGCAACTCCCAATGATCTATCTTCTATGATAAATGAGTATGCTACTGACCCTAAGTTTAAAGACATAACGTCAGCTCTTGCTTTGGGGAAGAAAGAGGAACCATTCACCTTGCAGGATGGTTATCTTCTCCATGAAAATAGGCTATCTCAGATTTTCAAACACCATGGATTGCCAACATCCATCATGTCAGATAGAGATCTTAGGATGACCAGTAATTTTTTGAAAGGTTTCTCTGAAAATCTAGGTACAAGATTGAGTTTATCTTTGGCCTATCGCCCACAAATGGATGGCCAAAGTGAGATAGCCAATCTTACGATTCTTGATCTTCTAAAGACTTACAGCAGTAGATCAACGCTCACAATGGGAAAAGTACTTACCTCTTATAGAGTATGCATACAATAATACTGTCCATAATTCTATTGGAAAAGAACCTTTTGAAATCATAGAGGGAAGACCTAAAAGTCCCTTGCTACTTAAAGTACATGGGGAGATCTTCGATGCCGATCCGTGACCTACAAGAATCTTTCCACCAAAAGATTAAGGAGGCTATATCCATCTCTCAACAAGTGCAAACAACTGCTACTCATAAGCACAGAAAGGCATTAACGCTTAAAGAACATGATTGGGCCTTACTTAAGTTTCCAAAGGCTCGATTGAGGCAAACGATGAGAAAAAATCCTACGGGCCACCAAAATTATTATGCTAAATTAGCAAAAAGATACTATGGTCCTTTTCAAGTCTTGAAGCCAATTTGTAAGAACTAGGAACTAGACTCCTAGGATCCTCCTCCCAACCTCCTTTTATATAGGCGGGCTCCTAGCCCCTTGCCCTAGACGGATCCCCTGTCCACACTGCCTAGCCCGACCCTTGGCCGTAGTCCGTGACTAACCTAGTTCTTAGGGTACAGGACCCTTGTCCTGACATTACTCCCCCCTTGTAGAAGAGTTTTCTTCCTCAAAAACAAAAGTGGGAAACTTCTTCTTAAGAACACTAATGTTCTCCCAAGTGGCACCTTCTTCAGGTCGGTCTTTCCACCTGATTAAGGCTTCGTACATGATGGCGTGTACATAACTCGTGATAATCCATAACACGTTCAGGTTCATGCGGTAATGTAGGAGGTTCAATGTAATCGACCAAAACCTGTTGATCTACAACGTTGTTGTCCCCATGTAATCGCTTGCATAAACGGCTTACATGAAACACCGGATGAATGCGAGAGTGTGATGGTAGTACTAGTTTGTAGGCCCAATCACCAACTCGCTTGAGTATTTTGAAAGGCCCACAATATCGGGGAGATAGTTTAGGTGTCAGTCTAGTTTTCAGACTTTCTGAATGTTCTGGCACACGTAAAAATACTTCCTCCCCTTCTTCAAAGGTAACTTGCCGACGTTTCTCATCAGCGTATTTCTTATACCGAGCCTATGCTTGTCAGACGTTCTGACGAGCAAGTTTCAGCATATCCATGTGGTCTTGGAGAAAATCCTTAACCTATTGAAGTTTTTCGGTTGCCAACCCCACCGTAACTGGTGACCTAGGTTGGAACCCGTACATGAGCATGAAAGGACTGAAGCCTGTTGAACATGCTTAGAACTGTTGTAGGCAAACTCGAGAATAGGTACGTATTCTTCCCAGTCTGTTTGTTTTTTTCTGACGTATGCTCTTAGCATATCCTCTAGCACCTGGTTAACCTGTTCCGTTTGACCATCTGTTTCTGGATGGTCAGCTGTACTGAGGTTGAGTTGTGTACCCAATCGTTTAAATACCACTCTCCAAAAGTGGCTGTTAAACTTTGGGTCACGGTCACTAACAATATTACTTGGCAACCCATACAATTTGTATAGATTGTCCACAAATAATCTTGCTAGTTCCGGTGTCTTAACCGTTGATTTGGTTGGAATAAAATTACAGAGTTTAGTCAACCTGTCTACGACCATCCATACTGAGTCATGACCTCGTATAGTGGTTGGTAAACCTACTATAAAATCCATGGAGATACTTTTCCATTTTCCATTGGGAATTTCCAAAGGATGTAATAGTCCTCCTGCTTTCAGGGGCTCTGCTTTGTTAACTTGACATTTTTGGCAATGCAAGACATAAGATTGAACAAAGCCATGTAGACCGGGCCAGTAAAACTATCGTCTTATGAGAGAATAAGTTTTTCTAATCCCCGGGTGCCCTACACTTGGACTATCATGACATTCATAAAGAGTTTGGCGCCAAATGTCTGTGTCCGTCGGTACACAAACTCTCCCCTTGTGGAGTAGGTACCCATTGTCGATGGTGAAATGCTTCCATCGCTGTAGTTCATCACTTGATAAAGGAGAACTAGGTGTGGAGGTTAATTGCGCACGACCTGCATTGGAGTGAGAATGATCGCTCTTTTGAACATGGCTCCACACTTTGGAATATGTTTCATCTTGCTCATATTTGCCCTTGAGAGACTCTAAAAATTCACTACGAAATTCTGTGAACAATAGCGAATTGATCTCTGACATTCGACTGAGAGCATCTTCCACTATATTGTATCGGCCTTTGCGATACCTTAACTTGGCGTCATATTCTTAAAGGGTCTCGGCCCACCTAGCTTTTCAACCCTTTAAATCTGTTTGATTTGTAAACCATTTGATGCTTTCATGGTCAAACACAATCTCGAACTGAGCACCATACAAATAGTGACTCCATGTCTTTAAGACAAACACTATTGCATAGAGTTCGCGTTCGTAAGCAGAATAATTCTACTGAGCTGCATCTAGCTTCTTACTTTCAAATGCAATTGGCCGTGTGTCTTGTAACAGGACTGCTCCAATAGCACAATCACTGGCATCCGTTTCCAAAATGAATGGTTTCAAAGGATCGACAATAGCCAGTATAGGAGCTGTAGCTAATGCATCTTTGAGTGTTTCAAAACTCTGTTGTTGAGCGGAACCCCACTGAAAAGCCTTACCTTTGCCTTTTAGTTGGTCCATCATAGGTACAGCAAGGTGAGCATAGTTTTTAACGAACCTTCGGTAAAAACCTGCGAAGCCTAAAAAGATCTATAATTCTTCCAGATTTTTAGAAGGTGGCCATTTCCGGATGGTATCCACTTTGGATTGATCCATGTATAGGCCATTAGCTGAAATGACATGCCCTAAATAATGAATTTTTTCCTTGAGAAAATCGCATTTAGATTCCTTGGCAGATAACTTGTTTGCACGTAACAACTCAAACACCTGCCTGAGATGTTGCAAGTGCTCTTCTTCAGAAGCACTATAAACTAGAATTTCATCAAGGAACACAATGACAAATTTGCCCAAATATGGTTTCAAGACACTATCCATAAGTGTCATGAATGTCGCGGGTGCATTGGTTAACCCAAAGGGCATCACCAAAAACTCGTAATGTCCAAACCGTGTTTGGAATGCAGTCTTAGGTATATCAGCAAGCCAAATACGGACTTGGTGATATCCTGACCGCAAGTCAATTTTTGAAAAAAATCGTTTATGAGTTAGCTTATCAAATAACTCATCGACCCTTGGCAATGGGTATTTGTTCTTAACTGTAACCGAATTTAAGCCCCAGTAGTCTATGATACTGCCGTCCTTTTTCTTCACCAAGAGTATAGGCCAAGCCCATGGTGAAGAACTGGGTTGTATAAATCCTCTGCTAAGGTAGTCAGCAAGCTGACGCTCCACCTCAGCAGCCTCTAAGTAACTCATACGGTAAGGTGGTTTACTAACAGGTTTACAGCCTACAGTCAATGCCATGTTGCACTGAGCATGTCAGTGGTAAACCTGATGGCAAATCATTAGGAAAAACATCTTTAAATTCCTTTAACAAATTTTGTAACTGATTAGCAACGTTTGCTTGTATAGAATTAGAAATTGGTGGAATAGAAGAGAGAGAAGCATGCGGCGTTGAGGAATGTTCAACAGACTCAATGTTAGAAAGAAAATGAGACAGTGAGTAACACAAGAAAACCTGTTTTATTTTATTATCAGAAACGAGATGCATTAGCTCAGCAGTAAAAATCAGTGGTGATGATGGTATATCCTTTTCTCCTAACAACAACACATGTGTGCCATGGGAATCTAACATCAAACTGTTGTGCTCATAGCTATGCTTCAACGATGGTCCTAGGCTATGCAACCACTCCCTACCAAGAACCACATCAACCCTTTCCATGTTCATAACTTGAAAATCCAAACAAGTAGAGTACCCTTGTACTTCCAATGGAACAGCTCGGCACTAAGTATCCCATACTTCAGTGTCATGTCCATTCATCATTGCTACCTTGTAGCGGTGGGTACTCGGAGTTTGAGGTAGTTTGAGCTTTTTCACCAATCCATAATTGATGAAATTGTGCGTAGCACTGTCATCTACCAAGATACGCACCTTGTGCCCTTGTAGATATCCGTGCATACGTACTAACTCATGTGGTCCAAGGGTCTGTTGCCACATGGAAGCTGTGAGACAGCATTCATGCACCACTTCAGTGTGTGTTACTTCCACTGTGCAGAACTTGGAGGAAGACTCAAGAGGCAGTAGTTGCATCATGTGCACTGCTTTCTCTGTCCCCTGGGAAGCAGATTTCCCCTTGGGACAATCCTTTTTTCCATGGCCTCTTCCTAAGCATTGAAAACATAGCTTCTCTTTCTTGGCCGTATCAAAATCCTCAGGGGAGAGAGGACCCCTAGACCCCTTGGGTTTTTTAGATGCATCGGAATGTGCAACTATAAATTTTCTTTTATTGTGCCCGTACTAAGTGCGTGTGTTACTATGTGTACTAGCAGGCATGTGGCTGTTATACGTTTTCTTATCATCAAGGTCATCATGAATATGTGCTTTCACTATGGCTTCCTCAAGTGTTTTAGGGTCGTGAGATTTGACGTACTTCTTAAGTTCTGGAGTCAGCCCTCGTATGAACCCTCATACTTGTTGAAAGGTATCCAATCCTTCCAACTTGAGGATGACGTCTCTATAGTGAGAGATTCAAGGAGGGACGGAAATTGGCACATGGAGCACGTATCCCAAGCGGTCCAATTCCGATCGGCCTTGTTTGTAGGCAAAAACTCCTTGCTAAATATTGATTCAAAGGCTTTCCAACTCTGTGGTATGATGTTCTTCTCCTTGAGAGACATCCACCATTTGTTGGCCTTGCCTTCCAGAGTTAAGCTTGTTTGCAGAGCTCTTACTGCATCCAGAGTTTGCCATAAGGTAGGAATTCCATCCCATTTACTGAGAAAGATGTTCACTGCATCCTTATTGCGGTCCCGGTCTTTGCCTTTGAAAACTGGTGGTTTGAAATTCTTCAATAAATCATCTACCTCTTTGGCAGTGAGAGTATGCAGTGTTTCATTAATTGGGCCTTGCCCTTGTGTTCCAACGTGCTCATGCATGTGGGTGCCAGCCGGACTCTTAGTCTGCTGTTGCATCAATTGAATGTCTAAAGTGGAAATTTTAGTAACATTTTCATTTGAATCTTTAAAATTTTCATCGATGACTGTCATGCATGTCTGAAGTGCACGAAATTCCTGAATATCGAGCAATTCTCCTGCCGTAGCGTCGCGGGTACTCTCCTTGAGAGTATCTGGCCGCGAGCCGCCCGTCTTTGGCAGGATCGGGAGTACTTTGCTCAAAATCGAATGTCATGTTGATATCCGAATCCATGGCTACACCGTGCAGTGTAAGAAGTACTCAGAAAAAATACCTGATGTTGGTAGCACTTGCAAAGTATAGCTAACTCCATGTCGTAGCAGCGAATCGTCGTAGCACGTAATTGAACTCCGCCTCGTATATGGTTGAAGCGTTATCTTTGAGCCGAAGCGTAATTGAAAGTGAACTCTGCAACGTATATGGTTGAAGCTTTACCGTGTATGGTCGACTCATATGTTGCTTTGAATGACTCTTGAAGTCGTCGCCTTGAACGACTCTTGAAGTCGTTACTAAAAAAAAACAGTAGGTGCTGTAATTTCTGCAGTCCGACCTTGAAAAAGTCGTAGTGAATTTTCTTGCTCGAATTGCTTGGCTTGCTTCACCGGAGGCTTGCCGGCACACGAAGGCGCTGCCTTGCCTGTGGGAAGGGCCACCTGTAGCGGCCAAGGCCTTAAGGTAATGGCCAAAGGGCCTTACCAATGTGAAAGTATCGTGGTTTTTTGAAGCCCAAGCTGCAGGCAGCGGGCCGAAGCCTGCGCGCTTGATGAGGATGATGGCAGGGCTCGCCCCTGCTGGCTATGGCCGAAAAGAGATTCACCACGGTTTACTTCTCCATGGAGCCCCCTCCAAGCCCGGAAGATCCGAGTTTCATGCACCATAGCCTCGCGTCCAAAATAGGAAGGTCTGCCCAATTTGGCAAGTAGACCGGCTAAAAATGGAAAAGGGCCCAAAAAAGCAACGGTTCTCACCAAAGGAGCCTGCTTTTAGGGGCCTAAAGAGACCACGCCTAGAGAGAGAGTGGAAGAGACTCCTAGGCTCTGATACCAGTGTAAGAACTAGGAACTAGACTCCTAGGATCCTCCTCCCAACCTCCCTTTATATAGGCGGGCTCCTAGCCCCTTGCCCTAGACAGATCCCCTGTCCACACTGCCTAGCCCGACCCTTGGCCGTAGTCCGGGAATAACCTAGTTGTTAGGGTACAAGACCCTTGTCCTGACACAATCAATGAGATGGCTTATCAAATCAAGTTGCCCAACCATTGGCTCATACAAAATTCTTTTCATGTGAGTCTACTTAAGCCCTACAAAGGAGAGCCACCAAGTGAACCAATTATTGAAGACCCTCCCAAAATCAAATACCAAGAAGAGGTCCTACAACTCGAAGCTATCTTTTAGCATGAAGACAAGGTACTACAACATGGTAAGATTATCCGATGGTCTCTTATTAAGTTCAAAAATTATCCTTTTAAAGATGCTAGATGGATGCAAGGAATACAACTTAAGGATAGTATGAGCCTTGTCAATGCTTACAATGCTACATTTGAGTAAGCAAATGTACAAATTTCTTTTAAATGACCAATGTTTTTGTCTTATAAGACTAATTCTCTTTTTATTGTGCACAAATTTAAGTAGTATGCATGCTTTCAATCATGTTTGTGATGACAACGTCTCTCAAACACCAAGTAGAATTTGTCACTCTACTTGGAAGAATGAAATGAACTAAAGAGTAGGCATGCTTGCGGCAACTACGTCTCGCAAGCACCAAATGGATTAGTCATCCATCTTGGAATGATGTCGTAGGAAAGGGGTCCTCTCTCTCAAAGGGGAAAGGGGTATTTTTTGCATTTTTCAAGTCCTCTCTCTCAAAGGGGAAAGGGGGACACTTGGTCCAAGACTACCCTAGTTGCTTGATATGCACTAAGCATGTGATTGGCCAAGCTTTAGGAGGTCCAATCATATGCAAGATAGTGCTAGAAGAGGGGGTCGACCAAAGCAAGGAGGGGGGTTGCTTGGGGGGTATACTCTCCCACACACACATACACTCACTCATTGTGTGAAGTGAAAAGTGCAAAATCTCCATCTCTACAAATCCAACCAAGAGCCACGCTTCAATAGCTTGCCATCTTCTCTATCTTCATTACTATGCTATTATGTATGCTAGAAACAAGAGTGATGATAAGTGAGGAACTATTTCTTTCTCCTATGAATGTTTCTTCTTTCTCTTCCCTACCTTCATTCCCCACTAGCTTTCTCCATCTTTGATGGTTTTTGAGCCCTTGGGAGTGAGGCTAGGGATAGTTAATGCTTTTTACAAAGTCTATGTTATGCTCGTGATGCATGAAGCTTTCCATCTTCATTGCATCACCTAGGTCACAAGAAACACAAAGACTGTATCCAAGTCTCTTTGGATGGGAGAATCTATAATACAAAATCCTATTGGAGGGGGGACTGGCTCCACATATATCTGGTCCTCAATTGTTCTCTAAACTCTCTCTCTTGGAAAATTATTGCTCATGCCAAGTTAATTAAGTACTATGATTATGTTGCTACCATCAATTAAGTTCACCCTCGATGTTCTCAAAGTAGTCTCACAAAAATGTTCTCTCTAATTATCTTCATTCCGTTATTCTCAAAGTACATAGGCCATTTCCATTACATCTAGTATTTGTTTTGGAGCCAGTATCTCCTCACCTAGTTCTATTTTCAGTCTGTCAATCATTGTCATTCTTGTGCCTTTTTTGGGGCACCGTGTGGATATATGTCCTTGCTCCCCACATTCAAAGCACTTTCTCGTTTTGAGATATTCTTCTTTCTATTCCTCTGCCAATCAAGGTTGTGTATCATTCTGTCATCTTCTTTTGTTATCAATTGTTGAAGATTGATATAATGGATAAGTCAAGCTACCCAAATGCATAGCAAAGGCTGGCTTAGCATGTCCCATCTCCTGTTGTATGGACTCAGATTTCTGTAACCAGTAGTAGTCTTGTATCTCTTTGGGCATTCCACATCAAAACTCTTGATTTTCTGCTTGAAGCTGATCTTCTTAAAGGAGAAAGGTTGTGGGATCCATTCTTCTTAAAGGAAAAAGGTTGTGGGATCCATTCTTAGATGTACAAGGAGACGATGGTGGTTGTCACCAAATTGTGTGCTGGCTAGCTCATTGAGAGCGAACGGGCAAGAGCAACATTTTTTGTCAAAGTACCAAACTGTTTTGTGTCCCATAGCCATTGATACATCTCCCTTTCTTTCCTACACTGAACTCACTACCGCCATTGCTACTTAGATGGTGGAGGGTTCACTTTTGTTTAATTTGGGCCTAAGGGTGCCCATCCTATGGGGGAGACTGTAACTTTGTAGGTGTGACATTTGATGATTGGCGTGGGTAGAGAACAAGAGATCATGGAGTCAACTACAAAAAGAAACTAAAAATTGTAAACAATCAGATAACCCATGCCAAATCCATGCAAGGCATGGTGGTGGTTGTCGAGAACCATGGGTCATGCATGGGGGATGACATTGCAATCTCAAATCTCTATAGAAGTCCTTCTACATAAGCCATGGGGCATGCAAGGGGAAAGACAAGCATTTGCCAGGGGAAAGATGACCCCAAAAAAAAAACCCCTAGATCTATGAAAGTCGACCTAGTTCATATGCATGATGCATGCATCATCATACGTGCATAGATCATCTTCTACAAAATATCAGTTCATCATTAAATTAGCTTGTAGATGTATTCCATCTTGGGCGAAGTGTGATTTCTTGGAGAAATCTAAGTGCTCAAATTAAGTTTTACATGCAAAAGATCTATAGCCCATTGCATCACAAGTGCTCCAATTTCCTGAGGCCCATAAGTAGCCATCCACAAGAAATGTGCAGCTCACAAAACTCAAACACACATGAAATGTGACTAGTAAAGCAAGTCAATGCAAGTAATTAATGAGGAATGCATGGTCAGCAAAGAACAAAGACTTGTTTAAAGACCACACTCAAGCAAGGATTGTGCAAGAAATGATCTTGATAAGAGCACTCCGGGCAAGGTGGTTAGGCCAAGGGCCAAGCCTCAGCCAAGCCTCGGTCAAAGCCAAGAGTAGTTCTTCAAGCACGTACATACGAATCCCAATGCCAAGGATGGTGATTCAAGCAAGTTGGTAAGACATATAAGTTTATAGTTTTCAATTTTGAACGTATTATATCATGTAAAATTTTCTACATACCCAGCTTGGCAAGTAAAAGGTGCTTCTGTTAGGAAAGGTTTTGTAGTCAACTGAAATTTGGCAGCTAAGTAACCTGAGCTTTCTTGTTCCAACGTTCGGTGAGTCTAAGGTACTTTTATGATTCTCAACACAGCATACAAGTTGATAAGGTTGTTTCTTTGTGAAATCTTCACAAGGGTGATTTTATTTGCTATGATATCTACATATCATTTGGAGCATTCATAGGCTATGAGCACAAACGCTCCATCATGTTTTATTCTTCTAATGTCCTTATGTGAAGCAAGGATTCAATTTTAAGCATATTGCGGCATAGAGAATTCCGAATTTTTGAATATGCTATCAACATACAAACTTTGGGGGCACTTTGTAGTGTGCCTGAATGGTATTTCACTAGGTGTCAATAGGAATCAATCCAAGCAGGTATACATGGTACATAGAACAACTCTCAACCTATCAGCATACATGGCTATGAGCCAGATTCAAGCACAGATAACAAAATTAGACTAAAATTCACTCTCAAGAAACTGTTTCAAGACAACTAGACACAAAGGGAAAACAAGGTTATACAATTTCAGGTTCTTGGTTTTCTTTGTTTTAAGCTTTATTTTGGATACGATTTCTTGCTATGCAAAGAGAATTTCTTTGAAAGAGTGAATAAGAAGAAAGTATTCTACCCCATGCCAATGTACTACACATTGATCTAGGATCAAGGGAAATGGCACATAGGTTTGGGAGACTAGCAATCTTAGGATGTAAGCTCACATTTTACGTATGGAAACATCAATTGTGATGTATCTATACTATTGAGTCCGTTATTGTAGCCAATATATTATCACTTAATTTTTCTCATTTGCATAGATGGCATGCTAATAAGGTGAAATTAATTCTACCCCATCATTGTTTACGCTTTTGCTATAAAACCATCTACTCCGTCAAGGACGAGGTAAGATCTTGTTGGTTTCCAATAATATTTCTTGATGTTTCTCCTATTCAGGTTGTTACAAGAGTTAACCATAGCTATAAAATTCTAGTCAATAGTAGTTGAGTCTTGTATATATGCTTGTGCTGGTCGCATATGACTGCAACAGTGGGCACTTTATATCGTATGATTGCAATAGTGGGCACCCTATATCATTTGTTATATGCACAAGGTGCATACATTATAGATGACGACTTTTTTTTGTGGCAAATAGACATGGCCTAGCTATCAAGCAACTAATTCATGGGATCACATCATCTGCTAAGAGATCCTCAAGGCAGGTCAATCTCTTGTTTTAAAAACCATAAAATATATAGTATGACTACCTTCTTTTTGGTGTTAGGAATCTTTATCTTCTTCTCATGGGAAGATATGATTGTTTCAAGATCCAGTTGTAAATAAGACTCCACCTTGAGAGGATGTACTACTTAGTTTGATCTAGTTGCGTGTCAGATTCCAACTTGAGGATTTGTTGCTTCATTTACAACACTGTTTGTGTCTATATGAGTGATATTCTTAGGGGTATGACCCAACTAATGAAAAAAATCACTCCATAAGTGTTGAGGGTCCTTGATTGGCCTCTTTATAGTTGTTTTTTCAAGGAAAGAAGTTCTCAATCTACCAAGGGGTAGTAGATAAGTTCACCTTACCAAGTTTCTTACCCTCGCTATTGGTGACATAGTAAACTATGTTGGTCATAATTAATTAGTAGTTTAAGAAGCTCCTTTTCAGCCTTGTATGCCTTTACAAGCAAGTAGCCTGGGACAATCCTCTCCCACTATGCCTTAAGCCTAGATCAAGGGTGACAAACCTAGAGAAAATCATAAAAACCGTTGGTATTAGGCCAACCATTCATCCCATAACCATAGATATAATTTGCAGAAAAACAAACCATCCATGATGTAGTTTCAAAATCAATAGAGAACAATATGGTCTTTTGTCTTAAAAAATTGATTAATGCAACACATGCACTAAACAACCTCCAAAAAAACTATCGACCGTGATCATGCAAACCTGGTATCCGAGAGACACTGCCTGTCAACTTTTGTCAAAATCGTGAAACACAAGGACCGTACAAGCTTAGCGGGATGCCCACAATGCACGATGGGCATCCCACCAAGCCCGTATGGTCCCCTTGTTTTTTGATTTTGATAAAAGTTGATCAACGGTGTCCCCTAGCCATTGGGCTATCGACCGTGATCATGCAAACCTGGTATTCGAGAGACACCGCCAGTCAAATTTTTTCAAAATCGTGAAACACAAGGACCGTACAAGCTTAGCGGGATGCCCACAATGCACGATGGGCATCCCACCAAGCCCGTATGGTCCCCTTGTTTTTTTATTTTGATAAGAGTTGATCAATGGTGTCCCCTAGCCATTGGGTTTGCGTGATCGGGGTCGAGAGTTTAAATTAAAGAAACTGAGAAGTGCAAATACATAAAGACCACAATGTACACAATCAATTTTACAATGGCACCAAATGGTAGAAATATGAGTCGTTGATGTTATATGAAAAGATTACAAATCTAAAAAAGAGAGGTTACTTGAGATAATCTAATTCTTACGTAGGCACCCTTCATTCCATAAGTAGATTGCAAGGATTAAATTTGCGTTTTTCACTTGGCTTCAAATGTTTGTTAATCTTCACCATTCTAGGGTTCTCATTTGTGCCAAAATTCCACTCTTCGATCGCCTGATTATTTAGAAGTAGCTACTTTAAACCACTTCCTTTTTGCTTGACCAATGACTCATGAACTTCTTTCTTAGCTTGAATACCAATTGCCTACTCATTGAACGGATCACCTAACTCTCAAATTCCAGGTTCAATTCTACTCTTTCAGCATCTTGGTATAAAATTTATTTGTGTTGCATCTTTTCAAGTTTACTGTTGATCTACCCAAAAAGCATGGTGGAGGAGGGTAATTTGCCCTCTGCGTTGCTCATCTGCTCATGGAAAAGTTGGACGATTCTGCTAGGAAGACTGTAAAACACGATTGGATTCAGCTTTGCCTAGGCCGTGTATCCATGATGACAGAATGAGAACCAAAGATTTGTCCGAGGGAGAATCAAAGCTCTGTAAACACTACAAGAGGTCACTTAAATTCCGGCGTCTATGGCTGGCATCGGTATATGTGTAGGTAAGTATGGAGGGAGATGCAATTTAAAAAAAAAAATCATTTTTAAATTTTCTACGACTGTTCGATGTATCTTTTGACGCCTGTTCCAAAGTATTTTCTGACGTGTGAATTGATACCTGTTCCAACACTTGTATCAATTTTTGTACCATCGCACCCTTCCAAAAAAGAACCTGCGGGCTTTCCTTGTGCATTTCTCTTATTCTTGCACATTTTCTCTTGCTTTCTTCCTCCTCACCTCTTACATATCTGGTGCACAACAAGTTGTCGGAGGTGCTAATCTTGCTCGTGGACTACTCCATAGCACTAAGGTGAGATTGTTTTCAAGTTTACTTGTAGGTTTAGGGTTTAACATGGTGTGTGTGTGTGTGTGTGTGCATTTTTACAGGTTCAAGGACGTTTACAACAGCTTTTCTTGCTTAAATAGGCCCCATGTGAGTGCTTGAACTTTTAATGCATACTAAATTTATTTAAATTAATTTGTATATTGATAAAAGAAAATTTCATGCTTTAAACTTTGAATGCTTTAAACTTTCAATGCTTTAAAAGAAATTATGGTTTGTGTTGTGCAATTTCATTTTTAATTAGGAAAAAATCTCGTTTTGGTTTATGAAAAAATCTTGTTTTGAAGAAATTTTGTTTTTAATTATGTCATTTTTGAAATTATACGATTGATGAGGTTTAGGTTTTAGGTTTTGGTTAGGTTTAGTTTAGGTTATATGTTAGGTTAGGGTATGTATAGGTTATATGTTAAGTTATAAGTTAGGTTATACGTTAAGTTATGTTAGGTTAGGTTAGCTTATAGGACATTAATTATGTTAGGTTAGCTTATAGGTTAGGTTTAAATTAAAGCTTAAATCAAGTTATAAGTTAGGTTATAGGTTATAGGATAGGTTAGCTAGATTATAAGTCAGGTTTAGGCAACAAGTTAGGTTATAGGTTAGGTTATAGATTGCACGTAAAAATTTAGGTTACGTTATATGTTAAGTTAACTCATGTTTAGGTTATAGATGGATATTGTGTTTGGACAGTTAGAACTTATGTACTTTTATGTTAATCTAAACACTTATCGGTGAAACGTCCAAACACGACCATCTACCAGCGTAACTCTATTAGTAGACTAAAATGGCCAAGCGCTACACTAATTGGATTTGGAGTGACTAAATCAAAAGTTGCCAAACCTAAGCGGATTTACATAGCTTACCCTAACGCTCCAAATATAGTAATGTATTAGCAACCAAAACAAAAGTCACTAATCTAAAGCCAATAACCCTTAGCAGCTATCCCTAAGCAAACTAAATGGCGTAACGATACCCTAATATGTTTTAGAGCGCTTTACCTTAGCGGCTTTACATAGTGTGCTCTAATTAATCGTTCGAACACGGTGCGTCATCTATTAGCGGCCAAACCAAATCCATAGAACCCTAATCCAATTTGGAGCGGCCACAAACCTAGGCAACTTTACATAGGGCACCCTAACACTCCAAAATACGAACATCTATTAGCGGCTAAACCAACACTAGTCCTAAGACGCTAACCCTAGGTGGCTAGCCCTAAGCGGATTGAAATGGCTACTTGCTATCCTAATCCAATTTGGAGCAGCCTAACATAAGCAGCTTTACACGCCATACCATAAGTTCTAACTGTTCGAACACAATGTCCATCTATTAGCGGCCAAACGAAGATGACTTGTGTACTTCTAAACACGCAAACGGACTTCGATTAGGTTAGGTTATAGGTTAGGTTTAGTTATAGATTAGGTTAGGTTACGTTAGGTTTAGGTTATAGGTTAGGTTAGAGCTAGCAACAAATTGTAGAAAAAACACAAACGGACTTCGAAGATGACTCGTGTACTTCAAAAAACGCAAACGAACTTCGGTTAGGTTAGCCTATAGGCTAGGTTTAGGTTATAGGTTATGTTAGGTTAGGCTAGGTTTAGGTTATAGGTTAGGTGAGATTTTAGGTTAGGTTAGAGCTAGCGGCAAATGAATAGTGGAAAAAATGCAAACGGACTTCGAAGATGACTCGTGTACTTCTAAACATGCAAACGGATATCAGTTAGGTTAGGTTATAGGTTAGGTTAGGTTACGTTAGGTTAAGTTAGGTTTAGGTTATATGTTAGGTTAGATCATGAGTTAGGTTAGAGCTAGCAGCAAATAGTTGAGAAAATGCAAATGGACTTCAAGAATGACTCGTGTACTTCAAAAAACGTAAACGGACTTCGATTAGGTTTTGTTATAGGTGAAGTTATAGGTTAGGTTTAATTTGGTTATAGGTTAGGTTATAGTTTAGGTTATAGGTTAGGTTAAGCGCATACAAACTTCAAAAGCACTAATATATAGTCATTGACCCTGTGATCCTAATCTCCGTGCACCTCTAGACTGAGGTGTGTGGGGATCGGACGTGAGATTGTTAGAGCTCGAGCTAGCAGCAAATAGTTGAATGTGAGATTGTTAGAGCTCATGCTAGCAGCAAATCGAACTTCCAAAGTGCACACAGACTTCAAGAACCTTACTATATATAGTCATTGATCAATAAAGACGAGATTATTACCCTGTGGTCCTAATCTTTGTGCACCTCTAGACCGAGGTGTGCGGGGGCCAGGTCTAGCTAGAGAATGTGAGGTTGTTAGAGCTAGCAGCAAATAGTTGAAAAAATGCAATCAGACTTCCAAAGTGCGCACAGACTACGAGAACCTTAATATATATTCTTTGACCAATAAAGACGAGATTATTACCCTGTGGTCCTAAGGGGGTCCTAATCTCCATGCACCTCTAAACCGAGGTGTGTGGGGATCGGGCCTGGCTAGAGAATGTGAGGTTGTCATGTATTGTCATGTACTTAGTAGTGTGTAGTTATAACAACTAGAGTTTTTTAATTATTTTTTGCATCATTGGTAGATAAAGTATGGACGATAGGATGGCGTGTCCTTGTGTGCATTGCAAGCATAAGATCTATAGAAAATAAAAAATCTACGACCAACACATACGGAATCACGGTCTCTTTCCGATTGAGCAATTACAAGACCTGCATTATCATTCTCATGGTCTCGAGACGAAAGGTCAAACTCCGCAAGTAGATATTTCTCCAACTTCATCCCAACGAAGACGACTTTCAAATGAGCAGCCATCAACTGAGTCCTCCCAACCATACCTAATGTGGAATTTCAAGAAGTAGAGATGGAGCAGATGTTGGATGCGTTCTTTGACATGGATCCCATCATTGAAAACATAGAAGATGACAACATTGAATGCAATATTGCGGACCAACCTCAGTCATCCCATTCATATCGATGGCATGATAGCAACTATAAAGAGGGCGAGATGATGCAAAGTCTTGTACGCATGCCGCTTTACAATGGTGCAAAGATCTCAATTCTCCATACCATGTTGGCAATGCTTAATTTGCAGTTTGTCTAGGATTCGTCTGACGCCTCAATCACATAGCTTTTCAGGTAAATACATTGTATCCTAAGCATGATAAAGTGCAAATTACATTTCAATAATTTGATCAAGGGGCTGACTTGTTCATGTAACGATAGGTTTCTCAATGAGAAAATCTTGCCAGAAGGGAATCACATGCCCCCTCCTGTCCGTCGCTAAAAAGCTTCTTACTATTTGGGCTTGGATTATCACAAAATACATGCATGTCCTAATGATTGTATACTTTTTTGCAATGAGTATGCAAATTTGGAACAGTGTTCCAATTATGGATCAAACAGGTACAGGGAGGACACACAAGGAAAATTTATCCCTGCAAAGGTCCTTTGACACTTTCCTATCATTCCAAGAATAAAGAACATGTTCACGTGCAAGTCCATATCCGCTTTGATGACATGGCACTCAAATACTAGATGAACAGATGATGTGATGTGGGTACCTGCTGACTCTCGTGCATGGAAGCACATAGAGGAAAGTTGGCCTACATTTAAGAACGAGCCTCCATGTATCCTCTTTCGTCTGGAAATAGACAAAGTAAACCCATTCGGATTACGGAGTTCGTCATGGAGCACGTGGCCTATTTGTATGATTAATTATAATCTTCCACCATGGTTAGCTATCAAGAAGGGCAATCTGTTGTTGTCATTGATCATCCTAGGAAAGTATAAAGCAAAGAACATGGACGTCTATCTAGCACCACTTATAGAAGAGCTTCAAATCTTGTGGACAGGAATCGATGTGGTTGATATGTCCCAACCAATCGGATGACGGAATGTACATGTACAAGGCATTCTCATGTGGACAATGCACGATTTTCCAGGCTTTGGTGAGTGCTTAGGTAAGTGCCTTTGAAACCCTCAGACACATGTGATTCCTTGCTATGCCAACAATTTTATATTTTAATTTTGTGATGTTTTAGGCTTGAGTTACTTGGGCAATCATGCATGTCCAAAATGTGGTCCTCGACTTGGCTTTTGCTGCTCTGAGCATTTGAGCAAGGCAATTTACGAGGAGCATGGTAGATTTTTGCCTGAAGGACATGAGTTACGTGAACCAAACATATGCAAACATGACATGCATCCACTAAAAGCGAGTGATTGGAAAAACATGTGGTTGGAGAGGGCAGATTGGATGCCACTTGGAATGAAAAGACTTTCTATTTTCCATGAACTCTTGTATTGGAGTGACCTATTGTGTAATCATTTGCTCGACCAATGCACATCTTCAAGAATGTGGGGGAGATCATACGGAAAACCATCACTGGAAAAAGGGAGAGCAAGGCCCAAAGAGATGACTTGCAGGCTATGGGTCGCTGAATGCCAGATATGTGGCCTCGACTTAAACCCAATGGAAAGTTTTCTATACCAAAAGGTCCATGGGTTCTGAGTCATGCAGAAGAGCAACAAGTAAAGAAGACTATATCTTCATTCAAGACTCCCATAGGACACATGCGATGTTTGAAAACAACGTTTACTAGATGACAATCAGAGTGGTCTTAAGTCCCACAATTGGCACAAATTTTTACAGTTCATTTTACCAATTTTCATAAAGGGTTGTTTGACAGATGACATTAGAAGAAAAATCTACAAAATCAGTGAGTTGGTACGCTGGATCAGTTCAAAAGAGATAAGAAAAGACTACATCGATGCAGCACGCTTAAATTGAGGATCATAGCCCTCAAGGCTCAGATCCAAGCACTTCTTTTGGAGAATGATGCACTCAAATGATGCTTGAGTAAGCTCGAGGATGCGGCAAAGGACAACGAAACTCTACTTGCAAAAGAACACGAAGCCAAAGCTTCTCTCAATGAGACTGTCAAGGCGGCTCAATAAGAAGCCAATGCGGCAGCGCGTAAGAAGATTGATAGAGAAATCGAAGCACCCTTACAAGAATACCAGCTACAAGATTCCCTTTCCCTCAAGATCAAAATTGGAGGACTCTCTTCACCATGGTTCACCGAGAAGGACACCCTCGAAGAAGCCATCACCAAGCTTAATGACACTCTTCAACCAATCAACATCGAGCTCGACACTTTCTCTTGGATCAATGACACGCATAGGCATATACCACCTGGCCAATGTATCCTCACTTTCAAAAACAAATAAGAATGGACAAGGCTGCTACGTCAATCCTACCACCTCAAGGGGACAAAGCTTTGGATTGCCGAGGAGTTGACTACAAACCAACTTAAGTATAAAGCAATTGAGCTCAAAAAGATGCATGATGCTCGTAAACAAGGTAAATGAGCAATCTACCATGGTGGTAAAGCCATCATTCAGGAGTATCAAACTCCCAAGCCATCTCCCCCTCCACCTGACTCCCCTTAGGTTTTGTTCTTGTTCTTATCCTTTTTCTTTCCCCCTTGATGGACCCTCAGTCCCTAACTGATACGTATCTAATGTTTTCACTCCAAAAGAACAGATGTAATGTTTTGTTTTGGTCCCATAGGTCATATCTACCCTCCGTGGACAATAATTCATCTCTCTCTCTCTCTCTCTCTCTCTCTCTCTCTCTCTCTCTCTCTCTCTCTCTCTCTCTCTCTCTCTCTCTCTCTCACTCACTCACTCAAAATGTCTATCTGCAAATTAGGCTTGATTTGCCCATTTTGCATATATATACTTGGCTTGTCCCAAGTGCATTGTGCATACTTACCTCACTTGCCCGCATTCTGCATGTCATACCTCCTCTGCCTCAAACAACTCATCAATTGGACACATGTCCCCTTTAGTTGGTTGTGATCCTGCAATTCTAGTCCATTTTAAGATGGCCCAAATTTTGACATGTGCCAAATCCTTCCATATTTGACATGCTCAAAGCTCTTGCTTTGTAGGTTTGGTGTTTTCTTTCAAAACTCAAAATCAAATGTTTTGGATTTGTTTATTAATTTATTATTATTATTAGGCTAGAAAGACAAGAAAATTAATGAAAATTGGTGAAAATTTTTGCCAAAATTATTCCTCAAAATTTTATGTACATACTCTCACTCTAGGCATCTCACATGTCGAAATTTGTCAATATGGCTCAATACTATGCCAAATAAGAGGAAAATTCTACAAAAAAACAAAAATTTAAGCGCTGAAATGCAGTTTATACTTTGTACACATAATCTCTCATCATCTTGTAGTTTGAGATCTTGCAATATGCTACTCTAGCTATAGTTACTCCCCCCTACCCATTCTGAGTTGCCTCAGAGAAAAGTTTGTGCGTTGTGCATGGGTAAACAACATTGCAAGGCCGTGGAATGTGGTCCTATCATGCTTATGTAAAAGATGCATTGGGTGATAGTATGTTGTGTAAGATGCATGTAGTGAACCAATTGATTAGTGGTTTTTTCTAGCGAGGTTTCATCTATGTTGCATTTTCCAAACAAAAGTTATTGAAGACAAATTGCTTTCTCTCTCATGGTTGATTTGTTGAGTATGGTGGGTTGGTTTTTGGCTGGTTTGGCATGGGTTTAGGTACCCACTTTAAGATTGGCTCTAGAGACTTTGATGATGTTTGATGGTTTCGGTCTCCATTTCCATGTTGGTGCTTTGGTGGTTATTAATTGGTCCAATTGATATTTGGGAATCCATCTGTATTTTGGTGAACTCAATGAATCATTGAATTGTTGTTTGAAGTTCTTGCACCTATTTGACTTTGATTGAGGTGTTTTGGCAACTTAGGAACTTGGATCAATTGAGTTGGAAGATTGATTGGTAAGCAAGGATTTGGGTATCCATATCTATTGAGGTTTGGTTACCATGATTGACTTTTTACCCAAACTTGCTTAACCTTTTTTCCACGAATGATTTCAGACTATTGCGGTTGTGGATCTGACTCTAGTTCTCCTATCATCAAGCCTCTTGAATGGGGTTGTACATTCCAAATGTGATCTATTTTTGCCAAGGGTGTAACATAAGCTATGCCCTTGAGATTGTACTTCAAAGTGTCATCATGCCTCTCGACAACTGCTTTTTGTAAATGTGCATTCATGAAACTCCCAAGATGATTTCTTTATTGAGGTTTATATCAACCATGATGTGGAATTGATGTGGACATTGGTTACTGTTAATGTTAATTGATACATTGGCATGTCTCAAATTAACCATTGTCCCTTTGTTAGCTGCCTCAATCTTGGTTGGTTCAATCATGGAGTTTGATAATTTGAGGCATGTAGAATACTGCATAGCATTGATACGAGCCCCACTATCTACAAGGTCTCTTTCTATTGATCCATCAATGAGCTGGACATTGATCCATACATCCATTCCTCCAAGCCAACTCTGCATAATTTGGACTGTTGCAATAGGAGGAGAAGGTGCTTCTGATTACAATAGTGGAGCTAGATTTTGCCATTCTTTGTGCTTCAAAATCCACAACCGAGCATCCTCCTGTGATTTTTCTTGATTACTTGAGCCTTCTACTTCCTTTCCTTTGCTTCATGTATCTTCTTCAAAATTTATGCGGTAAGAGGTTGATGATACTTGTTTGATATGTAACCATTGATCCAACTAGATATTACCTCTCCCTCCAATGTTGCAAGTTGGATGGCACAACTTGGTGATATTTCATGGATCACAAATGGTCCATTACCTTGCTTTGAAGTTTCTTGGAGTTTTGTTTCAAGTTGTAGACTAATACACGGTCAGCCTTTTGAAACTCCTTGTTTGTCACGTGTTTGTCATGAAATTATTTCATTTATTATTATTTTGGATAGATGGTGACAACAACATTAAGTCTGAATTTGTTCAACTGGATTAGCTTCTAGTATTCCAAACAATTTGTGTCACGTCCATCCTAATTCTTGTGCAATGTGTATTGTAGGAATCAAGAATTTCACATCCAGTATGGCATCTGACCCAAACACCAAATTGGAAGGTGTCCTATTCTCTGGTATTTTGTATGCTACCCAATATGCCCATAAAGCTTAGTGTAGTTTCTAATCTCAATTGATTCTTGATTTGTTGACAATTTTTGTGAGCACCATGCATAGAATTTTGTTGGTTCTTGTGGCTTGCCCATTCTCTTGAGGGTGATATAGTGCTGATTTAGAATGAAGCCCCATAAACTCTTGCAATAGATAATTAACCATGTCTTTGAGAAAATGAGTCCCTCCATCACTCACTATATCAATGGAAGCCCATATCACATAAAAATTTTCTCATACAAGAACTGCGTTTTTGTTATGGAATCATTCTTTTGTGTTGCTTTGGCTTCTACCCATTTGGTTAAATAATCTATGACCACTATGATGTATGAGCATATGTTTGATATGCCGGTGGGAAAATAGGTTCAACAAAGTCTTTTTCCCATTTGGAAAAGGATCTTGTCCCTATCATTGGTCTCATTGTCATTTCATCTCATCGCATAGGTAATTCTGTTCTTTGGCAATCATCACATTGTTTGACATTATGTTCTGCATCCATGTACATAGTAGGCCACTAGATTTCTGCAACGAGTATTGCTTTTGTGGTCTTGTCTGAAAAGTGACCTCCTATCGGTACGACATCTGCTTGCTCAAGAATTGGTAATTACTCATGCTTCATGGAACAGATTCTCAAGTTGTCATCTATCCCCCTCCAATAAAGGTTATTTTCAATGATAACATAGTTTTTTGCTTCTCTCTAAATTGAACATAGTTTGGCTTTGCTCAAGTTTGCTGGCAAGATTCCCTATTTGATGTAATCTTTGATGTATTTTCCCCACTTGGGTGCTTTTGTTATCCTGAATAGTGTAGCATGTCCAATTGGCTTCTGGATTGCACAAGTATCACATGAACTAACGTAGTTATGGATGTTTTTTTTTATATGAGGCCAATAAACCCCAAGTCTCATCATTCTTTGGTATAATTATGTTTTTTCATTATGAAACCCTATCATTTGTACATGAGCTTGTCTCAAGTACAATTCTTTATCTGATGACTCTATGCATAGTCTAATAAGTATTCCATTATTTCCTTGCTTTCTAGCTATTAGCACTAGTGGGCATGAGTGATCAATGATTGATGGTCGTCTTTCAATCTACAAAGAACCATTGGTGAGCAATGGTATCACATGTTCCCTCCACCTTTGTATCATCAAGATGTTGAAAAGATAAGAATCTGGCAAGTCGTCATCAATTCCTAGAGGTGCTTCCCTGTGTATCAACTATGATAAATGGTCTTCCCTCTAATGAGTAGTCCCTTTCTTGACCACTACAGTGATATAAAATTCTAGAAATATTATGAACCATCAAAGATACGACCAATATTGCATGGTTTGTTCACTAAATACATAGTGCCTAGTGATCCACAAAGAATAAAAATTTGTTTGCGAGAAGGTAATGTCTAAACTTTTTAACTGCAAGCCTTCTCTTTATGTGGTAGTGTAATTTTTCTCCACACTAGTGAGATGTCTATTGGAGTAACAGATTAGAAAATCCACATTGCTCTCTAGATGTTGCTCTAGGATGCATCCAATTGTGTAGGTCGACGCGTGTACATGAGCGTGAAAAAGATCGTTTCAATCATGAGATTTCAAAATTGAAGCAAAAATAAGTCTCTGCTTCAATTGTTGAAATGCTTTCTCACATTTCTTATTACACTCAAATTTTGTGATGAGAGCATAGAGAGGTTTTGCAACAATTGCATACATGTAAATAAACCTTTGATAATAGTCACAATGGCCCGTAAAGGCTTGTACATCTCTAACTTTGGTGGGTCTTGGGAGAGCCACAATGACTTGTATCTTCTCAAGATCTGTAAAATTTTCATTTTTGGACACAATATACCTAAAATCTTACCTTGTCTTACCATGAAGACTTACTTTTCAAGGTTCAGGCAAATGCAATAAGTTCTCCACTTCTCAAAGATCTTTTTCGAGTGTTCGACATGTTTGTCTCTTTGGAAAAATGCATACACATGTCATCCATATAAATTTCTAAGAATTGTCTTTGTTACTCTTTGAATACGTGACTCATCAACCTTTGGAATATGGCAAGTGCATTGGTTAGGCCAAATGGCATCACTCGATAAGCAAATATGTCCCATTCTATGGAAAAGGTGGTTTTTTGTTGATCCTTTGTCTTAATGGCAAGTTGGTTGTAGCCCAAAAATCTATCAAGAAAGCTGTGATCTTCCTTGTACGCGACTCTCTCAATCACATGATTTGTGATTGGTAAGGGCTAATTGTCTCTAATCGTGGCAACATTTACCTATTTCAAATTTATGCACACTAGCAATTTACTGCTATTTTTGGACACCACCACAATGGGTGACATCCACTCTGTGTGCTCTATCTCGTAGATAAAATCTGCTTCCTTCAATTTTTTCTATCTCCTTTTTTATTTTCTTCACAAATGTTTTGTTATATGTATAGGGACATTGTCTGTGCAGCTTAGCATAGCTCTTAAGGGGTATAGTATGTTGTCATATGCTCATATCTACTCCCTTAAGATCCTTGTACGACCAAGCAAATACATCTCTATATTGCTTGAGAGTAACTATCAAAATCTGCACATCCTCTTTGATGAGATCCGTGGCTATGTATGCCGGTCTTGGTTCCTCCCCTAGTTTAGCAAGATCAATTTTCTTTGCCTTCTTGGGTCCATCGTATGATGTTCTAGTTCTTTAGACTCTTGTATTGGTTGTTCAATCACAATACGCCTGTCATGAATGGTGTGCTTCTTGTAGTGAGAGGGTGCATCAAACTATTTAGTGCTAGAATTTTCTTCACTTTCCATTTCAGTTATCCAAACCTCCTTCAGTGTTCATTTTTACTTTTGATATTCACTTTTTCATTTGGTTTTGGATACCTCCATTGATGTTTCAGCCGTGTCCTTTGTTTTCTTTTTGCTCTGCTTCTTTAAAATCTACCAAAAAGTTGTCAAGTTCAAATTTTTTTTGGTTATTTTGTCTTAAACACAGTCATTCACTCCCACAAGCATGAGATACTGCATTTTGGTCATCAAATTTGGTATTGGTTTCTCAAATTTGTTGCATTGTTTTTTTGTTTCCCATTTGATATCTTTTTTGTCTCCTTAGTTTTTGGTTAGGAAACTCATAGAATATCAGCTTATCTTGTTTTGGCGCATTCTTGTTTTTTCAGCCGCTTGAAAGCTCGTCTTTAATGTTGTTTCCAAAATCATTGCTTCTTGAATAATGGAACTCATCCTCATCATTGTCACTAAGATCTTGAATAGAAAGTTCATCCACTATGCATTTGCAATTGATTGTTTTGCTGGTTTTTGTTTTTTTAGTCTCATCTTCTAGAAAGGCATTATGTCGTTAACCATCTTTGTCACAAAAGGTCATGGTGGTTATCTCATTCACGCACACATCTAGAGTCGCCAATATTTTCTCCCATCAAAAGGGTTTAAACAAATCCTCTAGAAAGGACTCTTACATGTGGTAGTTATCTTCTACAAAGTGCTCTAGGATGCAATTATCCCTTTTGAGGCTACCGCACTCCGACGCTTTGCACATCAAAATATGCCCATCTTTCATTAAACCAAGCAGACAATTGTGTTCCAAAATCCATAGTTACACCAAAATCGTCTACCGGGTTTTGATTTATGTCTCTGTAATTATGATACTTTGTGCTGATGTTGGTTGTGATACCCTTATATCGTAAATAGAGATGGTCATAGCCCCAATCTTGTACCATTTTGAGTTGATTCATAAATGGTCACCCCAAGATAACTTCAAAGTTCTTGCATTTTCTTAAATCAATTACAACAAAAGTATGTTCATATTCTATTTTTCAAGAGGATACAATAAATTTTTCCAACATTCGTAAGGGTCTCTCCACATAACCGTCCGCTAGTTGCGACTTCATGCGCATTTTCCAGAGAACTGGTCTTCCCCATTTCTCCCAGATTCCCTTTGTAGCAATGGCTATGCGGCCCTTTTGTCAAGTATTGATATTGTCTTTACTTCCTTGTATTCTAGCGATAAAGTGGTGTTTCCTTCTTTGCCTTTGCAATAATCCCTCACTTTATTCAATGATACATGCTCTACTTTGGGTTTCTTTGGTTGATTCGTTTCCATGATTTCACATACAAGTTCATCCTATGGAAGGATTTTCAGCCCCATTTTTTCCAAGTTTCTTCTCATTTGTTCCCACAAATATGGTCCGACTTTTAGAAGTAATGGTGCATCTTATAGAAGAAGACATCAAATTGTGCAAGCTTTTTGTGTTCGTCATCTCTGAAATTGGATTCCATTGAGATGGCACGATCTTCCTTTAGATTTTGTTTCATATTCTCCTACAAAAGATGGTAAGAATCTTATGATTGTTGGTTTACTCTCCAAAGATACTTCTATCCTTGCATACCCATATACTGAATGTATATCCCAGGATAGATCTCATGATTCATATTGACCTCAAGAATTGGTGCTGATAGCAACATGGCACTTCTGTCTTTTTGGTTTTTGATTGTCTCCCATAGTAATTGTGGCCATTTCTTGTCCACTTCAAGAACTGGTGGCACCTCAAGCAATTTAGCCTAATCCCTGTTGTGTTAGCAACAACCCCCATATCCAATGGTCCTTGTTTGGAAAGAGTAATGGGGCATCTTATAGAAGAAGACATCAATTCATGCAAGATTTTTGTGTCCATCATCTGTAGAATCGAATTCCATTGAGATGGCATGATTTTCACTTTAGATTTTGTTTCATGTTCTCCTACAAAAGATGGTAATATTCTTCTGATTGTTGGTTTACTCTCCAAGATACTTCTATCCCTGCATCCCCATATACTGACTGTATATCCCCAAGATAGATCTTATGATTCATATTGACCTCAAGAATTGGTGCTAACAGCAACGTGGCACTTCTGTCTTTTTGGTTTTTGATTGTCTCCCATAGTGATTGTGACCAATTCTCATCCACTTCAGGAACTGGCGGCATCTCAAGTGATCTAGCCTAGTCCTTGTTGTGTTAGCAACAACCCTCGTATCCAATGGTCTTTCTTTTTCTACCATTGTTGGTTTGCTCTCATTGTCTAGATTCTTAGCGTAGTGTCTGAGTAGGTGATCCCATCCACAGCCGTCATAGAATCCAAAGATTTTGATTTGTTTTCCCACGTTGTTCTCCTCGAGTGTGCTAGTGTTTACCTTTTCTCGCACATGCATTACTTGGTCATGGGTTTTCAAGGTTTTTGGTTACATTAGAGCTTGATCGATCTCTTTGAGTCTTTTTTACATTTCCATCTTTATGGTTTCTATTTCAGGATGCAAATAGGTCAACAATATTTGTTCTAAAGCTTGATTGCTCTTCAACCTCACCTTGTAGGCTTTCATCATAGCATCTAAATGCTCATTTACCTTTTCAACCAAGACTGATCTGCCTGATATAGTCTTTGACTCTCCAATTCCCTTGGTGTTTTCTTTGCTCTCATGTTCATGTTTGAATGTTTGGTTTAACTCTGTCTCCAAGGCTATCTTTTTCTTTAGCCTCTTTGCTTTCATTTTGTCCCGTTTTTCTTTCCACAATTTCTGCTGAGTTGTCACTGACCCACTTTCAAATTTGGTATGCTTTGGAAGTTTCAATTTATCTATCACTGACTGATTTTTGGACGCTTCCTAAGCTTGAGCTCTAATCACCACTTTGATAGGAACTATCGTATCTAGCTCATATCTTCTTGAACAAGGTAAAATTCCAATGGCATTGACAATCGCTTTTCTTGTGTTGTCTAGATTCTTAGCAGAGTGTTGGAGTAGATGGTCCCTTTAACATAGAATCCAAAGATTTTTGTTCATTGACCCTTAGCTAGGCATCTTTTGGTGGTTCTCCATTGGTTTTCCTATCCTAGAAGACGGACATCCTCTAGGCTTTTGATTCTAGTTTTCTATGAACATAAATGTATTTTCATCCATCGTAAATTGGTTTCTAGTAGTTTGAGCTACATATGAAATTTCAGTAGCTTTGCCAGTGTCGGCCCAAAATGGACTATCCTCCATAGCATATGCTACGTCCTTGGGTTCTCGTGTGTGGGTTTTTGTAGGCTCCTTGTAGTAAAAAATTGGTGGCTTCATTGGTTGACTTATGAGTGGCTCTATCATTGGTGGCATGCATCAAACAATAGCTTGTTTATCATTAGGCAAGGGGGTTTTTGGACCAACACAGGTTGCGGTTTGTTTCCTCGGATTGCAGTATTGGGTCCAATCTAGCACCTCAGAGGTGGTAACAATTGTTACACCAGTGAAGGTCCATATGTCCTTTCGTTCCTTACATAATTTTGATTACAAAAGCACTCACTTGTATCATGGTTGGTGTATTTCTGCTCAATGACAGACCACTTCAACACTCTTGGAGCATTCACTGCTTATGGCTGTTGCGGTCTCAAATTAGGTTTTTGTTGATAGGTTTGGTTCGTTCTACGGATCACTTCTTGGACCACTTCATCCACGTCTTTTGTGATTGAAGTAGGAGCATTGGCTATAGAAGAGGAATTGATGGTGTTTGTGTCTACATCCTCCATTACCTCTCTATACGTTGTGACGTGTTTTGGTGAAATGGTGCGGACCACCCCAAAGTCTTTGCGAGATGTTTTCTGATGCTCTTAGGCCTCTTGGATGCAAATAAATCATGCTTGTACAAAGTGTACAAAGGTGGTGTGTGCCAGCTGTCTCTACACATGCGTGCAAGTTGTGCGGGGTACATAGTTTTGTTGTTTTTGTACATAGAAGTGTTGAGACTTCAAAGTGTGAGTAAGTGCTTTAAAAATATGAATAAAAAACAAACTTTTATCAGCTTGGGGTCGTGAGTGAGTGGGAGTTTTCAGCTGCGAAGAAGAAAGCCTCTCTTGCTGCAGTCTGCGGTGGTGCGTGGGGGTTGTGTTGTGGAGGTGCCCCTGTGTGTGTGCGAGGGCCTGGAGCCTTGATTGGAGAGTGTGTCTCTCATCAAGAAGGCCATGAACATGGGTGGTGACCTCTGCACTTTCACCCCTCTTCTCTCTTCTTGGTGACGGAAGCTGCGTGAAGCGAAGCTTTCTTGTATGTGTGTGCCTGCTTCTCAGGTTTGGCAGTGAAAGCCCCTTGTTATTGTTGTGAATGGGAGGTTGTTTCCCCATGTTTTCCATGGTTTTTTATGAGTTTTTTGGCTGAGCATCATGAGTTTTTGTATAACTCATTATTGGCATGGTTTTTGATGGGTTTGTGTGCATGGTTGGGAGCCACTTTGGAGCCCCTTCCTGCATATGCAAGGGCTGTTGAGATGGTGTGAGGGAATGGTGTTTATGAACAAAAGTGCAGAGATTTTTCTTTGTTTTCATTGGTTTGTTTTCCCAAAATTTAGTTCCTTTTTTGCTTCCTTGACTGCAATTGATCATAGCTAGGGCTATGACAGTATAGAGGGAAGCTAGTCGAGTGTAGGCGGGGTTTTGTGCATGCAAAGGTGAGTGTGTTTGTGAGTGGAGATTGGATCCTATCCTCTTGTGAGAGCTACTTTACTTTTACTCATATATCTTGTGATTATGGAGGTCTTATAGAGGCCACCCCCCAATCCTTCACATGTTTTGGTGCCCCCTTTCTGAGGATCTTTTTTGGCTCTCCGGTTGAGACTTTCCCTGGAGTCAACCTCAACCTTCTATTTGTAAGTTGTGTTCATGAGTTCTCCAAGTTTTACAGGTGAAGATGATAAGGACCCGAGAAGGTTCTTGAGACAGGTACAATTGCAATGTTTACAGACAGGAAATGATTGTGAAGCAGAATGGTTGCGTATGTTTCCTCTCTTTCTTGAGGGTGATTCTTATGTCTGGTATAAGAGCTTGAATGATGCAAATAAGAGTTGTTGGTCACTCTTGGAATCATTATTTCTTCAAAGATATGTAGTGATGCCAACTCCATATGAAGCTTGGTCAAGGGTGAAGAGCTTATCTATGCGCGAAGATGAGTTTGTTTCTTGCTTTTGGAAGAGGTTCAATGATGTATGGATGCAATGGGAAAAGTGTGTGAAGTATGCTAATGTGATTTCAGTGAAAGAGTTACATGGTACACACATGCAATTTGAGAGGTTGAAAATGTTGATAAGCAAGTTGAAACCTACCTTGCGTTCACATGTGGAATTGAAGAATCCAAAAAGCATGAAAGAAGCACTACAGGTTGCCTACAACAAAGAGAGGAAGATAAGGCTTATGGTAGGTTTGGATGCGCCACCGAAGATAAAGGATCTGCACTTGGTTGATTTACTGTATAAGGTTGTTGAAAATGGTCATGAACTTGAGAAGCCACTTTCTATTGATGAGGAGGAAACAAAGCATGCAAATGTAGCAGCATGTGATCACGTGGAAGAAAATGACATACATGTGGTGAATGCTTATGATGTAGACATAAACAATTCTATGGATTCTTCTCTTGATGTTGGAGATGCTGATTTTTTTGCTTTGAAAAATGGTTTGATTCCCATGGTTAAGAGTGATGTTGATGTGGATGGAGATTATGTGTCTACATATGGCTTATTTGATGAAAATGCTTTGGTATGCGAAGTTGTGGGAGCATCTATAATGGATGATGTATGTGATGAGGGTTTTATAGACTCTCCTCTTGAGTATGAGGATGCTGATGTGGTTGAGTTTCATGGTCTACAAGAATCTCATGCTTCTCTTGTGGTTGATGATGAAGACTATGCCTCTACTCCTAGGTTGTTTGATGAGTTTCCTATGGCTGCCAATGATGATGTAAATGCTTTTGGTGATTTGGATTATCACTTGGATGTTAATGAGGTCAATATGGATTCATTTAATGTCACCAGAGAACCCATTGTGAGGATGAGGTGGCTGATATCCAATACTTTGCTTCCACTTATGACATGTTTGATGATATGCATATGGTTGCCAATCATGTGGAAGGTTGTGTTGCACAAGGTTCTATGGAGTCCCATGTTGAGCTTAAATGTAATGACTTGGATGCTTTGATTGTTGATTTTCAGCCTAAATTTTTGCATGATGATGTGGTCCTTGATGATGGCATATCTATTAGTGGCTTGCTTGGTGAGCTACTTGTTGTTGGAAGCTCTAATGTCAACCACGAGAGAATATTAGAGGAAGTTTTGAGGCTAATGAAAGAGGGTCTTTGCTTTGGAAATTTTGATGATATGGATGGTCATATGCTTTGTGCTAGTGGCTTTGATATGCTTGCCAAGATGGATGATGGCATGTCTTATGGTCTTAATTGTGATAGGCAAGAGAAAGTGCTCTTTTGTGGTTTGGCATGCAAGGACACTTTGAATGTCTTGACTAGACAAATTATGGTTGAGAATGTAGAGGCTTTGATGGATATATTTGAAACCAGTGATTTGTATGAGTTGAAGCATGAAATTTTTGGCTTGGATTCAATGAAAAATTATGTGTATGATAGAGGGAAAAGACAAATGTCTCGTGTCAATAGCATATGGGATTTTGCTTTGGTGGGAGAAGCTCCTACTATGTTATGCATATGTTTATTGGATGCAACATGGAGGTGGATGGTAAGAGAATCTATGTTATTTTTAGCTCTCATCTTATATTTTGGGTCTTTTATGGCATGAAAAATAGGAGAATGTTTACAATGATGTGAAAGTATGCACATGAAACGCTTGAAAGTGTTCCATGCTTGTTGGGGGGGCAATATGTGACGTGTTTTGGTGAAATGGTGCGGACCACCCCAAAGTCTTTGTGAGATGTTTTCTGATGCTCTTAGGACTCTTGTATGCAAATAAATCATGCTTGTACAAAGTGTACAAAGGTGGTGTGTGCCAGTTGTCTGTACGCATGCGTGCCAGTTGTGCATGGTACATAGTTTTGTTGTTTTTGTACATAGAAGTGTCGAGACTTCAAAGTGTGAGTAAGTGCTTTAAAAATATGAAGAAAAACTAAAATTTTATCAGCTTGGGGTCGTGAGTGAGTGGGAGTTTTCAGCTGTGAAGAAGAAAGCCTCTCTTGCTGCAGTCTGCGGTGGTGCGTGGGGGTTGTGTAGTGGAGGTGCCCGTGTGTGTGTGCGAGGTCCTGGAGCCTTGATTGGAGAGTGTGTCTCTCATCAAGAAGGCCATGAACATGGGTGGTGACCTTTGCACTTTCACCCCTCTTCTCTCTTTTTGGTGATGGAAGCTGCGTGAAGCGAAGCTTTCTTGTATGCGTGTGCCTGTTACTCAGGTTTGGCAGTGAAAGCCCCTTGTTATTGTTGTGAATGGGAGGTTGTTTCCCCATGTTTTCCATGGTTTTTTATGAGTTTTTTGGCTGAGCATCATGAGTTTTTGTATAACTCATTATTGGCATGGTTTTTGATGGGTTTGTGTGCATGGTTGGGAGCGACTTTGGAGCCCCTTCCTGCATATGCAAGGGCTGCTGAGATGGTGTGAGGGAATGGTGTTTATGAACAAAAGTGCAGAGATTTTTCTTTGTTTTCATTGGTTTGTTTTCCCAAAATTTAGTGCCTTTTTTGCTTCCTTGACTGCAATTGATCATAGCTAGGGCTATGACAGTATAGAGGGAAGCTAGTCGAGTGTAGGCGGGGTGGGTTTTGTGCATGCAAGGGTGAGTGTGTTTGTGAGTGGAGATTGGATCCTATCATCTTGTGAGAGCTACTTTAATTTTACTCATATATCTTGTGAGTATGGAGGTGTTATAGAGGCCACCCCCCAATCCTTCACAACGTCTTATAGTTTTTGACTAGATACAATGATTCCTTAGTGACTTGTTCAAATGTGGTGCATGCTTTCAAGTGCAAGTCATTTTTGAGAGTTTTTGTTCTCAAGCCCTCTATAAAGAGAACACATAAGCAATTATCTTGTGGTGACTCTCATAATGGAAATCTTTCAATGCATTTCTTGAAGCAAAGAAAAGCTTCCTTCACCTTTTCATTCTCCTTCTGCTGCATAAAAGCATAAATTTGGGAAATTTTGTTGTGCCTGATAATCCTCTTAGAGATTTCCTCGACCAACTCTTGCAAGTCAATATTAAAAAAAAATTGGTTGTTCAATAGTTGGAACCAAGTCAACGTCATTTCTTCCAATGCAACCCAAATCCTTCATACTCTGTATGGAAATCTGCAACTTGTTTCACTCTTAAGACTTGCTTAAATATAGAAACATGTGCGTATGGATCTCTTGATCCTCTGTACTTCTTGGGCACACACTTCGCCACTTGAGAAGGTCATATTATTTGAGTTTTTCCTACCATTCTCATCATTCTAGGCTCTCCTACCACTATATCTCTTGTCTCATACTGTTTGATAGGTGCTCTAGAGGGTGTTTGATTAATCACCCTCTCCTTCGGTCTTGCGTCTCTACCCTTAGTTCTAGTATCAGGCATCCTTGTGCTGAAAATCATGTCTTGAATATCACTACCTTGATGCATGGTCATACAAAGATGCCATCGATCTTGGCTCAAAAAAATGTGGTCAACTAAAAGAATCTTCCACTCGGGTTCTAGGCAGACTCACTCTCATAGTTTTGGTCTTGTTGTTTTAGAGAAAGTAGGTTTATGAATGTAGGGGGTGACATAGTACTGGTGGTGTGGCCCTCCAAAGTACGTATATCCCTTGAGCTCTTTGTGTCTCACAACTGAATATCTTCAACCATACTTGTCTAACATGATTACACGTGTATCTCTCTCCACTTTTTATGTGAACACAAACAAGTATTTTTGCTCTATTAACTCCCTCACATTGGGTTCATCACACCCGTAGTATAGCATTTTCTCTCTGTCAGCATATTTGTATAAACCCACATGCATATTTTGTGTGTTGATGCAAAATATAGCCACAATCACTCGCCTAAGCTTTGCATTCGGAATGTTCAGCTTTGGCGGCTTCTCCTTAGACTCGACATGAGGCTTTTCCTTTGTGCCTATTAATCCCAACTTGTTCACAATAAAGGGATTATGCACAACTATCATACCTCTCCCTTGAGAGTTCAAAGTACACTTCTTCTTCTTGTGCAGTTTTCTTGGGAGGTCCTTTCCATATCTACTCTTTTTTACCCAAAGAGATTCCTCTTTTGGAGGTCTCACTAGGAGGCTTCGCAGTAATTCTCTCTTCTTGGGCACTTGGGGGCACTTGAGCTTGAAGGGATTTAATTTTTCTTTGTACCAATGCTTGCAAGATATGGTTTTCGAGTGCTTCTTGTAACTTTTCAATAAGGTGGTTGAAAACTCTACAACCATCATCAAATTTTATACCATGAGCCAAATATTTGTCAATATTAATTAAATTATCTTGATTATGTTGAGCCATGGTTGAATTTCCTTGTATGTGTATGCTAACTCTTTCCTTGGCACTTCCAAAAATTTGGCTACTACTCCTCTTATCCCTTGAAAATTAGTACTCGAGTAACTACTCCGTGGTTGAGAATATTGTTAATTGCAAAGAGTAGTGGAGTTGGTTTAATGGTGCGAGGATGGCACCAGGTGACTAAATGCTCAATAAAGGTTAAGCCGTAGGCAAGTCCCCAAAGACTCCATTATTAAGAACATATATCTTGATGGTGTCCCTTGTACCCTGTAAACATGCATGCCAGCCAAGTTAATAAATAGTACTTGCCCTATTTCAATGAACAACTCTAACATTTCATAGATTACTCAAGGACCTCTCTTTTTATGCAAGAAAAGAGAAACCTTAGCTCTGATACCAATGTTAGAGAATTTAATACTTACTTTTAGATTCAATGAAATTAACTATGAAAGGAGAGAGTTTTCATTAAGAGAAAGATAGCAACAAGATTATAAGATGTGTCGGGTTGATTTCTTTACACAAGTACACATAAAAAACACTAGAATCGTGAAAGCTCCTTTCAACCTCTATACATATTAAAAAAAAGCAATGCTTGACATTTTTTTTGACTTACACTCACTAGAGCCAAGTTTTGAATTTTTCTTTTCCCTCCAAAAAATAACTCCCTCTCTCCCCTCCTCCTCCTCCTCTCTCTCTCTCTCTCTCTCTCTCTCTCTCTCTCTCTCTCTCTCTCTCTCTCTCTCTCTCTCCCCCCCTACCTCCCTGTTCTCCCTTCCATTTCCTTCCTCCTTTGCATCCTTAGGTTTAGAAACCATAATACTCAACAATATCACAAACCATAAACCTTTCACACCACAAGTGTGCATATTTCCTTGCCCATAGAGTTTGCATCAAAAACCACATAGGTGGGTGACTTATGATCATCTCAACAATGTTGTGCTACATGTTGACACCAATGTCAATGAGTGGATGACATTTGTACTCATGCGGCTGTCATTCCCATCCTACTTTTAGTAGTCTCTCAAAGTTTCTTCAATATGTTAGGAGAGGGAAGGCATGTCTGTTGAGATAATGTAAGTGATAGTTTATACATCCAAATTCATTTTCTATTATCTTCCTCCCTCTTAAATGTTCAATTCAAATTTTTAACCATTTATCACCAAAATCTCCTTTGTGTGTGTATGTGTGTACCAGCACAGATACACACACATACACATGCACTCACTCATCTCCTTCTCTTTCATTGTAAAGTTGGTATAACCTTCTAATATTTGATATAATAGAGCTTAAACACCACGTTTTCTCTAAAACAATGTTCGTTTCTATATCTTGTGTGTAGACGCTTCAAATCCATGCTTATTGGAGGTTAGTAATTTCATCATAATGTATATTTCAGCATAGTTGGATGAAAATACTTGAAAATTTTCATAGCATATACTTAACAAAGAGTGTGTTTATTATACAACTTGCAAATTTTGGGACTCGTGCTTTTTTTTTTTGAGCGGGTGGGTCTCTAAAGCATCATGGTACAAGGTGACCTCTTACTATGTTAGATGAGTAGTGGTCCTTGTGACAATGGCTCAAGTTGCTGGCATAACATGACTCTCTTATAGAAGCACAAAGCTCTATCGAGCAATGTCATTGTATAATTGAATAAAGCACCCACCACAACAACCAATTACTAGCATGGAGGTCCGATCCTTAGTTGTGAAATAAAAGAGCTTTCCATGAGCAAGACATTCTTTCCTAATATGGAACAGCCCCACTAGAGATAGTTTCAAGTAATAGGCTACCATGAGCACATCATGGAATGGATGTAAGAACTATGACTACATTGTCCCTTGTATACTCTTCATGACCATATCTTGATCAAGATTAATAAGAAGCAGTCTGTACTTTATTGTTTTTATTGCTGTGCAAGGCACTCTATCGCTACCATATTTGGAGGTTATCGATAACTTAAATTAGATTTGTTTGGTTTGGAATTTTTATACATGAAAAGGTATAATAAACTAGAGGCCAATCTATAAATTATATCTAAGGAATCAACCTTGGTAGAATTCCCACCATACACTTGTGCCATCAAAGACATCATGTCAATATTTTTGTATTGCTTGAATAAAGATCGAGGAGAATTTCTTTGTGCTAAATAAGAATTTATTTTTATTAGTACTTGATTCCTTCTTAGATAGCAAGAAAGAGATTGAGAGAGATCTACAAGTTGGTCTATATATTGTCTCTTACAAGTTGGCAGACTCTAATGGAATTGAAATTTGGCACATAGGTAGATAAAATGGAATAGAAGCTTAATGACCTAATCTTCTCAAAAGTAACCTTGATGTGAGGCTCTACGCAATTATGTACTCTTTGAAAACAAGAAAGAAAAAACTTGTGCTATGATAAGGTAAGATTCAATATTTTGATAAGTAATCTTTAAATTTATCAATCTTGGTTATCTTCAAAGACCTTAGGGAAAAATTGAAGTATCCCAATCTTGTGTATGTTGCATTTTCAAGCGCTTCTAGCATAGACTTATCAAGGTATGATGGAATGTGTTGGATGTATTCAGACAACTATTCTAGGAGCTAAAGATATCAAAATTAGAGATTTGATGATTACTAGAAATCAAGACTGGAACTAGACTAGAAAACACCAAAACTAGAAAGTGAAATATTGGAACTAAAAGACAAGACATTGGAAAGGGAGCTGAAACTAAAATTGTATTTCAGGTATACGGAGTACACTAGAGCATTTCATAATCCAAAGGTTGACTTTGTCATAAAAGAAGAGAGAGAGCGCGCACTAAAATGATTACAAGAGCATAAGCAGTTCTGTACACAGACTAGCATAGATTCTAGAGAGTCAAAAGCTATAGAAAATCAGTAATGGGTCTTGCACTATCAACTACTATGGTAATTCATTGGTTATTGCTTCTAAGAACTTCCTTCATCCGCCAATCCATCTTGGAGTTGGTTCCCACCTTCTACATTCCTCCTCTCCTTTCTTGAATTTTGGTATATACCAAAATTTCTAGTAGACTTCTAGTAAGCTCAATAAGGTTTCTTAGTTGCTTGTTGTTTGCCAGTCAATAAGATTTCTCAGCTGCTTGTTGCTTCTTTTGTATTTGAACAGCTAGCTCTTTTATGTCTGCATAGGACTTCAGAAGTGTCAGCTATAGACACTCATTGTCTTGTACCACGTATCTCCAACTTCATTTATCACCTCCTTGTCAGCACCCTCCACCTATACAATAGTGAATTTCCTCACCCAATGTCTGTCTGCAAACCTTCTTCTTGTCAGTTGGTCCCTTCTTCTTGTCGGGTGCCTTATTTCTCTTAGATGGTGTCAGGGATGCTTCAAAAGTAGTGGGTCCAACATTTCCCTTTTGAATCAGTGTGAATAGTACCTCTTGCTCCAGCTGGTCATTTCAACTTCATAAGGTGTCAGCACATCCCAAGTATTCGTGTTGGAATCATATAGGGTATGTCTGCCTCCTGTCAGACGAGTTATGTCCAACTTGTGACAATAAGAGGCCGTATGCATCCATCCTTGAGGGAGTGGCTGATTACACTTGATGCGAGCTTCAAACAAAATCTCAATCATCCTTGTGACAATAAGAGGCCGTATGCATCCATCCTTGAGGGAGTGGCTGATTACACTTGATGCGAGCTTCAAACAAAATCTCAATCATTTCTCTAAATTGTGGTTCAAATCTTGCCTTACTAGCCAATTCCTTCTCTAGAATTTTACAGGTCTCAATTGTCAACTAGAGCAGCTGATTTGTAATGCGAATGAGCCGTTTGATCTAAATTTTCCACTAGCCCATTAACAACTAAAATCTACTTAGATCCACCCTAGGCTCACTGGTCACAGTCTTGTGCTGTGCATCTTGTACTACATGATTTTATGCAAGTGTCATTCTGCAGTTGCCTCTTCATACCACATTTCCAGCCCATCCACTATTTCTAGATATTTGTTTTGATATGTTGGTTGTGTGTGCGGTGGAAACAGAGCTCGAAAGAACCGAGGCAATTCAACTTCCTTAACTGGAATGGCATACAACAAAGCTAGAGAGTCAGGGACAAATTCTAAGAAGTTTAGCACTGTCTGATTTTCCTATTGCATCAATTGTAAGCCAAACTAGGTGAAACAAACGCTTGAGTTGTGTCTCCTACTCTCTGAGTGACATCCTAGTCTGGTTCCCTTTGCTACTGGTCTCGTGTTCTATTAAATCCTTGACTTTGAGATCCAATACTCCTCTAGCACTTTGAACTTGAATAAGCACATCCTTTAATTTGTCACTACTCACTCTACCTTTTAAAAAATCATTAGTTCACGAGATTCCCTTCGTATCCCCCCACCCCCTTTCCTGCCTACCTGCAGGCATGCCTTGCCCTTGCACCTCACCTGTCTTTGACGGCCCCTCCCCTCCGAGGCAGACACCGCCTTGCTTGATGCGCTGCTAGATCCACTGGAGTGGACACACCGTCATGCCTGAACTCGGCAAGGCCTATGGGCCCTCCCCTCTGCAGAACCGCTTTACCTCCATGGAAACCAGAGAGAGAGAGAGAGAGAGAGAGAGAGAGAGAGAGAGAGAGAGAGAGAGAGAGAGAGAGAGAGAGAGAGAGAGAGAGAGAGAGAGAGAGAGAGAGAGAGAGAGAGAGAGAGAGAGAGAGAGAGAAAGAGAGAGAGAGAGAGAGAGAGAGAGAGAGAGAGAGAGAGACTATGCTCGTCTGTCTTGTGCATCCTCTCCACTTGTGGGAGGGAGAGAGAGAGAGAGAGGGAGGGAAAATATAAGCATGGCCTACACGTGGCCAGCCTCGAGAGGGAAAAGATAAGCATGGCTAGCCTCTCCCCTTCCTCCTCACATATTGTAGGAGGAGAATTTGTCTTAGATTCTCTTCTTCTTTTCTTTTTCAAAAATCATGACACCTACTTGGCGTCAAATCTCCTTCATACATTGGTATGTAGGCTTGTTGCCTAAGAGTATTTCCACTTGAAGTCCCACTGACCTAAGATCTACTGTGGTTAATTTTGTAGCTTTAGGATGCACTCCTCTCTCATTGCCAGTGAGGTCCCATTCTGGAATCTTTTCCAATGCTTTCACACATGCAAGGTGAGCTCGTAGTTGACAAATAGTTTGGTCATGATAATTGGTTGGCTTCCAATCCACTACCATGCATGTGACCCCCACATAGATGGATCTAATGTATTGCTGCCTTTTTGCATTGTGAACTTTCTATCATTCCATTGAAAATTTTCCAAGTCCAAATTTTCAAAATCAGAGCATCCTCCACATTTTTCAAAATCAAATCATCCTCCTGTAAAATGCACATTCCACCTAATCCAATCGTTAAGTCTACCTGAACATTCCTGTAATGTATTATTCTTTTCCTAGTTTGCAGCTCCAAATCTGCAGCACATAAAATTTTGAATTCTGATAGTCCACCATCCATATCTGGCAGTCCATCCTGTAAGAATCTACTTCTGCTATCTCATCAGCTTTAAAACACACATATTCCAATAAAAGTATTCTTGGATTGAACAACTTGTCCCACATCAATTTCAGAATGCACATCCATTGAAATTTCATCATTCTACATTTCAAACATCACTGCGGGCTCCACAAAACATGTTAAACCTGTGTTATACTCCTCAAGGACTTTCTCTTGCCATTCCTCATGCTCAATCTAATCTCTGGGACCTTCTTTTGATTCATCCCTATTTTAGATTGGAACAACAATCAATCTGCTTCTTCCAATTCTCTGCAAACTGAAGCATATCCTTGCTTGATATCGACCTGTGACATCAAAATTTGTCCTTCAAAACATTCAAAACCAAAATTCTAATTCGCTTCATCATCCACAATATCTGGCATAGTGGTCTGATTTTCATTTGAATTTGTCGATCATCAAAATCAAAATCTGTAAACTCCTTCAATGTTCCTTCTGCACCTTTTTGCAACACTTTCACCTACAAGGATCTTCTTGGTGGAGACTCCTTCTAAACTGATATGGTTTTTAGAAATTCCTCCTCAGCAAATCTGATTTCAAGAAATCTGATTTCCAACCATTTCTCCTTTGCATTCATCTCACTATCCACCTCTTCAAGTGGGCTTTTGATAACATGAACAACATCATGTTTATGTATGACATTCTTCTCCTCACAAATAGGGTAACAACATTTTCCATATGCAAACAATATAAGTTTAAGCAATGGATCTTCCTCTTACACTCCATGGGTAAACTCTAGTGGTAGGTGAGGGGTATCTAGGGGCTCTTTTAGGCTCTTTTGGCCAACCTCCTTTTGCATCTCCTTCTCCTCCATCTTTGGTATCCCTACTTGGTGGATTACATGACCCATTCTCCATCCATCATCATCACCATCACTCAAATCCCCTTCAAACTCATTCTCATATGTATCCCTCAACTTCTCACATGCTTTTTGCAACTTGAAACCCTTCTTTCTACTAGAACATGATTTTTGCCTATCCCCTTTATGATCATCTAGCCATTTCATATGCATTCTCCAAGTCATCTTCAAAATCATCTAACTTCTCTAAGGCTCTTTCCATTTTGTTATAGGAAATTGCTTTATGCAATTTGCGGCTAATGTTATGAAGTTTTGTGCACAAATCCACCATGCACCACTTCCTACAAGCATCTCTCTTTGAGCACTCATTAACAACACACGAAAAATCATCCACCTCATGCTTCTTACTCATGCAAACCTCACATTTCTCTTTCTTCCTTTTACCCCCCCCCCCCCCCCCCTAACATTCACTTCATTAAAATACAACAATCATGTTTGGCCCTCAAGATCGGTGCACCACACCAATCTGAGACCCATTAAATTCGCTAAACAAAGCCACGGATGTTGTACCGGGATTCGCATATTTAATTGGTTGCTTAAACTGATTGGGATATTTTAGTTTAGTGATGTATTTATAGTTTGGAAAAATTTAGTCAAAGATACCATTCTTGAGTTTGTTTGCTTTGACAGATCTAATTATCAGCATCAGATTCAACATCAAATTTTTCTATCTAATTTCAAGAAATTGTTCTTTTGTCTCTACAAAATCATCCAAACTTTTGTCATTTTGCACAGTCTGAATCTCCGGCACCTTGCTGAATCTGTGCAGCTTGAATCTACAACACCTTGCTGAATCTATCCAATCTCAATCTGCAACACTTATAGGAGAAAAATCTGAATTTTGGCTCTGCAGCAACCCTTCTAATAAAACATGATATGCTGCTCCTGAATTTTTGCTCCTTGGTCTAACAATTTCTCCTTCGGGATAGGTTCTTTCATAGTATCATTACTCTCGTGAAACACAAACACTGACCTCAAATGCTAACACAGAAGGTAATCAGACCCAACAGACATACCATTACAGTAGGTAATCAACAAGACTAGAATGTCAGACACGACACACAAAAAATTGTAGCAGGATCACGAAATGTGTTGGTGAAACCTTCAATGGACCAGTGGGATCACCAAATGTGTTGGGATTCAACAACACAAGAATATCTCTCACACACATGCTCTCAAATAGAGAATAAATACTCAGTCTATGATCAAACTAAAAAAAAGACACATTCAGATAACTTCAGAGTCAGCAAACAAAACATAGAGAAAAGATCAGACAGAGCAAAGAACACCATGGCTAAATCTTCTCTCGCATTCCCCTACTCCGAACTCGTCCCAATCTTGGGGGATTCACCATGGAAAACTTACCGCACCACGTAAGTGCAGGGGAGGGGTTTTTTTTGACAAGTTACATAAGCATATAAGTTAGAGGCAGGCCCCCAATAATTTATCTCCCAAGCTTAAAAATAAGGGAGGGGGTATCATATTTATGGGGGGGTTAAGTGAAAAAAGGTGAAAATGAGAGGAATTTGTTGTGTTTCAAAATTATGGCTTCCCAAAAGAGTCTGCCCTTGAACTTGTGGGTATATAGCTACAAAGATACATGCAAGAACTAACACTGCTTTGTATCAAACTGCTTGTTTTGTGATTATAGTTCATTTGCTGAGGGATGAAAGCTGTAAAGAGTTTGTATAGATGCAAATTTACACAAAGAACCTAACACAACTTTATGACCATGTTTTTTGAGTAATTTAGATGGGTCAAAATTGGACGAGTAGCTAGAGTGCAGGCTGAACAAGCACATAGTTCAAAACTCAAACTAAGACACATTGATGGTACAACTAGTTATTAAAAAAAGTGGTTCCTTAGTACAATGCTAGTCTCTATGCTACACGCTCTTTGACTAGTTTTACTCAGCTAGATCATGTGAGACGTAAATTTTATATGTAAGATAGGGGTGTGATAGTTTTTTACATTGATTGTCGTATAAGCGTAGAAAGGGACGTTTGTATTGCCTAATATGAGTTGTATATAGGGGTTTTATCAAAGTTGTCCGCTTGCAGGTGGCGTCCCGTTTTGGATATAGAGTGAATCCCTCGGGTCCCAATACAAGTGCTAACTGATGGTTATAACTGTCCAACCCAAAAATGTTCTTGGCATAAAATATCAAAGTCAACAAAATCCGACCTGACCAAAATCCGACCTAGCAATATTCCGACCCAGCAATGTTTAGCAAATAATCCGACTCAGCAAATCTTCAGACTCAGCAATAATCAGAGTCAGCAAATATCTGACTTACCAAATATCTGACTCATTAATACATAGTCAGCAATATTTAAAGGGGCATCCCAATTTTAAACTCAGCATATAATATCCGGTCAACATTGCGTGTTTCTCAATGATCTACATACTGGTTGGTTTTTGACTTCTTGCTTTAAATCCCTTGATCAAATCCATTGTTTTGATCTTTTTGGAAGCAAAACTAGTATCCAGGTCAGTGGTTGGATGCTTTTACCCTACCAACTCCTTGCCTTTACCTTTGTCCTTAGTTGGCTTTAATGAATTTTCCTTTCTTTGTGACCCAATTTGATGTGAGTCAATTTTTGTTTCTTCATCAGAAGAATCTAAATTGATTTTCTCAGCTCTAGGTATCCACCGTGTCCCATATTGTAGTGACATTGGCAGATACTGCGTTTCGAGTCACCCAATATACAAGTTGTCAAACATGCCATGCTTTGAAAAGATTTCTAGATTTTGCCTTGGTAGTCTGTTATGTAAGCTGAACAAAAATTGTGCAATGTTGATATTAGCTTCTGGGTTTATTATTTTGGCTAATAGCATTGCAAACAGTTTTTCAAAAAAATATGTAGGTTTGTTCTTCAGGCTGATGGTCTCAATGATAAACCTATATACTGTTGTGTGTTCGAGCACCGCTACTGAAATACCTTGAGCACCATCTATTTGTTTCTTTTTGGCATGATTGTCTTCTTTCAAAAATTGACTGACCTCTTCAGCAGTTGTTGGTATGGCTTTCTAATCATGGGGAAGTTTGATAATGCGAGCTACTCCAATAATCAATTCTAAGGTGCTGCCCTAAATTACTACAATGCTTTTTTCAGCCTTGTATGTGTGGAGTACCTGCTGCGTGATTTGCTCATCAAAAGGAAATGATGCGTCTTCCCTAATCATCTCAAAGCCCCATGACTTCAACAATTTTTTCTCACTTGCTTGGAACACAACTTTGCTATCTTACTATGCCCTTCAAATTTGTATGAACAATGCCTTTTCTTTTTCCTTGATCTTTGACTTTCGATGTTTGTTGATCTTAATCATTCTTGGTTCTTCTTCTGAGTTAAAATTCCATTCTTCAAGTTCTTGATCGTCTGGGAGTAGCCAATTTGGTCCTCCACATTTTCTCTTAGCCATTGATTCAGCTTATTTATCTATTCAAACGCACGTAGAATAATCATTAAATGCATTACCAACTTCTTGAAGATAATTCTGAAGATCCTGTTGTGGTGCTACTAGGATTTCCTCATTTACTTTTGAATGCTCCTCTGAACTACTTTCTGCTTTCCCACTAATATTTTAAGGTATAGAATGTTCTGGTCGGGAGAATGGTCTGGCTCCCGACCATCTATCTAAACTAATCTTTCCCCATCGTTTTCTTCAGTGGGAACTGATATGGGTATTGTTGTTGTTTTTTTGTTCCACTTGTTGTTTGTCCATTATTACCGCACTGAGGTCTATCTCTGTTAAAGGAAAAATGTTCATAGAAGCTAACATTCTCTCAATCGTTTTGGTACCATATTTTTACAAAGATCTTCCAAATTTAATGCCTTACTCCATGATCTTATGTTATCTATCTTGACCTAGATTCTCCTTTTGGAGCCTTGGATGGTTACTGGGAGCCAATATTTAGACCTTTCTCTATACACATGGCAAGAGAGGGGGAGAAAAGACAAGTTACAAGGAGGAGGGGTCCAAAGGTGAGGATAGAGTGGGCTATGGGAGAAGAGCAAGTGGACCCAAGAAGAAGGGTGCTCAAAACCTATTTCTTCCTCCTCCATTGCAAGTTTTTTGAACCTCTATTCTTACAAGGGAGACTATGCTTAGGGTGGAGATGTGGAGGGTGAGAAAAAGAGGTGGAGGAGGAAGAAGGGCCCAAGGGATAGTTAGGTGTTACCAAAGGGGAGGGATAAAGGTGGGGTTGGGAGAGGGGGGAGGGGAGAAAGGGTTTTTCTTGGAGGAGGAGTTCAATGGCGGTTTACAAGGGGTGTAGGGGGAAGGGAGGATTCCCGGTGAGGAGGGTTTAGGTTTTTTGAAGGGTTAATGCAAACCTTCTTCATGAGAGGCTCTAGCAAAAGGGAGAGTTTTCTTATTGTGGATTACACGATGGGAGTTTTTAGGGTTAGGAGTCCTCTTAGGTGGAGGTGAGAGAAGATTCTTCATTTGTGTGGTCACTTCATGATGCACCAATTCTCCAACCGTTTCTTCTTTGGGAAGAGACTCCGCTTCCTCCAAAATGGTAGCTTGAGCCCTCTTCCTTGCATTATGCGCCGCCGTGTTTATTGAAGAAGCCAAATGCGTTTGGAGGATAGCATTTTGAAGTTGAGCATCAAACTCATGAAGTGAAGAAAGTTTCCAAGTGTGGAGTTGATTGGCCCAAGCCGAGGGTTGGACTCTTGGAAAGGAGATGGAAGCAAGTTTCTTGGTGAGGTCAAGAAGCCTCTCTTCAACTATGTCACGGTATGAGTCAAAGTTTTTTTGAAGGTTGGTGACGAGAATACCTTGGGCGTGAATGTAGGCTTGGGTGCAATCCAATTGGAATTGGATGTTGAGTGCTTCTATCTTGGCACTAAAAAGTGCTTGTGCTTGAGAGTCCTCTAGGGAGAGGCGGGGAGGCTTCATACAAAGGCTAAGGGGGGCTTTTTAGTTGGCTAGAAGATTTTGCAAATGAGAGAGGTGCGAAGCGGCTTTATGGAGTTTAAGGTTCAAGGTTTTGAAATCCGCTAAAGAAAGGGCAACAATCTTGCCAAATTCTAAGGGTTTGTTGATGGCGGGAAGAATGGGAAGGGTATCCATAAGAAGGTTTATGGCTAGGGATGGGGTAAAAGTGAAGGATGAGGAGTTAGCCGCGATGGAGCCGAAGGTGGTCGGGAAAGTGAGGGGGGGGCTTGAGAGAATACCGCTTTGGCCTGATTTGGAGAAGGCATTTTTTCGTGATGCAAAAGCCACATTAGCGGAGAAAAAAGCATTGGATGAGGGGAGGGAGAGTTGATCAAGGTCTTCGAGGGGTAGGTTGGCCGTGAGGCCCCGTATCTCCTCCGGGCCAAAAAGCGACTTCTTGGAAGAGGTTAAGGTAGAGAAAGCGGACAAGCCGGGGGCGTGTTGTCCCCAAGCGGACGGGTTGACGAGGGAGGCCGCCGAGGTAAATCCCGGGAGAGAAACGGCTCCATTGGGAGGGCACACGGAAGCACGGGTGTAAGTGGGAAAAAGCATAGAAGAAGAGGTAGTAGCGGCGGCGGATTGTAAGAAGAGGGCATTTAGCCCGCTGCCGGCGAGTAGAGGACCGACGGAAGGGGTGGTGAGGGTAGCTTCATTAGCCATCGCATGCTTGGAGGGATCGTTGGGAGAAGCCGAGGCCCCGGAATTCTCCATAATCGAGGGCTGGAAGGAACTAGCCGCCTGTGTTGCGAACAGTTTGGGTGTAACAGAGCCGTCAAAAAGTCGGGGTGTTTCAGAGATGCTGCAGCCGCCGGCTAGAGAGGGTGGCCGTTAGCTCGACTAGGTGCGATGGCTGTCACACATGGGTGGATTAGAGGGTCCGATTTGGACTTATCTACACAAGGGCGGCTACACATGGCTTCCTCTCATGAGAGAGGGCAACCCTTTTGACCTATAAAAGGAGGTCTCTTCTACACACAAAAATGGAGTGTGAAGCATTGTGGTGCATTGTAAAGTTGGTGTGAGTTGGTGAGAGTGAAGCAAGGTGGGAGATCTATTAAGGGTATAATCCCTTTGTAATCTACTTCTTGTTTGAAGTACTAAAGCAATTGAGTGGCTGCTTTCCCGTGGATGTAGCCCACATTGGGTGAACCACGTATGTGCTCTCTCTCTCTCTCTACTCTATAATCTCTTGTGTGTGAAAATTTCTCTCTCCTCATTAAGTAAGCTACTCACATATCTATTTAGCTACGTCATATTTCCTAAAAACTGGTATGAGAGTAAGATTTGCTCGTAGCTAAATTATCTCAAGGAAAAGATTCCTTGAATTGAGTGGGAATAATGGCGGAGGAAGGGAAACTCAAGATCGAGAAGTTCAATGGCAAAAACTACATTGGAAGATACAGATTGAAGATTATCTCTACCTGAAGGACCTCTATTTTCCACTAGGTGATCTTGCAAAGAAGCCCACAATGATGGCAGATGAAGCATGGATTGTCCTTGATCAAAAGGCACTGGGAACAATCTAGTTAAGCTTGGTGTCAATGGTGGCCTTCAATGTTTTGGAGATGAAGACCACAGAGGAGTTGATGAAGTCACTTGACGACTTCTACGAAAAACCATCAGCATCCAATAAGGTATTTCTCACTAAGCGCTTGTTCAATCTAAAGATGGTAGAGAATGGTTCAGCTGCAAAACGCCTAAATGCCTTTAACACAAACATATGTCAGCTTTGATCGGTGATAATCAATTTCAATGACAAAGTGCGAGCTCTCCTTATACTATCATCTCTACCGGATAGTTGGGAGAGCCTGGTGATAGCTGTAAGTAAGGAAATGTGAAGGAGAAGCACAGGAGAATCATCAAGTGTTGCACTATCAGTGGAAATGAGAGGAAGGCCTAAGGAGAAATTCAAAAACCAAAAGAGTCGTGATCGCTCAAGACGGAGCAAGTCACGCACAAAGTCAGTTCTTGAATGTTGGAACTTCGGCAAGAAGGGCCACATCAAGAAGGATTGCTGGTCCAAGAAGAAGAAAGAGTTGGAGTCTCAAGACAACAAGCCAACATCGGAGGCCAATGTGGTAGGTAAAGTAGAGCAAGATGCTCCAATTCTCTCATTAGATAATGTGTCTAATTCCTGGATAGTAGATTTCAGGGCTTCATTCCATGCGACACGACACAAGCAATATTTCCAAGATTACACCAAAGGTAATTTTGGGTATGTATAATTAGGAGATGATGAAGCTTGTGAAATTATCGACAAAGGTAGATTTTGTGTCAAAACTACTAACCAAAATGAATAAAAGCCTAAAGATGTTAGGAATGTTCCTTCTCTTCGCAAAAAATTGATCTCTACAGGACAATTGGAAAATGAAGGTCACAACATTGCATTTGGAAGCAAACGGTGGAAGATCTTAAAGGGATATTTGGTGGTTTCCAAGGAAGAAAAGGTCGTTACATTTTACTTGTGGACTTTTAGCATGCAATCTTTAACTTGTGTAATAGCTACGGAAGTCAACAGTGCGATGTGACACTATCGGCTTGGGCATATGAGTGCCAAAGGAATGCAAATCCTTCAAACAAAGAAGCTTCTACCAGGTTTGAAAGAAGTGGACTTAGAGTTCTGTGGAGATTGTGTTTATGGTAAACAAAAGAGGGTAAATTTTCAAAAATTTGGAAATGAAAGAAAAAATAAAAAACTTGAGTTGGTTCATTCTGATGTTTGGGGTCTTGCAAGTACACCATCACCTGGTGGCTCATTGTACTATGTAACATTCATAGACGATGCGACTAGGAAAACATGGGTTTATGTAATGAATAATAAATCCGATGTGTTTTTCATATTTCAAAGGTGGAAAGCCTTTGTGGAGAATGAAACAGGTACTAAGGTTAAATACCTCAGATCCGACAACGGAGGCGAATATTGCAGCCATGCTTTTGAAAGCTTTTGTGCTAGCAATGGCATTCAGAGGCAAAGAACAACCCGTGGACACCTCAACAAAATGGCATTTTTGAAAGGATGAACAAATCAATCATGGAGCAAGCACGAAGCATGCGGCTACATGCAGGCCTACCGTTTGAGCGTTGAGCAGAAGCTGTAAGTATGTTTGTGTACTTAATCAATTGGTCATCCTCAACGGCATTGGATGGGGGAGTTCCAGAAGAGGCATGGATAGATAAACCGATGAACTATGCATTTCTCAAAGTGTTTGGGTGTGAGGATTTCATGCACATAGATAGAAGCCTAAGATCAAAGCTACATGCAAAGTCCAAATATTGTTTCTTCATTGACTATGGAGAAGGTGACTTTGGGTATTGCCTATGGAATCCTAAAGATGGTAAAATCTTAAGGAGTAGAGATGTAATTTTTAACGAACAAAATATGTACAAAGACTACTTGGAAAGAAAACAAACAAAAGAAATAGGTGATGAGTACATGGAGCTTGAGGACAGTGAAGACTCAAGGACTGCAAACAGTGACATATGCAACAACATCAACAAATGAGGAGCCTCAACCTATTCCCTGAAGATCTACAAGAGCAAGTAGATCTCCAGAAAGGTTTGTTCCTTCCTTCAACCATCTCTTGATCTCTGATTTTGGAGAGCCGGAATCATACAAAGAAGCTATGCAACACAATCCAAAGAAGAATGGACAAAGAGCATGCAAGTGGAGATGGACTCATTACATGGCAACCAAACATGGAGGTTGGTTGAGTTGCCTAAAGGTAAGTGGGCACTTCTTCAAAACAAATGGGTGTATAAGTTAAAAGAAGAAGAAGGTGGGAAGAAAAGATACAAGTCTAGGCTTGTGGTAAAAGGGTTTTCTCAAAAGAAAGGTATTGACTTCAATGAAATATTTTCTCCTGTTGTAAAAATGAACTCATCTAGGCTTGTCTTAAGCCTTGTGGCTTCTCATGATCTAAATCTTGAGCAAATGGATGTAAATATGGCATTCCCTCACGGTGACTTAGACGAGGAAATTTACATGCTTCAACCAAAGGGGTATGAAGTAAAAGGTAAGGAGAAAATGGTTTGCAGATTAAAGAAGAGCTTGTATGGTTTAAAGCAAGCATCAAGACAATGATACTTGAAGTTCTATCAATGGATGTTAAATCATGGATTTAGAAGATGCAACTCAGATCATTGTGTCTATACAAAGAATTTGGGAGATGGGAAGTTCATCATCCTAATGTTGTATGTTGATGACATGCTGATTGCAAGTGCTAACATGCAGGACATCAAAGACCTAAAAGAAGAGCTGTCTAAATCTTTTTCAATGAAAGATTTAGGTGCTGCAAAGAGGATACTTGGCATGAAGATATCAAGGGAAAGGATGAAGAAGACAATAAAGCTATCACAACAGGATTACATCAAGAAGGTACTAGAAAGGTTTGCAATGCAAAATGAAAAAATGGTTTCTACACCTTTGGCTGGTCACTTTAAACTAACCAAGGATATGTGTCCAAAGACACAAGAGGAGATAGCCTATATGTCTAAAGTTCCATATGTTGCAGCGGTAGGTTCTCTTATGTATGTTATGATCTGGACAAGGCCAGATATTGCACATTGTTTGGAGGTGATAACAACGTACAAGTGCCCACCTAGCCAAGTCGCCCGTTGGGTCAGCCGGCCAAAGTTTTGATGTGGTCACATTATTTTTCCGATGTTTAATACATCAAACCCTGTAAAAGCCTAATGACAATCGTCTATGTCAAGTCTCAGTCAAAGACGTAATTTTTCCAATGATGTATATAAAGGTCCATGAGAAGTTGGCCGTCGGCCACTTTAGAAAGCCCTAGGTATATAATACACTAAGGTTAGTGGGAAAAGGAGATTATATTTTGAAGATAAGGGACTATTGCGTTACGCACAGAGAGCTACCTCTTTGCTCCAACTTGTAATCATCGCTTCCGTGGCTACGGTAATCCAAATTCAGTTTTGTTTCTTGCATTCTATTCCTCTTACTCTGCTCTTTCATTCAAGTGTAAGCATTCAAGATTCGGTGAAGGTTTCAAACACATCTGTTTAGGCCTTAAATCGTTGTTTTGAGTGTTTATATGCGTATTTTATGTTGTTTTGACCCTAGGAGAGGCTTTAGGAACCCAAAAACGACCCTTTAGGATCATCTGTTTACTGTTTTTGCGTATTGTGAGATGAACAATCGTGATCTTTGTACCTCTCTAGAATGCTCTGATAGTGATAGGATATGTTCCTGATAGTCCCTTGTAGCTTCCCTTCAAGTTTCGTGCAATTCCGATATGATTTGCATGGTGAACGGGCGTGATGACTGTAGAGCTGTGTAGAAGGACATAGGCAGATTACTTGGCTTTGGTGCGTTTGATTTGCTTGTAGAGTTAGTAGTTGCATCTCTTCAAGTTCACTTCATTAGGATTGACACCCTAGTGAGTTTCCATGCCTCATCCGAGTCACTTCCCTTGTATCGATAATTTTATGTTGATGCTTGAGAGCTATGATATGGACGTCCGTCCCGGCGACCCGCAAACATTGGCGCCGCTGCCGGGGAATGAATCTTAGGTGATGAGTGACCGAGTGTGTATTCAGAGTTTTCTTATTGTTCCAAAAGATAATTTCCATTCCATTTACATTTCAGTGAAGCATCTAGACAGGGGTTTAGTGCTTAGTGGAGTCTAGGGTCGGTGGACTGGCTAGATCTACTCTTGAGAGATATAGGGAGTTGTGAGTGAGGTTGCTTTAAGCATTTTTACTCTTCAAATTTCTTTGTACCGATTGAGTACTGATCCATCATTCGTTTTTTATCCTGTTTGTTTTGTTTGATTCATTTTCTTATGTTCTTTCATTTCTATACTTAGGAGTAGGATACGTAAATCACATTCGAGTTAGATTTGGGGCAAAAGATAGAGTCAAAAACACCAGAAAACCATAACTTTGGCAAAAGGGCCATAAGACTCTGAAATTAGAAAATCTGACCAAACAGAGCTGAAATTGATTCAAATCACAAAGTGGTAGCACCAAACACTGGGAAATACTTATTAGGGAGATCCTGTAAAATTTCATCAGATTTGGCTTTGGTACTACGATCGCGATCGGTGTACCTCAGTGTCAGAATTGTACAAGATTTGACATGTGCCTTCCTGATAAGATTCTAAACAAGCTTGTTTAAAGCAACCACACCCAAAAACATCAAAAATCAAGAAAATCAGGCCACTTGGACAAAACTAGCCTGACAGATCCAGAAACTGTAAAATCTTGAATTTTGGTGATCCAAATGCAAAAAGACTTGGGGGATAGCCTTAAAACATCAGTGTCTACAAGCATGCAAAATTTGGTCTAATTTGGGCTCCAAACTACGATCGCGATCGGTGTACCTAAGTGCCAGATTTTGACCAGATTTCATATGTGGGATCCTCAGGTGTATACAAACATAAAAGTATAAAGGACCTAGAGCTAGAAACCTCAAAAAACTGGTCAAAACCACTGAGTACAGATCCAAGTCAAAAACTGCTAAACTGGCATAGAAATTGACTTTCAGTAGACCAAAACACATCAAAAGTGGGAAGAAACCATGCAGAGGGATAGCTTGTGCATAGGACAAGCCTAGGTATCTCTCAAATCCCAAATCAAACATCAAAATCAATCAAACCTGATAAAATTGGAAAATCAGCCAGTTCAGACCAAGAAACTGTGAATTCTTGACTTTTTTGAGTCCAAATTCAAAAGTGTCTGGCAGGTAGTCTTAAAATAGCCTAGCGAACAAGCTGGTGAAGTTTCATCCAATTTGGGCTGAGAACTACAATCGCGATCGGTGTACCTAAGTGCCAGATTTTGACCAAACTTTACCCACACATACACCTAGGTTATATAAGATACCAGGAGTTTTCAAAATTCAAAAAAATCACCAAAATAGCCAAAAACAGCAGACAGTCAGGAAACCACTGCAGCAGACCAAGATCTGGTGAAAACGTGACTTTTTCTTGTCCAAATTCAAAAAGATTTGGGGAGTAGATTGTACACGTCATTATCTACCATATCCACAAGTTTCATCCAATTTGGGCTCTAAAGTACGATCGTGATCGGTGTACCATAGTGAAATTTTGAGTTGAGATTTGGTGAGTAGATAGCTGATAACTAGACAAACAACTTTCTCAAAAGAACCAGGGTCAAAAAACCAAAAGACAAATGTCAAATAGGGCAAACACTAATCACTGATCCTTCATACCAAAATTTTGAGAAAATTCAAGTTTTTGTGATCCAAATGCAAAGTGGGTTTGGGAATAGACTATTCATACCCTTGTCTATCAACTCCTAAAATTTCATGCAAAAAGGAGCTGGAACTACGATCGGGATCGGTGTACCCCAGTGACATTGTGGATTGAAAATTTATGAGTAGGTAGCTGACATCTAGTGCAACATATTTTCCAAAAGGAGCAAGGTCAAAAAAGCAAAAGAAAGTGGTCAAAAGTAACAGTTACACAATTAGGCCAATAACTGCAAAACCACCTGGGATTTGGGTTTTCATTGGTCAAAACATCTCCAAATTCAAAAGTACAAAGACACTTGGTATCAAGACATCAAGGGCTAGCTACTGTGCAAAAATCTTCCAAATCTATGACATGGGGTCAACGATCGCGATCGGTGTACCTCTACATAGTGGGGGTATCTGACTTCATAAGTTTGTAGACCTACTTGAGTACACCCCAAATCTCAAGTTGAGCTAAAAATACCTTCGGGAGGCCAAGATACAAGCCAAAGTTCCTGTGTTTTGGTCCTGAGACTGTTTTGCATGCTGTTTCAAGTGCAGATCACTAAAAGTGCTCTAACTTTTGATAGGCAACTCCAAATTGAGTCAGGTATAGCTAGGAAGAAATCTTGTGGGCTGAATTTTAGAGCTGAATTTTACTAGGTTTCCTAAATCCAAACTTTTAGGGTACCCCAAGACCAATTTCCAGAGACCAAAGAGTCACAAATTCTTGACTTTTTAGAGACTTGACCAGGGGCAAAAAGGGATTGTGTGCACTAAGCCAAGGTGTTCTTATCAAGGACCATCTTGAGAGTATTGAGTGAGGCTTAAACATGACAACTCATCCATCATTAGGGTTTCCCACTCAACTCAGAGCTATGCCACTGATAGCCGTTTTTCGGCTCTTTGTAATTGCCACAGTGAGTTACCTCACCCTACAAAAATCACCCAAACACTGTGGCTATCCCTACCATTTCACTGTACATAGGCGTGCGTGAGTCACGGGACTTTTCCCATATCTTCTTTAAAAACCCTCAATTAGCTAGTCATTGGGCTAGTTGAGCCAAAAAAATAAAAAAAAATATAAAAAAAAAGTATATTATGGCCCATGCGTATGTAAATATTTCTTTGTATATAGGGCCTAAATAAAAGATTTTTTCATAATTATTTTGATATTTATTTAAATATTTCTACCTAGGTGTGTGTTATTTATGCTCTGTACATTGCCTCACCATTACCACAATTTTTTCTTACCATTTTTCATACTCTTTATTCCATATAGAAATATTTTCATGTAAGCTTCTCTTATATTTGGTGTAACTCCACCCCAACAAAAATCCAAAAAAACTAGTTTTATTTATGTGTATATTTTTTCACTATTCTGATTTTTTCCTTCCTACATCTATTTTCTTTTTTTTCTAAAAAATTAGAACACCAAAAATATTTATCTTTTTATGGTAGCCTCATAATGAGAGAGATTTCTTTTGACCCCTTTATATTTTTTCCACTTATATTATTTATATTTGACATGTACATATTTTTTAGACCCCTCAATATTTGATTTTCTTAGTTGTACTATTCACTTATATCATAATCTCAACAATATCTTCAATTATAGACCTACCAAATAAGGTCAAGGGTAGGTGGCATGCATACATGCACTATGGAGGGCTCACTCTTGGAGGTATTCAAAAGAATCATCCAAAGAAGGACCCCACAAGGACCTTGTGCAGTGGAAAAAAACGGTCGGTTTTGCTGAATTTTTAAAGTTCACTTGCTCTCCGAATTTGAAAAGGTGATACAAACAAAAGTTGTAGCTCGTGGGCTGAACTTTTGCCTCAAAGTTTTTCATATTTTTTTGAGCTACGAGCTGTGAGCTATGATTTTATTAGTGGACCCCAGTTTTCCCATGCTATGCAGCCACACTCTCTCTTCCACTTTATCATTTTCCTCTTTCACACACACTTCTCCACTCATAATCCCCACCTCTCTCACCACTCCTCTCTGCACCCTACTCACCTTCTCCTCAACCTTGAAGAATAAGAGAAACCATGGTGAACTCATACCTCCCACACACAATTCCATTCCAAAATTGACCACCTAGTCTCATTTTTCCTCCTCCAAATTACCCATATCTATCAAAAAAACCACAAAATTCAGCCTCTTCTCTTAAAAGACAGCATCATGGTGGTTGATTACTCAACTTCAATTACCTTGTCTCTCAAGGAAGGTCAAGAGTGGAGAAAAAATGTACCGTCAAAGCTAGTGGACCATCAACAAGCGTCGAAATTGGCCCTACTCAAGACACTTGGAGCATCAACCTTGTAAGGAATCCACCTTTTCTTACCTCTTAAGATTTTTTCTTCCTTATTTGTATCCTACATGGATACTCCCATTGTAAATATCCAATTCCATTTGTAAATTAATACTAACTCTACTAACACTAACCCACTATGAAAAGTCCTATCACCTCCATTTCTCTCCTCTCTCTTTCCCCACCAACTTCTTGATAATTCCAAGCAAAAGAAATTAGATAAATTGCTGAAAATCTAACCCAACCATGGTTAGAGGAGTAACCCTAGCCTTCAAAATTGCTATAAAAGGAGGGTGTAGCTAGCACAAAGGGGAGCCATAAGCAAGAGCACTATGCTATAGCTTGAGAAGCCAAGCTCAACCTCTCTAGAAGGAGCTCTTGAGTGGAAGCTCATTGTCTTATGCATGTGCATGTGTTGTAATAGGGGATTAGCAAGGGAACTCTATGCCATTGTAAGAGAGAGAGTGATCACTCAATTGAGAGTAGGAAATCTATCATTTCTCCTACTAGTGTAAGCCCAACATTTGTTGAATCAAGGAGGGTGGATTTGGACTAAGCTTGGATACTTTGTCTCTCTTCCCATGTGAAGTAATGGACAACAATGATGTGTAAGTGTCTTGGTGTTTTTTTTGTTAAGTTCTTGATAGCTTGTCTCTAGTGTTGTCATCAATTTAGCCATAAATCCCACATACTGTAAGAGGGCGACAGGGTGGAGAGGACTCCCCTGGCCTTAAGACAGTGAGTGGGGTGGCTTTTCTTGTGATGTGTTGTGGTGTAATTTACTCAAGCTATGTTGAACAAATACTAATATCACTTTGATTGGTCATGACAGATTTGTAAGAAGGTATTAGTGCAACAAACACCCCCTCCCCCTTCTCTCTCTTTCTTACATACATAATTGTGTTTGCTTGATCATTGCCGATACGTTTCAAAGCAGCCCGAGCACTCTCTCTCTCTCTCTCTCTCTCTCTCTCTCTCTCTCTCTCTCTCTCTCTCTCTCTCTCTCTCTCTTTACGTGTCCTAGTTCGCATCCAAAACTAGGTGGTGCCCCAAATTTGTGTAGGGTTAGGTTGTGGGTTTGTGTGTGTGTTTGTTGTTTTTTTCCAACCCCAACCCAATTGAGCAGCATGGGAGCCTTGAAGAGTGTCTAGAGGTTGCTCTTCTTGTTGCCCGCCCCGGACAGCTTCACCACCTACACAAACAGCCAAAAATATTGTAACACCTATAACAAGAGGGTGGAGACAAGACCATGAGGCTTATCAATCATATCAAGCCAAACCTCAAGGCATGGCTCATGGATATTTGTTAAGTGATCATGTAGCTCACTGGAAGCCAAACCAATCAACTAAAATGCGGGAGTTTGGAAGAGAAAAAGTGCAAATTGTTGGAGACTTAGAGGAGAAGCATTCTCTAATCAACAAACCCAACAGGAGGTTCATCAACACCAATGAAGCCACGAGAGTTCTAACGGATTACACTTATGATGGCCTTTATAGGTTACCTATTGGGGATCAAAACAACTTCTATAGATGTTTAAATTCCATCATTGAAGAGTTGACAGACTACAAGAACCTCTATGCCTTCACATACACAGATTACCAAGGAGTGCAAGTTCTAATGGTAGATAAGTATGGACGAGAGTACAAACTTATCAGCCCAATTGAGCTAGAAATATATACATACATGGGTACTCCAATCTCTGCTTACTACTTTCAACCGAGTGTAAGCGTACCAAGGTTTTTTGAGACTGATTTGCAAGAAGCTAACATTGAAACTATGGAATCAAATGGACCTCAAACATCCAAAATAGCTATTCACGGGAGTGTAGCCCCTACCTCATTGAGTGAAACCAAGAGACCACCAATTAGACTTACAAATCCATCAACATTTCCAAAACATGTCTCAAAGGGGATTCCACCAGGATTTACTCCAAGACGAGAAGAAGGAACGAGGGATGTCTTTGAGAGAGACCCCAACACGCTAAGATACATGGTTGAACCAAAACCAATGAGACCATATCAATTGGCCAAATGTGTCAAGAAGAAGTATGATGGATTAAGGGATCCATACGTACATGGATACTTGTTCAAACAAGTGTTAAGAGCCAAACAAGTATTTTATTTTCATACACAATATGAGGGATTTGGCTTAACCTTGGAAGGGATAGCATTGAATTGGTTCCAACCGTTGGACAAAAATGCCTTCTCAAACGTTGAACAACTGTTGCAAGAATTTTTTGTGGAGTTCTCTAAAAGGGGAATCAAGCATAACACAGTGTCCCAAATCTATGCATTCAAGCAAAAAGAAGATGAGAGAGTGAAGGAAGCATCGCTACGCTTCAAACAATATATAGAGAGATGTCCGGAACGCGAGTTACCACAGGATGAAAGATTATCAATTCTCTTCATAGAGGGTTTGAAAAATAAAACTCTCAAGAAATATTTGCACTTAAAAGGATGTACTTCCTTTGAATAAGTCACGAGAGAAGCGTTATACCTAGTTGACAATTGTAAAGCCTATGGCTAGGAAATTGGTGATACAAAGATCACTATGGATAATGCTCCTTTAGCGTCTGGTGAAACCAACACAAGGCAAGTGGTTATGTCTCAATTAATGACCAACCTAGATGAGCTAGCAGCGCAAGTAGCACAACGAATAAAATGGTGTTCCATTGAGCAAAAATGGACCAATCATGAGATGAGTGAGTGCTACTATAATCAAACCTACACGAGGGGGATACTATTTGGACATCAAATAGAAAAACAAATGCCATTACCAAATCATCCATTATTTCAAAATAGGGTTGTATCAAGGGCTTTACAACGAGCTGAGGTATCACAACCTAGGCTAGGGCAAGAACCTATGAGAAAACTCTATTCGTTGAATGAGGACACTCTGATGTTCATAGCCAATCAAGAGAGTAGACAAGAGACCATTCTGGCTAATCAAGAACAACCATCAATTGTGCCACCAGTGACTCAACAAGATGGACCATGCTACAAGTGTGGAGGTATCATTGGGCCAAGAATTGTTCTCATGCAGAGATAATTGGATATTTTGTGGAGTGTTCCATTACACACGTTGTTCCTAATTGTCCAAAACACCCAAACAAACAGGGGAAAACAACAATGAATGTTGTGGGAGTGTTACCTTCTCCAAGTGGATCAGAGGCAGAACCCAAAATTCCTGTGAAGGTAGTGACTAGAGCCCAAGAAAAAGAAAATACTGAGGACCAAGCTAATGAGGAGAAAGATCAACAACCCAAACAAGGGGAAACAACTAGTGTGTCAGTGAGGACTGGGAGAAAATCTTGGAAAGCCAAAAGAGACAGAATTACAGCAAAAACAATTACAAATCAAATTGCACTACAAACAAAATTACAAGAGACAAAGGAGCAATTAAAACAAGAACGGGAAAACAAAACGGTGGTGAGCGATAAGAAACCAAGGAAGGCGTCTTCCGGAGGATCTGTGTTGGTAGACAAAGTCCTAGAGCCATTAGATGCATCACTGGAAGCATATGAGGCTAGATTGAAACCCAAACAAACCCTAGAGCAACGAGGGATGAAATATCCTCATGCTCAGGTAGAGAGTGAGAGGTTGAAAATGTGTAAGGAACTGGTAAAAACTGCACAGGCAATGATGGAGCCTGAAGCACCAATTCCACCTCCAGAAACAAAACCAAAAAGTGTTGGATTTGAAATGCCTAAGGCAAAGGTTGTTGAAACATTAACTCAAAGAAACATTGAGCTAGAATCACAAAAGGATGTGCAAGCAAAGACTGCAACACAAGAAACCAACAACTTAGAAATTCAACTAGATGATCAAGTAGTGGCCAACACCACTAATAATGCAAGGTCAAGATCACAATTTATGGCACCTATCCCAGAGATAAATGAGCCATGGCCAAATGAATTGTGGGAAGCAATTAGAAGTGCAAAAGATGGAAGTGCGACTTTCCAATCTGCACCCATAACTGAGGTCAATACAGGGCATGAAGTCTATCAGGGAGACATTCAATCTCTAAATGGAGATGCAGGGACAGAAGTTTCAATTGAAAGTTAACCAGAGTCCTTGAAGACCTTGCCCTCATACATAGGAGAACATGAGGTAGGCTCAGAGACTAGAGTGGTGCCATCTCAAAGGAAATCCATATCCAAGATGATGGATACAAAGAGTATGCAAGAGTTGATGTCAGCTCCAATACAGTGTACCATTACTCTATCTGAACTGCTTAAGATTAGACCACATGTATGGGATGAAGTAGGCAACAATTTGGGGAAGATGGGATTAAAGATACCTCTTCAAGATCTACCCTAAAATGAACAATCAAACAAAACTCAACAAGAAAGTGCAGATGCTAAACCTGTGCCAATAAACAAGGTGGGGGAATATTGCGAAGGAGAAGAAGGAAACACCACCTTACCTGTGGAATACGAAGGAGTTAAAACATTGGCTATACTTGATAGTGGGGCTGGAGTAGCCATAGCCACAAAAGACATTTGGGAAGAATGGGGTAGACCAGCGCTTAGGAAAACTAGAATGAAGCTGCAACTTGCAGATGGATACACGAAAAAAACTATGGGTATCTTAGAGCAAATTATTGTGACTTCTTGTGGAATTGAATATGAACATACGTTTGCAATAGTAGATTTTAGAAAAGGGAACAATTTTGATATCATTTTAGGAAGACCTTTCATGCGTCAACTTAAGATGGTTCAAGATTGCGGCTATGACTATATCTACTTGAGACATAAAAAGATCACCACAAAAATAAGCATAAAAGACCATAGATATAGAGATGTGAATAGAACTCATTTAGAAGAAATTGACTCTACTATAGTCAATGGGAAAGAGATACCTGCGTGGCTACAAACCAAACAAGAACATTGGATGTGTGGTGCTTCGAAGTGTGGAAGCTCAATGAAGGAGGATTGCATCCTAGAAAGATCAATGGATGATGAAGCATACATACCAGAACCATTTCCAGAGGAGTTATTTGAACCCTTTGGATGGACTCAAATATTGGCAACCTTGGATGTGTGTGTAAATGAGCTAACTCCAACCAAGTTTTTTAATGAAGAAGGCTACGACCTAGTTTCATGTTTTATGTTGAAAGTGTTGAAGGAAGCTAATGAAGTTTTTGAGTATGAAAGCTGAAAAAGTGAGACAGATAGCTACATCCTAGAGCATGAGGCAAAATTGAAAACGAAGGAAGCAGAGAAACCACAAGAATATGTCATTATTGACATACTTGAAGAAACAACAAAAGCTGTTTCAAAGAAGCCGACTCCAGAAAAAGTACAAATGAAAGTAGATAAAGGAGAAAAGCTTCCAAGTTCAACGGAAAATCTTCAACAAACGCAAGATCAAAAGAAGAACAGGGACAAGGAAGAAGATGGACTATCTCCTACGATGATCAAATTCAATTTATGCGGACAAACAGGGCTCAAGGTTACATGTTCGGCCGCAATTGATCCTTATGCTACTAAGAATCTAATGACTTATGGAACGTGGATCATGATGGGAAAGCCACCAATCAATGAGCTAGAAGAAACAATTTACACAAGTTCAAAAATCCCGATTCCTAGCTTTGGAGTGGCAGAAGCTGTACTCAAATTGAGTACCGGGGAGTATAAAGATACTTTCCACATAATCAACTCCCATCATATCAAAGAGAGTCTAGTCCTGACAAAAAGCTGGAGGAACATCTTCTTTCGAAAACAATCAAAAGCTTCAACAACAACAACGGTAAGACTCCATGAAGCTTCTCAAATCCATGCAGAGAAGAAATTTCCAACCATCGCGGAAAAAGGTAAATCAAAGGTAAACATTGACGTATATCAACCTCGCTAGACGACTTTACCTTCAACGAGATTCCATCAAATTTCCCACGAAGCCTCTACATCAAGAGCCACACCATCAACAATGCAATAGAAACCAAAGCAAAAAGTCTATCAACCAAATTTTCCATCACAAAAAGCTTCCAGAAGAAGCCGAAGAATGTCAACCAAGTGTTGGTATCCAAAGAGCACATCCAAGTCAAAGACCCAGTTTGGATACATGAAACACGGGTTCAACCACAACAACAAAAGGTGATAGGGTGGGTAGCATCCAATGAGTCAATCATTGCTCAAGGCTACTTCGAAGGAAACATTAATGTTTGGGCCAAAAAGCCTAAAGTAACAGCCTGGATGTACTCACCTCAAGAAAGAAGTTCGACAATGAGCTAGCCAAGCTATTAACGAAATAAAAACAACGCAAGCAGGAGAAAGAACAACAAAAAAGGACAAAAGGAAAGACCTTCCAAGAAAGCAACACAACAAGTATGGTTACCAAAGTCAAATTTCAACGAAGCTACCCAACACAAACAGATGCAGCAGCGAATGGTTCCCGTCAAGCTACTTGAAGCACAAGGATTTTATGAAGGTAACACCCAAATATGGTTACCCAAAGTAGTTGTTCAACCTAGAGCCACTAATACCAACCAAGTAGAAAAGGATCCCACACAAAGATAATCAACAACAACAAAGATCCAATGTAGACTAAGCACAACCAAGGGAGGAACAACCTCAAAATGGATACCTTGTCATCAATTACAAAAGCAAGGCTTCTACGAAGGAAATCATCAGATCTGGCTGTCGAAGCCTAGTGTCCATCAAGTCATCGAGCAAAAAGAGCGAATACAAAAGACGGTCACACAAGGACCAAAGACAAGGTGGGTTCCAAAATCTCTCATGGAAACGCAATTACAAAGAACCCACAAATCTCGACAACCGCTTCTCATGCAAGATAAAGCAAACGCTACATCAGTCTCTACAATAGCTGAAGAACTGGTTTTACAAAGCAGTGTGAACATACGACAAGCAAGTCAAGAGGAGCCAAAATATGCCAACCTACTCGACAAAATGGTGGCATCCAAAGACCAACACAATGATAGAGGCCTTAATCTGAAGAACTTATGGCATTGGGTTTCAGGCCTTGAACAGGTAAGTCCAAGTCGCCATTAAAAATACATGGCATGAAAGTCAAGAGTCGGGCAGTTGAGCCACTAAATGATCAAGGCATTAGTCCCAAAGCTTCAAGTAATATTCTCTGTGGTCTAAGAGTCTTAGCTATTCTAGGTATTGCTCAAGGTGGAGGAGTTGAGCATATTTATGTTGTGTCGCTCATGCTGGTGAGCATAAGAGTCCAAGTCTATGTATTTTAAGTTTGGTAAAGTGAAGAAGAGAGTCCAAAAGACACTCACGCACTATGCATAGTGAGTAATGAGTGGAGAAGCGTCAACATCAAAAACCCTTCTTGGAAATGTGGAAGCTATTGAGATGTCCTTGGATATCACATGTGCTACATTTGTTCCTTGAAGCACCCAACAACTCATTTTTCACACCGCATGATTTTCTTGAAAGAACTCTTGTGTGCATATAGAGTGTCCCATGATTGGCACTTGCATTACGCACTCTTACTTTATTTCACCCAAGCACTCACCTTGCATGAACAGGTACTCAACTTCCAAGTGTTCAACCCCGATAAGAGCGTATACCAAAGGCATTTTTTCTCACTGGGTTTTTCCCTTTGGTCATTCAGGTTCTAGACCCTAATTTAGAAACACCCATCACTATTCTATTGTATATATTCCTTCCATCAAATGAGACCAATAAATACTTTGTTACATGATCTTCAAAGAGATCAAGTGGAGCCACATTGTTCTCAACTACGCTTCGACAAGAGCAGCTCTTATCTTCAAAGATACCAACAAATCTCTATTGACAAAGTGGCAAAGAAAATCAAATTGGAGATGCCAGTGCACACATGTCAAAGTCTCAAACATTTTGAGATACGAGCTCCAATCAAAAGTCAATTGCACCAGGAAGCGAAGTATCCAAAGAAACAGGTATCATCGACCAACTGCACAGAGGGAAAGGTATAGCAGGATGTGCAACAACATGCACAAATGCCTCGTTCACAACATCCAAATCACGAAGAACACATTTTCATCCATCAAAGGCAAATGGACGCCCCATTTGAACAAGAAAAACATGCCAGATATAACTCAATCAAGGAAGAGGTAATTTTCATCAACAAGAAGACACAAACTACAAATGGTCGTTTCAAGGGACGACACGAGCTGGGAAGGGGGGGAGTGTTTGGAGGTGATAACAACATACAAGTGCCCACCTAGCCAAGGTGCCCATAGGGTCAACCGGCCAAAGTTTTGATGTGGCCACATTATTTTTCCGATGTTTAATACATCAAACCCTGTAAAAGCCTAATGAAAATCGTCTATGTCAAGTCTCAGTCAAAGATGATGTATGTAAAGGTCCATGAGAAGTTGGCCACCGGCCACTTTAAAAAGCCCTAGGTATATAATACACTAAGGTTAGTGGGAAAAGGAGATTATATTTTGAAGATAAGGGACTATTGCGTTACGCACAGAGAGCTACCTCTTTGCTCCAACTTGTAATCATCGCTTCTGTGGCTACGGTAATCCAAATTCAGTTTTGTTTCTTGCATTGTGTTCCTCTTACTCTGCTCTTTCATTCAAGTGTAAGCATTCAAGATTTGGTGAAGGTTTCAAACGCATCCGTTTAGGCCTTAAATCGCTATTTTGAGTGTTTATATGCGTATTTTATGTTGTTTTGACCCTAGGAGAGGCTTTAGGGACCCAAAAACAACCCTTTAGGATCATCCGTTTACTGTTTTTGCGTACTTCGTGATGAACGATCGCGATCGTTGTACCTCTTCAAAATGTTGTGACAGCGATAGGATATGTTCTTGATAATCCCCTGTACCTTCCCTTCAAGTTTCGTGCAATTCCAATATGATTTGCATGGTGAACGGGCGTGATGATTTTAGAGCTGTGTAAAAGGACATAGGCAGATTACTTGTCTTTAGTGCGATTGATTTGCTTGTAGAGTTAGTAGTTGCATCTCTTCGAGTTCACTTCATTAGGATTGACGCCCGGTAGTCAATGGCTGGTGGTCGGTGGCCAAATTCAAAAGCGGGCTTGTCTTCTCAAAGGCGACCACACATGGGCAGATTGGAGGGTCTGATTTAGACTTATCTACACAAGGGCGGCTACACATGGCTGCCTCTTATGAGAGAGGTTAGCTCTTTTGGCCTATAAAAGGAGGCCTCTTCTACACACACAAATGGAGTGTGTAGCATTGTGGTGCATTGTGAAGTTGGTGTGAGGTGGTGAGAGTGAAGCAAGGCGGGAGCTCTATTAAGGGTATAATCCCTTTGTAATCTACTTCTTGTTTGAAGTACAAAAGCAATTGAGTGGTTGCTTTCCCGTGGATGTAGCCCACATTGGGTAAACCACATATATCATGTGCTCTCTCTCTCTCTCTCTCTCTCTCTCTCTCTCTCTCTCTCTCTCTCTCTCTCTCTCTCTCTCTACTCTATAATCTCTCGTGTGTGAGAATTTCTCTCTCCCCATTAAGTAAGCTACTCAAATATCTATTTAGCTACGTCAGATTTCCTAACAGCATCTTGGTAACCGCCAGGCATCCCGCTAACTGCGAGGAATAAAAGAGAGTCGATAAACTCACCGTAATCTCCACTAACCACGGAATTATCTCGCTAACAAAAGATATTCTCCCAATAATTCTACTCTTTAAATGATTCTTCAAACATGATCAACCAACTCTTTATATCAACCAGTATCAACTTATCAAATAATAACAATTTATTAAGCAATAATAATTTAACAAACAGTGACAATTTATCATACAGTCCTTTCATTGATCTATGAAAACATATGCTTGTTTCTTGTGATAGAATCATGTTTCTTGGATGGTTTAAGAGATTCCCTATGCTTGACTTCCTAGGTCAACATGAATAGCAATGCAGAATTATAACTTTGTCTTACTGGATTAGTGACATGTTTGATTACCACCACCCGAGTTGGAGGTTGGACGGCTTGAACTTCTTGTGGAGTCAATGTCTCCGCTTGAGTTATGATTGGAGTAGATGATACCTTCTTTTGCACCTTCCTTGGAGGGGGAACGACAAGATAATCCTTGGAGCTTCGAGTCACTCGCTTCGGGGCCATGATACCGAGGTAGAGAAAAGGAAAAGATGATAAAGAGGACTCAAGAATCCGAAGGGCAACACGACAATGGTAGAGAGGGAGTTGGGTGAGAGGTTGAGCGAGAGAGGGTCACTTTGATATTATAGCAAAAGAGCTTCCACTTCTAAAAAATTATGTGTTTCTATGTCTTGAAAGTGAGGGAAGAGGGGCCTTTATACAAGCTCTCAAGAGCCAAAAGCACAAGCTAAGAATAGCAAAAATCAAAAAGATAAGCTCGTGCACGTTCCTGGCTTTATTATTTTTTATTTTTTATTTTATTTTTTTGGCCATGAAGAATTTCGATACACGATTTCAATTCTCTAATTTTAGAAGAAGTTTGGCTTCCAAGACAAGAACTATAAACTTGACTCCCTCCTCTTTCTTTTCTAAAAATACTCCTCCTTTCCTCCTCTCTTTTCTAAAAATACTCCTTCTTTCTTGAGGGTCAACTTTTACCTTTAGAAATAGACTTGATGCTTAAGTTTCCCATATTAACCTAGTGAATAAAGACCATAATTAATAGTTTTAGAGTTCAATTTTTGATCTGATTATTCCATTCGAACGCTTTATGACTTATCAAAATGCGAACTTTAAATATTTGCAAAGTAAATGAAATATCTTTATTGAAAAATGTTGGATACATTACACCATTTAAGAACCAAGCTCTCATTCCCTTTTTTTATGGAGACTCTTGCAGTTGTCTGGTTAGTTCTTTTATCTTTTTCACATAAGTTATTACTGGTAGCTTGCCTTGTTTGATCTTATCTAGCTCACATAAAATATCTTCATCTCCCCTATTTTCTGAGTATTGTGGTATGAACCGCGTTGATAGACTGGGTAATGGTAATACCATTTCCTAGCTACACATTCATCTTCATCTATGTCATTCAGTTCAGCATATTGCTCAAAAGAATGTACATGAACATCGGGATCATCCCTTTGAATATGGGAAAGGAGATATTCAGATAAGTAGAATGTTCCTTGGTTTTGCTACTTCTGGTTTTACCTAATGGTTTCTTTCCTCTTGGCTTCTTCTTGTCATAATGAATAGTATCAGTCTCGCAGTCTCTCATTTCCATCTTTGTCTCTTCGTCTCTTCAATTCCTTTCTTAGTTTCCTTGTGTGTTGTTGAGTGATGAGTTCTTTGGCTCCTATCACTCTCATCAGTCTATCGTTGAATTTTGGATCCTTGAGTCCTATTCCGTCTAGTTGCTCTTTTAGCTTGTCAACGTTGGTGCAGCCAAAGTTGGTCCGAACTAGGAGATGGTCTATGCCAAGAAAAGGTCAGGTGCATTGCAGAAGGCTAGGACATGTACCAAAGCCCGAGGCAGCCAAAGGATAGCGTAAGTGTATCTCCATGAGTTTTTTTGGGCCAAAAGAGCTGCAGGATGGTCCAGATGGGATGGCAGATAAAGGTGCCCAAAATGCCAAGTAAGTGCTCTAGAATGTAGTATTTAGTGTGCTCTAGAAGCTGGTCCAGATGGCTTGTCAAACGGAACCCCGGTGCTCAAGATATTGCAATTCAAAGGTAGAGTGTGTAGCAGATCCCCGACGCGTAGGGCAGTTGGGGATAGGTGGCCCAGGCAGATGTCAATGGATGGATGTGTAGAGCTTGAGTTACAAAGCATGCCCGTCTTCTCGGATTGCGGATTGGAGATCTGGTTAGCAAGTTATGATCAGTTGAAGATTTTTCGGGGGCTAGGTTTAAGCCCACTTGCCCGTATCGGCGAATGCCCCATCTGGCATCTTCTTGGCCCCGCCAAGGTTCCCAAAGATAGTATGCATCATGTGGAGCTAACACGAATCGACAGCTTGTCCATCAAATGCTCGGTTGGCTAGATACAGCAAGATGAAGTTGGGAGCATTTGGTGGTGAAGAGCTTGCAGGCGATTTTCTTAAAATTTTGGTCTCCATGGATTGTGAGCCTGGGAAAGATAAGGTTTGGCAAATACGGGGGGTTTTAAATTCGAGAGCCATTTTTGTTAGTCGAAACTTTTGGCTCGGGTAATGGACCTTGGAGCAGCAAGTAGCACATGCTTAAAAGTGGTAGGACAATTATTTTTTTTAGAAGGAGTTTTGGTGATCTTGGTCACCCCCCATGAGGCTTGGAAGCCCGGCAGCTGCCACGTGGCACTAAATAAACCCATAGGTGGGTGCAAAATGATGGGGTTCGTGGTATAAAGGGCAGGGCGTGCCAAGCATGAAGGTAACGAGCGTGGAGCTTGGTGAGCCCACAGCCATGGCGGTCGTGCCACTAGCACTGCTTTGGGGGTTTCATGGCCACGTAGGTGGCGCATAGACGCTAGCACGAGCGGCAGGGGAGAAGATTGGCGGTGTTTTGGCCTAGAGGCAGTGCAAGGCAGATCCCGTAGGCGCGGACAGTGGAGGGTGGCCCAACGGCCCTAATTGATGACGTTGTGGTCCCGTAGGGGCGCATCCCATGGCCCTTGGAGGAAATTTTTTAAAGTATATTGAGGCGAAAGGCATTAGCGACATCGCTAATGCCCCCCTCCCCAAAGACATGGGATAAGGGAGGTGTCCCATGAGGGAGAAATAGCCAGAGCTGATAAAGAGGCTGGTTCTCGAAGCAATAAAGTGGGTCAGAGAAAGAGAAAGAGAACCCAAGGGCCACCATATGTACAAGGAAAAGGCAAGGGTCGTTCCGAGGCAAGCCAAGGCAAGAGCAAGATGGGGCCAGGCCAAAAGAAAGGAAGAAGGAGAGAGAGCCAGAGGCCTCCATGGGGACCAAGTGCAAAGGGGTGGGCCCATTTCAAGGCAAGACCGGGCAAAGGCTGGGACCTAAGAGAAAGGAGGAGAGAGCAGAGGCAAGGGAAAAATAGGCAAGTGGGAGTATGACAAAGAGAAGCAAAGCAGGGCCAAAGAGGCAGTGTGAGCTAGGCTCCCCAGAAAGGTTCAAGGATAAGGAAAAGATAAAGATAAAAATAAAAAATAAAAAAGTACCAAGAGGCAATAGCGACCTCGCTAATGCCCCCCCCCCCCCCCCCCCCAAGTGCAAAAGAGAGAGGAAGAGAGCAGATAGAGTAAAGCGGTTTCCCCCTTCCAGAGATGCCAGATGGGCCAATGGAAGTGTAAATTCCAAATAAAAGGCCCCTTATAAAAATAAAATTTTAGTCAAATTAGGGTCTTTTTTGGTGCTGTTTGAAGCCTGCAAAGCGGAGTCCTTTGATAGATCAACCCCTTTGTAACTTTTTTATGAAAATGTCCACGGTGATGGCAGTGCAAACCACTGTACATGCCCTTTGACCCCTATTGTTGTTGTTTCCCCTTCCCCCCTTCTCTTTCTCCTGCTTTCATGTTTCCCCTCGGTGCCACCTATGTGGATGTGTGTGCCCCCTCGGACCGACGGTGTTTTGTGTGAAAGAGTGAGATTGAGTAGCTGTGAGAGTGTGTAAGGGTGTAGACAGGCTGTGGAAGTAGGTGTGCATTGTGTGGTTGATTAGTGGAGTGTGTGAACAGTGAAAATTGAGCAGGTGGTGGTCTGCTAGTGTAAAGAGTTGTTTTGAAGGTGTTTTTTGAGAGGACATGGGTGCTCTGGATACCCTAAGCTATAGATAGGCCCTTGTGTTTGTGTCGGGCGTGTTCCCACATTCCCCCTCTCCATCTGTTGGTGTCCCCCACGGAGGAGCACGCTATTTGCTCCCAGTTAATTGAAAAGAAGCAATTTCTTGCGTTCGAAGTGATGGCAGCTAGAAGCTATGGACCGATTTTCACAGGCAAAGAGAGCCCTGAGAAGTGGATGTCAGATTTCGAGCTGAATATGCTATCGCTGCGTATGTCGAATGAGGATAGCAAAATAAAAACTTTTCCTTTGGTGATGCGTGGTAAAGCTAATGCATGGTATGAAGCGTTGGAAGGCGAGCCGAGGCAAGCATGGCCGGCTCTACAGGCGAGGTTTCTTCACGACTTTCTCAAGGAGGCGTCCCCAGTGGAGATGGATGCGAAGCTGAAGGTTCTTAAGGAAGATATAAGTGAAGAGTTCAATCGGTTTTTGGGTCATTTTGAAGAATGTTGGGCAGAGTTAGCGCGACAGCCATGCAGTTGGCTAATGGAGATTGCTTCAATCTAGACAAGTTCATGGCATGTCTGCATCCCAAGGTGAGAGAAAAAGTCGATTTTAAGAGCCCAGAGAATTACAATGGTGCGGTAGCGATTGCCCGATCAAAGAGCAGAAAGATAAAAAAGAAGATAGAGCAAGGTGTGTCAGGCTATGAGACGATGGCCCATGTTCAACCGCAGAGTCCAAGAGAGGCTATACACGAGGAAAATCTGTTACCATATACATGTGGTAGTGATGTGTGTGTACACACTAGGACCGCCGGGGCATTTTTTCCCTCTTTAGGAGGTTTTTTCCCCCGTGCATTGTATATACGCCCATCACTCTAGGGCTATCTATCTTTCCATTGCACACTAAGTAACACACTCTCTATTGTGTGCCTTGAGCTTCCTTCGTCTTTACCAAGCTGTGTGTGTTTCTCTCCAACCCTAAGTCCAACAATTGGTATCAGAGCAGGTCACGTCCTCCCGGGCTTAGTCGCCAGCTGCTCCAGCACACGCCTGCTCACTTTCTCCGATTTCAATGAGCTTTGGCGAGCGTTCGTAGGTCGAAAAAAATTCTGGGAGAACTTGAAGAGCTCGGTCTGCTCAGAATTTTGATTTGGGCTCATTTCGGACTCCGTTTCCACTACAGGCAGTATTGCACACGCTATTTCATCATTTTGTGCAGAATTTCTGTCAGTGCCGTTTTCTGCATAACAGGTGCCTTATAGTCTTCTACGGTTTGTGCTATATAGCACAGGTTGTTCCCGCTCCATTTCTCCTATTTTCGGGAAGTTTTCACATCAGGTGCAGCATTTACCATGGCTGACAACAACAACACAAATGTGTTCAAGATGTTTGCTGCTGAGGACAGGTTGGATGGGGACAACTACCCTATGTGGGCTTGTATGATGCAACATGTTCTTGTGTCAAAGGGTGTCTGGAACATTGTGCAGGGCATTGATGTACGTCCTGGTTTTGGGGATGTAGGCGATGTTGAGGATGTTGCAGGTCTTGCTGCAAGGATTTCTGCTGTTAGAGTTGTTTTGCCTACGGTAGAACAAGCTCGTTGGGATGTTAAGGATTCGCAGGTTCATGCATTGATTGCGTTTTCTGTGAAGCGCACCAATGTTCCTCACATCCGTTCAGCAAAATCTGCAAAACAGGCTTGGGATATTTTAGCAGGTCTTTATGCAAGCCGCAATGCATGAGGAAGATGATATGGACACTTTCCTTGCTAGTGTCAAGGATATCAATGAGCAGCTTATTTCTGCAGGTGAAGTCATTTCAGACAGTTCCCTTGTGCAGACTGTTCTTGATGCCTTACCAGATTCCTATCAGACTTTTTCTAATACTTGGAGACTTATGACCCAAGGAAATCCTGAAGTTGTCAAGTTTGATGCATTATGCACATTGCTGATGCAAGAGTCACTTTCCAGAAAAAACAGGACTAGGCAGCATGCAATTGAACAGGCTTTTATTGCTTCTCAAAGAAAGGGTGGTAACAGTAATGCAGCCACTTCTTATGGACCTGCTGTGAGTGGCAAAATTCTGTTCCTAATGCTTCTACTGGTAGTACTTCGTCTGGCAATTCTGGTGACAAGGGAAAAAAAAGATGCGTTGCCATTATTGTAAAGCCAATGATCACTTGATCAAGTTGTGTCCTAAGTTGAAGGGCAAAGAGGCTAAGAAGAAAGAGGGTGGTTCCATTGCAAATGCTCGTTCCACTACAAATGCAGCCATTGTTGAGTCTTCTGTGAAAGGAGAATGTAATACTGATGTTGATGCAGAATGGGCTTTTAGCGCAGAGTGCACTTACAATCCTGTTGTCCATGATGCATGCTTGTCAGTTGTTGCAGAGTCACATGTGTGGTATTTTGACACTGGTGCTACAAAGCACATTACCTCACATCGTGAATTGTTTACCTCTCTCGAGTCTGTCCCTCATGGGAATTCAGTCACTTGTGCCAACAACGCCTCTTATCCAATTCAGGGAGTTGGAAAGATTGTGCTCACTGCTGCTAATGGAAGTTCCTTCACACTTGTTGATGCACTTTATGTACCTGGGATCAAGAAGAATCTCTTGTATGTATCCGCACTTGCTAGACTTGGACTTGTAGTCAAATTTGTGGATGACATATGTACAGTTCATGATCTCAGTTTTGGTGATGAAATTGTTGCATCTGGCCTTTTGTGCCGTGGGCTGTATAAGCTCACCTTGTATGACAAGTGTGGACAAAATTTTGCAAATGCTGTTGCAGATTCAAGGGCTATTTCAGATGCAAAACTTTGGCATGCACGTTTTGGTCATCTGAATTTTGCCAGTTTGCTGCATTTGCAGAAATCTGATATGGTTGCTTCTTTGCCGCCTCTTGAAGCACCTGTCAAACATGTTTGTGAAGGCTGTATTTTGGGTAAGATGCAGTGTTCTAAATTTCCAAAGGATGGTTCTTAGTTCGGGCCACATGCAGGTTGCAGCTTGTGCATAGTGATGTTTGTGGGCCCATGCAAACTCCGTCCTTGGGCAATTACCTGTATTTCGTGACTTTTATTGATGATTACTCCAGGCATGCATGGGTATTTCCTCTTAAAGCGAAGTCTGAAGTTTTTATGTGCTTCAAACAATTTCTGGCTATGGCTGAAAATGTCTGGAAATGTACTATGGGCACCCTCTGTTCTGATCGAGGGGGGGAGTATATGTCTCATGAATTTAATGCATTTCTAGCTAGTCGTGGGATAAAACACCAATGTACAATGCCTTATACACCTCAGCAAAATGGTGTTGCTGAGAGGAAAAACAGGTCACTGACGGAAATGGCACAATGTATGGTCAAAAGTCAAGCTTTGCCGCATTCTTTTTGGCTTGAGGCCATTATGTGTGCCACTTATGTACTTAACAGGTTTCCTATGAAAGCTTTGCAGTCTATTACTCCATATGAAGCATGGCATGATAGAAAGCCTTCTATTGAGCACATTCGTGTTTTGGCTGTTTGGCATATGCTTTGGTGCCACAAGTGCAGCGCAGAAAATTGGATGATAAGGTTGTCAAATGTATTTTTGTTGGTTATAGTACTAAAAGCAAAGGTTACAGGTTGTATCATCCGCAAACAAAACGTATTCTAGTTTCACGAGATGTAGTGTTTGTGGAAGATTCTGTTCAGCCCTTGCTGTCATGTACCTGAGACAGTAATGTTAGCTCACATGACATTTATGACACTTTGTTGCCTCTTTCAGTGGTGGAAATACGAATGTAAGTTCCAATGAGGCAAATGTACAGCCTATGGGGGTTTCTGAAAATGTTTCAGATCAGCCTATTACTGATGCAAATGTACATGATGTACTTGATGAGGAAAGGGCTGAAAATGAGCAGGCTAGAGGTATGCCAAAATGGCTGGTGCACACTTTGCGTGACAGTAAATTGGATGCACCTTTGTCTAGTCGCACTCGTTCAGGCTCTCTCCATGCATCTTATGCATCAGATTGTTATGCTTTGGCTGTGTCTAGCTTACATGATGTTGAGGAGCCTCTGACTTTTGATGAAGCACAAAATTCAGAAAATTGGATGGCTGCCATGCAATCAGAATATGATGCACTTATAGAAAATGACACGTGGACTTTATGTGATTTGCCTCCTGGAAAAAATGCCATTGGTATGAAGTGGGTTTACAAGTTGAAACGCAAGCCGGATGGTGAGATCGATCGCCATAAGGCTCGACTTGTTGCAAAGGGTTATGCACAGCAAAAAGGCATAGATTATGAAGAGAATTTTGCTCCCACTTGTCGTATGACTACTGTGCGTTTTCTATGTGCATTGGCAGCTCATTTTGGTTGGGATGTACATCAATCAGACATTGTTACTGCTTTCTTGAATGGCGAAATATTTGAGGAAGTTTATGTAACGCAACCTCGCGTTTTTGTCATAAAAGGACAAGAGGACAAAGTGTGCAAATGTAACAAGGATTTGTATGGGTTGAAGCAATCTCCTCGTGCTTGGTATGAGAAAGCTGACACTCATTTGGTCAAACAAGGCTTTCGTAACAGTCCAACAGAAAGCACATTGTATGTAAAGCGTGAGGGTGATGGACTTCTCATTGTGGTTCTTTATGTTGATGATTTGCTGATCACTGGACCAAATGAGAGACATATTGCTGAATTTAAGGCTGATTTGAATGCTACTTTCAAGATGAAAGATTTGGGGATGTTGCATCATTATTTGGGTATACAGTTTAAGCAGTGTGATGGTGGTATTGCCTTGTGTCAGAAAAGTTACATAGAGACATTGCTATGTAAGTTTGGACTTGAGGATTGCAAACCTATTGCCACTCCCATGGAAACAAGTTTGAAGTTGAGTCTACATGATGTTGGTGATCCTGCTGATGTCACTCTTTACCAAACTGTTGTTGGCTGCCTCATTTATGTATGCAACACGAGGCCGGATATTCAGTTTGCAGTCTCACAGGTCAGCAGATTTATGCATAGCCCAGGGTCTAAGCATTGGCAGGCTGTCAAGAGGATTTTCCGCTACCTTAGTGTCACTTTACATCTTGGCTTGTTTTATCCCAAGGGGGGATCATTGCCACCAGACTTACATGCTTTTTCGGACTCAGATTGGGCTGGTTGTTTTCACACGCGAGTGTCCACAAGTGGTTTTTGTTTCATGCTTGGAAATTCATGTATATCATGGTTGAGCAAGAAGCAACCTACTGTGGCCACTTCGAGTTGTGAGGCTGAGTACAGGGCAGTCTTCACAGCTACGGCTGAGTGTGTATGGCTCAGACGCCTTATGGCTGATTTGGGTGTTGGAGAGGACACTGCCAACACTATCTACACTGACATTCAGAGCGCATTGGCAGTTGCGAGGAACCCAGTTTTTCATGCTCGCACAAGGCACATTGAGGTGCATTACCACTATGTCAGGGAGAGGCTCTCAGCAGGAGAGATCAACTTGGCTTATGTGCCAACACAGGACAACCTTGCAGATATTTTCACAAAGGCAGTTTCTCATGAGAAGCTTGAAACTTTTTGCAAAGCTTTGGGCTTAATCCCCTTTGTGGACTGATCATGTCCTTAGGGCATGGCACTTCCCTTTACTCATGTGCCAGCTCTCGTTCACTGCATCAATCCAGCGGGGATCTGCTACCATATACATGTGGTAGTGATGTGTGTGAACACACTAGGACCGCCGGGGCATTTTTTCCCTCTTTAGGAGGTTTTTTCCCCCGTGCATTGTATATACGCCCATCACTCTAGGGCTATCTATCTTTCCATTGCACACTAAGTAACACACTCTCTATTGTGTGCCTTGAGCTTCCTTCGTCCTCTCCAAGCTGTGTGTGTTTCTCTGCAACCCTGATTCCAACAAAATCATGGAAATCGAGGTGTAGCTATTGTGCCACAAAATTGGGTGCATACGGTGCAAGATTTGTCCGAGAAAATGCAAGAGTTGCGGCTCAGTTTTATGGATCGAGGAAATCCAAGAGGAGCATGGTAGCACATGCTTAAAAGTGGTAGGAGAATTTTGATTTTATTCAAGGAGTTTTGGTGATCTTGGTCACCCCCATGAGCCTTGGAAGCCCGGCAGCTGCCACGTGGTGCTAAATAAACCCATAAGCGGGTACAAAATGATGGGGTTCGTGGTATAAAGGGCAGGGCATGCCAATCATGAAGGTGACGAGCGTGGAGCTTGGTGAGCCCGCAGCCATGGCAATCGTGCCCCTGGCGCTGCTTTGGGGCTTTCATGGCCACGCAGGCGACGCGTAGGCATTGGCACGAGCGGAAGGGGAGAAGATTGGCGGTGTTTTCGCTTGGTGGGCAGTGCACGGTAGCTCCCGCGAGCATGGATAGTGGAGGGTGGGCCGGCGGCCCTAGTTGATGATGTGGCAGTCTTGTAGGGGCGCATCCCACGGCCCTTGGAGGAACCTTTTTAAAGGCTATTGAGGGGAGAGGCATAAGCGACATTGCTAATGCCCCCCTCCCCCGACACATGAGATAAGGGAGGTGTCCCGCGAGGGAGAAACAGCCAGAGCCAATAAAGAGGCCGGTTCCCGAAGCAATAAAGTGGTCCAGAGAAAGAGAAAGAGAACCCAAGGGCCACCATATGTACAAGGAAAAGGCAAGGGTTGTTCCGAGGCAAGCCAAGGCAAGAGCAAGATGGGACCAGGCCAAAAGAAAGGAAGAAGGAGAGAGAGCCAGAGGCCGCCATGGGGACCAAGTGCAAAGGGGTGGGCCCATTTCAAGGCAAGACCGGGCAAAGGCCGGGGACCAAAGGGAAAGGAGGAGAGAGCAGAGGCAAGGGCAAAAAAGGCAAGTGGGAGTCGAATAAAGAGAACCAAAGCAGGGCCAAGGAGGCAGTGTGATCTAGGATCCTCAGAAAGGGTCAAGGATAAGGAAAAGATAAAGATAAAAATAAAAAATAAAAAGTACCAAGGGGAAATAACGACCTCGCTAATGCCCCCCTCCCCCCCCCCCCCCCCAACTGCAAAAGACAGAGGAAGAGAGCAAATAGAGTAAGCGGTTTCCCCCTTCCAAAGATGCCAAATCAAGATGCCAGATGGGCCAATGGAAGTGTAAATTCCAAAATTAAAGGCCCCCCTTATAAAAATCAAATTTTAGTCAAATTAGGGCCTTTTTTGGCTCCATTTGAAGCCTGCAAAGTGGAGTTCTCAAATAGATCAACCCCTTTGTAACTTTTTCATGAAAATGGCCATGGTGATGGCAATGCAAACCAGTGTACATGCCTTTTGAAGTGCAATCAAGCTACCGTTGACCCCTATTGTTGTTGTTTCCCCTTGCCCCCTTATCTTTCTCCTGCTTTCATGTTTCCCCTCGGTGCCAGCTGTGTGGATGTGGATGCCCCCCCGGACCGACGGTGTTTTGTGTGAAAGAGTGAGATTGAGCACCTATGAGAGTGTGTAAGGGTGGAGACAAGCCGTGGCAGTAGGTGTGCGTTATGTGGTGGATTAGTGGAGTGTGTGAACAATGAAAATTGAGCAGGCGGTGGTCTGCTAGTGTAAAGAGTTGTTTTGAAGGTGTTTTTTGAGAGGACAAGGGTGTTGTGGATACCCTGAGCTATAGAGAGGCCCTTGTGTTTGTGTCCGGCGTGCTCTCCCATTCCCCCTCTCCATCTTATGGTGCCCCCATGGAGGAGCATGCTGATTGCTCCCTGTTATTTGAAAAGAAGCAATTTTTCGCGTTGGAAGTCATGGTAGCTAGAAGCTATGGGCCGGTTTTCACAGGCGAAGAGAGCCCTGACGAGTGGATGTCAGATTTTGAGCTGTATATGCTATCATTGCGTATGCCAAACGAGGATAGAAAAATGCAGACTTTTTCTTTGGTGATGCGTGGTAAAGCTAAAGCATGGTATGAAGCGTTGGAAGGTGAGCCGAGGCACGCATGGCAAGCTCTACGGGCAAGGTTTCTTCACGACATTCTCAAGGAGGCGTCCCCAGTCGAGATGGATGCAAAGTTGAAGGCGCTTAAGCAAGATGTAAGTGAAGAGCTCAATCTGTTTTTGGGTCATTTTGAAGAATGTTGGGCAGAGTTAGCGACAGCCATGCAGTTGGCTAATGGAGACTACTTCAAGCTAGACAAGTTCATGGCGTGTCTTCATCCCAAGGTGAGAGAAAAATTCAATTTTAAGAGCCTAGAGAATTACAATGGTGCGGTAGCGATTGCCCAATCAAAGAGCAGAAAGATAAAAAAGAAGATAGAGCAGGGTGTGTCAGGCTATGAGACGATGTCCATGTTCAACCGCAGAGTCCAAGAGAGGCTATACACGAGGAAAATCATGGAAATCGAGGTGTAGCTATTGTGCCGCAAAATTGGGTGCACACGATGCACAATTTGTTCAAGCAAATGCAGGAGTTGCGGCTCAGTGTTATGGATAGAGGACAACCAAGAGGAGCATGGGGCAAGGCAAGGCTACTTCCAGGTAGGTCCTACAATTGTTGAGAAGAGGGGCACTATGCACCCAATTGTCCTCAGCCACCACAGAGGGAGAGAGGAGGTACCTACCCATTGTTTGGTAGAGGTCGAGTTTAAGGGCAATTCAATGGTCCAAGAGAGCAAGCGGTGGAGAATCCTATGCAACCAGCTCCGCCAAATGGAGGTGAGGTCCCAAGAGTGAATATTATCGTGGATAAGCAGGATGTCAAAGTTTTGGCCAATAAGAGAGCAAGAGCCGAGAGGGAGACAGAGATAGAGCGGGAAACCAGAGCTTGCAAAGGCAAAGAGAAGGTGTACGGAGGTGGAGAGCAGCCCGAGCCTAGCAAAAGAAGGAGGCTTCGCAAAATAAAACAAGCGGATTTCCAGCTAGGGCATCGTTATCCCGAGTACAATCTGGTGAGTGATGTTCAAAATCAAAAGGCAAACATTACTTTTGGTCATCTATTAGCTTTAAATCCAAAGTTAAGGAGACAGTGGTCCAGAAGTGTTAGTACCAGGCTGCCAAGAGCTAAGGGAAATGTGCAAGCAATGCGAAACATGGCTTTGAGGGTGGGTAACCCCACTGATGTTCTTTCACTTGTGGATGCGATTATAGAAAAGAGGATGCAGGTCCAAGCCTACATAGACGGTGGAGCGTAGGTTTGCATTAGGAAGATTTTGAGCTCATTTTTGGGTCTTGTAAGAAATTGCTGATGTGGCACATGTTTCAAAAAGTGGGGACCGGTAAAATTTTTGCGAATAAGATCCAAATTTGTCAGAGGTTGGATATTTTGAATCTATTCTTCAAATACTGTCTATTGATATATAACATGTAGGTATCGGAGATTGTCCTTATATGGACCTAAAAAAAGGTGATTTCACATTACCGTAACAGTAACAAAAATTAGTTGATTGAAAAAATGGCATATTTTTCATAGAATTCATCCAAACATTTTTTATCTTGGGTCTTTAGAATCTAGTTTTCAAGAGCTTTACAATGATAGGTCATATCATGGGGTTCTGAGCAATATTTAGAGAGGTTTACTCGGCTGCTTTCTTTTTGCAGCTTTGATGATGTGGCACCCTTAAAAGGCCCAAAAATGAGCTCAATATTTTCCTAATGCGTCATGACAGAAGCAACCATGAAAGAAACAGGAGTCAAGGTAGTAGTTAAGTCGAATGTGCGCATGAGATGGCCAACCATACTAAAGCTAGGTGTCTGGGTGAGGCTCAGGATGTAAAGGTCAAGGTGATGGGCATAGAGTGCCTGATAGACTTTTTCATGATGAAAGCAGGGCATAATTCTTATTCGATCATTTTTGGTAGGCCATGGCTTTTGCCGATAGGAGCTAAGCAGGATTGGGAGAGCAAAGTGTTTACCTTGCGTGACAAAGAGAGAGGAAGGCAGGTTGTGCTTGACTTGAAGACCACGGAGAGAAGTTCTCGTCCTATGGCAGTTAAAGATGAGGGCGACATGAAGAGCTACGAATACGAGAAAGAGACAGGTTATGATGAAGGCTATACTAGCACAGAGGAAGAGGAGAGCAAGGACGACATGCTGAAGATAGATGTAGACTTATTCGGAGTCACCATAGACGATTCCCCACCTAAAGAAGAAGGTGCAGTCTCAAGCTCATGGTTTAAGCATAGAGGAGGTTTTGAGCATGTTAAGTGAAGATTTAACCAAAGGAGAAAAGGAAGGTTATGTTCAACTGTGTGAGTCCTATCCAAATCTATTTGCTACAGAGTACAAACATTTGCGAGGTGCAAAGGGGGTAGAGCACAAGATTTTTCTCAAGGAGGGACATAAGCCTAAAGCACAGAAGCTGAGAAGACTAGGGTTTTGAAATCCAAAAGGAGGCCCTTTGGCAAGATATCAATAAGTTGTTGGAGGCAGGCATCATATATCCTGTGAAAGAGTTAGAGTGGGTCTCGCCAGTGGTTATAACACCTAAGAAGAATGGGAAATGGAGAGTGTGTGTCGACTACAAGCCACTGAATGCCGCAACCAAGAGGAATCACTGTCCATTGCCATTTCAAGACGAGATCCTAAACCAGGTGGCTGGGCATGAGAGATACTCAATTATGGATGGCTTTTCGGTGTACTTTCAGATAGGGATTGCACTTGAAGAGCAATTGAAGACCACATTCATATCTCCATGGGGTTGTTTCACTTATCGCAGGATGCCGTTCGGATTAGTGAATGCATATGCCACCTTTCAAGATTGGATGAACAGGGTATTTGGTCCATACCTAGGCCGTTTTATCAGGGTCTTCATGGATGATATAGGCTGCTACAGTTCAAGATTGGAGCACCTATTGAAGCTGCAACTATGCTTTCAAAGGCTTGATGAAGAAGGAGGTCAGTTAAACCCCAAGAAGTGCAAGCTAGCACAGCCTCGAGCATAGCTGTTGGGCCATGTGGTGTTGCAAAACCATATAGAGGCTGATCTCGAAAAGGTAAAGGCGTTGGAGTTAATGGAGCCACCATCAGGTGCTCAAGGTTTGACTTCGTTTCTTTGTAAGCTAAAGTATCTATCACGTTTCTTTTGGATGTTGTCGCAATATGAACATCCTCTTCAAAAGAGGGCTCAGTAGGTGAGTGGGATGGAGAAGCTCAGGAAGCTTTAGATAGGGTCAAAGAGATTTTGTGTCAATTGCCAGTAGTGTGTCCTTCCAATCGAGAGGACAACTTTTATGTGTCTATGACCGTGGGCATAGCTGCTATTGGAGCGGTTCTACTGCAAAAGGTAGGGAGAAGCTACAAGCTGATAAACTTCGAGAGCAGGGTGATTAGCCCAGGAGAGCTACCTACACCGAGGTAGAGCAATGGGTGATGGCTCTAGTCTGCACTTGCAGGAAATTCAAGGTGCATTTGATTGTGTGCAAGTTTTTTGTGTTGACAGCTAATAATCTATTTCCGGAGGTAGTGCTACATTTGAAGCCAGGAAGGAGGATTATAAGGTGGATGTTGGAGCTACAAGAGTTTCAGTTCGAGTTTAAGGTAGATCACACGAGTCGGTCTCACTTGGCAGACATTCTTGTCAGTAAGGTCGTAGATTTTCCGGCCTATCCAAGAGTGGTGCAAGATGAAGCTAAGGAGGAGCCCGATTTAGAGGATGATTTTACAATGTGGTTCGACGAAGCGTATCGAAGAGTAGTACAAAAAGTAGGAGGAGGTGTGGTGATACACGACCCACATGGCAAGGCTATATTTTTGAAGGCGTATGATTTGGAGAATGTCCATACCAATAATGAGGCGGAGTATCTCACTCTGCATCTGGGTTGAAAGCAATGTATAGAATTTGGCATTTCAAGGTTGGTGGTGAAGGGAGATGCGTTGTTAGTCATCAAGCAACTGCTAGGCCAATGGCAGGCCAAGCACGATTCTTTGAAGCATTGGTTCTTTTCCATCAAGAGGATGCTAAAATCTTTTGAAGAGGTCCAATGCAAGCATGTGAGAAGAGAGCAGAACCAAGAGGCTGATCAGCTCGCAAGTAGCAAAGTACAGGTGCATATTGCAGGCCTATATGTAGCTCCAGCCACTTATGCAGGTAGGGAGACTCTAAAGGATATTGAAGGGTTTTTGAGTACAGGGCAATGTTCATAAGGTTTGTCCAAGTTGCAAAAGAGAAGAGTGGTGCAAAAGGCCCGCAAATTAACACTAGTAGGTGAGGATCTCATGAACTATGGGCACGACGGAGTGCTAAGAAGGGTGTTGTACAAAGAAGAGATAGGAATGGTGTTGGAGAAATGCCACGAAATAAGTGGACATCAGGGCAAAGATCAGTTTCTATTTCGAGTGCTTAGAGCAGGCTTTTGGTGGCCTTCCATTGTGAAGGACGTGCATTACTAGTGCAAGACGTGCCTCGAGTGTTAGACTATAGGTGAAAGACGACTGGTAGCGGAGTCACAAGGTGCCATCATCGCACAAAGTGCTTTTGAGAAGTGGGGTCTGGATGCTATAGGTCCTCTCCCAAAGTCTACTAGCGGTAAGAAATATGTGGTGGTAGCCATTGACTACCTTACAAGATGGGTTGAGGCCAAATCTGTGAAGGAGGTAAATGCTAATGTGGTGGCTCAGTTTTTGTTCGATAACATCTGTTGCCGTTTTGGTGTTCCGTGGGTGTTAGTTTCTAATAGGGGTCAGGGGTTTATAAGCAAGCTCATGAGTGCATTAGTGGAAAAGCTAAAGATTTAGCATCGGTTTTCCTCACCCTATCACCCCCAATGCAATGGTCTAGTCGAGAGTGCTAATAGTCAAATCGTCAAAATGCTAACAAAGTACGTGTATAAGCAGGAAGCTGAGTGGGAAACAAATCTAGAGAAGTGTTTGTGGGCGTATAGAACGTCCTATAAGGTAGCTACAAATTTCACTCCATTCGAGCTAGTCTATGGTAAGGAGGCTGTGTTGCCGGTGCATGCACAATTAGGTGCTTTAAAGGGTATGTGGCGTGTCAATGCCACTCAACAAGGAGTTCTACAAGATCGGATAGCCAATTTAGAGGATTTGCAGATGGACATAGAAGTAACGACAGAATACTATGTGAAGCAGAGAGAGAAGCGGGTTGCCAAGTTCAATCAAAACCTGCCAGGCAAGAAGATAGAGGAAGGAGACCTAGTCATGAAGTAAGAAAGCTACCTGGATTTCACATTCCAGAAAAAGTTCAAGAAGAAGTGGATACGTCCGTATAAATTGCAAAAGGCCTTTCCTAATGGAACCTATCAGCTGGTAAGAGCAAATGGCAAGCTTCTTAGGAACAGGGTGAATGGTGTGCGGCTGAAGTTGTATTTTGAGATGGATTTAGTGCCCGAGGTGCAGAAAATTGTAGTCAAGGGGGTTGGACAACCCACCTAAAGCATGCGGTGTGCGAGATAAAGGAGATGAAGCTTTTGTATATAGCTTGTAAATACAGTTATGGTTTTGCAAGTGCTTTTAATCGTTAGTTTGGTATGCCAGTTTTAAAGTTTTGTACATATGCTTTTTGTCGAACTTAAATGTTGGATGAGGGGGTTGGGCGATGATGGTGCAGCCAAAGTTTTTTCGAACTAGGAGATGGTCTATGCCAAGAAAAAGCGGCAGACAGGTGCAGTGCAGAAGGCTAGGACAGGTACCAAAGCCCTAGGCAGCCAAAAGGATAGCGAAAGTGTATGCTCCATGCGGTTTTTTGGGCCAAAAGAGTTGCGGGATGGTCAAGATGGGATGGTAAATGAAGGTGCCCGAAATGCCAAATCAGTGCTCTAGAATGTAGTATTCAGTGTGCTCTACAAGCCGGTCTAGACAGCTCGTCAAACGGAGCCCCGGTGCTCAAGATATTGCAGTTTAAAGGTAGAGTGTGTAGCAGATCCCCGACGGGTAGGGCGGGGGCAGGGCAGATAGGGATAGGTGGCCCATGTAGATGTCAATGGATGGATGTGTAGAGCTCAATTTATGGAGCATGCCCATCTTCTCGGATTGCGGATTGGAGCTCTGGTTAGCAAGTTATGATCAATTGATTTTCCGGGGGCTAGGTTTGAGCCCACTTGCCTGCATCGGGGAATGCACCATCTGGCATCTTTTTGGCCTCGCCAAGGTTCCCGAAGATAGTATGCATCATGTGGAGCTAAGACAAATCGACGGCTCATCCATTGGATGCTCGGTTGGCTAAATACAGCAATATGAAGTTGAGAGCATTTGGTAGTGAAGAGCTTGCAGACGATTTTTCTAAAATTTTGGTCGCCTCGGATTGCGAGCCCGGGAAAGTTGAAGTTTGGCGAATATGGGGGGTTTTAAAGTCGAGATCCGTGTTTGTTAGCCGAAACTTATGGCTCGGGTATTGGACCTTGGGGCAACAAGTAGCACATCCTTAAAAAGTGGCAGGAGAATTTTTATTTTTTTTAAAAGAGTTTTGGTGATCTTGGTCACCCCCTGAGGCTTGGAAGCCTGGCAGCTGCCACGTGGTGCTAAATAAACCCATAAGCGGGCGCAAAATGATGGGATTCGTGGTATAAAGGGCAGGGCGTGCCAAGCATGAAGGTAACGAGCGTGGAGCTTGTGCCTCTCATGAGAGAGGGTAGTCCTTTTGGCCTATAAAAGGAGGCCTCTCACCAAAATGGATTGTGAAGCATTGTGGTGCATTGCAAAGTTGATGTGAGGTGGTGAGAGTGAGGCGGGAGCTTCAAAAGGATATAATCTCTTTGTAATCTACTTCTTGTTTTGAAGTACTAAAGCCATTGAGTGGCTGCTTTCCCGTGGATGTAGCTCACATTGGATGAACCACGTATATCGTGTGCTCTCTCTCTCTCTCTCTCTCTCTCTCTAAAATCTCTCATATGTGAAAATTATCTCTCTTCATTAAGTAATCTACTCAATTATCTACTTAGCTACATCATATTTTCTAACAGCTGGTATCAGAGCAAGGTTTGCTCGTAGCTAATTATCTTAAGAGAAAAGGATTCCTTGAATTGAGTGAGAGTAATGGCGGAGGAAGAGAAGCTCAAGATCGAGATGTTTAACAGCAAAAATTACCAACATTAGAAGATGCAGATTAAAGACTATATTCTCTACAAGAAGGACCTTTATTTGCCACTAGGCAGTCTTGCAAAGAAGCCCACAACAATGGCAGATGAAGCATAGATTGTCCTTGACGGAAAGGCATTAGGAACAATTCGGCTAAGCTTGGCGTCAACAGTGGCCTTCAATGTTTTGGAGATGAAGATCACGGAGGACTTGATGAAGTCACTTGACGGCCTCTACGAGAAACCATCGGCATCCAATAAGGTATGCCTCATGAAGTGCTTGTTCAATCTAAAGATGATAGAGAATGGTTCAATTGTAGAACACCTAAATGACATTAACACCAACAAAAGTCAACTTTGATTGGTGAAGATGACAAAGTGTGAGTTCTCCTTATATTATCATCTCTACCGGATAGTTGGGACAGCCTTGTGATGGTTGTAAGTAACTCTATCTATAGCACAAACACTCTTAAGTTTGACGACGTTGTAGGTGTTTTCCTAAGCGAGGAAATGCGAAGGAGAAGCATAGGAGAATCATCAAAGTGGAAACAAGAGGAAGGCCTAAGGAGAGGTTCAAAAACCAAAAGGGTCGTGATCTCTCAAGGCGGAGCAAGTCACTCACAAAGTCAGTTCTTGAATGTTGGAATTGTGGCAAAAAGGCCCACGTCAAGAAGTATTGATGGTCCAAGAAGAAAAAGTCTCAAGAAAACAAGCCAACACCGGAGGCCAATGTGGCATTTAAAGTAGAGCAAGACTCTCTAAACCACACAAGCAACATTTCCAATATCACACCAAAGGTAATTTTGGGCATGTATTCTTGAGAGATGATGAAGCTTGTGAAATTTTCGGTAAAGGTACAGTTTGTGTCAAATTTATAACGAAAATGATTGGAAGCTTAAAGATGTTAGGCATGTTCCTTCTCTTTGAAAGAATTTAATCTCTACAGGACAATTGAACGATGAAGGTCACAACATTGCATTCAGAAACAAACGGTGCAAGATCTCAAAGGGATCTTTGGTGGTTGCCAAAGGAGAAAAGGTTGGTACACTTTACGTGTGTACTGTCATCACGCAATCTTCAACTTGTGCAATAGCTACAAAAGTCGACAATGCGGTGTGGCACTACAGGCTTCGGCATATGAGTGCCAAAGGAATGCAAATCCTTCAATCAAAGAAGCTTCTACCAGTTTGAAATACCAGGTTTGAAAGAAGTGGATTTAGAGTTCTGTGAGGATTGTGTTTACGGTAAACAAAAGAGGGTAAAATTTCAAAAATTAGGAAATGAAAGAAAATTTTCAAAACTTGAGTTGGTTCATTCTGATGTTTGGGGTCCTACAAGTACACCATCATTTGGTGGCTCATTATACTATGTAACATTTATACACGACATTTCAAAGGTGGAAAGCCATTGTGGAGAATGAAGCAAGTACCAAGGTTAAATGCCTTAGATCCGACAATGGAGGTAAATATTGCAGCCAAGATTTTGAAAGATTTTGTGCTAGCAATGGCATTCGGAGACAAAAGACAATCTCAACAAAACGGGATTTCGGAAAGGACGAACAGAATAATCATGGAGCGAGCACGAAGCATGCGGCTACATGCAGGCTTATTGCTTGAGCTTTGGACGGAAGGAGTAAGTACATTTGTGTATTTGATCAACTGGTCACCCTCAACGGCATTGGATGGGGGAGTTCGAGAGGAGGCATGGATAGGTAAGCCGGTAAATTATTAATGTTTGGGTTGCGAGGCTTTCATGCACATAGATAGAAGCCTAGCTCAAAGCTAGATGCAAAGTCTAAAAAGTGTTTCTTCATCGGCTATGGAGAAAATGACTTTGGGTATCGCCTATGGAATCCTGAAGATGGTAAAATCTTTAGGAGTAGGGATGTAGTTTTTAACGAACAACATATGTACAAACACTACTTGGAAAGGAAAAAAAAAAAAACAGGTGATGAGTACATGGAGCTTGAGGACGGTAAAAACTCAAGGACTGCAAACGGTGAAAATGTGCAACAATGCACTTTCTACCACAGGAGCAGAGTATGTAGCAATGATAGAGGTAAGCAAAGAAATTTTGTGGATTCACATATTCTTAGAAAAGCTTGGATTCAAACAAAGAAAATTGTGTTTTATACAATGATAGCCAAACCGCTATCCATATTGCAAATAATTCAGCCTCATTTAAGAACAAAGCACATTGAGGTGAGATATCACTTCATACGCACTCTTTTGGAAGAGGGACAGTTAAAGCTAGGAAGGGTGCATACAAGTGAAAATCATGTAGACATGTTTACAAAGGTGGTCAACAAGAAGAAGTTGAGCTTTTGCTCATTTTCAATCGGCATTCAAGGATAAGAAGCTAGGATGGAAAGCAATCACAGGTTTGGTGTGGAGATCAGTCTCCAAGTGGGAGATTGTTAAGTTGGAGCTTGATTTACCCCTTCTAATTTTCTGTATTAAAAACGCACATTTGTAAGAGCCCCACTATGAGAAGAATCCATCGTGCATGAAGATAAACCATTTGCCAAAAACCAAAATTTTCACAGACCAGTCTCGAGCTTTTCTTGAGACTAGCTTTTCCAGAATATTATAGCCGGATGGCGGTTGGAAAGTGGTCGAAAAACGGCCGATCGATCGGCCGGTGGCCGGCAGTCAATGGCCGGTGGGTGGTGGCCGAATTCAATGGCCGGTGGCCGATTCAAGATGGACTTGTATTCTCAAGGGCAGCCACACATGGGCTCATTGGAGAGTCCAAGTTGGATTTTTCAACACAAGGGTGGCTACACACAGCTGCCTCTCATGAGAGAGGGCATTCCTTTTTGCCTATAAAAGGAGGCCTCTTCTACACACAAAAATGGATTGTGAAGCATTGTGGTGCATTGTGAAGTTGATGTGAGGTGGTGAGAGTGAAGCAAGGCGGGAGGTCCAAAAGGGTATAATCCATTTGTAATCTACTTCTTGTTTTGAATTCCTAAAGCCATTGACTGGCTGCTTTCCTGTGGATGTGGCGCACATTGGGCGAAACACGTATATCGTGATCTCTCTCTCTCTCTCTCTAATCTCTTGTATGTGAGAATTATCTATCTCCATCAAGTAAAGTACTCAATTATCTACTTAGCTATGTCATATTTCCTAACAGCAACGTGGTTGTGAAGAGTATCTCATATATAGATTTTTATAATGTCTATAATTATTATTCTTAAGTGTTCTTGGTCAAAATATGTCATATCTAATCATAACACATTTTCTTAAAATGATTCAAAAGATTCAGATCGATGCTTGGGGTGCAAGTTGGCTAATGAAGATCTGGCCCACCTATTCATGGACTGCCCAACTGTCAAAGGCCTCGCAGGAAAAATATGCAAGTGGGTCCAAAGAACATGGAAAATTAGTTTTTTCAAGACTGACCTATGCCTTGGAGGTTAGAATTCAGATATTCATGCCCTCCTCCTAGGCACTCAAATCGTCATATACTTTTTCTTACATAATGTATGGCAGACAAGGAACGTCATGTGTTTGAAGGAGGTTTTGAGGTGGCAAGCTTCGCAGAAATTATCAAGAAAGCAAAGTGCTAATATGGATGCTCGGGTGCAAGAAACACTCGGAGGATTAGTCTAGGATTACTCGCGCCTTGTTGTCAGCTGATGGAATGCCTAGGACGGGGGAAAATCTTCACCATCGGTAAATAAAAGATCTCAGAAGGACAAGATTATGGACCTTGTGTATCAAGGATGAGGGGGCGGGTTGGTAGGGGTGGCTGCCCTGATAGCCGATGTAATTATGGTCCCTGGATGATGTCCTGGCTCAACAAGAGCATGACAAGACCTTGTAATTTTTTGGGTTGTTCAATATAATTCACTCACAATTGTGAGTTTTGCAAAAGAAAAAAGATTCAAAAGATAATCTTAATCATGTAACAACTATCTTTTGAATCATTTATCAATCATCATTGCTTTAATCAAAAGATACATAAAAATCCAATAAACTTATCAAGTAATGCTTTGATACTTATTACTTATGAAATATTATCCAAAGTGCTCATAGAAATTATAACATATCACTTTTTGTCAACCTCAATAGTAGTTATCCCCATTGAATAACACCTTCATGATACAATAGTCGATGTTTCACTAGACTTTGTTCTCTAGTGTTTACCTACATGTTTACAGATCGATACAAAGATTTGAAAGAAGATCTCTATCCCGCTTGCGATATGGCAAAAATAGAGTTGTGGGATAAAAAATGGGAGGAGATAAAGATAAAGATGACGTGGGTTAAATTCCAAGACCAATCCACTTTATCCAAGTGAAGCAAGATTGTGCAAGATGCGCAATGGGACATGGGTGGCCAATCAAATGCCAGCGGCACCGGCACAATCATGCGCACATCATTGAATAACAAGTGCGCACATCTGACATGCATATCTCATGAATCCCTAGTAGAAGGTGCGAAGATTGGAGCATGCTCTTGTTTTGCACATTATACACTATTAAAAGCATGTATTTCTTTCCAGAGCATATCACATATGTAGAAAAATGCTACAAGGGAAGAGCAAAAGCGAAGTTTGATAGCTTCCATACAAATCAAGGCATGCAAACACTTCACCCCTCCATTGTTAGGTTTTGGCTTTACCATAGAGGCCCTCTAGATCAAGCTTTCCATACTACGATGGGAGCTCATTGGGAGACATGATGTGTTATCTGTCGTTCGCGGAAGAAGCGTTTAGACGTTGCATGTACAGGGTTCAGTATGACTGGAAGAATTTACCATCTGCAGGTCAACAGCTATCATAGATAAGAGATTGCACGACTCAAAGCAATGATTGAGCAAATGCCAACCATTTTACACTCTTTGATTGATGGCATTGCGGTTGCTCATTCTGCTGGTATAGTGCACTACGATCTGTATCCCTACAACGTAATGCTAGATTTTACTCGCACAAATAAAACCCGCATTGGCGTTATTGATTGGGGTATGATGCTTAGAACCCTAGCCAAGCGCACATCTAACAATTTTGTACACTCTGTCGCTCAATCTTCATTTGCACTTTTGGAGGCAAGGGAAGCAGGGGAACGTGAGCTCACAAAGAGGTTACATCTTCATCATAATCAAATGCATATTCATCTCCTCAATGCCCAATATGCTACAAGAATTTTGACAAATGGAGTGAATACTACACATTGGCATGTGGCCATTATTATTACCTAGTGTGCTTAATTCGATTAATGCAGAACAATAGCCGATGTGAAATCTTTTCTCAAGAGATTCCACAAAGGAGTATATTATATGTTCAGAATGAAAAATGAGTATAAATTCAAGCAAGTTCACCAAGACACCCTAACGCTAGTAGAAATCTATTTAGTGATGAAGAAGCACACTTAGAACACAACAATGATAACATCAGACATTGTAATTTCGGAGCTAAGAAACAATGTATACAATCAAAACATATTCAATATGAGCTCTTAAATTCCATAATTGTAATCTTGATTCTTCGTTCAGGCTATATTGAATCTGTGTAGTCAATTTTTTGTTTTGAGTCCGAGTAATGTTGATTTTTCTCTATTTGATCTTCCACATCTACTGTGAGGTTCTCTTCAATTTCTTCTATAGTGCATTGAGATACACCACCATTGAACTCACCTTCATCTTTATGTTTGACAATCATACACCCAAATAGACATTTTTCTTCCTCCTAACCAACACTTTTGATGTGATGCGATATCTTTTCATTGCAAAACATGTAAATCATTGAGCTCAAATTTGTTGCACATTGCGCCAAAAATTTCATCTCAAGAGGACGCAGAGTCGAGTAGTTCTCACAATCATTCATCATCCACCACTTCCCTGTAGGTTGCTCTTTTACCACTGATTGTACAAAATCATTCTCAAAAGGTCCTTTTAGTTTGAATGCACTTATCTCTTTGATGCAATCAATTCGATTTTGAACATTAGAGTAGAACGTATCGACTGCCTCATAGAAATCCTTGACCATCTTTGTATTTGACATCACGTCTAAATTCCAATACTTTCAATCAAGCATGTAAGCCACACTATGGAGTGGACTATGAGCGCTCTTCCACCTTGCATGAAAGTACTTAGACAAAATTCTTTGTTGTTTGTATTCGCGACTCCTTCTCTACTACAAACTCTTTTCACTCCTCAGTATTTTCTAAACTTTATTGGACTAACCACCAAGTCATCCACACTTTGCCCAATTTGGCGCTTTTTGATCAAGATTGCGAATCGCGAACATAACGGACATCATTACGTGGTATGCATACATCACACTCTTCCACCAAGCACCCTTAGATCCACGTAGACAAATAATTTTCTCTTTCACTTTTTTAGTTTGCTCAAGCTACCATTCTTCAAAATCCTGCATTTGAAAGTGTTAATCACAACGCACTTATTGTGTAAGAGTGATTTCACTTTCCAATGTATAAAAGTGCATACAAAATCGAGTATTAATAGACAATTTTAGCATAACTACCATGTGCATCCTGTACAAATCGAGCACTCTATCATTTCAAGATGAACTTCACAACTTGTCGCACTATGTCAATTATTTTGGCGAAACATGTAGTTTTTTCACTAGTATACCAATCTTTTAGCACCAAGTTTAAAATATGTGTATTGTGTGTAGGAAAGCACTTTTTCATCATCTTGCCAACATTTTTACAATTGTTTACATTTTTCATCATCACTTGAATAACACGTTCAACATCTATCTCTCTAATTATATTAATCAAGACCTCAACAATGTATTTGCCACCTTTGATAGCATTGAAACTGTCAATAGCTTTTATGAACGTCTCTTCCCTTGGAAAAACCAGCATCACATTGATCAGTGGTCTTCTTTGAACATTAGACCAACCATCACTAGCAATTGTGCATCCTAAACGCAATATATTTCCAAGAATTATTTTAAAAACACGCTCTTTGACATCGATGTAATATTTGTCTAAGAGATCATTTCGTATCGTGTGATACGAAGGAGCTATAAACCAATACCAAACTCATCAATTTTCTTCCATGCATATTTTCAATAATTGATGTTAAGCATGACTAACACACTCCTAGTGAAAAAAATTACTTTTGCAAGTGCATTTTGTGCTTCTTCTAGTGTCTGCATTCAAAAGCTTTGATGCAATGATCTTTGAAGCATTTTTCCAAGTCCATCAACATTGTAGCGCTTAAAAGTAACATTGCTAGGCATTTTCTCTCGTTGCACATGTTGTTTTGCAGAGTTGGGTTGATATCACCATAGGATTATCATGATTGGTATTTAACTCTGGCTGCTATTAACATGCATCCAAAATAGATTCATGTACCTGTCGTTTCTTGTCACCCTTTTTTAGAAACTCTTCTCTCAAACGCTTTGCAACTACACGCACCTGAGGTGCTTTGCATGTGCAAATATTGCTTGTAAGGCTACCAAAAAAATTGTCCCTAATATGTGGTGCCCTGCCTGATTTTGTGGTGAGGTAAAATTTACATTGTACCACTTGCGTCGACATTTTTCTCCATTGCTTGAATTTAATGTTGAAGGCATAAGAACTAGATATTCAACTATGAAAACAAATTTTTACTTTTCAATTTACATTAAAACTAAAAAATTTCATTAAGATAGCAATCAAATATCTGCACTACACTTTTGTTAACCCACAAATCGACCACATGTTATGAGCAAACATACACATTGCAATGCACTATCTGACAATATGCATACAACAAAGCTATGAATTTTTCAATGCATTTACAAACATGAGGATTAATTATACACCCTCTACAATTTGCAAACAATAAGGCGGATCTAAAAGCTTCACATTATTCATATACATAGAGATTTAGGATTTTTTTATTTGCTTAACTATTTTTGCATGCGACAAAAGATAATCAACTTAAACATTGGAACGATGATACTTATTTGCAAAACACAAAGAAAAGCAGTAATGATCGTCTTGTGCACTAACAATATTTCACAATACTTCACCAAAAAAGGTTATTGTATTAAGTTATTGTAGAAATTTAATAATTATACACCCTCTACAATTTGCAAACAATAAGGCGGATCTAAAAGCTTCACATTATTCATATACATAGAGATTTAGGATTTTTTTATTTGCTTAACTATTTTTGCATGCGACAAAAGATAATCAACTTAAACATTGGAACGATGATAATTATTTGCAAAACACAAAGAAAAGCAGTAATGATCGTCTTGTGCACTAACAATATTTCACAATACTTTCACAGTTATTGTATTAAGAATCACGCTCGGCCCATAAAAAGGATCTATGGCTTTGCAACATTAGGTCGATTCACAAGGAAATAATTGTACCCGATGCTAGAATACACTCCCCAAAGATTTGCCTAATCAAAATGCCAAAGAGAGTAGAGGTTTTACTATATACAATTTAGCCTGTTGGGCTTTAATATTTTATCGTCGATAAAATAAAAAAGCCCAACGGGGATATAGAAAACCCGACAGAGTTACCATCTTATGTATTTTCTTAAATAAATATCTCAAACTCTGATGATATGTGTACACTGTAAAGTCAACACCAGGCAAGTAATGCCTCCACTGAGTCAAAGCATGAATAACTGCTAAGAGCTCCTTTTCATAAATCTGTGCAACCCTCTCGTTGTGACAACAATCGACTCTTGTAAGCTATGACATTACCCTCTTGCATTAAGACCGCACCCAAATTGCTCCCACAAGCATCACGCAAAAACTCAAAAGATTTCCGTTAGTCTGGCAAAATCAAAACTCGCCTAGTAGTCAACTTCTGCTTGAGTCTCTCAAATGCTGCACTCTGTGGAAGTCCCTAAGTGAATGTTACTCCTTTCTGAGTCAGGACATGCGATAGTGAAGCAGTCTCCGCAAACTGTTTGATTAACCGTTTGTAATAAGAACATAATCCCCAAAACCTACGAACAACATGTACATTCTTAATGTAGGCCAATGTGGAATAGCCACCACTTTGGCTAGATCAATTTGTGTTCATGCAGTGCATTGAACACTTGCAACAAATGCTCTCGATGTTTCACTTCGGATTTGGAGAAAACATAAATGTGTCTACAATCTGTCTATGCTCTCTAAAGATCGTATCCGTGATCCTTTTGAATGTTGTAAGAGCATTTGTGAAACCAAAAGGCATCACCAAATACTCGTACAATCCAAAGGGTGTCCTAAACGCGGTCTTGTATACATCTCCAAGAGCCATCTTGATCTGATGATAGTCACTTTTAAGCTCGATTCTGTTGAAAAACATAGAATCTTGTTGGAAACATGTTCTTGATGGTAATCTTATTGAGAGTCCTGCCTCATCAATGCACATTCTCCAATTCCATCTTTCTTCAACATAAACGTCATCTGTAAGGTGGACAGTTCCTCATAGCTAAAAATTCCAAGACAAGATCTTTCTCCTTTGAGGTTATCCTCAAAAAGTTCTTGCAACACTGCAACTTTCTAAGAGATTCTAACAATCTATCAAGCACTAGCTAGCTTTGCTTGAATCCATTGCACACAGCGACAATTGTATTGTGTCCAATTTTTTGTCTGTAAACTGTGTAAAAGTCTTTGCTACTTTCTACTTGCACAAACAAAGAGATTTTGCCAATCCCTCTGGAAGTCAATTGAAAAAGTTCTTACAACTTGTTAAGAGATTCTGCCAAAGCCCTTTTATCACATCTTTTGAGACCAAAAGTCATTAGTGTCTTGACTTCCTTTGCTTTTCTATCCTCTGCTTTTTATCTACACCCTTGGTCAAGACACTATGCAAACTATCAAACGCATACCGGCCACTGCTTTTCTATCTTTCATTGACCCTGGTAGTAGTCCTTGCCGAGTTTGGAACTACCTTCCCAAAAGCACAAAGTAGTCCTTGCCGAGTTTGGAACTACTTTTTATATTAAATAATCCACAAAGTACAACTGCGGGGAGTTAAAGGCACTGCGGCCTAAAAGCAACTGATCCAAATGCTGGCCCACTCCCAAAAGCAACCCCTACTAAAAAACTGATGCTCCAACTGCTAGAAGCTGCCATGTCATTTGCCGTGTTTTTTGGGTCATTCAGGTCTTTCTTCGGGTTGACTGACACGTCATCACTTTGTGACTACCCTCTAGATCTTCTCAATCACGGGATTGCCACCCCTCTTGATCCCCAAGAAGTGCTCTACAATCCAAGTGTAGGAACTCCCATACAAATTCCTATGCTCTCAATAGGCCCCATTTAGGGCTCTCATGCGTCTCAGTGAGAAGTATTGTCTCTACCCTCCATCACCTGCTCCAGTTGCTCTGGGTGCATCCAAGGGATTCATTGTGCCAATCCCTTTGGAAGTCAATTGAAAAAGTTGTTACAACTTGTCAAGAGATATTGCCAAAGCCCTTTTATCACAGCTTCTGAGACCAAAAGTCATAAGTGACTCGACTTCTTTTGCTTTTATGTCCTCTACTTTTTATCTACCCCCTTGGTCAGAAACTGTGCAAACTATCAAAAGCATACCAACCACTGTTTTTCTCTCCCATTGACCCTGATAGTAACCCTTGCTGAGTTTGGAACTACTTCCCCCAAACAAGCACTTTCTTCCAAAACGAAGCTTCTCCCAAAAAGCAACTGTCCCCAAAAAATAGCTTCTTCCAAAAAGTAGCTTCTTCAAAAAGCAGCTTTTGTAAAAACTATCTTCAAAAACAATTTCTTTAAAAATTTCCTATACTCTCGATAGGCCCCATTCAGGGCTCTCATGTGTCTCAGTGAGAAGTATTATGTCTCTACCCTCCATCACCTGCTCAAGTTGCTCTGGGTGCGTCCAAGGGATTCATTGTCGCTCCATACCGCCACATGTGTTTCTATGTAAGGTATCTTCATAAGCCGCGAGTCCCTATCCACAGTCTTGCCATCAACATATGGCTTTCTTATATGTTTCTGCAGGACTCATGGCATGCATGTCTATGCTCTATCTGCATTCGTGTATGGTCACCATCAAGGAGGATGGGGTTGCCGGTTAAAGTGCGCAATATCACCCTCTTCCATGTCCTCTCTATCTCACTCCAAAATTGTAGGATCAGGGCCCTCTTCTTTGTTGTGTCTTGACCAGCTCTCCAAGGTTTGTTAAAGAGGAGGGGCTCCTCTTCCACACACGCACACAGAGCTACACTAGAACTACTTGGACAACGACCATAAATCAGCTTTGGCTACTGTAAATTGGAGACTCATCCTTTGATGTATAGCTTTTCTGCTTTCAAGTGTACCAAGATCCAGTCAAAGATGACAGCTTTTAAATTCAAAAGAGCTCAGAGATAAATCCTTCCCAACATGTCTAAATCTCCTAACAAGCATAGCAAGTAACTGAACACCAAAGATCTTCCTTTTGCACACTGTAAATTATTCCACACAGAAAAAGACATGCAAAGATTGTCGTGAAAAATACAAGGAGATCAGTGAGCAAAAGAAACATTAAAATATAACTAAAGTATGACACTTTGAATAGCTTCACATGACGCCATTGAAGATGTGAACCCCAAAAAAACACATTATAATATAACATGTACGCGTTTCTCCCTTCCTCTCTAAGGCCTCTTTTAAAAGGCCAGAAAGACATATAAAGATTGTCATGAAAAATACCAGCAGAGAAGTTTATCAGAGAGTGCATTTTAATGAAAACACTTTACAGAAGATGTTCGGGGACAGTATAAATGCCAAATCCTTGCCCAAAAAGCCTCACATTGTTGCTATTGAGATTGCCCTCCCACTTGGGCACTGCTGCAGCTGTCTATTACTGCAGCCAAATAAACCACAGGCAAGCCAAATTGGAGCAATAGATCTAAGATGCCCTCTAACCGTAGCTACTAGTCATGCAGCTGCAGACAAAACAATTAAAATATATACTGGTGTCTAGCTGAACCTAGGTCGACCAAATCAATGCATTCCTTATTTGCTATTTAAGTCCAGCAAAATTAATCATTTTAAGGCCAAAATTAAGGTAAAACCAGGAGTAAAAATTATGCATTAATACATAATTACAAAGCACAAGATCTCTGATGCCACACTACGCATCAGGAAAATTGCATTTCTTTGTGAGGGTCAAATTAGGGACTAGGTCGCATGAGCCATGCACTGCAGCCCACTGCCCGGTTCTCTTCACCAGCCACCAGAAATTCACTCGCAGTTAATCCATGAAATTGGCATACTATAGTCATACTATTGGCAAATTTAGATTGACTTGATCTTATTTGTACCATACTATAGTCAGTATGATTATGTGTTGTCTGCAACATACCTGGCTCTTTATGGAACAATTATAGCCATGGCATCATCTAAGCTGCCCATTGATAATAAACTTTGATCAGTCATTCATGCGTTGCCAATTCTTCTGACAACGTGTCAAGAAATGCAGGATCTTTCATAACTTACATTCCTGCCAAAAGCTAGCTTCAAATGATGAGATTGACTGAAGAGAGGGCTTGTGGGTGATGAAGCCAAGTCCAATATGCTAGTTCCAAAGACTGTATCTACAGAAGAAGACTCCGTCTCTCCTGCTGCTTCATCATAGATAGAGAAACCATCTTCTTCAAAACATATGATGTGAGACTTTCCCCACAGATAGGGAACATGGAAAATGAGATTACAAAAAAACCTGTTAGATTCCCCACTGCACAAAATTCTGCACTATCCTGGTCCAAAAGAGAGAGATTGCGAATGAGAGGTAAGCATCGTTGCATTACTTGATGTCAAAAGACCCAGAGCCAATCAATGAGCTTACATGCTTAGGCAACTCAAAGAATTGAAATTCATCATGATGCTGTGATTGAGCGGGCGACATGTCTACATAAGTTACCATGTTAGAATCTTCCTGAGTTGCATCCAATGCTCTCTCCCATAAAGCAGGTGACTCTAGATCTTTCTCCAGGATGCTTCTATCTAATATCGTCACTTGAAATTCAAACGTAGACTCACTGAACAGCTCTGCTGCAGGACTGTTAAATGAAAATTCACAGGGAGTCTGCAGAAGCTACCAGAAGAGTTAATTAAAAACCTTCCAAGAAGAAATAAATTTTCCAGTTCAAACCAGCAAGACATAATCCAAATCCATGAGCCCCGTCAAGGACCACTGAGTACTTTTCATTTCGGAACGTTAAAGCGTTCCACTTTTATCCAAGCATGCACCACATGTGAACATTACAGACTTCAACCTCCAAGGGATGTTAGTGCAGCGAAGCAAATGCTGTGTATAGCTGCCATGCCTGAAAAATCACCGATGTCTGCACGATAAGCAATCTACCTCACAAAGCCCTTCTCAAAATCAGTCCAAGGCCTACTGCCTGGTGCTTTGTACTTTAATCCTGCCATGGAGATTTCACGCAAGATTTACCCCGTCCCGACTAAAAACAAAGAATCCTTTTGCTTGTAGCAGCAACTGCATCAGCCTTAAAAAACAAAGAATCCTTTTGCTTGTAGCAGCAACTCCATCAGCCTTTAAAATTCAAAGCTCTTCCATGAGACACTAACTTGCATTCAATTCTGCAGTTCTTCACCAGGGGCTATTCATCACACTCAGCAAGCACAGGCATTCAATCTCCCTACATTGATTTAAACAGGCGTTCATCTTCCTAGCTTGTTCAGAATCTTCCTCAGAAAGACTCTACCATAGGCGTTCAATCTTCCTACGTTAGTTTGAAAAAAAATCACATCGCAGGCCTACAGAGATTTTGGGACAAAGCAGGTAACCTTTTCCAACCGCTGTTGTGGTGAAGAAGTTGGGCTGGAAGAATCGACCATCAGCAGCTTGTCATCAGTGAAACACCCAAACTGTAGACCTTGTGTCCCATCATCACTGCTTAGACTGCTGTGAAAATTTCTCAAATTATTGTCACTCAGCATGTCATCGTCCATTTCAACGTTTGCATCACCTGATCTATGGTTGGAACCGATAGGAAATATGACTTCACCCAGAACAAAATCGACTGATTTAGGTGATTCAAAAGGATTCTGATAGGTTCGCATGGTAAAATCTGAACCCAGGAAACCTTGCTCTTTGAAGTATGCCCAACTCGATGATAGGTCCACATTGGAATTCACACTGTGCGACCTGTCCCAGATATTCAATGCTTCCCTTGAATATTGATTCTTGAAGCTGCCATGGGTCCTCATCTTGCATTCCCCAGAGCAATGTTCCCCATTACTGTCCGAAAAACTTTCCAAGTCAGTCACAGCCTCACTCTCATCATCCTGCATGTGCAAGCCCACACACACACATCAATTGAGCCTTAACAAATGAAATAAAAGGAAGAAACAATCCTATCAACTTAGTCCAAGAAAAGCAGGAGTTACCATAGTAGAAACAGAGTGCCTTTGAAGCTGTACCTTGCATCTCCCTTCTTTACTTCTCTGTTTCGTCAAAGCCTGAGGAGGCTTTTGCATCCTAAAATTTCTGTACTTCAGATCATGTAGATGGTGATGAAAAAGTGGCGTTTGGTTAACAAGACAGCCACATGGTACAGACCTCAAGTCCAACAGACAACAAACATATGTATCGTGGTGATCAATAAAGGTATAAGTTTGGTCCCTTGAGCAGGAAAAAACTCACCCATGCTTAGAGTTACAAGCTGGGATTGCCTCATTATACCTCGACTCTTTTTCACCAACTTTCTCAATTTTTAAGGTGTGGTTAGGAACGTTTCCAATACCTACAATACAAAGGACACTAATCACAAGCAATACTAAGCTTGATAAACTAACAAAGATCAACTTACTTTAGGTGTACAATATTTTGGAGGCAACTAAACAGTCATAAAACCCGAATACATAATTTAGATGATTCAAAAAGCCTTGAGAATTTGTATGATTGTTGTAACCAGAAGCATACTAACAGGAAGTGGCTTAATGAACACCTCTAATTCACAACATAAGCATAAAAGACGTCAAGAGCACTGACAAAAAGTTGCCAAGCCATACTAATTCCCTACAGTGTCTGAATGCATAATAAACTGAGACACCAGTTTAAAGACCTCCCCTTAGTCAAATGGCATTCAAAGTTGGGAGTGGGCTTTCTACCATGACCAATTCTGTGTGAACTCCCACTTGGACATGTACCCACGTGTACCCGCAACGTGTTATGTACACTTAAGAGAATCTCACATACCATGTACTAGGGTCAAATAGGTATCCCAAGAGATAATGTTGCCAGTCAGACGTGAGCTCAAAGGGTGGTGGTGATGTACCTCTAGAAAGCCTTTTAATGAAATTTACAATGATCCAAAACGTTACAGAAACAAGAACTTCACAGAATTACGTTCATACCTTCAAGCACGTAGGCTGCATAATTCTCAGAGCGTGTGTCTTTTTTGCGTTGTGCATTATCGTGACTATCATTGATAAGATCCAGTATTTGAAATTCTTGTATCACAAAATCATAAAGTAAAATAAAGTTTAAACATTGAACTCTTTCTCAGAAACTGACAAACTGACTCACCTTCAAATCTTTGCGGACGTGAAGGTCTCTTTTGCATATGATCGATCCTTATCTTCTTCTCTTGCTTTGGACTTGCCTTGATCTTTGAAGCCTTTTTCTCTCGATTAAGTTCTTCAGTTTCAAAATGCAAATTCTTTGCCAAGTTTTCACATATTCCTTGAGGAGCAATTGCTTCATGATGTGACAAGGCAGTAGCTGCAGCAGCAGAAGCAGGTGTCCACTGGGTCCCAACACTAGAGAAATCAATAATATCCATCAACCAAAGTACACCACAAAATCTACTCAAGAGCTGCATCCACAGTGCATCTGCTTACGTGGCCATCACATGAGCTGCTGTATCAAGAACATTTGCTGGTTGAGAGCCTAACCAAACATACAGTTCCAGTAAAGGGTGAAAGATGAGCAACTCTTTCAAGGTTGGAGAAATAAAATGAAATATGTGCCTTTTTGGCTGTCACAGTTCCAACTGTGCAATGAAGGTTACCGATTTCATTGATGCCTACATCCTCCTCCAGACACAATATCTTCTTGGATTCATCTACACAAACTGTAGACCTCTTTACCTCCTCTGCAGAAATTGCAGAGCCCTTAAATAAGCTTTATATGGTTGTTGGTATTCAGATTTGTGAGAAACACCACGTCAATGTGAATAATGGGCAACCACTACAAAAACTAATTCTGCTTCCATTTTTCATTTTAAAAACCATGTTCTAAGAAAAATGCAAAAAAATAATGCTAAAACAAGTTATGTTTCTTCCTTCGGAGATAAATCACAAGAAGATCAGATTGCATCAACACTGAAATGTGTAGTCCAGACAGATAGAAATACTGAGTCAAGCATTGATTAGGCTATATTGTTATGCCGTGTTCCGCCAACTTGTTTTAGCTCAACAGATATTGCAAATGAAGAGAGAATAACAACCAAACCATGGCTCCATAAGCTTGCTATTCTAGTCTAAACTCAAGCCACATAGGCACTTTCCTAACAATGACATGACATCAGCCAAACAAGCTCGAAGATTGTATCAGTTTGGTCTCATACGTCATTTTGGCCTTTTGAAGACGTTTAATATAACATTTCATTTCATATCTCTCTCTCTCTCTCTCTCTCTCTCTCTCTCTCTCTCTCTCTCTCTCTCTCTCTCTCTCTCTCTCTCTCTCTCTCATACATGGATACCCACTTGTCTCATGGGATACGATGTGCTATTGGCCAGTTACGCACATCTTCTCACCAGTTGCGGATTGAGACTGGGAGATACAGCGGAGTACCAGCAGAGGACAGGACATGCCCCTCGTGTAACATGGAACCTGAGACAGAGCTACACTATACATGCCGCTGCCCCGTCTACTACGAGATACGAGGTTGCTTCCATTGCTTGTTCAGAGAGGGTTTTGGACCACTCTCAAGAGTCATGGGATACGAAGATCAGAGATGCCTGGGTTTGTTCTTGCTCGAGCTGCACAGACACAGAGATAGCCTGATGAATGGCGAGGCTAGCCAATCTCAAAGACGGATCACAGACTTCTTCAGAGCAGACACGGGACAGCCGCAAGAGCCACTCCCACAGCAGAGCTCCCCCCCGTCTCACACCAGAGGCACACTGATTGACCGAGCGATTGAACTGGGGAAATCCAGGTGCCTGCGACTGCGAAGAACTACACAGCATCGACGAAGGCTATGACAGAAAATTCAGAGCACGCTGGCCAGGCATACACGACGCCCGGTCAGACTACTAACCATGGAGGAAATTGATGAGATTCGCCAACGACCAATGCTAGATCTCTTGTGATTCAGCTATCCCAACAAGCCGCCCATTATTCTGCTTAGTTTTTTGCTTGACTCACATCGACCAACTTAGGACCCCATAGTATATATCTTTGTTTTGTATTGTTGTTAGGTTATTTTGTTACTCTGACTTTGTATCAGATCCACCACTTTGTAACTTTCGGGTCTCATAGGTCATTGTGGCCTTTTGAAGACGTTAATATAACATTTCATTTCATTTCTCTCTCTCTCTCTCTCTCTCTCTCTCTCTCTCTCTCTCTCTCTCTCTCTCTCTCTCTCTCTCTCTCACATGGGAACTTCCCAGAGACAGATATGCTCGCATAGCACTTGAGTCCTCTCGACAGTTAGCCATACAAGGAGATACAACATGCTGGTATGGGGAGATGACATCATGGTTTCAGGCGCATGGGTTCAGCATAGACAGGCTGCCACCATTCCAGTACTCATTGGATGCACCATCTCTCATTCTTACACAGTCGGAGATCACCAAGCTCATCCGCCAAGACCTGACCCAGCTAGACACCAGGAGGACATGGATACAACCAGCACAAGAACTGGGCACAAAGATGGCTTTCTACAGAGACCACCTTCTCCAGCTTACGGAAGATGGTTTTGTGATGAGACCCAGATACATGGATACCCACTTGTCTCATGGGATACGATGTGCTATTGGCCAGTTACGCACATCGTCTCACCAGCTGCGGATTGAAACTGGGAGATACAGCGGAGTACCAGCAGAGGCCAGGACATGCCCCTTGTGTGACATGGAACCTGAGACAGAGCTGCATTATACATGCCGCTGCCCCGTCTACTACGAGATATGAGGCCGCTTCCATTGCTTGTTCAGAGAGGGTTTTGGACCACTCTCAAGAGTAATGGGATACGAAGATCAAAGATGCCTGGGTTTGTTCTTGCTCGAGCTGCGCAGACACAGAGAGAGCCTAATGAATGGCGAGGCCAACCAGTCTCAAAGACAGATTACAGACTTCTTCAGAGCAGACACGGGACAGCCGCAAGAGCCACTCCCACAGCAGAGCTCCCCCCCATCTCACACCAGAGGCACACTGATTGACCGAGCGATTGAACTAGGGAAATCCAGGCGCCCACGACTGCGCAGGACTACACAGCATCGACGGAGGCTACGTCAAAAGATTCAGAGCACGCTGGCCAGGCATGCACGACGCCCGGTCAGACTACTAACCATGGAGGAAATTGATGAGATTCGCCAACGACCGATGCTAGATCTTTTGTGATTCAGCTATCCCAACTAGCCGCCCATTTTTGCTTAGTTTCGGCTTAGCTCACATCGACCAATCTAGAATCCCATAATATATATCTTTGTTTTGTACTGTTGTTAGGTTATTTTGTTACTCTGACTTTGTATCAGATCCACCACCTTGTAACTTTCTAGTCTCATAGGTCACTATGGCCTTTTGAAGACGTTAATATAACATTTCATTTCATTTCATTTCTTGCCCCTCCCCTGCCATACCTCCTCCTCGCGTGCCCCCACTCGCCCACGAACGCTGCCCTCTGCTGCGACTTGCAGTTTCTGCAGCCAGCACCCCCACCCTCGCCCCCGCACAGCTGACAGAATTTTGAATTGAATTTTCTAGCAGCAGGGATTTGCAGGACTTTTAGGATTTTTTCAGGAATCTGTATACAGTTAAAAAATCTGCAGACAGACAGAATTTTTCAAATTTTTCAAAAATCTGCAGACAGACAGCAGGGATTTTCAAGAATTTTTCAAGAAACTAAAAAACCCAAGGGAATTCAGAAATCCAGATAGCAGATTTTTTCGGCAAAGGAATGCTTGATGCAGATGTATGCTTGATGCAGGAGACAATGTATGCATAGTGTGGATGCATATGTGCGCTTAGTGGCTCTTTTCCGGACGGCGATTAAGCATGAGGAAGCTAACTGATAAAGCCGAACCCCTAGAGGATGCCATTCAAAAGTGCAAAGAGGAAATGACGGAGACTACTACCAAGATGAACCGCAATCTATTGGGCACAATAAAAATGCTCGAAGGACACGTCCTGATCCAAGAAAGCAAAATAAACGCACTGGAAGACCGAGTGACGACTCAGGATAAAGAGATTGTGTCACTCAAGAAAGATCTCGCCGAAGCACGATCAAGCAACACATTGGAAGAGGGCGAATTGCAACCCTCAGTAATCGAAGAAATCAACACGATCAAGGAGCAAGTACGGACCATCAAAGAGGGAGAAGAGCAACACAAAGAGATGACAACTTCTTGGGTGAATGTTCTTACAAAAAACTCAGCAGAAGGCGGATGAAGCCGAGAAATGGATCGAGGTGGCCAAGAAAGGAAAAGGCAAGGAGATAACGTCCACGTCCACACCCACTATCATTAATCAGACACTAGCGGAGGAGCAAAGAAGACGTGTGCGCGCTTTACATGTGAGAATTTGCGGTCTTAAAGACAAAGGCAATGTGGACGAAGAGGTAAAAGAACTCATGGCCTTGATGGGAGTTCATGAGCCGACGTACACAAGAGCCTGGAGAGTGGGCAACATAAAGAAAAATGGAAGCCGTGGGGAAACCTCAAAAGAAAGGGCACTCATCCTCCGTTTTCCCTCCATGGAAGCGAAGAAGTCCTTCTTGAAGAAAAGGCCAACTCTTAAAGAGACGGGCATTTTTCTCGGGGATGATCTTACCCTCTCGCAGATCGCTCATATGCAGGAAGTAATGCCGGAGATTAGAGCGTCAAGGGGAAAAGGCAAGATTGCCTTCTACCGAGATGAAAGAGTGGTAATACTGGAGCGACGCTCCACATGACGGTGTGAGATTATGGGACCACACTCAAAGTGGCGGCCTGGAACTATAATGGATCCATGCGTCTTGATGTGGGTGCTTTTGAGGATAGCTTTACTGGAAGAGACATCATCTTTTACTCTGAGACACACCAGGCCCCTGGGCAATCCATGCCTCACATCAGTGGATACAGATGGGAGCCAGCTTACAGACAGGAGACACGCTCAGAGCACAGAGGACGGGGCTCGGGGGGAGTGGCAGTGTTATTTAGAGAGGATTTGCAACCATTGATACATATAGCCCGCAGGGATGAGCGGGCTAGGTACATGTGGGTGAGATTGAAAGCAGAGACAGGCAGACATCTCTACATTGCTATTTGCTACTTTCCCCCGAGTACGTCGGTCTATGCATCACCCAGAGGACAGTCCCCCTTTTCTATTTTGGATGATGACATATGGGAGTTCTCTAGAGATGGTGACATTATCATTCTAGGGGACTTCAATGCTAGGATTGCCCATCACCAGACAGTGTTTTATGATACTTCAGAGGAGATACTGAGAGAGCTAGATGTTGTAGAGACGGGCCTATCCAGACTATCACACGATGCGGAATATACTCAGTATGGGCGACACCTGATAGACATGAGCACCGCACATGAACTGGCCATCTTGAATGGCCTACAGAGGTTTCCTACTTCGGGAGGCTTCACATGCTTCCCACACAGACATGGAGCCAGCACAGTGGACTATGTCATGGCACAACCAAGCCTCATCTCTAGTATCAGGACCTCACGGTTGGAACTCAAGAGCAACAGAAGAGAAAAGCAGACAAGCACAGAAGGAATCTCAATCTTGAAAAAGGACAATATGTTCTGCTTCGGTTTGAGAAAGCTAGATTGAAAAAGCGGGTCGGCAAAGGGAAAGTTGTCAAACTTTCCCATAGATTTTACGGCCCTTTCAAAATTACAGATAAAGTCAATGATGTGACTTTCAGATTGGATTTGCCTTCTAACTGGCGCATCCACAATGCTTTTCATGTCAGTCTCCTCCGACCATATGTTGGACCTCCTCCAGTGGCGCCCGTACAAGAAGATCCTCCAGAAGTTGAAGAGACTGAGGAAATCCTTCAACCTGAACAGATAATACACCACTCGGAGAGACAACTCAAGTCGGGGAGTCTACATCGAAAGTATTTAGTTAAGTTCAAGAATTACACTCCTTTAGATGCAAAGTGGATGACTGAGTCCGATCTCAAGGACTACCCTGACATCTTGCACAGTTATGTTGACGCTCTACAGTTGAGGTCAACTGTTTAGAACCAAGAGGGATGTAACTAAGTCAGACTTTGTAAATACTTAATTTATTTACGAGAAAAGAATTATCTAATTAGTTGTGTGCACACCAGAATAGACCTAGCAGTTCTAAGGCCTCAGGTGAGCCTAAATGCGGGCTAGAACACCTCAGAGGGACCTTAGCAGAAATTACCCTGAAGCCCTAGTGATTGGGAAATCGGGTCTTCAGAAAGGGGTAAGCAGTAGCCTCATATTTTAGGCTCAGGAAAAATACGCGCATCAGTACAAGCACATGAATGAGATGGGGTCCTTAGAACAGTGACCCTAAGGCTACTAAAGCTAATAAAGCCTTAGGGTAAGTTTCGTTAAATTAAATTTAACGGTCCGTGCCCGGGCGGTCGGCCGGACAAGTGTGAACAGGTAAAGGCGGTGCAGTGCCGGTGCGGCATAGCGCCGACAGACCTTTGGTGTTCTCATAAAAGAATCATTGGTAGCAGTTGTTAGTTAGTTGCACATTTTTAATTAATGAGCTAGAAGTTTTTAAAGTCAAAAGTTGAATGGTTTTTAAGTTTTTAAAGTAAGTGTGCCAAGTGGCACACTTACCAATGCAAACTAACTCTCTCTCACTCTCACTCTCACCCTCCCTCTCTTCCTAGCGCCCCCTCTCTCTGATGGCTATTTAGGAGCCCCCCCTCCCCCATTTTCAGGGCTGGCAGTGCACCTACCCCCCCTAATGTGAGCGTGCTCTACGCGGTGGAGCCCTCCATTGAAGCTTGAGAGCAGCCCCTTGCGACATATGTGGTAGCCTTGTGCTCCCATTGTCAAGAACAAGGGATCTCACAGTCATAGACACCTTCTGGTGAAGTTTCATCGCGAGAAGCTGCCGTAGACGCTCTCTTAGCAGAGTGCGGCTGCTGTAATTCTCTGTTTTCAGCCCCTAATCACCTCGATTAGGGCTGTTTTCAGCAGATCAGCCATAGAAATCCTCTTCTCTCTCCTTATCCTAAGTCTACATCAAGTTTGGCGCGATTCCATCGCGAAGAAGACCTCTGTTTCGGCGTAGGGGTGCGTACAGGTAAGAATTTCAGGTTATGTGCAGAAAATTACAGCAAGCATGTGCGTGTGCATTTTGCTTGTTTCTCTTTTGTGTTCTATGCATGAAGGAATGAGCATGAAGGCAACACATAACGGAAGATGGACTCTCCTCTGTGAGAGCTTCCGATGAGCTGTTTCGGAAGATGGACTCTCTTTTCGAGAGCTTCCAACCAGTCTCGCAGAAGAGGGGAAATCCCCTAAGCAGTAAGAAAGTGGAAACACTTTCTCAGTCAGTAGTCAGAACAGAGCAGAAGAAAGAATAGAGGACGGGCGTATGCCCCGTTCCTGTGCTTGTAAAGATTCTCCCTTAGTAATAAAGATATTCTCTTTATGGGGGGGGACCAGCCCATCTTCTGGTCCCCAATGAAGTGTCAAGTTTTCTCGCTCCCTCTAATTCTCTTGAGTATTTGAAGTGCAATTAAACGTCAGTTTACGCTTCCGTATTTTTGTGACAATCATGCTCTTGTATCGCTGACCATTTCTTTTCAGTTTAGTGTAGCACACAGGCTACGGGCAGCAGCCCCTACTCGCTACACCTTCATGCGGGAGACGGACTCTGTATACATAGATGGAATCTACAGACGCCTGTGCACAGAGGAGCCAGGGTGACCTCTGGAGGAGCTTACTACTATACTGACACAGACACTACATGATGCAGCAGCATAGGCATACCCACATACCCAGCCTGAGCAGAGACGCCGTTCTGGGAGCATGTCCCTGAACAATTGGTATGATGAGGAATGCCAAGACACTAGAGCTGGACTTCAGAGGGAGGTGCTTTTGGGGGACATCACTCATAGGCAGTCACAGATTGACTTCCGACGCCTAGTGCGGCGGAAGAAGAGGGCATTTTTGGCTCGCCTAGAGCAGGATCTATACCAGCTATTCTTGAGTCAGGACTCACGTGAGGTGTGGAGACTCTTTCATGAGCGCCCCCCCCCCCGACCATCACTTCTACAGAGGCTTGGGGCCAGTATGCATCATCTTTGTACACAGTTCCTGAGCAACCCCCCCGATCCATGCCCACACACACATGCTTTTTTCATCGCTGAGATGGTGAGGAAGGCCATTGACAGGATGAGGACTGGGAGAGCATATGATCATGATGGCTTAGTGGTTGAGCATTTCATGCATGCCAGAGATTTACTAGTAGAGCTTCTAGCAGTTATGTTTAACCGTGCCATGTGTGAGGGCTTGCCTGATACTTGGAGCCTATCTACTATTGTACCTATCTTCAAGTCGGGAGACCCTATGGAGCCTGAGAACTATCGCACTATCATGATTGGAGACACATTGGCACGGTTGTACGCATCTATTCTTGAGCAGCAGCTGAGTAGATGGGCAGAGAGGGAGGGGATACGTGCAGCCGAGCAGGCAGGTTTCAAGAGGGGTTTTTCTACTCTTGACCATATCTTGACACTCATAGCCATCATTGAAGAGGGCAGATCGCGTGGGAGACGGATCTATTGCATCTTTGTGGATTTCCGCAAAGCATTTGACACAGTGCCCAGAGCTAGATTGATGCGCAAATTACAGCAGATGGGAGTACGCACAGAGCTCATTTGGGGGGTCATGGCATTATACAGGTCAGTAGTGGGGCATGTATGCACCCCAGAGGGTCTATCCACACCGGTTTACTCCACTATTGGGGTGAAGCAGGGCTGCCCGTTCTCTCCTACTCTATTTGGTATGATGTAGATGAGGTTTCTGACTACATTGAGAGAGATGGTGATAGAGGTGCACAGCTGGCAGGGACATGGATTCCACTACTGTTATATGCTGATGATATTGTTTTGATCTCTGACTCTCCGGAGGGGATGCAACGTCACCTGGATGCTTTGCATAGGTTTGCCCAAGAAAGTGGTTTGTCCATCAACCTTGGTAAAACCAAGGTCATGGTATCTAATACCACCCCACAGTGGATCACGAGGTCAGCGCCCGCCTTCACATACGGCCAGGAGAAGGTGGAGTATACAGATGCTTACACTTACCTTGGAGTGGTTTTTAGTGGGCCAGCATTTTCATTGAGGAGGGCAGCAGAGACTAGATTGACCAGAGCCCATGCAGCATTGGGTAAATTGGAAAGGATGTGTTCACAGGTTCAGTTTCAGGAGCCTCGGACGAAGCTCTGGCTCTTTGACACTTTGGTGGCTTCTGTATTGCTTTATGGAGCTGAGATTTGGGGACCACGTGCTATTATACGAGCAGAGCTAGCTGCCCCCCCACTGGTGGTTGAGGCACTCACCAGATCTGTCTCCTTCATACACCACATGTGGGAACTTCCCAGAGACAGATATGCACGTCTTGCACTTGAGTTCTCTCGACAGTTAGCCATGCAGGGAGATACAGCATGTTGGTATGGGGAGATGACGTCATGGGTTCAGGCGCATGGGTTCAACATAGACAGATTGCCTCCTTTCCAGTACTCACTGGATGCGCCCTCTCTGACTCTTACACACTCCGAGATCACCAGGCTCATTTGCCAGGACTTGACTCAGCTAGACACCAAGAGGACATGGATACAGCCAGTACAGGAGCTAGGCACGAAGATGGCTTTCTACAGAGAGCATCTCCTCCAGCTTACGGAGGATATTTGTGACGAGGCCCAGATACATGGACACTCACCTGTCTCATGGGATACGATGTGCTATTGGCTAGATACGCACATCTTCACACCAGCTGCGGATCAAGACTAGGAGATACAACGGAGTACCAGCAGAGGCCAGGACATGCCCCCTGTGTGACATCGAGCCTGAGACAGAGTTGCACTACACATGCCACTGCCCCGTCTACTACGAGATACGAGGCCGCTTCCATTGCTTGTTCAGAGAGGGCTTTGGACCATTCTCTAGAGTCATGCGGTAGGAGGATCAGAGATGCCTGGGTTTGTTTTTGTTGGAGCTGCGCACACAGAGAGAGCCTGATGAGAGGAGAGACTAGCCAGTCTCAGAGACAGATCACGGACTTCTTTAGAGCTGCCACTAGACACCCGGAGGAGTTACTACCACAGCAGAGCTCGTCGCTTTACACCAGAGGCATACTGATCGACCGAGTGACTAAGCTGGGGAGATCCAGACGCCCACGACTGCAGAGGACTACACAGCATCGACAGAGCCTGCATCAGAGGATCCGGGTCACTTTGGCTCGACATGCACGACGCCCGGTCAGACTACTGACCATGGAGGAGATTGATGAGATCCGCTAGCGACCGATGCTGGATCTCCTGTGATCTAGCTATCCCAGCTAGTTGTTTTAGCTGCTTAGTCCACACCCAGCAGTCTAGGATTCCATAGTATTTTATTTTGTCATTTTGTCATCTTGTTACTTTGACTTTGTATCAGATCCACCACATTGTAACTTTCTAGTCTCATAGGTCACTTTGGCCTTTTGAAGACGTTAATATAACATTTCATTTCATTTCATCTCTCTCTCTCTCTCTCTCTCTCTCTCTCTCTCTCTCTCTCTCTCTCTCTCTCTCTCTCTCTCTCTCTCTCTCTCTCTCTCTCTCTCTCTCTCTCTCTCTCTCTCTCTCTCTCTCTCTCTCTCTCTCTCTCTCTCTCTCTCTCTCTCTCTCTCTCTCTCTCTCTCTCTCCGCCTTGGGACGCTTGGAGAGGATGTGTTCGCAAGTTCAGTTCTAGGAACCTCGGACTAAGTTATGGCTCTTTGATACTTTAGTAGTCTCAGCTATGTTGTATGGGGTGCAGGTGTGGGGACCTTCAGTAGGCCAGGATACTTTAGTAGCCTCAGCTATGTTGTATGGGGTGCAGGTATGGAGACGTATGGAGAGGCCCTTGGTATCTATGATCTCTCGACTGATTAGAGCCAAGGCCTCCATACCTCACGCTATCATTCAAGCAGAGCTAGCTGCCCCCCCTATGGAGATTGAGGCGCTTACCAGATCATTCTCCTTTGTGCACAGCCTATGGGATACTACTAGAGACAGATATGCTAGACTCGTTACCAGGGAACGCCCTCTAGCCCCCGTTCCGGCGTTCCGGGTGGCAGCTCCCTTCCCGAACGTTCTGGAACGTCCCGGAACGTCTAGACGTTCCGGGTGGCCAGTGCAAACCGGAACGGCCGTTCTGGAACGTTCCGGAACGCCCCTGGAACGGCCAACGGCTACAAACAAATTTGGCAAAAATTGAAAAAATTGAAGTAAATGTTTGGGCTTCTTTTTGAAGTGTGCAAGGCCTCAAGGACTCATAAAATGCACCCCCCTCCCCCTTCTCTCCACAAGCTAATCCTCAAGGATCAAGCTCTCTCCCTCTCACACTCTCAAGATCTCTCCCTCTCGAGTCTCAAGACTCACTCTCTCGAGGTTCAAGGCTTAAGACCTTCAAGCTCTCTTCCTCTCCCTCCCACTCTCTCAAATCTCTCAAATCTCTCTCTCTCTCTCTCTCTCTCTCTCTCTCTCTCTCTCTCTCTCTCTCTCTCTCTCTCTCTCTCTCTCTCATCGTCTAGTCATAGTAAGGTTGAAAGGTCTTCAAAATGAGTTTTTTGTGAGTATTAGAGTCAAAGGACTCTAATACTCCTTGTATTTAAACACAAGGAGCTAAAAAATGCACTATTTGGGTGTTTTTTATACCTCCCGTTCCGCGCCGTTCCCGTTCCGCGGGGATCCCGTCGCCGTTCCCGTTCCACGTTCCGGGTAACTATGGCTAGACTGGCCCTTGAGTCTTCCAGACAGTTAGCTCTACAAGGGGACACTTCATGCTGGTATGCACAAATGACATCATGGTTTGAGACGCATGGCTTCACCATGGACAGGCTGCCTCCTTTCCAGTACTCTCTTTAGACACCCTCGCTGTCTCTTACAATGGTGGAGATTACTAGACTCATTCGTCATGACCTTAGCTACCTGGACACCAGGAGTACATGGATAGATCCGCCTCGAGTTGGCAAGAAGATGGCTTTCTATAGAGAGAATCGTCTCCACCTCACAGGACATGGGTTTGTGGTTCGACCCAGCTACATGGAGACACGTATGTCTCATGGTTTGCGTTGTGCCATTGGTCAAATACGCACATCCTCACATCAGCTCAAGATTGAGACTGGTAGATTCAGAGGGATACCAGCAGACAACGGGATATGCCGCTTATGCCAGATAGAGCCACAGACAGAGTTACATTACATATGTCACTGCACAGTGTACTATGAGATACGGGGCCGTTTCCACTGCCTCTGCAAAGAGGGTTTTGGTCCTTTATCTAGGGTTATTAGTTATGAGGACCAGAGATGTCTTGGATTATATCTACTTGAGTTACACAGACATAGAGACACTTTACTGGGGAGAGCTAGAAAGAGACAGTCCTAGAGACAGATTACAGATTTCTTTTCACTAGATATGGTACAACCAGATGAGCAGTCACTACCGCAGAGCTCAGTCCACACTCACTCGACCACTACTGGCACTCTTACTGACCGAGCACTGGAGCTACGGAGATCCAGACGACCACGACTGAGGAGAGGAGCTACACAACATCGACGGAGACTACAGCAACGGATTCGAGCTATACTATCTCGACACCCAGAGTGCACATGAGGATAGATCCTCACCATTTCTCCCCCCTTTCTGTCATTGTTTCACACATTGTTACATCCAATTTATTGGGTACCTATTGTATCAGCTGTCACATCCCCACAGTTCCAGCTTGTAGCAGTAGTATTTTTGTTCTATTTCTTTTGTACCCAGACATGGTATCAGATTCACTATTTTGTAACAAATTGGTCTCATAGGTCATTTTGGCCTTTTGAAGACGTTAATATAACATTTCATCTCTCTCTCTCTCTCTCTCTCTCTCTCTCTCTCTCTCTCTCTCTCTCTCTCTCTCTCTCTCTCTCTCTCTCTCTTCAGTGGGAGACATTCACAGAGGGAGATCGCGGACTTCTCTAGAGCAAAGACTCGACAATTAGATGAGCAAGCTTCGCAGCAGACTTCAAAGTCCACTTATACCAGAGGTATATTGACTGGCGAAGCCATTGAGCTTGGGAGAGCTAGACGCCCACATCTATGAGAACCACCAGTACATCGACAGAGGCTCCATCAGATTCTAGCACGACATGGGAGACGTCCAGTACACTATTTATAGAGGCAGACATTGACACGATGCTCTTCAGCGCCTGATGCACTACATCCTTGGACAACGCCCAATGCCAAACATCCTCGGACATTGATGTTCATTTTAGCTTTTATTTTATTTTGTACCCAGACATTGTATTAGATCCACCAGGATTGTATTAGTTTGGTCTCTTAGGTCATTTTGGCCTTTTGAAGACGTTTCATTTAATATTTCATCTTTCTGTCTCTCTCTCTCTCTCTCACTGTTTTTAGGGTTTCGTTACCACTTTTTTGCTATTTTTAGATTTTTGAAATTGCTTTTTGGCTGTTTTTAGAGTATCGAAACTGTTTTTTAGGGTTTTGTGTTCTTGCTATTTTTTAGGGTTTTGTCATTGTTTCTCGCTATTTTTTAGGTGTCCGAAACTGTTTTTTGCTATTATTTAGGGTTTTGCCGTTTTGAAGCTGATTTTCTTTGTTTTTTAGGGTTTCACAATTGTTTCTTGCTGTTTTTTAGAGTTTCTTGTATTTTTTGGTTGTTTTAGAGTCTCACTCTCTCTCGAGCAGCAATTGAGTAGATGGGTAGAGAGAGCAGGCATACGAGCATCATGACGGGCAGGTTTCAAGAGAGGTTTTTCTACTCTTGATCACATATTGACACTCAGAGCTATTATTGAGGAGGGCAGTGGACAGATCACATTGTAGGAGGATTTACTGTACTTTTGTGGATTTCCGCAAAGCATTTGAAACAGTCCCTAGAGCTCAACTGATGCGTAGGTTATAGGAGATGGGTGTACCCACAGAGCTGATTTAGGGGATCATGGCCCCGTACAGGACAGTTGTGGATCAGGTCCGCACTCCCGAGGGGGTGTCTGAGCTTTTTCACTCCACTATTGGGGTGAAACAGGGTTGTCCACTCTCCCTTACTTTATTTGGTATGTATGTGGATGAGGTTTCAAATTACATTGAGAGGAGAGGCGACAGAGGAGCACAGTTAGCAGGGACTTGGATCTCATTGCTACTATATGCAGATGATATTGTGTTGATCTCAAATTCACCATAGGGGATGCAGCGACATTTGGATACATTACACACATTTGCTAGTATCGGTGAACCTTGGCAAGACCAAGGTATGGTGTTCAACACCACACCACACCACACCACAGTGGGTCAGGCGATCTGCACCTACCTTTGCATATGGTCAGGAGACGGTGGAGTACAGATGCATGCACTTACCTTGGTGTGGTCTTTAGTGGCCCAGTGTTTTCTTTGAGGAGAGCAGCAGAGACCATGCTAACGAGAGCATACAAGGCTTTAGGGAAGATGAAGAGGATGTGTTCGCAGGTTCAATTTCAGGAACCTCGAACGAAACTATGGCTTTTCGACACTTTGGTCACATCAGCTATGCTTTATGGGGTGCAGATATGGGGGCCATCAGTGGACCGCCATAGCCAGGCTGGCATTACTGATAGATGGAAGTGCATGGAGAGACCTCTGGTCTCTATGATTTCTCGGATGATTAGGGCCAAGGCCTCTGTACTGCATGAGATTATCCATGTAGAGCTCGTTGCTCCCCCACTGGTCATCGAGGCACTTACCAGATACGTTTCTTTCATACACAGTATCTGCGATCTCCCCCTCGGTAGCTTGTCTCACAGGGAGACACCTCTTGTTGGTATGCACAGATGACAGCTTGGTTCAAGCTGCATGGTTTTGACATGGATAGATTACCCCCTTTCCAGTATTCACTTGACGCACCCTCCTTGTCTCTCACACGGACCGAGACCACTCAGCTCATCAGACAGGACTTGATTCAGTTAGACACTAGGAGGACATGGATACAACCTGTGTGTGTGCTTGGCACGAAGATGGCTTTCTACAGAGAGCATCTCCTTGAGCTTACAGAGGATGGTTTTGTGACCAGATCAGCCTACATGGACACTCATCTATCCCATAAATTATGATGTGTTACTGGACACATGCGCACATCATCACACACATGCGCACATCATCACATCAATTAGAGATTGAGGCTAGCAAATTTAGAGGAGTACCAGCAGAGGCTGTCAAACTAATGACATGGCATTTCCAAACTTATGGACAGCTGCCAAAGGGCCAAAGGGACACCTAGCATTAATATTTTTGCGTAAAGAGTTGCTGACGTGGCTACTGTACGGACGCCCACGATTCACCCTGCTGACGTGGCAGGGTATACGGACAGCCATAAAACGCGTTGATTGCTGACGTGGCGGCATCATACGGAAATTCCGCTTTTTGTGCTGCTAATCAGCTTTTGGATCAAGTTGCTTTTGAGTTTACTTTTTTGGGGCTCTGCTTTTGGCATCCCTTGTAGCAATAAGTAAGTCCCAAGGGCCTCACTTCTCAGAGCATCTAGACGCAAAGTCTGAGAGCGAGGACCCGCAGGAGTTTTACTTTGCTCAAAGATCAATATAAAAAAAAATACCGAAAGGGGCGCCAGTCTTTGGGGCCAATCTCTCTTGGCACGGAACTACGCCGGGCCGTGTCGACTCTTTAATTGTGAAGAATTTTAAGTAAATCTTGTAGCAGGGCTACACTGTCACTGGCATGGGACAAGCAGTTAGTTGCAGTTGGGCTTGAGTTCACACTAGGCGGACTCTCAACTGGGCAGTGACACGTGGCAAGTGTTATGGATGGTGGTCCAGTGGACACCGTGGCCAGATCACCACCACCTCAGTTAGGAGATAGGCTTAGCTGGATTGGGATATCTGCCAACTGTTGGTGGCTCTTAGGAGATACATATGAGTGGTTGGTTTCAGTCGTCGGTACGCATCATTATCTACTTTTGTGTGGTCCGTCATCTAGAGTCTCTCATCAGAGTTGTACACAGCACGTCTGCACCATCCCCGCACAGTTCAGCCTCAACACCCCCACTGTACCTATGAGATTTGGGCTGGAGCTGAGTGTACTGCCATGCCAAAGTCTGTATCGGTTTCTTTGAGTTTGTCGATGTTCGTGCTGTTCATGATCTGCCAAGTCATACTGTTGTTGTTGCTCTGTTATTCTTGCTATGTTGTTCTTCGTCTTCTGTGTTTCATTCTATGGAGTGAGATTTCACGCACAGTGCACTGAGGAGCACCCACTATAGAGGGCACGACACATTATTTCCGCTACAAATCTCTACTGTGTCACGACAAAATCTAGACTTGGGGTGTCCAAGTTTGTTACAATGGTATCAGAGCACGGTCGATTTCTCTTCTACTGGTAAATCCGATCCTTCTTCTCACGGCACCTATGGATTCCGAAAGAATCAGTCGACCCCTTCTGCCACTGTTTAGGTGGGACGAAGCACAGAAAATTCAAGCGACCCAGCAAAGAATGAGTACGGGCCACCCCGGCCCACACAGTATGAACTCATAGAGATGCAACGTCCACAGCAGGTTGACGAGTGCGCAAAGCAGATGCTTCAGTTTGCCAAGGATCCCTAGTATGCAAAATTTTTGACCCAGCAGTCAATTGCTGAAGTGCATACCCAATGGCAGAAAGCCATCGAAACACCAATCAAACCGGCAATCAAAAACCTCCTACTCCAAGGATGTTCACTGAAGAAGAACTCCCTGATGTGGTCCAAACCCAAATCAATCAGACTCTGGACACGAAGAAGCCATCGAAGAAACCATCCAAGACGCAATTGAAGAAGCGCAATAAGGGGATTGACTACCCCGGTTACTTGGGCCGTCAATCTTCTTTTGCATCTGTACGAAAACAGAAGAAGCATGCGTGTTTCGAAGGACTACCCAATTCTTCTTCCTCTTCTTTTGACAGTTCTTCTAGCTCTTCCTCTTCCGACTCAAGCAAGGAGGATAGAAAGGGCAAGGAGTACAAATGAACCCGACCAAAATTGAGACAATTTGTGATTGGCCTGACTTGAAGAATGTTCATGAAATTAGAAGCTTTTTGGGCTTGTGTTCTTACTATCGGCGGTTCATTCAGAAGTTTGCAGAAATAGCTTCGCCTTTGCACTTATTGACCCAGAAAGGAGTCCCTTTCTCATGGGAACCGTCAGAGGTGACTGCTTTTCAGACACTTAGGAAAAATTGACTACTGGACAGTGTTGGCTTTGCAAGATTTGCAAAAGCCATTCGAAATTTATTCTGACGCTTGTGGTCATAGTCTGGGAGCGGTCTTGATGCAAGAAGGCCATGTGATTGCATATGAAAGCAAAATGTTTTCAAGGCCAGAATTGGTAGCGCAAATTTATGAGAAAGAGCTATTGGCAATGATACATGCTCTTACACAGTGGCGACATTATCTACTCGGAGCTGATTTCACGGTCTTTACTGATCATCACAGTCTACGCTACTTCATGTCACAGAAGAAGCTTTCGGAAAAGCATATGCTGTATGCTAACATCTTGTCACGGTTTCACTTCCAGATTGTCCATGTTCAGGGACAGAAAAACTTAGTGGCATATGCATTGTCTCACAAGCCCCTCATTTTGGCTATTTCTGCGATACATCCCAGAAGCTTCGAGGATATGGTTGACCGGTACACCACTGATTCAGATTTTACCGATGTTTTTACTAGGATACAGAATGGGAAGATAGTGCCAGGATATTCCATACGGGATGGCTACTTGATGAAGAAAACAATGTTGTGTGTTACACAGCCTTTGAGGGAGGAGGTTTTGACAGAGTGCCACTGTCCACCATTTACGGGTCACCGCGGCATCAAGACCCCCTTGAAGGGGGTGAAGCGTTATTTCTTTTGGCGGAGACTCAAGAAAGATGTGGACGACTTTGTTCATAGTTGTTTAGTATGCCAGAAGGTGAAGTTTGACAGGCATAAGGCACAAGGATTACTACAGCCTTTACCCATTCCCACCTGCCCCTGGGAAAGTATTGCAATGGATTTCATCTTTGATCTCCCGAAGACATAGAGTGGGCACGATGGCATTTGGACTGTCATTGACAGATTTAGCAAGCAAGCTCACTTCATTCCAGTGTAGAAAACAGTCAAGCCGGACCATTTAGCGAGATTGTTCATTGCACAAATATTTCAATCACATGGCATGCCTGAGACAATAATCTTCGACAGAGATCCCTGATTCACGAGTTTGTTTTGGAGGGCTATTTGGAAGAACATTGGTACGCGGTTGCAGTTCTCGTTATCATTCCACCCGCAAACAAATGGGCAATCAGAGATCGCAAATTCAATTGTTCTAGATTTATTGAAGTCTTACATCTCTCATCAAAAGACTCAATGGGAATTTTCTTTGCCTTTGGTGGAATTCGCCTACAATAAAACGGTTCACCCTTCAACGGGGAAGGCGCCATTTGAGATAATTGAAGGTGCTCAAAAGGTTCCACCCTTTCTCAACACTAAAAACAAGATTTTTGAAGCCGACCAATACACGAGGGACTTGCACACTGTTTTTGCCAAGGTCCACCAGGCTATATAGAAATCTCAAGTACGACACAAGAAGGCAGCAGATCAACATCGACGAGACTTGAAACTGAAGGAAGACGATTGGGTGCTCTTACGTTTTGCAAAGGCACGCCTACGGAAACGAAAGGGAAAGGAGCGGCCTTTTCCAAAGCTTAGAATGACGTATTATGGCCCTTTCCAGATTAAAGAAAAAATAAATGATGTCTCCTTTCGACTCAAGCTACCACATTCTTGGAAGATTCACAATGCATTCCATGTGAGTCTCTTAAAACCTTTTAAAGGTGAGGTGTCAGTTGATAGGGAGCCAGATGAGCAACCCAAAGTGGAAGAGAGCGAGGAGATACTCGTTCTTGAATAGATTTTGGCACACAAGGAAAGAAAAGTGAAAGGTAAAGTGATTCAGCGTTCTTAGTTAAATTCAAGAACTAAGCGGCATTAGATGCGAAGTGGATGGAGGAGGACCTAGCAGATACTCCTCATATTTTGGAACTTATACTTGAAGCATTCGGTTTAGCTACATCTACTTCAAGAGATCCTGCAGATCAGCAGGGCCGAATCTAGTGTAGAGGAATTGCACAAGAGGAGTCACTCCGCTCCTTTGTTACAGATTACCTGGATTGAATAGAGTCACTAATATCCCTTTGGGTTTCAGAGATACTATTGGGCTGAGAGTATTCTGTTGTATGACTTTATGAAATGGAATTCCCAAAATTGAATATGAATGATTTGTACTCTCTGTTATGAGTGCGTATAGAGCTAGAAGAGAGCAAGAGGAGGCGCTCACAATGTACAAGAACTTGGATTTGATGATAAGCTTAATATTGATTACAAGACTTAATACTTTATTAAGAGAGCTAGATACAAGACTTGGATTACATGAATTGAGTACAAGACAAGGCTTGATTGCAAGCACAAGACTTGAACATAAGAACTAGAAGAGGGATTTCCTCATAGGAGGCTCACAACTGGTGTTGGCAAAACTGAGGGGCTTGTGGCCCAAGACCCCTATTTATACTAGTGCTTGAGGAGGTTACTTGAGGAGGTTAGGACTTTCTAGGTTCTTCTTGAGGAGGTTAGAATCTTCTAGAACCTTCTTGATCCTTCTAGTTCTTCTCGAACCTTCTGGATCCTTCTTCAACTTCCTAGAGCTTTCCAGAAACTTCTAGATTCTTCCGGAATCTTCTCCAAGCTTCTGGAAACTTCTTGATCCTTCTTCAACTTTCTAGAGTTTTCCAGAAACTTCTAGATTCTTCCGGAATCTTCTCCATGCTTCTAGAATCTCCTTGATACTTTTAGAACTTCTAGAATCTTCTAGAGCCTTCTAGCGATGATGTAGGCGATGATGCAGGCAGCAACTGACTCTCAAGCATCCATGACATTACCCCCTCCTCTAGCGACGAGTTCCACGAGGAGCAGTGGTGTTCCTTGAGTTGGGCTTCCATGGATGTTGTTGATGGAACTCTTGGACTTTGAGAGATGCATGCTGTAGATTGTGTGCTAGTTCCCAGGTTCGTTCACTAACATCATAGTCTTTCCAATGCACCAAGTACTGTAACCTGCCACACGAAACTCGAGAATCTAGGACTTTCTCGACTTCATATTCGTCATGTCCTTGAATCTCAACCGGAGGAGGGCTCTTCCTGGGATCTTAGATGTGTGACAAGGTTCTAGGACTGAGACATGAAAGACCGGATGGATTTTCATAGACGAGGGCAATCGGAGTCGATAGGTGACTAGATTGACTTGACGGATAATTTAAAACGGGCCAAGCCTTCGATAATCAAGCTTTTGACAGGGACGAGATGAACGCAGATCATGTCGGAGGAGCCACACTTTATCCCCTTCTTTGTATTTTGGATGCTGCATGCGATGGAGATCTGCACTTTCCTTATACTTGGATTGAGCTTCTTTGTAATGAATTGTAAGTTCTTTGTGAATTGCAGATAATTGTTGTGTAAGATGAATAGCAACTGGATTCTTGACTTGATAGTGTCTATGGATATCCTGTTTGGGATGTTGACCATAATTAACAAAGAATTGAGTGTGACCGGTGGAGGCGTGAAAACTGTTATTATAGGAGAATTCTGCTAGCGGTAGGAGCTCGACCAATTATCCTGGTGATAATTGATAGTACAGCGGAGATACTGTTCCAAAACTTGATTTACTCTCTCTGTTTGTCCACTTTGTGGGTGATTGGCTGAGGAGAGGTTGATTTGTACTCCGAGTAGCTTGAATAAGCTTTTCCAAAAGCTAGAGATGAATTGTGGGCCTCGATCAGAAACTATGTCATCTGGTAATCCGTGATAACGATAGATATGTTGTAGAAAGAGTTTGGCCGTACCTTCGCTGGTGATGGTTTTAGTAGTTGGAATGAAGTGTGTCATTTTTGTAAACCGATCCACGACTACTAAAATGGAGTCAAATTCTTGTGACAAGGGGAGCTCTACAATGGAATCCATGGAGATGGATGACCATGGTTTGGTTGGAATGGGCAAGGGATGGAGTAACCCATGAGGACGATGACGAGGGGCCTTTGATCTATTGCAAGTGTCACAAGTGCCTACATACTCCTTGACAAGCTTCCACATTTGAGGCCACCAACAGTCACGGGAGAGAAGCTCAATTGTCTTATTAACCCAAAATGCCCTGCTGATGGAAGATCATGCCGTTGCTGAAGTACCTCCAAGCTTGTTGGTCCTGGTGGAATATAGAGAAGACCCTTATAGTAAATTAGTCCATCAATTTCTTGAAAGTCCTCATTAACCTCTTGTCCTTGTAGTTGTTGTCTAATATTCTGAGCAAGTGGGTCTTTGGCAATTTGCGTCTTTACCTTAGAAAGAAAAGTAGAATCTTCAGGAGCTTGGCTCATGGTGGCGTTTAGCTTAAGCTGCTCAGGTTTCAAAATCACTGACTCTTGTTGATCAAATGCTGCGTCGCCTTCTCTAGGTGCAAGGTAGGATCTTCTTGATAAGGCATCTGGCTTAGCTTGTTGACGGCCAGGTCTATAAGAGATAAGAAAATCAAACCTTGATAGGATACCACTCCACCTAGCTTGGTGACGATTCAAGACGCGGGATGTCATGAAGTATTCCAAATTCTTGTGATCTGTATAGACAGTGATCTTATGGGGAGCTCCTTCAAGTAGGTGACGCCAAGTGTCGAAGGAGTCGATCATTGCTAAGAGCTCTTTGTCATGGATTTCATAATTGATTTCTGCAGCTGAGAACTTGCGGGAATGAAAAGCCACTGGATGTACTCGACCATCTTCTCCTACTTGGGATAGAATAGAGCCAAGGGCAAAATCTGAAGCGTCTGTTTCTAGGATGAAAGGCTTTGTAGGATCTACGTGAATTAGAATGGTGCAGAGTCTGAAATGCTTTCGCGGCCTCTGAGTCCCAGACAAACTTATTATGGCCTGTCAACCTTGTGAGTGTTGTAACCACCTTGGAGTATCCCTGTATAAAGATACGATAAAAATTTGCAAATCCAAGGAAACATTGAACATCTCTTACCGAGGTGGGTGTCTCCCAATCAAGGATGGTTTGAACCTTGTTTGGATCCATGGAGATTCCCTTTTCAGAAATTACATAACCAAGAAATTCCACCTTAGATTGATGAAAAGAGCACTTCTCCAACTTTGCATATAACCCTGATGCACGAAGCTTTTCAAGTACTAATCGTACATGGTGCTCTTGCTCTTCTTGATCCTTGGAAAATATCAAGATATCATCCAAATATATTACCACAAAATAATCCAAATACTCCCAAAAGATATCGTTCATTAAATGTTGAAAAACAGCTAGAGCATTTGTGAGACCAAATGACATGACAGTATATTCAAAGTGGCCATACCTTGTCCGAAAGGCTGTCTTCCATTCATCACCTTCTTTGATTCTGCCTAGATTGTAAGCACCACGAAGATCTATTTTTGTAAATATTCTTGCCTTGTCAAGGCGCTCAAGAAGCTCTGGGATCAAGGGAAGGGGATAGCGATTCTTGACGGTGATCTTGTTTAGGCCCCTATAATCCACGCACATCCGGAGAGTTCCGTCCTTCTTTTTTACAAAGAGTATTGGAGCTCCTACTGGGGACTTTGAATGCCGTATGAACCCCTTAGCAAGATTCTCATCAATATTTTTCCGTAATTCTACCAATTCATCTTGAGATAGCTTGTATATTGGGCCAAAAGGGGGTTGGGTTCCCTCCTGAAGCTCTATAACACAATCATAGGGTCGGTGCTCCGCTAAGAGGTCTGCATTCTTCTTCTCAAAAACATCATTGTAATCTTGATATTGACGTGGCAATGCCTCCATGATTTTTGTTGTCGACTTGTCGGTTGGTGTTGCAAATATCAGGAAAGCTGGATACTTTTTGGCTGCACGCATGAAGACCTTGGCTCCAAGATATATAGGCCTATTATGCCTCCCTTCTTCTTTTGGACTTTTCGTGGTTCAATTCTCCGAGCCCTCCAATCGATGTCAGGATTATGTAATTCAAGCCACGGTAGCCCAATAATAATTGGACTGCTTGGGCTTTGTATAATATTGAACGCTATTCTTGAAACATGCTCCTGCAATGTTACTTCTATGGGGCGAGTTTCATACATGACATCCCCTGAAGCGAGGGGACGACCATCAATGACTTCTACAGCTGCTAGATAGACTTCTCCGCAAGTGATATGCCTTGTTCTTTTGCAAATTATGTCCATGAAGCACGCTGTTGCGCCTAAATCTAGTAATGCTTCACAATCCATGTGCCTACACGGCATATGGATCTTGACTGGTAGCATAAAACTTGAAGTGGAATCAGCGGGAAAAAAGAAACCTTTTTTTGCTCGTCTTTTGTCCAACCGGTCGGTCTCTATTGGGGTTGGACGTCCATGTTTTCCGAACACGTTGAGGCCATTGCACCATGAACCTTCATCCTTCTCTTCCTTGGACACTGTTGAACTATGTGCCCCTGCTCTCCACACTACATATATAAGCCATTAATGCGTCGCCTTTGCTTCTCCTGGGCTGAGAGAGGTTGAAACCATGCTGAATCAATTTGCAGGGGCTCAATGCTTAATTCATGGCCCTGTTGAGGTGTGTAGCCATTATGTGTCACTTCTGTTTGGGGTCACGATGGTGCCCCAAGACGCCCTTCTTGTCTCCTCGCAAATAGTCGATTATCACATTCTATTGCTTGAGAAATGAACTCGCTTAGTGTGTGAACCTTTGGCATAGTCAATAAAAGATCTTTTACGTCATCCTTTAATCCCCACCGAAATTGGCTAATGAAATATTCCTCATGCCAAGTCAGATCACAAGTGAGCTGTTGAAATTCGGATGCATAGACGGATGCAGGTCTTGATCCTTGGCGGAGATTTCTAAGTTTGGTTTCAGCAACCCTTGCTCTATCAGTATCCCCAAAGGTTGCAGAGAACTCCCGCACAAAAGCTTCAAAGTCATGAAGAAGAGGAGATTCTTTTTCAAGTAAGGGAGCAAACCAGGAGAGAGCCGTACCCGAGAGGAGGGTCTCAATAAGGCCTACTTGAGAAGCATCATCTGGATAACGCTCTTGTTGCATTCGAATGAAGAGACGCACTTGTTGGAGAAAACCTCTAAACTTTGATCTAGTCCCATCAAATTTTTCAGGCATGCTGACCTTCGGCTCCTTCTTATGTTGTTGAGAATAGCTAGATCTTGCAGCTTGTGCTTAATGTGCGCTTGTCTCTTGAAGCTCTTGAATTTGACGTTGAAGATTTTGCAACGCCGGTCCCAAGATTATGGTTGCCCTGCTTGAAGTTGAGCGTTACTCTCGCGAAGTTCTTGTAACTGAGCTTGGATGCTTTGCAATGCGTTGATGACACCTTCCATCATCGGCTCCATGATGGCTTGAGAAGATTAAGAGATGGCAGTCTTGCCAAACTGTTATGAGTGCATATAGAGCTAGAAGAGAGCAAGAGGAGGCGCTCACAATGTACAAGAACTTGGATTTAATGATAAGCTTAATATTGATTACAAGACTTAATACTTTATTAAGAGAGCTAGATACAAGACTTGGATTACATGACTTGAGTACAAGACAAGGCTTGATTGCAAGGACAAGACTTCAACATAAGAACTAGAAGAGGGATTTCCTCATAGGAGGCTTACAACTGGTGTTGGCAAGACTGAGGGGCTTGTGGCCCAAGACCCCTATTTATACTAGTGCTTGAGGAGATTACTTGAGGAGGTTAGGACTTTCTAGGTTCTTCTTGAGGAGGTTAGAATCTTCTAGAACCTTCTTGATCCTTCTAGTTCTTTTAGAACCTTCTGGATCCTTCTTCAACTTTCTAGAGCTTTCCAAAAACTTCTAGATTCTTCTGGAATCTTCTCCATGCTTCTAGAAACTTCTAGAATCTCTTTGATACTTTTAGAACTTCTAGAATCTTCTAGATCCTTCTAGATTCTTCTAGAGCCTTCTAGCGATGATGTAGGCGATGACATAGGCGATGATGCAGGCAGCGACTGACTCTCAAGCATCCATGACACTCTCTCATCTGACTTGTTCGAGTACAGGAAATGAAAGACAAAATGATTGCAACATTTCGGTCTCATAAATCTCTATAGACATGATCGCAATAAGGATTAGTTAATCCGGCATCAGTGAGGTTCGAGATGGATCAGATGCGGTTACTAAATACCTTGCTGGCACTCATGGTCTGAGATTTGGAATGAATTTTTCTGTGATTGATTTGTCTGTGATGTCTTGTGATGTCAAGTGTAGTGATGTGACTGTCATCTTTGTACAAGTGCAAGATGTGTCATGTCTAGTGCATCGGTACTTAGAGTCAGTGTCGGTTGAAATGGTTTATGGCCTCTGTCTGTTTTGTAGACATAATCGAGGGCAATACAATTCTTTCAAGAGGGGGGTATGTCACAAACTGATGACGTGGCAACTTAGGTGCCAAAGGGCCAGAGGGCCAAAGGGACACCTAGCATTAAAAATGTTGCGTAAATAGTTGTTGATGTGGTTGTTGTCACAAACTGATGACGTGGCATGACCAACTACTAAGTTGTTCAGACTTATGGACAACTGTCGAGGGGCTTAAGGGACACCTAGGCATTAAAAATAATGCGTAAGAATTGCTGACGTGCCTGCTGTACGGACGGACGTCCACGATTCACGTTGCTGACGTGGCAGGCTGTACGGACGTCCGTAATTCACGCTACTAACGTGGCACTACTGTACAGATTTCCGCGAACAACGCTGGCTGCTTTTAGGCCTACTGCTTTTGAGTTAGAAGTTTTTGTGCTACTGCTTTTGGGGCTCTGCTTTTAGCATCCCTTTGTATCAATAAATAAGCCCAAGGGGGGTCTCACTTCTCAGAGCATCTGGACACATAGTCTGAGAGAGAGCACCCACGGGAGTTGTACTTTGCTCAAAGATTAATATAAACAGAAATATCGAAAGGGGCGCCAGTCTTTGGGGCCAATCGCTCTTGGCACGAAACTACGCCGGGCCGTGTCGACTCAGTAACTCAAAAGTAATTTAAGTGAATCTCTATTGTGCCTCGATAGAGTCTAGACTTGGGGTGTCCAAGTTTGTTACAATCTCTGTCGGAGACGATTGTCTCAGGCATGCCATGTAACTGAAATATGTGTGCAATGAACAGTCTCGCTAAATGGTCCCGACTTGATTGTTTTCCTCATTGGAATGAAGTGATCTTGCTTGCTAAATCTATCAATGACAGTCCAAATGCCATCGTGCCCACTCTGTGTCTTTGGGAGATCAAAGATGAAATCCATTGCAATACTTTCCCAAGGGCGGGTGGGAATGGGTAAAGGCTATAGTAATCCTTGTGCCTTATGCCTGTCAAACTTGACCGTTTGGCATACTAAACAACTGCGAACAAAGTCATCCACATCCTTCTTGAGTCTCGGCCAAAAAAAATAACGCTCCACCCCTTCAAGGTGGTGTTGATGCCACGGTAACCCGTAAATGGTGGACACTGGCACTCTGTCAAAACCTTTTACCTCAAAGGCTGTGTAACACAACATTGTTTTCTTCATCAAGTAGCCATCCCGTATAGAATATCCTAGCACTATCTCCCCATTCTCTATCCGAGGAAAAACATCAGTAAAGTCCGGATCGGTGGTGTACTGGTAAACCATATCCTCGAAGCTTCTGTGATGTATCGTAGAAATAGCCAAAACGAGGGGCTTCCGAGACAATCCATCTGCCATTAAGTTTTTCTATCCCTGAACATGGACAATCTAGAAGTGAAACTCTGACAATATGTTAGCCCACCGCATCTGCTTTTCCAAAAGCTGCTTCTTTGACAAGAAGTAGCGTAGACTCTGATGATCAGTAAAGACCGTGAAATCGGCTTCGAGTAGATAATGTCGCCACTCAGTGTCACTGTGTAAAAGCATGAATCACTACCAATAGCTCTCTCATAAATCTGTGCTACCAATTCTGGCCTTGAAAACATTCTGCTTTCATAAGCAATCACATGGCCTTCTTGCATCAAGACCGCTCCCAGACTACGACCACAAGCGTCACAATAAACTTCGAATGAATTTTGCAAATCTGGCAAAGCCAACACTGGTCCTGTAGTCAATTTTTCCTTAAGTGTCTGAAAAGCAGTCACCTCTGTCGGTCCCCACGAGAAAGGGTGACACAAGATGGGCACCACACACCAATAGAAAAGAACAGATTGAACAGACTTTCAGCACATTGAAAGAGAGAGAGAGAGAGAGAGAGAGAGAGAGAGAGAGAGAGAGAGAGAGAGAGAGAGAGACGACACGCGACACGGAGTGGCGGAATTAGAGAGTATTGGCCTCAAACCTTGGTGCCCCTTTCGGTATTTCTTTATATTGCATCATCAAAGTACAAGCCGGTACTCCAGACTCTGAACCTTCTCCACGAAGTAGGCCAGAGAATGAGCCCTTAGCACATATTTAAAGGCCCTTGGTCTATGAAAAGCAGTGTACATGAAAAGCCTTCAAACTCAAAAGCTTCGGGTCCAAAAGCAATGCCAAAAATCTGCCACCAACATAAATCATGAAATTCCGTACAATTGCCACGTCAGCACTGTCAGCGTAAAATCCGAAAACTACCACGTCATCAACTGCTACGCAGGTGTGCAAGTCCTGCTTTATTTTAATCCTTTATGTCACTTGGGTTCCCATCGGACGGGGTCCCCATTTTAATCAGCTGCTATGCATCTGTGCGGGTCCTGCTTTATTTTATGTCACTTGGGTTCCCATCAGACGGGGTCCCCATAAGTTGGTTGGACTTCTTCTTCTGTTACTTGTTCTTCTTAGGGTTTAAGCCCCTCGGCCGGCATCTGCAAGTTGGCTCCATTCTTCAGGGTTTTGATACGTCAGCAGTTTGTGAAATCTCCCCTTCTTGAAAGAGAGTAATCGTCCGCGATTACAGCATATCTGCAAAACAACTCAAGTTAGCTCAAAAATTTCCGAGGGTCATTCCGACGGACAATCAATTTGCTCTTTTTGTTAAGGAGTTAGCTTCTCCTTTCAGCTCTTTTGATCAAGGAGTTGGCTTCTCCTTTCGTCCAGATCCGAACTCTTGATATTCCGGCACAGTAAAACTAGCCATCACACCTAGACCGCACTGATCTACCACGGGTGTCTTGATGCACTAAAATTACATACCCAGGCAATCTCAAACAATTAGGAATATTCAGTGGTTGGCACATCACAATGCAACACAAATGCTCACATATGCATGTTACAAGACATAGAAACATAAAGTCGGTGATGAACACTCCTCCCGCATAACCTAACAAGGTCTAGGCCGGGAGATATTCAACGACTCCCTCATCACTCCTGCCTTATAACCTAAAAAGGTCTGGGCCGGGAGATATAGAGGCATTTTACAACCAGACGCCCCCCAGACCGCAGCTTGCGTCGTTTACAGGTGCTGAGAGTAACCACTGCTCAGACTTCTTAATACTCCTCTCGCATAACCATCCAGGTCCGGGCCGAGAGTCACAACAACAACTATTTTACAAGCATACAACCAAACGCTTCACAAGCATCGGCTTGCGTTGTTCGGAGGTTTTCTAGCATACGACGGAACACTCCCAAGACATCGACCTGTGTCGTTCAGAGGTTTTCAAACATACAACGAAACGCTCCCCAGGCATTGGCCTGCGTCGTTCCGAGGTTCAAATAATACCAAAACAGTATCTCTCACTTCTCCACCCCGGAGTAAAATCACCAATACATGAAACCACTATAAAAACCAGAGTCAAACATTTCAAATCGGCACCAAAACAGGTTCAAAACAGATACCATCCATTTCAAAAAAATTCCAACAAGATTACCAAACAAGTTCTCGAACAGATTTCAAACTTAAAAAGCAATCTCGACATCAATCGAGCTCGAAAAGTCGACCGACTTTCCATCCTGAAACCTGCCAAAAATTAGGGTTAGGTTCATTCCAAGTCGTAGCCGAGCACAGCATGGTCCATCAGCTCTTGGACAGAGAGTGTTTTCTTTGGCGGCGATGGTAGTCCCAAGATAGCAATCGCACTGGACCTCCAAGGTCATTTGCTCGTGAAGAGACATCTACTGAGAGAAGTCGAAAAGTTTCAAGTTATAATCTGCTAGGGTTTCCATGGCAAGCATTTCAGGATACCCCACTTTGCCAAAAGTTGCACTCCGAAGGAAAATGTCGGAAACCATATAACTTCGGGCAAAAATTTTCTTGAAAGCTTGCCAAGTCCTTGAAAGTGTGCGGCTTGGTACCAATAGACATCAACATCTGCATGGCACTGCTTTTGAGAAAAACAATGACTCCAAACAAATCTTGGATCCTTCTCTTGCAAGTGATCTTTCTGGCTTATGCCCTGTAAGACATGAGCTTGGTGAAGATGGAAGCGCGCCCGATGCGCGATATATGAAGGGTGGGAGTGGCTAATAAGTCCGGGGTCGAGAACCGAACATACTTCAAATAAAATTCCATTAGTCTCTGGTTTGCTTTGTCTGCTCCTTGATAGGACCGGTATGCTTTTAAAAAAGCACACGACTGATGCTCTCATACCATTGTCACAAGACGGGCACCACGTGCCAATAGAAAAGAACAGACCGAATAGACTTTTAGCACTTCAATAACAACTAAACTGAAAGAGAGAGAGACGACACGCGACACCGAGTGGCGGAATTCTACCCCAGAGAGTATTGGCCCCAAACCTTGGCGCCCCTTTCGGTATTTCTTTATATTGCATCATCAAAGTACAAGCCGGTACTCCAAACTTTGCACCTTCTCCACAAAGCATGCCAGAGAATGAGCCCTTAGCACATATTTAAAGGCCCTTGGCCTATGAAAAGCTATTTACATGAAAAGACTTCAAACTCAAAATCTTGTGGTCCAAAAACAATGCCAAAAAGCTGCCAGTGTAAATCACGAAATTCCGTACAACTACCACGTCAGCACTGTCAACGCGTTTTGCAAAAATATGCCACGTCAGCACTGTTAGCGGAAAATCCGAAAACTACCACGTCATCAACTGCTACGCATGTGTGCGGATCCTGCTTTATTTTAATCCTGTATGTCACTTGGAGCCCCATCTGATGGGGTCCCCATAAGTTGGTAGGACTTGTTCTTTTGTTACTTGTTCTTCTTAGGGTTTAGTCCCCTCGGCCAGAATCTGCAAGTTGTGTAACAGACTTGGACACTCCAAGTCAAGAATCAATCGTGACAGCACCAAATAACCACTTCAAAACAATTCACAGATCACAATAGATTTGCGCTGGCCCGGCGGAGTTCCGTGCCTAGAGATATTGGCCCCAAAGACTGGCGCCCCTTTCGGTATTTCTTTTTGTATTAATCAGTTCATAGTACAAGAGAGTGGCTCGGGTTTCACTCTCAGAGTCTGCGTCCAGATGCTCTGAGAAGCGAAGGCCGAAGCCACTTATTTAAAGGTTTACAAGGGATGCCCAAAAGCAAAGCCCCAAAAAGCTTCAAAATCAAAAGCATCTGCTCTCTCTCTCTCTCTCTCTCTCTCTCTCTCTCTCTCTCTCTCTCTCTCTCTCTCTCTCTCTCTCTCTCTCTCTCTCTCTCTCTCTCTCTCTCTCACTCAGAGAGTCTAACTCAAAGCTAAAAGCATTCTCTCTCTTTCTCATTGCGTGGATGCAAAAAAGCATCATGCCGTAAAACGTGCCGGAAAACGTGGAATTCCGTACCAGCTGCTGCCACGTGGCATCGCAACAGTTTTAGGGTTTCCTGAAATTAGGGTTTCAGCCAGAAATTAGCGTTTCCTGCAAATTAGGGTTTCTTGCAGATTTTAGGGTTTGCAGGAATTTTAGGGTTTCAGCCAGAAATTAGGGTTTCTTTTGTCCGCCACGTCATCACTTTGTGACATACCCCCCTCTTGAAAGCATTGTAATCGACCGCGATTATGCCTGCAAAACCGACAAAAGCCATAAACCGTCTTAGCAGACACTGACTGTTAGTACCTACGTACTAGGAACACACATCTAGCACATGTACCAAATCGACAGTCACATCACATGACATTGAACATTCATTCAGATCTTAGAGCATGATTTATCGGCAACATAGCTAGCAATCACATCTAGGTCCAATTGGGACCACATCGATGTCCGATTGACTAACCCCTATTGCAACCATGTCTATTCGAGATCAATCAGACCAAAATGTTGCAGGCATTTCGTCTATCAGTTCCTGCACTCAAAAGAAGTCAAGAACAAATCAGTATCATTATCAGGAATTCCATTTCATAAAGTCATCCAGCAAAATACTGTCAGCTCTTAGTATCCCTGAAGCTCAAAGAGATATCAGTGACTTTAGTATCAAAATCAAGGCATCTGTTGACAAAGGAGCGGAGTAACTCCCCTCTTGTGCATCCCACTGCACCAGATCTTTGGCCAAGCTGAATTTCTACGTTCCGTTTGGAGTAGACTATGCTAAACCAAAATATCGAGGTAAAGTTTCACCATCCGAGGAGTATCTGCTAGGTCCTCCTCCTCCATCCACTTCGCATCAAATGCAAGAAAGTTCTTGAACTTAACCAAGAACCACCTTCGAACTTTACCTTTAGTCTTCATATCCTTATGTGCCAAAATCTGTTCAGGAACAAGGATCTCCTCGTTTTCTTCCACTTCGGGTTGCTCATCAGGCTCCCCATCATTAGGCACATCTCCTTTAAAAGGTTTCAAGAGACTCACATGGAATGCATTGTGAATCCTCCAAGTATCTCGCAGTTTCAATTGAAAGGAGACATCATTTATCTTTTCAGTGATCTGGAAAGGTCCGTAGTATCGCATACTAAGCTTTCGAAAAAGCCTCTCCTTTCCCTTTTTCTTTCGTAGGCGTGCCTTCTCAAAACGTAAGAGCACCCAATCATCCTCATCCAATTTCAAGTCGCGACCATGGCGATCCGCTGCCTTTTTCTGTCGTTCTTGAGACTTTTGCAAAGTCTCGCGAACCTTGGCAAAAGCCGTATCCAAATCTCACGAATATTCATCCGCTTCAAATATCTAATCTTTCGTGCTCAGGAAGGATGGAACCTTCACACCACTTTCAACAATCTCAAATGACGTCTTCCCCGTCAAAGAGTGTATCTTGTTACTGTAGGCAAATTCCTCCAAAGGTAAGTTCTTTTCCCATTGAATCTTCTAATCCGAGATACAAGACTTCAATAAATCTAAAACCACTGAATTGGCAATCTCAGATTGCCCGTCAGTCTGCAAGTGGAACGATGACAAGAACTGCAACCACGTGCCAATGTTCTCCCAAATTGCCTTCCAAAACAAACTCATAAATATGGGTTCTGTCACCAGCGTGTGACTACTATCTATCCTTTTTGTTGTCACACTATCTATCCTTTTTGTTGATTTCTTTCTTATTATCTATTTACTTTCACTTTTTGGAAACACCCCTCTGGAAATCTAACTGCCCTGCATTGCATAGCTAGTGTGGAACTGTCCAGAGGGAGTCCAGGCCTGAGGGCAAGAGAGCACTAAGGTTGGACAAGGACTATGGTTAGCCAAGTGGGGTCATTGACTAGCCAAAGTGGAATCCTTTGCAAAAGAGGCTACATTTCAGTTTTGGGTGTGGCTGCAGTGTACAAAGGGGGTCGGATGACCTAGAAAGATACAATGGCAACATCTCCTAAAATTTAGGGAACTGCTATTTTGGGACCTGAAAATGTGTTTGCGTCATTAGCTCCGGAATGACAAGAGGAACATTTTATTACTCTGCTGTCAAGTCAACTGACGCACCAATTGAGATTTTTTTTAGCCAGTTGGCCAAAATCAGAAATTGGGCGAGGTGTCACTCTGTGAGCCTTCTGCCACTTCTGGCCAGAGGAGGGGGCGCCTAAAATGAGAGAGGAGGCTGATTTTCAGAATCTGTCACAGGTTAAGAGCTATGGAGTGCTTGCTTTCCCTCCTATGTACAGTGCGGTGCCAGGAGTGATGCCTTGCACGCTATGCACTGCCCTCTCTCTCCCCTATGGCAGTATGTTATGCCCCTGTAGTGGGCTTTTCAATTGACCAATGTACAGTTGTGTGGGTTCATGCGCGATTGCCGAGGCAAGAGCCTCTTGCACAGGTACTGGATTAGCTAGCGGCTAATCCCCCGCAGGTACAGGTGAATTCGGAGAGGTTTCACCCCAGGAATCTCCTCCGATTCAAAGGGCAAGTAGCCCTACAGGTGCGGGAGCTCGAGGACTTACTACGGATGCGACCGGCACGCGAAGCGGAGCCCGAAACAATAAATTACAGCCTGCTGTGTATTTTTGCAGGTTTAGGGTTTTGTCCCTAAACGGTCCCTAATACCCCCAGGAGGTTCGGGGACCGCTGTACAGGTGATCTGGCGCATTTTCGGGGCTGAAAACAGAGAATTCAGCGTGCTGCAGATTCTCGCCAGGTTTTGCAAAGTGCCCGTACGCGTCAAGAAAGTCATTCAATGTGTGGGAATACTGACTGTGAAGGGTCCTAGTACAGTTATGGTGCGGAAATCGGGCGGAACAGTTGAAATTCAGCCGAGTTTGTGTGGGGCAGCTTCTAGGGGACCACATCGTTTATTCCCTCTTTTAAACAATAAAGAAATACCGAAAGGGGCGCCTAAGTTAGGGGCCAATCTGGTGTCGGTCTACTCATACAGGTGCAATCTAGCAGCCTGTATCCCTCTCCCCTTTGTTGTGTCTTGAAAGTACACGTAAAGTGGACGACAAACTAAATGGGTGAAAGCAAATAAGGTTTAAGTTTAAAGTCTACCGCCCTTTTTGGATTGAACAGGCCGGTTTCATGGTTCCATCGACGGGATTAAATCACTTTTTCCCATAGAAGTGAGCCTTGGTCAAATTGGGCTTGAAGACACAGGGGATCATAGACCAGACACAGGAAATAGCAATTATGGCTGACAGACAAGATGATGTGACTGAAGAGGTTTCCTCTTCACAGGGTCAACAGACACATGAAGTGGATGAGTCTTGAAGACCACCACAGACGGATGATGATTTATTCAGGACCCAGTTGGCTACTGCTGTGGCTATGTTCACACAAGTAATGCAGAATCCAAGGTTTTTAGCCTTTCTGCAACCTCCTGTTCCGTCTCAGCAAGTTGGGTCACTGGATCATATTCAAAAGCCTGTTAAGGCTCTAGCACAGGTGATTCATACTGCACAGTCAATGGAAACACCTATACACTTGACGGAGAACATGCAGTCTCCACAACCTCTGCCTAAGGTGCAAGAACAAGTGGCTGCGATGCCAGTCTTTCAAGCTGTACCAGTTCAGCCCGCCACCTTTCAGCAGCCTATAGCTGGTTCTAATGGGCAGGGAAGCAACCTACAGGCTATGCAACAGGTCTTCCCACCACCTTCAGTACACCCTGGCTATTTTGGAGGTGGATCGGTATTCCAGAGCATGGCTGGTCATGCACCTGGAAATCAGTTTTACACACCAGGAACAGTGTTCGGGGGTGCTCAAACGATGATGCCTAACCCCATGTATGGTGTCACGGGCATGCTACCAGGGTTTCAGAGCACTCAGGGCCAATTTGGGATGCCACAGGCAAATTTTGGTATGGCTGGAATTACAAATCAGCAGCCAAATATGGCGTTTCCAGGTCAACTTAATTGCGGTCAGGGAACACAAATGAACCCTAACAGTGTTCCCATGTTTCAATCACTTCCATATGACAATTTAACGCCGCTGGAGAGGCCAACTCCGTACAAAGAAGGTGGCAAAGGTGTGTCTTTCACGACCTTTACAGGATTTGATGACAAGAAGAAGGCTCTCTCATTCCTCCAGCAGTTTGACAAGGCCTATTCAGGGGGAACCTTTACAGAGGCTTCAAAGGTCCGCAAGGCAGTCACTTTCTTGAGAGGGAATGAGGGACAATGGTGGACAACTTTATTGCTTCAAGGGCAAGCTCCGTCGACATGGATTTACTTCAAGCAGATTTTTGCAGCAGCATGGTTATCTGATGACTTTGAAGCAGATGTCATGACAGAATGGCACCAGCTTAATGCTGCCACTTGCAGAAATCTGGATGATTACAATCGAAAGTTTTGGAAAGCTCTACTTCGAGTAACTTCCTATAGGTTTGTGCCATTGACAGAGCAGATTGAAAAATACTGTTGTGGCCTACCTAAAGGATTGAGAAAGTATTGTACGTAGACAAAAGTCACTACTTTGACGCAGCTCATTGAGGTAGCAAACACTGACAATGGTTTGCTCAAGGGAGAAGATTGGGAATTTAACACTGGCGTCCAGGCAGGATCAGGCAAGAAAAATTCAGCCAAGAAGCACGTTCCCAATGAGGCTCCTAAAGGGACTCAGGAGTCAGCCAACGCAGGGAAAGATAAAGCTACGGCTGAATCAGAAAAGGGACCAGCAAAGAAATGGAAAAGACGTTTTCCTCGCAAGTCAGAAGAGCAAAAGAAGGTCGTGAGGACAGAGAACAAATGCTTTATATGTGAGTAGCCTGGCCACATTGCTTACAATTGTCCTACAAAGAAAACGCCAGCTGATTCTGATGACAAGGAAGACAAGAAAGGAAAGAAGCCCATGGTTGGTCTAGTGCCAGATATGGTGGGCGACAAGCCAAATTCAGATGCAAGTGAGCTTTGCAGAGCATGGGGAAAGGTCAGGGATCAAACACTGCTCATCTTCTTTGATCCAGGGGCCAAAGCCAACTTCATTTCCCTAGAATTGGCTTCAAAGTTGGGAATCAGACCTGAAGAGATGGGGTATACAGCAGAGGCAGGTTTGGCATGTCCTGGCCATACAGAGGCTGTGCCACCCATCATTGGAAAGTTGCGCCTACATATCCAGTCCTATGTAGATGCTGAAGAATTTTACATCATGCCACTGGACGGATGTGATGTGTTGTTAGGTATTCCTTGGTTATTTCGTGTACAGGGAATCATGGATGCCTACAACAAAAAGATCACTGTACAGAGCTGGGGAAAGACTCACATTCTGGATGTAAAGCTTAAAGGGGAGTCTATTCCCATTGTATCAGCTTCTGCTATTACTTCTGTAATGAAAAAGCATCTTTCTGCGTACTTGGTTTTTGCACGTGAAGTGTCAGATTGTGATGAATCAAATTTATCTGTGCTAGATAAAGAAAGGTCAATGTTTTTACAACAGTATAGTGACTGTTTTTCCGATTCATTACCGTCTCAATTACCGCCAGAGAGACCCGAGGACCATGCGATAGATTTGGTGCCAGGCAGTAGCCCACCAAATAAGCCTCCGTACCGGGTTAGTGCGGCTCAGCAGAAAGAGATAATGGGCCAAGTACAGGAGCTGTTAGAAAAGGGGCTGATTCAGCCCAGTTCATCTCCATTCTATTCTCCAGTGTTGTTGGTGCAGAAAAAGGATGGCTCATGGCGTATGTGCATCGACTACCGTGCATTGAACAAGAATATCATCAAGAATAGGTTCCCTATACCTAGAATTGATGATATTATGGACAAATTAGAAGGAGCAGCTATGTTTAGCAGGATAGATCTAAAGAGTGGGTACCATCAGATCCGCATTAGATCAGAGGATGTGCACAAGACCGCTTTTAGAACAACGTTTGGTCTTTATGAATTTTTAGTGATGCCCTTTGGTCTCACAAATGCTCCTGCTACGTTCAATAGGATGATTGACAGAATTTTCCGTCCACACCAGCAGTTTGTTGGTACATTCTTTGATGACATGATAGTCTACTCAAAGAATGAAGAGGAGCATAGGCATCACTTGGCCATTGTGTTCAAAGAGTTACGCAGTCATAGGTTGCTCATCAATGCAAAGAAAAGTGAATTTTTTCTGGAAGAGATCCACTTTCTGGGACACATTGTCTCAAAGGATGGTGTCAGAATGGATCCTGCAAAAGTTGAAGCGATCAAGTCATGGCCAAATTTGAAGACGGTGCATGATGTCCGAAGCTTTTTGGGACAATGCTCCTATTACAGAAGGTTTATCCGAAATTTCGTTGAGATTGCTTCACCTTTACATGCTCTTCAAAAGAAGGCGGTCACCTTTAGATGGACACAGAAAGAGATTTCAGCTTTTAATCTCTTAAAGGAAAGGATGACTTCAGATCCAGTCATTGTGTTGCCAGATCTTAGGAAGTCATTTGTGGTCCAGTGTGACGCCTGTGGTAGTAGCATTGGTGCAGTGCTAATGCAAGATGGCAGGGTAGCAGCCTATGAGAGCAGAATTTTGCAAGGGCCAGAGATGACCATGCAGGTCTATGAGAAAGAGTTACTGGCTGTGATTCATGCGCTCTTAAGTTGGAAACACTACCTGCTAGGTGCAGATTTCGTTGTCCAAACGGACCATCAAACCTTGTGATACTTCTTGACACAGACAAAGTTATCTGAGAAACATATGCGATGGGCAAATATCTTGTCCATGTTCCATTTTCAGATTGTGCATGTGGAAGGCAAGAAGAACGTTGTGGCTGATGCCTTGTCAAGGAAGCCACAAATTTCACCTGTGTCAATTTCTTATCATCATGAACTTGATGATATGAGAGAACAGTATGCAAATGATGAAGATTTTGCAAGGGTCTTCGAACAGCTAATGCATGGACAACGTCATGAACACTATCTTCTCAGAGATGGGTTCATAATGATGCATGGCAGATTGTGTGTCACAAAGCCATTGCGACGCAAAGTTATGGAAGAGAGTCATGTCCCACCGTATGCAGGGCATCGTGGTATCGATGCTACAGTTAAAGCGGTTGAGACATTCTTCTATTGGCCTACATTGAGAAGAGATGTGGATGCCTTTGTGCGAGAATGCCTAATTTGCCAGAAGGTCAAGTTTGACAGGCAAAAGGGACCAGGGTTATTGCAACCACTACCTATTCCAGATAAACCATGGGAAAGTATTGGTATGGATTTTATCTTTGATCTTCCGAGAACGCAGACAGGAAATGATGGTATTTGGACCATTATTTGCAGATTCAGCAAACAGGCTCATTTTATTCCTGTCAGGAAGAAGATAAAGCCAGATCAGATGGCACGCTTGTTTATGAGCAATATTTTCAAGTATCATGGCATGCCACAGTCGATTGTTAGCGACCGTGATCCACGCATGACAAGTTTGTTCTGGAGAGGCTTGTTTGAGAATATGGGCACCACGCTCAAATTCTCTTCGTCATTTCATCCTCAAACAGATGGGCAGTCAGAAGAGGCAAATTCTACTCTCCTAGATCTGCTGAAGTGCTATGTGTCAGAGCATAAAGGAAAGTTGGAGCAGTATTTGCCATTGGTGGAGTATACATACAATAATACAGTGCATTCATCAACTGGCAAGGCACCTTTTGAGATAGTTGAAGGTGGCAAGAAAGTTCCTCCCATATTGCATACAAAGGACAAGATATTTGAAGCAGATAAGTATGTTCAGGACATGGATGAAATGTACAAGAAGGTCAAAGTGGCCTTATAGAAGACTCAGGCAAAGCAAAAGAAAACAGCTGACCGTCACCGTCGTGAAGTGATATATTCACTTGGTGATTGGGTGCTTTCGCACTTTCAAAAGGCAAGGTTAAAGAAGATCAAGGGCAAGGAAAGACTGTTTCCAAAGTTCAGCATGCGTTACTATGGGCCTTTTCAAATATGCGACATAATCAGTGATGTTGCATATAGGTTGAAATTGCCTGACAGTTGGAAGATTCACAATGCGTTTCATGTGAGTCTTCTCAGACCCTATGTGAGTGATGTGCCGGAAGATATGCCAGTTGAAGATCAGCCGGAAGTCGAGGAACTTGACGAGATCTTGGTCCCCGAACAGATTTTGGCACAAAAAGAAAGGAAAGTGAAAGGCAAGGTTGCTAGGCGTTACTTGGTAAAGTTCAGAAACTATCCACCAATGGATGCTAAGTGGATGGAAGAATGTGAACTTGCAGAGTCACCAACTGTGTTATCACTTTACCTTGAAGCCTTCGATTTGCAACCTACCTTGACCCCTTGAGTTTCAAAGCTACATGGATTGTCAGTGTGACAATGGCTTTTGAAGCAAATGATGTACATGGTATTTAAAGTGAGCTCAAATGAAATACCTGTTACATGAATGTTAGAGCTGTACATATTGTCAGTTTGGCAATTGCTCTTATGGAATGTCCAAAAGTTTGGTTAGTGCTATAGAAGTGAGTATTTCTTGTCAGTTTGTCAAGGATACAGTAATTGCTTCTATTAAAGAGTACATGTGTAACTGCATTCTTAAACTGTCGGTTTGGGTATGCTCGAAAGTGTTACGGGATCCAACGTGTACTATAAGACAGTGGCAAAATGTGTAGCTACCATTTTGTCATTGGAAAGTTAGTCACTCAAAGCAATGGCACAGTGCGAAGCTACCACTATGTCATTGGGACAGGGTTCACACGCAGGCAATACATGAGTCGACAAGGTGTTGAATACACCAGGGTTCACAATGAGCATGTATGTGTCGTATATGTGTCGACAGGTGTTGAATACATCAGTGTTGACTGTGAGAATGTACAACATAGATGCAAAAGAGGACGTTTGAGATTTCAAGAGGGGGGTATGTCACCAGCGTGTGACTACTATCTATCCTTTTTGTTGATTTCTTTCTTATTATCTATTTACTTTCACTTTTTGGAAACACCCCTCGGAAAATATAACTGCCCTGCATTGCATAGCTAGTGTGGAATTGTCCAGAGGGAGTCCAGGCCTGAGGGCAAGAGATCACTAAGGTTGGACAAGGACTATGGTTAGCCAAGTGGGGTCATTGACTAGCCAAAGTGGAATCCTTTGCTACAGAGGCTACATTTCAGTTTTGGGTGTGGCTGCAGTGTACAAAGGGGGTCGGATGACCTAGAAAGATACAATGGCAACATCTCCTAAAATTTAGGGAATTGCTATTTTGGAACCTGAAAATGTGTTTGCGTCTTTAGGTCCGGAATGACAAGAGGAACATTTTATTACTCTGCTGTCAAGTCAACTAACGCACCAGTTGAGATATTTTTAGCCAGTTGGCCAAAATCAGAAACTGGGCGAGGTGTCACTCTGTGAGGCTTCTGCCACTTCTAGCCAGAGGAGGGGGCGCCTAAAATGAGAGAGGAGGCTGATTTTCAGAATCTGTCACAGGTTAAGAGCTATGGAGTGCTTGCTTTCCCTCCTATGTACAGTGCGGTGCCAGGAGTGATGCCTTGCACGCTATGCACTGCCCTCTCTCTCCCCTATGGCAGTATGTTATGCCCCTCTAGTGGGCTTTTCAATTGACCAATGTACAGTTGTGTGGGTTCATGCACGATTGCCGAGGCAAGAGCCTCTTGCACAGGTATTGGATTAGCTAGCGGCTAATCCCCCGCAGGTACAGGTGAATTCGGAGAGGTTTCACCCCAAGAATCTCCTCCGATTCAAAAGGCAAGTAGCCCTACAGGTGCGGGAGCTCGAGGACTTGCTACGGATGCGACCGGCACACGAAACGGAGCCCGAAACAGTAAATTACAGCCTGCTGTGTATTTTTGCAGGTTTAGGGTTTTGTCCCTAAACGGTCCCTAATACCCCTAGGAGGTTCGGGGACCGCTGTACAGGTGATCTGGCGCATTTTCGGGGCTGAACAGAGAATTCAGCGTGCAGCAGATTCTCGCCAGGTTTTGCAAAGTGCCCGTATGCGTCAGGAAAGTCATTCAATGTGTGGGAATACTGACTGTGAAGGGTCCGAGTACAGTTATGCTGCGGAAATCGGGCGGAACAGTTGAAATTCAGCCGAGTTTGTGTGGGGCAGCTTCTAGGGAACCACATCGTTTATTCCCTCTTTTAAACAATAAAGAAATACCGAAAGGGGCGCCTAAGTTAGGGGCCAATCTGGTGTCGGTCTACTCATACAGGTGCAATCTAGCAGCCTGTATCCCTCTCCCCTTTGTTGTGTCTTGAAAGTACACGTAAAGTGGACGACAAACTAAATGGGTGAAAGCAAATAAGGTTTAAGTTTAAAGTCTACCGCCCTTTTTGGATTGAACAGGCCGGTTTCAGATTCTCTGTCGGAGACAATCGTCAGACGTGCCATGTAATCGGAAAATCATCGATCATTCTGTGTTCTCGGGAGATCAAAAAGGAAATCCATTTCAATATTTTCCTAGGGGCGGGTGGGTATGGGTAAAGGCTGTAATAATTCTTGTGCCTTATGCCTGTCAAACTTGACCTTCTGGCATACTGCGCACAAACTCTTCCACATCCTTTTTGAGTCTCGGCCAAAAGAAGTATCTCTCTACCCCTTCATGGTGGTAGCAATGCCACGGTGACCCATAAAAGGTGGACAGTGGCATTCAGTCATAACCTTTTCCCGCAACGTCTGTGTAATGCACAACATAGTCTCTCTCATCAAGTAGCCTTCCCGAAGGGAGTATCCAGCTACTGTCTCCCCATCCCGTATCTGTGTGAAAATATCTGCAAAATCTGTATCTGTGGCATACTGATCGACCAAATCCTCGAAGCTCCTATGATGTATCGCGGAGATAGCCAGAACCGACGGCTTCCGAGACAAAGCATCTGCCACCACATTCTTCTGTCCCTGCACATGGACAATCTGGAAGTGAAACTGTGACAAGATGTTCGCCCACCGCATCTGCTTTTCCAAAAGCTGCTTCTGTGGCAAGAAGTAGCGCAAACTCCGATGGTCTGTAGAGACAGTAAAATCCGCTCTGAGTAGGTAATGCCGCCACTGAGTAAGAGCATAAATAACCACCAAAAGCTCTTTCTCATAAATCTGTGCTGTCATCTCCGGCCTAGAGAACAATCGGCTCTCGTAAGCAATGACATGGCCTTCTTGCATCAAGACCGCACCCAGACTACGACCATAAGCATCACAAAATACTTCAAATGACTTCTGCAAGTCCGACAAAGTCAAATCTGGTCATGTAGTCAATTTTTCTTTCAATATCTAAAAGGCAGTCACCTCTGTGGATCCCCACGAGAAAGGGACTCCTTTCTGTATCAAGATATGCAAAGGGGAAGCAACCTCTGCAAACTTTCGAATGAACCGTCTGTAGTACGAACATAGTCCCAAGAAGCTTTCAACTTCATGGACATTTTTCAAATCAGGCCAATGACGGATAGTGTCTATCTTGGCCGGATCCATTTGCACTCCTGTTTTGCTGAGACAAAGCGTCCCAAAAAAAATGTATCTGTGAAGCATATGGTCTCTGTGTTCTGCTTCATTCTTGGAGAAAACAATGATATCATCAAAGAAAGTGCCAACAAATAGCCTGTACTCTTGAAAAATCTTGTCCATCATCCGATTAAATGTCGAAGGAGCATTGGTTAAGCCAAAAGGCATCACCAAAAACTCAAATAACCCAAAAGTCGTCCGAAAGGCTATCTTGTAGACGTCTCCCGGCGCGATTCGGATCTGATGATATCCACTCTTCAAGTCAATCCTACTAAAGCACGAGGATCCATGTAACCTGTCGAGTATATCATCGATCCTAGGAATCGGAAATCTGTTCTTGATGGTGATTTTGTTGAGCGCCCTATAATCGATGCACATTCTCCGAGATCCATCTTTCTTCAAATCCAACAACAGTGGAGAGCAATACGGTGAAGTACTATGCTAGACAAGACCCTTTTCCAAGAGGTCTTTCACTAGGTTCATAATCTTTTCATTCTATACTCGGCTCACACGGTAAGGTGGCCGGTTCGGTGGCGTGCTTCTAGGTATCAGATCAATGGTTTGATCTTCAGGCCCTCTGAAAAGCAATCGACATGAGTGTGGAGAAAAATCTTGGCGTTCTTTTGATCAAGTCAAAACATATTCAACCTTATCCATCATTCAGTTCTCTCCCAAAAGAATGAGTAAGAAACTGAAGTTCATCAAGTACAATCTCTAAGCCCTTCATTTATCAAAGTCGCTTTCTCGGCCCGGTAGTCAACCACGGCGTAGTTCTTGTGGTACCAAGGGATCCTGAGTAGAACGTCACTCGCGTGCCCTGAACACCCCTGTCATTGCAAACAAAGTTTGCCAATGCTCGGTGTAATGGCAACATCCCATCCGGGTGCCAATCGAACTACCTCCGCCTGTGGCGTCAGTCTGTCGAGTGTAATTTCCAAATCGAGCCGCCAATTCCAAGTGAAAAGAAGTTGGCCTTGGCTCCTTCAAAAGAGCTTCCTGATCCTTCACTTTGCCCCAAAAGCGCCAAAGTTTGTACTTTCATTCATTAGATTTGGTGCACGTCCCACGCCATGTGGTAGCAGTTCTGCTTTTCTATCTGCCTTTTCTACCACGTTCCTCGGCTGCTCTCGAACTCTCAGGCCTGTCGTCGTCTTTATCATTATGTTCTTTCTGTGCCTTTTTAGGGCACTTTCGCGGAGATATGTCCCTGTTCCCCGCATCCAAAGCACTTCCCCTCTCTGATGAAGCGAGCTCTCTCCTCAGGAGTAAGCTTGGGTCGTGCATCCTTTTTCTCTTGGTTGCTCTTTTTCTTTCTACTTTCATTCCCAAAAGTCTGTTCGGCTCGTTGTGTCATGGCCTCATCTGTGGGGTAGGTCAGACTGCCAGAGTGAATGGCAAAGCCCCGCTTCGCATGACTCATCAACTCTTGAATAGAAGTTGACTTCTGTTCCAAGCAGTGATCTCGGATCTCTGTAGGTAGACCTAAGGTGAACCGCTCAATCTGTTCTCTAACGAGATCTTCTTGAATGAAGAGGCGGGTAGACAAGAGCTCCAGAATCTTTCACAATCAGCATTGATTGTATCTTTCTTGGTCATCCGAAGATGGTTCCAAGCAGCTCGTATATCTCGTTCATATTCTTGCGTCAACCAAGAAGAAATAAAAAGCTTTTTATATTTCAGCCATTTAGCTGGCACAGTCTTGTTTAAAAGAAGCGTGGACCACCAAGTACGAGCATTCCCCTTAAGGTAAGAGGTAGCTCTCCGAATCTTGGAGTGCTCTAAATAGCGTCCTCCCGCGAAAGCAATGTCAAACTGCTGTATAAAAGACAAAGCCTTCGAAGCATCTGAGTATCCAAAAAAAGTATCAAACTTGATCGAGTGGCCACCTTCGTTAAACTCTCGGACTTTCTTGCTTTTATCTTCGAGAAAGTCATACTGCTTGGCTTTGTAAAAATTCTTCTTGTTCGCATAGAAGTTTCCATCATCAGAATCCGAGCTGTCTGTAGACGAGTCCTCAGTAGAACTGAAACCGGCCTGTTCAATCCAAAAAGGGCGGTAGACTTTACTTCAAACCTTGATTTAGCTTTCACCCATTATTAGTCGTCTATTATACCTACGCTATAGTGACACAAGAGAGGGGAATGGGATACAGATGCTAGAATGCACCTGTATGAGAAGACCGACACCAGATTGGCCCCTAACTTAGGCGCCCCTTTTGGTATTTCTTTATTGTTCAAAAGAGGGAATAAACGCTGTGGTTCCCTACAAGCTGCCCCGCACAAACTCGGCTGAATTTCCACTGTTCCAGCCCGATTTCGGCAGCATAACTGTACTAGAACCCTTCACAGTCAGTATTCCCACGCATTGACTGACTTTCCCGACGCATAGGGCACTTTACAAAACCTGGCGAGAATCTGCAGCACGCTGAATTCTCTGTTTTCAGCCCTGAAAATGCGCCAGATCACCTGTACAGCGGTCCCCTTGCGTCCCCGAACCTCCTGGGGGTATTAGGGTCCGTTTAGGGCCAAAACCCTAAACCTGCAAAAATACACAGCAGGCTGTAATTTACTGTTTCGGGCTCCGTTTCGCGTGCCGGTCGCATCCGTAGCAAGTCCTCGAGCTCCCGCACCTGTAGGGCTACTTGCCCTTTGAATCGGACGAGATTTCTGGCGTGAAACCTCTCCGAATTCACCTGTACCTGTGGGGGGATTAGCCGCTAGCTAGTCCAGTACCTGTGCAAGAGGCTCTTGCCTCAGCAATCGCGCATGAACCCACACAACTGTACATTGGTCAAATGAAGAGCCCACTAGAGGGGCATAACATACTGCCAAAGAGGAGAGAGAGGGCAGTGCGTAGCGTGCACGGCATCACTCCTGGCACCGCACTGTGCATAAGAGGGAAAGCAAGCACTCCATAGCTCTTAACCTGTGACAGAGACTTGCAAAATGAGCCTACCAGCTATAAATCACGTTTTTGCCTTCTCTATAAGTAGTAAACTGGCCTCAGAGTGCCAAGTGTCACTCATTTGTGCATTTTCCCGCTTTAGACCCTCAGGTCTAAAAATATCTCACCTGCAGCCTCTGTTGACTTGGCCACAGAGTAACAAAATGATCCCCATGTCAAACTGCACGTAATGACGGGAAGACATTTTCAGGTCCCAAAATAGCAGTTCCCTAAATTTTAGGAGATGCTGCCATTGTATCTGTCTAGGTCATCCGACCCCGTTTGTACACTGCGGCCACATCCAGAACTGAAATGTAGCCTCTGTAGCAAAGGATTCCACTTTGGCTAGTCAATGACCCCACTTGGCTAACCATAGTCCTTGTCCAACCTTAGTGCTCTCTTGCCCTCAGGCCTGGACTCCCTCTGGGCAGTTCCACACTAGCTATGCAATGTAGGGCAGTTAGATTTCCAGAGGGGTGTTTCCAAAAAGTGAAAGTAAATAGATAATAAGAAAGAAATCAACAAAAAGGATAGATAGTAGTCACACTCTGGTGACAAACCCCCCTCTTGAAATCTCAAACTTCCTCGTTTGCATTTATGTCGTACATGCTCACAGTCAACACTGATGTATTCAACACCTGTCGACACATATACGACACATACATGCTCATTGTCAACCCTGGTGTATTCAACACCTTGTTGACTCATGTATTGCCTACGTGTGAACCCTGTCCCAATGACATAGTGGTAGCTTCGCACTGTGCCATTGCTTTGAGTCACTAACTTTCCAATGACAAAATGGTACCTGCACATTTTGCCACTGTCTTATAGTACACGTTGGATCCCGTAACACTTTCGAGCATACCCAAACCGGCAATTTAAGAATGCAGTTACACATGTACTCTTTAATAGAAGCAATTACTGTATCCTTGACAAACTGACAAGAAATACTCACTTCTATAGCACTAAACAAACTTTTGGACATTCCATAAGAGCAATTGCCAAACTGACAATCTGTACAGCTCTAACATTCATGTAACAGGTATTTCATTTGAGCTCACTTTAAATACCATATACATCATTTGTTTCAAAAGCCATTGTCACACTGACAATCCATGTAGCTTTGAAACTCAAGGGGTCAAGGTAGGTTGCAAATCGAAGGCTTCAAGGTAAAGTGATAACACAGTTGGTGACTCTGCAAGTTCACCTTCTTCCATCCACTTCGCATCCATTGGTGGATAGTTTCTGAACTTTACCAAGTAACGCCTAGCAACCTGGCCTTTCACTTTCCTTTCTTTGTGTGCCAAAATCTGTTCGGGGACCAAGATCTCGTCAAGTTCCTCGACTTCCGGCTGATCTTCAACTGGCATATCTTCCAGCACATCACCCACATAGGGTCTGAGAAGACTCACATGAAACGCATTGTGAATCTTCCAACTGTCAGGCAATTTCAGCCTATATGCAACATCACTAATTATGTCGCATACTTGAAAAGGCCCATAGTAACGCATGCTGAGCTTTGGAAACAGTCTTTCCTTGCCCTTCATCTTCTTTAACCTTGCCTTTTCAAAGCGCAAAAGCACCCAATCACCAAGTGAATATATCACTTCATGACGGTGACGATCGGCTGATTTCTTTTGCTTTGCCTAAGTCTTCTCTAAGGCCACTTTGACCTTCTTGTACATTTCATCCATGTCCTGAACATACTTATCTGCTTCAAATATCTTGTCCTTTGTATGCAATATGGGAGAAACTTTCTTGCCACCTTCAACTATCTCAAAAGGTGCCTTGCCAGTTGATGAATGCACTGTATTATTGTATGCATACTCCACCAATGGCAAATACTGCTCCAACTTTCCTTTATGCTCTGACACATAGCACTTCAGCAGATCTAGGACAATAGAATTTGCCTCTTCTGACTGCCCATCTGTTTGAGGATGAAATGACGAAGAGAATTTGAGCGTGGTGCCCATATTCTCAAACAAGCCTCTCCAGAACAAACTTGTCATGCGTGGATCACGGTCGCTAACAATCGACTGTGGCATGCCATGATACTTGAAAATATTGTTCATAAACAAGCGTGCCATCTGATCTGGCTTTATCTTCTTCCTGACAGGAATAAAATGAGCCTGTTTGTTGAATCTGCAAATAATGGTCCAAATACCATCATTTCCTGTCTGCGTTCTCGGAAGATCAAAGATAAAATCCATACCAATACTTTCCCATGGTTTATCTGGAATAGGTAGTGGTTGCAATAACCCTAGTGCCTTTTGCCTGTCAAACTTGACCTTCTGGCAAATTAGGCATTCTCGCACAAAGGCATCCACATCTCTTCTCAATGTAGGCCAATAGAAGAATGTCTCAACCGCTTTAATTGTAGCATCGATACCACGATGCCCTGCATACGGTGGGACATGACACTCTTCCATAACTTTGCGTCGCAATGGCTTTGTGACACACAATCTGCCATGCATCATTATGAACCCATCTCTGAGAAGATAGTGTTCATGACGTTGTCCATGCATTAGCTGTTCGAAGACCCTTGCAAAATCTTCATCATTTGCATACTGTTCTCTCATATCATCAAGTTCATGATGATAAGGAATTGACACAGCTGAAATTTGTGGCTTCCTTGACAAGGCATCAGCCACAACGTTCTTCTTGCCTTCCACATGCACAATCTGAAAATGGAACATGGACAAGATATTTGCCCATCGCATATGTTTCTCAGATAACTTTGTCTGTGTCAAGAAGTATCACAAGGTTTGATGGTCCGTTTGGACAACGAAATCTGCACCTAGCAGGTAGTGTTTCCAACTTAAGAGCGCATGAATCACAGCCAGTAACTCTTTCTCATAGACCTGCATGGTCATCTCTGGCCCTTGCAAAATTCTGCTCTCATAGGCTGCTACCCTGCCATCTTGCATTAGCACTGCACCAATGCTACTACCACAGGCGTCACACTGGACCACAAATGACTTCCTAAGATCTGGCAACACAATGACTGGATCTGAAGTCATCCTTTCCTTTAAGAGATTAAAAGCTGAAATCTCTTTCTGTGTCCATCTAAAGGTGACCGCCTTCTTTTGAAGAGCATGTAAAGGTGAAGCAATCTCAACGAAATTTCGGATAAACCTTCTGTAATAGGAGCATTGTCCCAAAAAGCTTCGGACATCATGCACCGTCTTCAAATTTGGCCATGACTTGATCGCTTCAACTTTTGCAGGATCCATTCTGACACCATCCTTTGAGACAATGTGTCCCAGAAAGTGGATCTCTTCCAGAAAAAATTCACTTTTCTTTGCATTGATGAGCAACCTATGACTGCGTAACTCTTTGAACACAATGGCCAAGTGATGCCTATGCTCCTCTTCATTCTTTGAGTAGACTATCATGTCATCAAAGAATGTACCAACAAACTGCTGGTGTGGACGGAAAATTCTGTCAATCATCCTATTGAACGTAGCAGGAGCATTTGTGAGACCAAAGGGCATCACTAAAAATTCATAAAGACCAAACGTTGTTCTAAAAGCGGTCTTGTGCACATCCTCTGATCTAATGCGGATCTGATGGTACCCACTCTTTAGATCTATCCTGCTAAACATAGCTGCTCCTTCTAATTTGTCCATAATATCATCAATTCTAGGTATAGGGAACCTATTCTTGATGATATTCTTGTTCAATGCACGGTAGTCGATGCACATACGCCATGAGCCATCCTTTTTCTGCACCAACAACACTGGAGAATAGAATGGAGATGAACTGGGCTGAATCAGCCCCTTTTCTAACAGCTCCTGTACTTGGCCCATTATCTCTTTCTGCTGAGCCGCACTAACCCGGTACGGAGGCTTATTTGGTGGGCTACTGCCTGGCACCAAATCTATCGCATGGTCCTCGGGTCTCTCTGGCGGTAATTGAGACGGTAATGAATCGGAAAAACAGTCACTATACTGTTGTAAAAACATTGACCTTTCTTTATCTAGCACAGATAAATTTGATTCATCACAATCTGACACTTCACGTGCAAAAACCAAGTACGCAGAAAGATGCTTTTTCATTACAGAAGTAATAGCAGAAGCTGATACAATGGGAATAGACTCCCCTTTAAGCTTTACATCCAGAATGTGAGTCTTTCCCCAGCTCTGTACAGTGATCTTTTTGTTGTAGGCATCCATGATTCCCTGTACACGAAATAACCAAGGAATACCTAACAACACATCACATCCGTCCAGTGGCATGATGTAAAATTCTTCAGCATCTACATAGGACTGGATATGTAGGCGCAACTTTCCAATGATGGGTGGCACAGCCTCTGTATGGCCAGGACATGCCAAACCTGCCTCTGCTGTATACCCCATCTCTTCAGGTCTGATTCCCAACTTTGAAGCCAATTCTAGGGAAATGAAGTTGGCTTTGGCCCCTGGATCAAAGAAGATGAGCAGTGTTTGATCCCTGACCTTTCCCCATGCTCTGCAAAGCTCACTTGCATCTGAATTTGGCTTGTCGCCCACCATATCTGGCACTAGACCAACCATGGGCTTCTTTCCTTTCTTGTCTTCCTTGTCATCAGAATCAGCTGGCGTTTTCTTTGTAGGACAATTGTAAGCAATGTGGCCAGGCTACTCACATATAAAGCATTTGTTCTCTGTCCTCACGACCTTCTTTTGCTCTTCTGACTTGCGAGGAAAACGTCTTTTCCATTTCTTTGCTGGTCCCTTTTCTGATTCAGCCGTAGCTTTATCTTTCCCTGCGTTGGCTGACTCCTGAGTCCCTTTAGGAGCCTCATTGGGAACGTGCTTCTTGGCTGAATTTTTCTTGCCTGATCCTGCCTGGACGCCAGTGTTAAATTCCCAATCTTCTCCCTTGAGCAAACCATTGTCAGTGTTTGCTACCTCAATGAGCTGCGTCAAAGTAGTGACTTTTGTCTACGTACAGTACTTTCTCAATCCTTTAGGTAGGCCACAACAGTATTTTTCAATCTGCTCTGTCAATGGCACAAACCTATAGGAAGTTACTCGAAGTAGAGCTTTCCAAAACTTTCGATTGTAATCATCCAGATTTCTGCAAGTGGCAGCATTAAGCTGGTGCCATTCTGTCATGACATCTGCTTCAAAGTCATCAGATAACCATGCTGCTGCAAAAATCTGCTTGAAGTAAATCCATGTCGACGGAGCTTGCCCTTGAAGCAATAAAGTTGTCCACCATTGTCCCTCATTCCCTCTCAAGAAAGTGACTGCCTTGCGGACCTTTGAAGCCTCTGTAAAGGTTCCCCCTGAATAGGCCTTGTCAAACTGCTGGAGGAATGAGAGAGCCTTCTTCTTGTCATCAAATCCTGTAAAGGTCGTGAAAGACACACCTTTGCCACCTTCTTTGTACGGAGTTGGCCTCTCCAGCGGCGTTAAATTGTCATATGGAAGTGATTGAAACATGGGAACACTGTTAGGGTTCATTTGTGTTCCCTGACCGCAATTAAGTTGACCTGGAAACGCCATATTTGGCTGCTGATTTGTAATTCCAGCCATACCAAAATTTGCCTGTGGCATCCCAAATTGGCCCTGAGTGCTCTGAAACCCTGGTAGCATGCCCGTGACACCATACATGGGGTTAGGCATCATCGTTTGAGCACCCCCGAACACTGTTCCTGGTGTGTAAAACTGATTTCCAGGTGCATGACCAGCCATGCTCTGGAATACCGATCCACCTCCAAAATAGCCAGGGTGTACTGAAGGTGGTGGGAAGACCTGTTGCATAGCCTGTAGGTTGCTTCCCTGCCCATTAGAACCAGCTATAGGCTGCTGAAAGGTGGCGGGCTGAACTGGTACAGCTTGAAAGACTGGCATCGCAGCCACTTGTTCTTGCACCTTAGGCAGAGGTTGTGGAGACTGCATGTTCTCCGTCAAGTGTATAGGTGTTTCCATTGACTGTGCAGTATGAATCACCTGTGCTAGAGCCTTAACAGGCTTTTGAATATGATCCAGTGACCCAACTTGCTGAGACGGAACAGGAGGTTGCAGAAAGGCTAAAAACCTTGGATTCTGCATTACTTGTGTGAACATAGCCACAGCAGTAGCCAACTGGGTCCTGAATAAATCATCATCCGTCTGTGGTGGTCTTCAAGACTCATCCACTTCATGTGTCTGTTGACCCTGTGAAGAGGAAACCTCTTCAGTCACATCATCTTGTCTGTCAGCCATAATTGCTATTTCCTGTGTCTGGTCTATGATCCCCTGTGTCTTCAAGCCCAATTTGACCAAGGCTCACTTCTATGGGAAAAAGTGATTTAATCCCGTCGATGGAACCATGAAACCGGCCTGTTCAATCCAAAAAGGGCGGTAGACTTTAAACTTAAACCTTATTTGCTTTCACCCATTTAGTTTGTCGTCCACTTTACGTGTACTTTCAAGACACAACAAAGGGGAGAGGGATACAGGCTGCTAGATTGCACCTGTATGAGTAGACCGACACCAGATTGGCCCCTAACTTAGGCGCCCCTTTCGGTATTTCTTTATTGTTTAAAAGAGGGAATAAACGATGTGGTCCCCTAGAAGCTGCCCCACACAAACTCGGCTGAATTTCAACTGTTCCGCCCGATTTCCGCACCATAACTGTACTAGGACCCTTCACAGTCAGTATTCCCACACATTGAATGACTTTCTTGACGCGTACGGGCACTTTGCAAAACCTGGCGAGAATCTGCAGCACGCTGAATTCTCTGTTTTCAGCCCCGAAAATGCGCCAGATCACCTGTACAGCGGTCCCCGAACCTCCTGGGGGTATTAGGGACCGTTTAGGGACAAAACCCTAAACCTGCAAAAATACACAGCAGGCTGTAATTTATTGTTTCGGGCTCCGCTTCGCGTGCCGGTCGCATCCGTAGTAAGTCCTCGAGCTCCCGCACCTATAGGGCTACTTGCCCTTTGAATCGGAGGAGATTCCTGGGGTGAAACCTCTCCGAATTCACCTGTACCTGCGGGGGATTAGCCGCTAGCTAATCCAGTACCTGTGCAAGAGGCTCTTGCCTCGGCAATCGCGCATGAACCCACACAACTGTACATTGGTCAATTGAAAAGCCCACTACAGGGGCATAACATACTGCCATAGGGGAGAGAGAGGGCAGTGCATAGCGTGCAAGGCATCACTCCTGGCACCGCACTGTACATAGGAGGGAAAGCAAGCACTCCATAGCTCTTAACCTGTGACAGATTCTGAAAATCAGCCTCCTCTCTCATTTTAGGCGCCCCCTCCTCTGGCCAGAAGTGGCAGAAGGCTCACAGAGTGACACCTCGCCCAATTTCTGATTTTGGCCAACTGGCTAAAAAAAATCTCAATTGGTGCGTCAGTTGACTTGACAGCAGAGTAATAAAATGTTCCTCTTGTCATTCCGGAGCTAATGACGCAAACACATTTTCAGGTCCCAAAATAGCAGTTCCCTAAATTTTAGGAGATGTTGCCATTGTATCTTTCTAGGTCATCCGACCCCCTTTGTACACTACAACCACACCCAAAACTGAAATGTAGCCTCTTTTGCAAAGGATTCCACTTTGGCTAGTCAATGACCCCACTTGGCTAACCATAGTCCTTGTCCAACCTTAGTGATCTCTTGCCCTCAGGCCTGGACTCCCTCTGGACAATTCCACACTAGCTATGCAATGCATGGCAGTTAGATTTCCCGAGGGTGTGTCCAAAAAGTGAAAGTAAATAGATAATAAGAAAGAAATCAACAAAAAGGATAGATAGTAGTCACACGCTGGTGACAGAACCCATATTTATGAGTTTGTTTTGGAAGGCAATTTGGGAGAACATTGGCACGCGGTTGGAGTTCTCGTCATCGTTCCACTTGCAGACTGACGGGCAATTTGAGATTGCCAATTCAGTGGTTTTAGATTTATTGAAGTCTTGTATCTCGGATTAGAAGACTCAATGGGAAAAGAACTTACCTTTGGAGGAATTTGCCTACAATAACAAGATACACTCTTTGACGGGGAAGACGCCATTTGAGATTGTTGAAAGTGGTGTGAAGGTTCCATCCTTCCTGAGCACGAAAGATTAGATATTTGAAGCGGATGAATATTCGCGAGATTTGGATATGCCTTTTGCCAAGGTTCGCGAGACTTTGCAAAAGTCTCAAGAATGACAGAAAAAGGCAACGGATTGCCATCGTCGCGACTTGAAATTGGATGAGGATGATTAGGTGCTCTTACGTTTTGAGAAGGCACGCCTACGAAAGAAAAAGGGAAAGGAGAGGCTTTTTCCAAAGCTTAGTATGCGATACTACGGACCTTTCCAGATCACTGAAAAGAGAAATGATGTCTCCTTTCAATTGAAACTGCCAGATATTTGGAGGATTCACAATGCATTCCATGTGAGGCTCTTGAAACCTTTTAAAGGTGATGTGCCTAATGATGGGGAGCCTGATGAGCAACCCGAAGTGGAAGAAAACGAGGAGATCCTTGTTCCTGAACAGATTTTGGCACATAAGGATATGAAGACTAAAGGTAAAGTTCGAAGGTGGTTCTTGGTTAAGTTCAAGAACTTTCCTGCATTTGATGCGAAGTGGATGGAGGAGGAGGACCTAGCAGATACTCCTCGGATGGTGAAACTTTACCTCGATATTTTGGTTTAGCATAGTCTACTCCAAACGGAACGTAGAAATTCAGCTTGGCCAAAGATCTGGTGCAGTGGGATGCACAAGAGGGGAGTTACTCCGCTCCTTTGTCAACAGATGCCTTGATTTTGATACTAAAGTCACTGATATCTCTTTGAGCTTCAGGGATACTAAGAGCTGACAGTATTTTGCTGGATGACTTTATGAAATGGAATTCCTGATAATGATACTGATTTGTTCTTGACTTCTTTTGAGTGCAGGAACTGATAGACGAAATGCCTGCAGCATTTTGGTCTGATTGATCTCGAATAGACATGGTTGCAATAGGGGTTAGTCAATCGGACATCGATGAGGTCCCAATTGGACCTAGATGTGATTGCTAGCTACGTTGCCGATAAATCATGCTCTAAGATCTGAATGAATGTTCAATGTCATGTGATGTGACTGTCGATTTGGTACATGTGCTAGATGTGTGTTCCTAGTACGTAGGTACTAACAGTCAGTGTCTGCTAAGACGGTTTATGGCTTTTGTCGATTTTGCAGGCATAATCGCGGTCGATTACAATGCTTTTAAGAGGGGGGTATGTCACAAAGTGATGACGTGGCGGACAACAGAAACGCTAATTTCTGGCTGAAACCCTAAAATTCCTGCAAACCCTAAAATCTGCAAGAAACCCTAATTTGCAGGAAACGCTAATTTCTGGCTGAAACCCTAATTTCAGGAAACCCTAAAACTGTCGCGATGCCACGTGGCATCAACTGGTACGGAATTCCGCGTTTTGCGGCACGTTTTACGACAGCATGCTTTTTTGCATCCACGCAATGAGAAAGAGAGAGAATGCTTTTAGCTTTCAGTTAGACTCTCTGAGAGAGAGAAAGAGAGAGAGAGAGAGAGCAGATGCTTTTGATTTTGAAGCTTTTTGGGGCTCTGCTTTTGGGCATCCCTTGTAAACCTTTAAATAAGTGGCTTGGGCCTTCACTTCTCAGAGCATCTGGACGCAGACTCTGAGAGTGAAACCCGAGCCACTCTCTTGTACTTTGAACTGATTAATACAAAAAGAAATACCGAAAGGGGCGCCAGTCTTTGGGGCCAATATCTCTAGGCACGGAACTCTGCCGGGCCAGCGCAAATCTATTGTGATCTCTGAATTGTTTTGAAGTGGTTATTTGGTGCTGTCGCGATTGATTCTTGACTTGGAGTGTCCAAGTCTGTTACACAACTTGCAGATGCTGGCCGAGGGGACTAAACCCTAAGGAGAACAAGTCCTACCAACTTATGGGGACCCCGTCAGATGGGGCTCCACGTGACATAAAGGATTAAAATAAAGCAGGATCCGCACACATGCGTAGCAGCTGATGACGTGGTAGTTTTCGGATTTTTCGCTAACAGTGCTGACGTGGCATATTTTTGCAAAACGCGTTGACAGTGCTAACGTGGTAGTTGTACGGAATTTCGTGATTTACGCTGGCAGCTTTTTGGCATTGTTTTTGGACCACAAGATTTTGAGTTTGAAGTCTTTTCATGTAAATAGCTTTTCATAGGCCAAGGGCCTTTAAATATGTGCTAAGGGCTCATTCTCTGGCATGCTTTGTGGAGAAGTTGCAGAGTTTGGAGTACCGGCTTGTACTTTGATGATGCAATATAAAGAAATACCGAAAGGGGCGCCAAGGTTTGGGGCCAATACTCTCTGGGGTAGAATTCCGCCACTCGGTGTCGCGTGTCGTCTCTCTCTCTTTCAGTTTAGTTGTTATTGAAGTGCTAAAAGTCTGTTCAGTCTGTTCTTTTCTATTGGCACGTGGTGTCCGTCTTGTGACAGTGGTATGAGAGCATCAGTCGAGTGCTTTTCTAAAAGCATACCGGTCCTATCAAAGAGCAGACAAAGCAAACCAGAGACTAACGGAATTTTATTTGAAGTATCTTCGGTTCTCGACCCCGGACTTATTAGCCACTCCCACCCTTCATATATCGCCCATCGGGCGCGCTTCCGTCTTCACCAAGCTCATGTCTTACAGAGCATAAGCCAGAAAGATCACTTGCAAGAGAAGGATCCAAGATTTGTTTGGAGTCATTGTTTTTCTCAAAAGCAGTGCCATGCAGATGTTGATGTCTATTGGTACCAAGCCGCACACTTTCAAGGACTTGGCAAGCTTTCAAGAAAATTTTTGCCCGAAGTTATATGGTTTCCGACATTTTCCTTCGGAGTGCAACTTTTGGCAAAGTGGGGTATCCTGAAATGCTTGCCATGGAAACCCTAGCAGATTATAACTTGAAACTTTTCGACATCTCTCAGTAGATGTCTCTTCACGAGCAGATGACCTTGGAGGTCCAGTGCGATTGCTATCTTGGGACTACCATCGCCGCCAAAGAAAACACTCTCTGTCCAAGAGCTGATGGACCATGCTGTGCTCGGCTACGACTTGGAATGAACCTAACCCTAATTTTTGGCAGGTTTCAGGATGGAAAGTCGGTCGACTTTTCGAGCTCGATTGATGTCGAGATTGCTTTTTAAGTTTGAAATCTGTTCGAGAACTTGTTTGGTGATCCTGTTGGAATTTTTTTGAAATGGATGGTATCTATTTTGAACCTGTTTTGGTGCCGATTTGAAATGTTTGACTCTGGTTTTTATAGTGGTTTCATGTATTGGTGATTTTACTCCGGGGTGGAGAAGTGAGAGATACTGTTTTGGTATTGTTTGAGCCTCGGAACGACGCAGGCCAATGCCTGGGGAGCATTTCGTTGTATGTTTGAAAACCTCTGAACGACACAGACCGATGTCTGGGGAGTGTTCCGTTGTATGCTAGAAAACCTCCGAACGACACAAGCCGATGCTCGTGAAGCGTTTGGTTGTATGCTTGTAAAATAATTGTTGTTGTGACTCTCGGCCCGGACCTGGATGGTTATGCGAGAGGAGTATTAAGAAGTCTGAGCAGTGGTTACTTTCAGCACCTCCAAACGACGCAAGCTGCAATCTGGGGGGCGTCTGGTTGTAAAATGCCTCTATATCTCCCGGCCAAAACAGCCCATAAAAACGCAGCCAAAACAGTCATTTTCAGCCACCGAAACAGCCCCGAAATTCAGCAGATAGAAGACCACAGATTTCAACACTAAAGTCGTCGTCGTCGTCATCCCCGTCGTCGTCTTCGGCATAGTCCCAAGTTGCATCAGTCCATTGCATCGTCATTGTACCACTTTGTGCACTAACTCCAATGGAGGAGTTGGAGCAGTTGTTTATGGACAAGAAGTTAGACCGAAAAGCAGAAATAGAGCATGAACACGAAGAAAAGATGGCAGCCATAGAGCGCCAATACACAGAAAGAGTGGCAGCCATACATCGCGAGAACAAAGCAAGACAAGCAGAATATGACCGCGAGACCAAAGCAAGAATGCAAGAGATGTTGCGACTCTTTTCTCAAATGCAGGCACGGATTCAACAAGATCGGGAAAAGGAGACTCTTTGTCACAAAGTGATTACGTGGCGGACAGCAGAAACCCTAATTTCTGCCAGAAACCCTAAAATTCCTGCAAACCCTAATTTTTGCCAAAAACCCTAAATTCCGGAAATCGCGGAGGCGGATTATTATTAAAAAAAAAAAAAAAAAAAAAAAATTTTTTTGGAAAATGATGAGCGACGCGAATTTTGCTTTTGCTTTTTTTTTATAAAAAAAAAAGAGAAAAGACTCTCTAAGAGAGAGAGAGAACTGATGCTTTTGATTTTAAAAGCTTTTGGGGCTCTGCTTTTGGGCATCCCTTGTAACCTTTAAATTAGTGGTGAGGGCCTCACTTCTCAGAGCATCTGGACGCAGAGTCTGAGAGTGAAACCCTAACCGCTCTCTTGTACTTTGATGATTGATTAATACAAAAAGAAATACCGAAAGGGGCGCCAGTCTTTGGGGCCAATATCTCTAGGCACGGAACTCCGCCGGGCCAGTGCAAATCTATTGTGATCTGTGAATTGTTTTGAAGTGGTTATTTGGTGCTGTCGCGGTTGATTCTTGACTTGGAGTGTCCAAGTTTGTTACAGTGGTATCAGAGCACGGCCGATTTCTCTTCTACGGGAAATCCGATCCCCGAATTTTTTTTTTTTCCGCGGCACCTATGGCTTCAGGCAATGATCAGTCGACTCCCTCTGCATCTGGAGATGCGGGCTGGGATCACAACGAAGATTCAGACAGAGAGTATGGCCCGCCTCGGCCTACTCAGGCGGAGCAAACAGAGATGGAGCGTCGTCAATTGATTGGCGATGCAACAAAGATGATGCTCAATTTTGCCAAGGACCCGAAGATGGTAAAATATATGAACGAGACCTCTTTGAAAGAGGTACAGATGGAGTGGCAGAGAACCACAACACCACTCCCGAAACCCGCTCTCAAGAAACCTTCTACCTCCAAGAAATATACGGAGAAGGAACTGGAGAACGTGGTTGATGCACGGATTGCTCAGCTTTTCGACGTGCAAAAGAAAGGCAAAAAGCACGGCAAAAAGCAGAACAAAGGTACTGACTTCCCGGGATATTTGGGTCGTCAGTCGACATTCGACAAAGCAAAGAAACGGAAGAAGCGTGTTCGATTTGAAGGAGTACCCAGTTCTTCTTCTTCTTCTTCTGACAGTTCTTCTAGCTCCTCGGATTAGAGCGAAGAAGACAGAAAAAAAGCAAAAAGCGAAGCAAGACACAAAGCTTCGGAACGGGCAAGAAAAAGGCAAAGAAGGCTACATCTCGCCCAGAGACTGACAGTTCTACTGAGGACTCGTCTACAGGCAGCTCAGATTCCGATGACGGAAAGTTTTATGCGAACAAGAAGAATTTTTACAAAGCCAACCAGTATGACTTTCTCGAAGATAACAGCAAGAAAGTCCGAGAGTTTAAGGAAGGTGGCCACTCGATCAAGTTTGATACTTTTCAGGATACTCAGATGCTTCGAAGGCTTTGTCTTTTATACACCAGTTTGACATCGCTTTCGCGGGAGGACGCTATTCAGAGCACTCCAAGATTCGGAGAGCTGCCTCTTACTTTAAGGGGAATGCTCGTACTTGGTGGTCCACGCTTCTATTAAGCAAGACTGTGCCAGTTACATGGCTGAAATTCAAGAGGCTTTTTATTTCTTCTTGGTTGACTCAAGAGTTTGAGCGAGATATACGAGCTGCTTGGAACCATCTCCGGATGACCAAGAGCGATACAGTGAATTCTTATTGTGAAAGATTCTGGAGCTCTTCATTCAAGAAGATCTCGTTCAGAGAACAGAATTGAGCGGTTTACATTGGGTCTACCTACAGAGATCCGAGACCACTGCTTAGAACAGAAGTCAGCTTCTATTCAGGAGTTGATGAGTCATGCGAAGCGGGGCTTTGCAATTCACTCTGGCAGTCTGACCTACCCCACAGATGAGGTCATGACACAACGAACCGGACAGACTTCTGGGAATGAAAGTAGAAAACGAAAGAGCAACCCAGAGAAAAAGGATGCACGACCCAGACTTACTCATCAGGAGAAAGCTCGCTTCATCAGAGAGGGGAAGTGCTTTGGATGCGGGGAACATGGACATATTTCCGCAAAGTGCCCTGATAAGGCACAGAAAGAACAAAATGATAAAGATGACGACAGGTCTGAGAGTTCGAGAGCAGCTGAGGAATGTGGCAGAAAAGGCAGATAGAACAGCAGAACTGGTACCACATGGCGTGGGACCTGCACCGAATCTAATGAATGAAAGTACAAACTTTGCCGCTTTCAGGGCAAAGTGAAGGATCAGGAAGCTCTTTTGAAGGAGCCAAGGCCAACTTCTTTTCACTTGGAATTGGCGGCTCGATTTGGAACTACGCCCGACAGACTGACGCCACAGGCGGAGGTAGTTCGACTGGCACCCGGATGGGATGTTGCCATTACACCGAGCATTGGCAAACTTCGTTTGCAATGACAGGGGTGTTCAGGGCACGTGAGTGACGTTCTACTCGGGATCCCTTGGTACCACAAGAACTATGCCGTGGTTGACTACCGGGCCGAGAAAGCGACTTTGATAAATAAATGAAGGGCTTAGAGATTGTACTTGATGAACTTCAGTTTTCTTACTCATTCTTTTGGGAGAACTGAACGATAGATAAAAGTTGAATATGTTTTGACCTGAAGAAAAGAACGCCAAGATTTTTTTTCTCCACGCTCATGCCGATTGCTTTTGAGAGGACTTGAAGATCATACCATTGATCTGATATCTGGAAGCACGCCACCGAATCGGCCACCTTATCGTGTGAGCCGAGTACAGAATGAAAAGATTATGAACTCAGTGAAAGACCTCTTGGAAAAGGGTCTTGTCCAGCCTAGTACTTCACCGTATTGCTCTCCAGTGTTGTTGGTTTTGAAGAAAGACGGATCTTGGAGAATGTGTATCGATTATAGCACTCTCAACGAAATCACCGTCAAGAACAGATTTCCGATTCCTAGGATCGATGATATACTCGACAGGTTACAGGGATCCTCGTGCTTTAGCAGGATTGACTTGAAGAGTGGATATCATCAGATCAGGATAGCACCAGGAGATGTCTACAAGACAGCTTTTCGGACGACTTTTGGGTTATTTGAGTTTTTGGTGATGCCTTTTGGCTTAACCAATGCTCCTGCGACATTTAACCGGATGATGGATAGGATTTTTCGAGAGTACAGGCTATTTGTTGGCACTTTCTTTGACGACATCATTGTTTTCTCCAAGAATGAGGCAGAACACAGAGATCATCTGCTTCAAGTCTTTCAGGCATTACGAGATCACAAGTTAGTGATCAATGCAAAGAAAAGTGAATTTTTCCTACCAGAGATACACTTTTTGGGGCACATTGTGTCAGCAGCAGGAGTGCAAATGGATCCGGCCAAGATAGAGACTATCCGTGATTGGCCCGACTTGAAGACTATGTTCGTTCTTGGGACTATGTTCGTACTACAGGCGGTTCATACGAAAGTTTGCAGAGGTTGCTTCCCCTTTGCATATCTTGACACAGAAAGGAGTACCTTTTTCGTGGGGACCCACAGAGGTGACTGCCTTTCAGACATTGAAAGAGAAATTGACTACGGGACCTATTTTGACTTTGCCGGACTTGCAGAAGTCATTCGAAGTATATTGTGATGCTTGTGGTCGTAGTCTGGGTGCGGTCTTGATGCAAGAAGGCCATGTCATAGCTTACGAGAGCCGTTTGTTCTCTAGGCCGGAGATGACAGCACAGATCTATGGAAAAGAGCTTTTGGCGGTTATCCACGCTCTTACTCAGTGGCGGCATTACCTACTCGGAGCGGATTTTATTGTCTTTACAGACCATCAGAGTTTGCGCTACTTCTTGTCACAGAAGCAGCTTTCGGAAAAGCAGATGCGGTGGGCGAACATCTTGTCACAGTTTCACTTCCAGATTGTCCATGTGCAGGGACAGAAGAATGTGGTGGCAGATGCTTTGTCTCGGAAACCGTTGGTTCTGGCTATTTCCGCGATACATCATAGGAGCTTCGAGGATATGGTCGATCAGTGTGCCACAGATACAGATTTTGCAGATATTTTCACACGGATACGGGATGGGGAGACAGTAGCTGGATACTCCCTTCGAGAAGGCTACTTGATGAAAAAGACTATGTTGTGCGTTACACAGCCGTTGAGGGAAAAGGTTATGACTGATTGCCACTGTCCACCTTTTACGGGCCACCGCAGGCATTGCTACCACCATGAAAGGGGTAGAGAGAGATTTCTTTTGGCAGAGACTGAAGAAGGATGTGGAAGAGTTTGTGCGCAGTTGCTTGGTATGCCAGAAGGTCAAGTTTGACAGGCATAAGGCACAGGGATTGTTACAGCCTTTACCCATACCCACCCGCCCCTGGGAAAATATTTAAATGGATTTCATTTTTTTTTGATCTCCAGATAATACAGAATGATCACGATGATTTTCCGATTACATGGCACGCCTGAGACGATTGTCTCCGACAGAGACCCCAGATTTATGAGTTTGTTTTGGAAGGCAATTTGGGAGAACATTGGCACGCGGTTGCAGTTCTCGTCATCGTTCCACTTGCAGACTGACGGGCAATCTGAGATTGCCAATTCAGTGATTTTAGATTTATTGAAGTCTTGTATCTCGCATCAGAAGACTCAATGGGAAAAGAACTTACCTTTGCTGGAATTTGCCTACAATAACACGATACACTCTTCGACGGGGAAGATGCCATGTGAGATTGTTGAAACTGCTGCGAAGGTTCCATCCTTCCTGAGCACGAAAGATTAGAAATTTGAAGCGGATGAATATTCGCGAGACTTGGATACGGCTTTTGCCAAGGTTCGCGAGACTTTGCAGGAGTCTCAAGAACGACAGAAAAAGGCAGCGGATCGCCATCGTCGCGACTGGAAACTGAAGGAGGATGATTGGGTGCTCTTACTTTTGAGAAGGCACGCCTAAGAAAGAAAAAGGGAAAGGAGAGTCTTTTTCCAAAGCTTAGTATGCGATACTACGGCCCTTTCCAGATTACTGAAAAGATAAATGAAGTCTCCTTCCGATTGAAACTGCCAGATACTTGGAGGATTCACAATGCATTTCATGTGAATCTCTTGAAACCTTTTAAAGGTGATGTGCCTGATGATGGGGAGCCTGATGAGCAACCCAAAGTGGAAGAAAACGAGGAGATCCTTGTTCCTGAACAGATTTTGGCACATAATGATACGAAGAAAGGTAAAGTCCGAAGGCGGTTCTTGGTTAAGTTCAAGAACTTTCCTGCATTTGATGCGAAGTGGATGGAGGAGGAGGACCTAGCAGATACTCCTCGGATTGTGAAACTTTACCTCGATGCTTTTGGTTTAGCATAGTCTACTCCAAATGGAACCCAGAATTCAGCTTGGCCGAAGATCTGGTGCAGTGGGATGCACAAGAGGGGAGTCGCTCCACTCCTTTGTCAACAGATGCCTCGATTTTGATACTAAAGTCAATGATGTCTCTTTGAGCTTCAGGGATACTGAGAGCTGACAGTATTCTGCTGGATGACTTTATGAAATGGAATTCCTGATTATGATACTGATTTGTTCTTAACTTCTTGTGAGTGCAGGAACTGATAGCCGAAATGACTGCAGCATTTTGGTCTGATTGATCTCGAATAGACATGGTTGCAATAGGGGTTAGTCAATCGGACATCGATGAGGTCCCGATTGGACCTAGATGTGATTGCTAGCTACATTGCCGATAAATCATGGTCTAAGATCCGAATGAATGTTGAATGTCATGTGATGTCCTGTGATGTCTGGTGATGTCCTGTGATGTCGTGTGATGTGACTGTCGATTTTGTACATGTGCTAGATGTGTGTTCCTAGTACGTAGGTACTAACAGTCAGTGTCTGCTAAGACGGTTTATGGCTTTTGTCGGTTTTGCAGGCGTAATCGCGGTCGATTACAATGCTTTCAAGAGGGGGGTATGTCACAAAGTGATGACGTGGCGGACAGCAGAAACCCTAATTTCTGCCAGAAACCCTAAAATTCCTGCAAACCCTAATTTTTGCCAAAAACCCTAAATTCCGGAAATCGCGGAGGCGGATTATTATTAAAAAAAAAAAAAAAATTTTTTTTTTTTGGAAAATGATGAGCGACGCGAATTTTGCTTTTGCTTTTTTTTATAAAAAAAAAGAGAAAAGACTCTCTAAGAGAGAGAGAGAACTGATGCTTTTGATTTTAAAAGCTTTTGGGGCTCTGCTTTTGGGCATCCCTTGTAACCTTTAAATTAGTGGTGAGGGCCTCACTTCTCAGAGCATCTGGACGCAGAGTCTGAGAGTGAAACCCTAACCGCTCTCTTGTACTTTGATGATTGATTAATACAAAAAGAAATACCGAAAGGGGCGCCAGTCTTTGGGGCCAATATCTCTAGGCACGGAACTCCGCCAGGCCAGTGCAAATCTATTGTGATCTGTGAATTGTTTTGAAGTGGTTATTTGGTGCTGTCGCGGTTGATTCTTGACTTGGAGTGTCCAAGTTTGTTACACTCTTCTTCTCCAAAGCATGACACACAAGATTTGCATGATTGTGTAAAGCATGATGATGATTTGAATGCCAATGATTTGATTGACAATGATTTGCATGATGATTTGAATGATATTGCTAAGCATGATTATTTGGATGATAATGATGAGCATGATGATTTGCATGATCAAGATGTGATTTCTCACGAGCATGATGATTTGCATGATCAAGATGTGATTTCTCACAAGCATGATGAGTTGCATGAAGATGATGTGATTGTTCACAAGGATGATGTGTTAGTTGATGCTTTTTCTAGCGAAGCTAACCTCGTTGTAGATTCGATCAATCACGAAGAACCGGTCTTGGCTTTCGAGTCAAGGTCCAAAGAACCCCCACAGGACGATTCGATCATTCAAGAAGAACCGACCTTGGCTCTCAAGCCTAGGTCTAAGGAACCCTCACAGGAAGTATTATATGTTCGCATGATTGATACGCACTCATTGTTCGAATGTTTCATTCGTGATCGTTTCCCGTATTTTAGTCAGCATCGTTATGTGATCCCTTTTCCTAGGCATGACATATTGTATGTTGAGCACGTTTCTCTAATGGATGAGCACGAATGTATACGGATTGTTCATGAAAAGCTGAAAAGTATGTATGTCAGGAAGTCACATTCCATGTCTCTTCCTTGGCATGACACAGTTGTAGACAAAGCACATGATAGTAAGAGTACCAAGCATGGGCATTTCCGTTGTGATTTTCCACAGTTGATTGATTTCGATCAAACAGAAAAGATTCCATCTCATTGTTTGCATGTGTTCGATGAACGGGTTGTCACTCTGTCTCTATGTTCATCTACATTGCATACACAGTCTTTAGCGAAGACAAGATTTTTTCCCTTCACTTTACATGGAATGGGTATGTTCATGGTTTTGTGTTGGAAATGGTTTCAGGAATTTTCAGCCATGGAGATTCTTGAAGACGAAAGAAGCAGGACTCTAGACGACGTTGAAGCATTGAAGGAGCCACAAAAGACTTTGTGTCGCTTTCGGCGCGGCCCAAAGAAGCAAGCGCTGCAGACCTTTATGAAGTTCAAGTACCGCACAACCCACACATCAAAGTGGGTCGGCGAAGAGTCCGTTCCAGGATTCCGGATGCTATTGACGATCTCCCTCGACGCCATACGGTTCGGTACCAGTACCTCACTTTGAAAAGGAGGGGATGTCACGTGACACATCCCAACCCTATGTGTCCGTGGACAAGCTACAGCATAACAGGGTTCAGTCACTCCAGTCAATCTAGATTAGAAGTGATCTGGTACTTTTGTGAGTCTATTCGTAGACCGTGCATGCCCAGTCACTGAGTGCAGATGCATATGCTCTGGTTGCACACAGCATGATCATCAGAATTCCCATCAGAATCCATTAGAGTCAATTAGGGGAATTTTCCAGTGCATTTATCCTATTTTCCCTATTTTTGGTATTTTTTACTTATTATTTTTAAGCGACTTTCCAACAAAAGTAGGTAGGGCAATTTTGCTACGTTAATATATAAGCAAACCCAAGTTAGCACTTTCTGGCAGAAGAGGCAGTAGGAGCACATGCTTAACAGGCACCTTCTCAGCAAGAACCCGCAAAACCCCCAGCACCCTTGGCATTTTTCGTCTCCATCCTCGCCACAGATACCCCAGCGTTTTTGGACTTCATCAGCACCTCCCCAATACCTAGCTTTTCCAGATTTGCTTGATCGCCATCGGTACTTAGTCCTATCGTTTTCCAGATCATCGCCAGCAGTACCAGAATTGCAGCGTTTTCACTAACGCCAGCAGGCAGCCCCAGCATTTTTGGTTTTCAGCCTCAATCGCATCAGATGCAGCAGCGTTTTCAGCGTTGAAGACAATAGCAGATTCCACCCTAGTTGGTTGCAGAAGACCCCCATTTTCAGCCCATAAAAACGCAGCCAAAACAGTCATTTTCAGCCACCGAAACAGCCCCGAAATTCAGCAGATAGAAGACCACAGATTTCAGCCCTAAAGTCGTCGTCGTCTTCGGCATAGCCCCAAGTTGCATCAGTCCATTGCATCGTCATTGTACCACTTTGTGCAATCAATAGTAGACCACTCTTGCCGACGAGAGTGGGGCCTTCGGAGGAGGGTTTTACGTCGTCTCTGGTGTCGTATCTCTCTTCTCTCTCTATCTCTCAGTCTCATACACTTGCACGCACAGTGTCCATTCACTTTGTTTGTGATCATAGCATTCTCTCATTAAGAACAGAAGGCTCTACCTTCCATAAGAACAAAAGGAACCTTAAGCACAGTTCGGAGCACTCATCTTGAGCAAAGCGCAAACATTCATTCTGTTGCACCTAACATCCAAGGAGAGAGCATTGATCTTTCGCTTCCCCTCCATGGAAGGAAAGAAGGATTTCTTGAAGAAGCATCCTACACTGAAGACACGGATATTCCTTGGGGACGACCTCACTCTCTCACAGCTTGCTTATATGCAAGAAGTTATGCCTGAGATAAGGATAGCTTGAGAGAAGGGAAATTGGCCTTCTACAGAGACGGACGAGTTGTTGTTATGGAGAGGCATCCCGCATGACGGCGCGAGACCTATGGGACCACACTCAAAGTTGCTACTTGGAATTGTAATGGATCTCTACGCCTTAATGTGGGAGGGACATCATCTTCTATTCTGAGACACACCAAGCCCCTGGGCAGTCTATGCCACATGTCAGCTAATACAAATGGGAGACAGCTTGCACATAGGAAACTCGATCAGAGCATAGAGGACGGGGCTCATGGGGAGTGGCAATCTTATTCAAGGAGGAGTTGCAGCCATTGATACATATAGCCCGCAGGGATGAGCAGGCTAGGTACATATGGGTAAGACCGAGGACAGAGACAGGCAGATACCTCTACATTGCTATTTGCTACTTTCCTCCGAGTACGTCAAGATATGCACCACCTAGAGGACAGTCCCTCTTTTCTATTTTGGATGGTGACATATGGGAGTTCTCTAGGGATGGTGACATTATCATCTTGGGGCACTTCAATGCTAGGACTGCCCATCACCAGACAGTATTTTATGATACGTCAAAGGAGATGATGAGGGAGATGGATGTTGCAGAGATGGGCGTATCTAGATTATCGCAAGATGAGGAGCATACTGAGTATGGACGGCACTTGCTAGACATGGGCACTGCACATGGATTGGCCATTTTGAATGGCCTACAAAGATTTCCTGCTACGGGAGGTTTTACATGCTTTCCACACAGACATGGAGCCAGCACGCTGGATTATGTGATGGCACAATCGAGCTTTATCTCAACTATCCAAGACCTCACAGTTGGACCTAGACTTGTTGGTGTGGTAGTAGATCATGCCCTTGTGTCGATGAACATCTCCTTCCAGTTTAGTGTAGCACACATACCACAGATAGCAGCCCCTACTCGCTACACCTTTACAAGGGAGACGGACTCTGTCTACATAGATGGGATCTACAGACGCCTGTGCAGTGAGGAGCAAGGGCAACCTCTGGAGGAGCTTACAACTATACTAACACAAACATTGCATGATGCAGCAGCAGAGGCATACCCACACACCCACTCTAAGCTGAGACGGCGTTTTGGGAGCATGCCCCAAAACAGCTGGTATGATGAGGAGTGCCACAAAACTAGAGCCTGGGTTCAAAGGGAGGTGCTTTTGGGGGACATCACTCATAGACAGTCACAGATTGCCTTCCGACGTCTAGTGCGGCGGAAGAAGAGGGTATTTTTGGCTCTACTAGAACAGGATCTATATCAACTATTATTGAGTCAAGACTCAGGTGAGACATGGTCACTCTTTCATGAGCACTCCTCCCCTCCTGCCATGACTTCTACAGAGGCCTGGGGCCAGTATGCGTCATCTCTGTACACAGTTCTTGGACAGTCGCCACTTCCCGACCACCCCAAGCCATGCCCACACACATGTGCTTTGTTCACCGCTGAGCTGGTGAAGAAGGCCATTGATAGGATGAGGACTGGGAGAGCATATGATCATGATGGCTTAGTGGTTGAGCATTTTATACATGCCTGATACTGGAGTTTATCTACTATTGTACCTATCTTCAAGTCAGGAGACCCTATGGAGCTTGGGATTTATCGCACTATCATGATTGGACACACATTGGCACGTTGTACGCATCCATTCTTGCGCAGCAGCTGAGTAGAGGGAGGGTATACGCGCAACTGGGGGTTGGCAAGGTTCAAGAGAGGTTTTTCTACTCTTGACCACATTCTGACACTCAGAGCCATTATTGAGGAGGGCAGATCACATGGGAGACGGATCTATTGTAGCTTTGTGGACTTCCGCAAGAATCAAGAATTTCGTACGTTTTGCCACATCATCAGCTCCGCAAAAAGCGGGATTTCCGTACACTGTGCCGCATCACCCTGTCAACGCGTTTTGCGGCGGAATTTCCAGAAGTCCGTACGGTATGCCATGTCAACATGTCAGCGCATACTGCAGGTCCACGTCAGTGTGTATGTATCTGGGGCAATGCCACGTCACCAGTTTGTGACAAGAGGCTTCTCCATGTCTCCCCATCCATCAGTGCGACCCGATCTCCCGTGATGGTCCAATGAATGTCACAAAATGGTGACGTGGCAAACCCTAACACACATACACACTCTTTGTTGGCAAATGGTGACGTGGCTGCAGAGAACCCACATGGACACGTGGCAAGCTGTACGGACGCCAGCGCAAAACGCGACGCAGTTTGCGGAGTTCCGTACTATTGACGTGGCAGGATGTACAGCAGTGCAGGGACAGCTTTTGGGCGGTGCTTTTTGGCTACACCATGGCAAAGAGAAAGCCTTTTTCTTTTTGCTACGCAATTCTACAAGAGAGAAAATTTGCTTTATTCTACGTAATTCAACGATTGATCGGCGACGCAACAAAGATGATCTTAATTTTGCAAGGACCCGAAAATGGAAAAATATATGAGCAAGACCTCTTTGGAGGAGGTGCACGCGCAGTGGCAAAAAACCACAAAATCACTCCCAAAATCCGCTCTCAAGAAACCTCCTACTCCCAAGAAGTATACACAGAAGGAATTAGCAGAGGTGGTTGATGCACGAATTGCTCAGCTTTTTGACGCGCAAAACAAAGCTAAAAAGCAGAAGAAAGGCACTGACTTCCCACGTTATTTGGGTCATCAGTCTACTTTTGAAAAAGCAAGAAAGCAGAAGAAGCGTGTTCGATTTGAAGGAGTACCCAGTTCTTCTTCTTCTCTTCTTCTTCTTCTTCTTCTGATAGTTCTTCCAGTTCATTTGATTCGAGCGAAGAAGACCGAAAAGGCAAAAAGCGAAGCAAAAAGCAACGCTTCGGAAAGGGCAAGAAAAAGACAAAGATGTCTAAATCTCGCCCCGTGAGTGACAGTTCTACAGAGGACTCGTCTTCCTTTGCTCTTCCGACGTGATGTATCCTCCTAAAATTTCATCTGGAGTAAGCTTAGGTTTATCAATTGTGTTAGCCTTACCCTTAGGTTCATTGGAAGAATTCTTTTCTGAGAGACTATTGAAAGATTGGTTAGAAGAGTTACCGTTCTTACCATTCTTACCGTTCTTACCATTCTGAGAGTTCTGAGAAGTCTGCGAGGTACTTGTGGAAGTCTTGTTCTCCTTAGGCTTTCCCTTGTTGTGCTTCATCTCTTGTCCGAGAGCAATCGCTACTGCCTTGTTGAGATCGATTGGATCGAGCACCTCGACATCGTACTTGATATACTCGTCCAATCCGTAAAGGAATGCCTCTTTGCGCTCATCATCCGACTTGCGTAATTGGGTACCTAGCTGCAAAACACGATTAGAGAAAGACATAACCAACATACCATTTTTCTTGAGAGCGCACCAATCGTCCTTCAATCGTGCGAGGTACTGAGGTGGCATAAACCGCGCCTTGAGCTTGTCTTGGAAATCAGCCCAATTGAAGGAAAGGGGCGTGAATTTGTTGGCTTCCTCTAGGTGCGCGGCTAACTGTGCCTCTTGCCATGCGTGGTACCAATTGATGGCATCACCGGCAAGGTACATAGCTGCCGTCAAAACTTTGCTATTTCCTATCTTCTTAGTTGTCGCAAAATAAGCATTAAATTGATGCAACCAAGAATGAATAACCGTAGCATCCATCTTACCATCATACTTACTGAAAGTCAACTTCTCTGTGACTGGGTTGTTGGATTCCGCATCCCGGCTTGCGCCACTTGAAGAACTACCAACATCTTTGGCTGGTTCAGACTTTGAGGCAAGAACTTGTCGAACCAATTCTTGAGTGCGTAGATCTCTTTGAATCTCACGATCAGCCTCAAAGGCCGCTCGTCTTGTTTCGGCTTCCTCCTTTCTTTGTGTTTTTCTTTCTTTTCGTTCGTCGCACTCGCGTTCCAAGGCAATGCAAGTCGCTTCTTGTTTGGCCATCATGTCCATCATCGACTTGACCATCGCCTCCATAGGATTTGGACAATTCGTGGCGTAGATGAGGAAGGGGGAGGGTCGGAAAAACCCTTTGGCGGGAAAAATTCTTCGTCGCCTCTCTCATGCTCATCACTGGTATGCGAAGTATCCATTCCGCTTCGGGTGATGACCATGCACTGAAGTCTTCGGTTCTTATGGGTTCTTGTGGTCTTGGGTTTTAAGTTCACAAGGAACTTGGGTTCTTAGGGGTCTTGGTTCTTGAGGTTCTTGCGGTTCTTGAGGTTCTTGAGGGTTTTCTTTCGCTTGCAATCTGTGTTTTAGAAGGATCTTCTCTTCACCCGAGTTATGCTCTTTTCCGCTGGCGCACCCCTTAGCGGCCTTGCGCTCACACCAAGGTTGCTTTTTCCCACCTCACGTCGATTGGCCGGCCACTAAGTGCACAGTCCGCTCTCAATGAGTGAAAAGAGGCACAAGGGGAGGCTGGACAAGCCCTTCTTTCTTGGGTTCCTGTCACTCTTCAAAAACACGATTAGGAATCGACACGCTCAAGCGAACTTGGGTTCGTGCGACCGCAACAAGCAAAAAAATCCTTGTGATTCTTGTGGTTCTTTCCTTGAGTGATACAGAACACTGTCAAAGCTCTGATACCAATGTAAGGTGCAGCGAAATGAATGTTTGAACTTTGCTCAAGATAAGTGCTCCGAACTGTGCTCAAGGTTCCTTTTGTTCTTATGGAAGATAGAGCCTTCCGTTCTTAAATGAGAGAGTGCAATGATCACAACAAGGTGAATGGACATTGTGCGTGCAAGTGTATGAGACTGAGAGATAGAGAGAGAAGAGAATACGACACCAGAGACATAAAACCCTCCTCCGAAGGCCCCACTCTCGTCGACGAGAGTGGTCTACTATTGATTGCACAAACTGGTACAAACTGGATGCATGTGACTGATGCAAGTCTACGCTAGATCGATGGCGACGACGGGGATGGCGAGACCGATCTAAGAGCTGAAAACTGATGCTTCCTATCTGCTGTCCAAAAACGCTAATGGCTAAATTCTGTCGCCGATTTGCTGCTGTACCAAAAACGCTGATGGCTGAAATGTTCTGGCACCAAAAACGCTGAAATGGGCTGGTTCTTAATGGCTGAAAACTGCTGGTCTTTAGGGCTGAAAACTGCAGGTTTTTAGGGTTGGTCAAGGCTGGTATCTAATGATGCTTGTTGTTGAAAACGCCATGCACAAAAGGGGTCGATGGTGATTCTGCGAACGCTAGGGCTGCGATGCCTTCCTGGATGAAAAACGCTAGCAGACTAGAGATCTCTGGCGATGCTTGCTTGGAGGGAAAAACGCCAAAGCTTGAGGTTATCCTGGCGATGGAACTTGATGAAAAACGCTAGGGACTGAAGTTCTTGCTTGGAGGAGAAACCGTCACCAAGGTTCTTGCTGAGAAGTTGCCTGTTGAGCACTGGTGCTCCTGCTGCCTCTTCTGCCAATAAGTGCTAGTCTAGGTTTGCTTATATACAAACTTACTCAATTTGCCCTACCTACTTTCCAACAAATGTCACTTAAAAATAATTAGTGAAAAATGTCAAAAAATAGGAAAAATAGGCTAAATGCACTGGAAAATTCCCCTGAAGGATTCTGATGGATCCGATGGGAATGCTTATGATCATGCTGTGTGCAACCAGAGGATATGCATCTACACTAAGTGCCTGGGCATGCACGGTCTACGAACAGACTCACAAAAGTGCCAGAACACTTGCTAATCTAGACTGACTGGACTAACGGAACCCTTGTCGTGTTGTAGCTTGTCCACGGACACATAGGGTTGGATGTGTCACGTGACACTTGGGTCTACCTACAGAGATCCAAGATCACTGCTTGGAACAAAAGTCAGCTTCCATTCAGGAGTTGATGAGTCATGTGAAATGGGGTTTTGCCATTCACTCAGGCAATTTGACCTACCCCACTGATGAGATCATGACACAAAGAGCTAAACAGACTTCAACAAATGAAAGTAGAAAGAGGAAGAGAAACCTAGAAAAGAAAGATGCACGACCCAAGCTTACTCCTCAGGAGCGGGCTCGCTACAGCAGGGAAGGGAAGTGCTTTGGATGCGGGGAAACTCGACATATCTCCGCGAAGTGCCCTAAAAAGGCACAGAGAGAACAGAACGACAAGGAGACGAAAGTCCTCAGAGTTTGAGAGCAGCTGAGGAACGTGGAAGAAAAGGCAAGATGAAAACAGGACTAGTTCCAATTGCGTGGGTACCGCTCCCAACACGGTGGACGAGAGTACAGAACTTTGCCGAGCTTGGGGCAAAGTGAAAGACCAAGAAGTCCTGATCTTCTTTCATGGAGGAGCCAAGGCCAACTTCATTTCATCGGAATTGGCGGTGTGAGCGAGATGGAAACACACAGAACGCCTCTATAATGACCCGACACACACTCTTGGGATGATATACACACACACTATGGGGCACCACTCGGCTTACAAAACCCACCTGGCCGAGACAGGGAACACATCGATGGAGTGAGAGGAGAGATACTACCCACTTATCCACTCCACATAGACACACACACACACACACACAACCAAAAAAACTCAGCTCAAAAGAGGAGAATTTCTGATGTTTAGATACACTGAGCTTGGGCCAACACCAATGGGGCAAATAGCTCACACAATATGGGTAAAAGATGCCAGATACAATCACAAATTGGAGTAAAAGCTTTGCTCATAGGAGAAACTTACACAGCCAAAACAGCAGAAAAACGGTGAGGAATTTGGCAAAATGGACAGCGCCATCGCATCCGGAACGGCCCAAAACCCAGCCTACAATGTCAAAGATTTCAAATCCGACCTCAGATGAGCAGTTTAGGGCCAAAACAAGCTCCAAAAACAGCAAAAACACAGTTGCGGTTGTTCCTCGTCTTCTCTCCACGTTTTCTCTGGTCTTCTCTCCGTTTTTTCAGTTCCCACACTTAGCTTTATTACTTGGGCACCCTTGGCCTTTTAGATGACCTCAAACGGACCCCGAACAGGCCAAAAACTGACCTGGCGGTGCATAGTTGTCATGTTTTTGCATCCATCCGCACACCTGGCACTCAACTTTTTTCAATAATGCATCTCGCCACCACGTGAAGTGGCCCCAAAATATGGTCCTCATGATGACCTTTCTGCATAATTATCACAAGAAAACATCCACGTTGTGCTTGTACTTCTCCACGTGCAAGTATTGACCCCATTCGACCTCCTGACGCCACTAGATGCCATCTTGATGCACCTGCTTACCTCATGTCGTCGGCCCGCGAATAGCTTCCTCAAGAAGTTTTACGCGCTATCAACTCCTCATTATTGTAGAAAAAACACACTGGTACTGGTGATAGTGAAAATCGATGCACTATGTACATGTTGTCCTACATGTACACATGTGGGCCCCACGTAACCACCTGGCTCTGGAAAATGGACAATCCTTTATTTGATGCACCATGTATGGGTATGTACATATGCGCAATCACTTCTTCCAAAAAACTCCTGACATAATTTGCCTATCCCCTAGCCTACTAAATCATTCATGATCAGCAGCAGCAAAAAGAGATATGAGACTCGCCGCGTCACAGGTCTCCTTACTTGTTCCACAGACAGCTCATCTTGCTCCACCATCATTAACCAGGCATTATATAATTTAAGACGCAATCCATTTACCCTTGACTTATGTAGAATCTCATCCAGGTTAGCCAACTGATATGTACCATTTGGAAAACACTCCACTACCTTGAGAGGGCCTTCCCACTTAATTTGAAATTTCTTTTGGAAGGTGTTGTCCAGCTTACTGTTGTAGCGCAAAACCAAGTCATGCTTCTTGATACCCTTACCTTTGACCTTTTCATTTATCTTTGCCAAAGCCTTATCATGCATCTGCCCATAATGTTCCAATGCACTCATCTTATCCAGCTAAACCTCTTGTGACTGTAAGAGTCTCTCTTTGAACGCATCACTAGGCGGCCCAAGCAACTTTTCTAAGATCTTGACAGCAGGCAACTCTACCTCCACAGGCAATAGTGCTTCCTTTCCATACACCAAATGAAATGGAGTAAACCCTGTACCTGTCTTCACCGAAGTATGGTAAGTCCATAATGCACTAGGCAATTCCAAATCCGATTTCTTTCCTTGGTGCTCTGTCACTTTCGAAAGGATTTGTACCAACTCACCATTGAATCTTTCATTTAAGCCATTACACTGCGGGTAATAAGGAGTGGTATGCTGGTGCCTAATCTTCATCTTCGCGCAGAAAAAGTCTAGCAGTGATAGCCGTTTTTCGGCTCTTTGTAATTGCCACAGTGAGTTACCTCACCCTACCAAAATCACCCAAACACTATGGCTATCCCTACCATTTCACTGTATATAGATGCGTGTGAGTTAGGGGACTTTTCCCATATCTCCTTACTGAAATAAAAAACCCTCAATTAGCTAGTCATTGGGCTAGTTAAGCCAAAAAAATAAAAAATATAAGTATATTATGGCCCATGCGTATGTAAATATTTCTTTGTATATAGGGCCTGAATAAAATATTTTTTCATAATTATTTTGGTATTTATTTAAATATTTCTACCTAGGTGTGTGTTATTTATGCTCTGTACATTGCCTCACCATTACCACAATTTTTCTTACCATTTTTCATACTCTTTATTCCATATAGAAATATTTTCATGTAAGCTTCTCTTATATTTGGTGTAACTCCACCCCAAAAAAAATCCAAAAAAACTAGTTTTATTTATGTGTATATTTTTTCACTATTGTGATTTTTCCCTTCCTACATCTATTTTGTTTTTTTCTAAAAAATTAGAACACCAAAAATATTTATCTTTTTATGATAGCCTCATAATGAAAAGATTTCTTTTGACCCCTTTATATTTTTTCCACTTATATTATTTATATTTGACATGTACATATTTTTTAGACCTCTCAATATTTGATTTTCTTAGTTGTACTATTCACTTATATCCTAATCTCAACAATATCTTCAATTATAGACCTACCAAATAAGGTCAAGGGTAGGTGGCATGCATACATGCACTATGGAGGGCTCACTCTTGGAGGTATTCAAAAGAATCATCCAAAGAAGGACCCCACAAGGACCTTGTGCAGTGGAAAAAAACGGTCGGTTTTTCTGAATTTTTAAAGTTCACTTGCTCTCCGAATTTGAAAAGGTGATACAAACAAAAGTTGTAGCTCGTGGGCTGAACTTTTGCCTCAAATTTTTTCATATTTTTTTGAGCTACGAGCTGTGAGCTATGATTTTATTAGTGGACCCCAGTTTTCCCATGCTATGCAGCCACACTCTCTCTTCCACTTTATCATTTTCCTCTTTCACACACACTTCTCTACTCATCATCCCCACCTCTCTCACCACTCCTCTCTGCACCCTACTCACCTTCTCCTCAACCTTGAAGAATAAGAGAAACCATGGTGAACTCATACCTCCCACACACAATTCCATTCCAAAATTGACCACCTAGTCTCATTTTTCCTCCTCCAATTTACCCATATCTATCAAAAAAACCACAAAATTCAGCCTCTTCTCTTAAAAGACAACATCATGGTGGTTGATTACTCAGCTTCAATTACCTTGTCTCTCAATTACCTTATCTATCAAAAAAACCACAAAATTCAGCCTCCTCTCTTAAAAGACAGCATCATGGTGGTTGATTACTCAGCTTCAATTACCTTGTCTCTCAAGGAAGGTCAAGAGTGGAGAAAAAATGTACCGTCAAAGCTAGTGGACCGTCAACAAGCGTCAAAATTGGCCCTACTCAAGACACTTGGAGCATCAACCTTGTAAGAAATCCACCTTTTCTTACCTCTTAAGAGTTTTTCTTCCTTATTTGTATCCTACATGGATACTCCCATTGTAAATATCCAATTCCATTTGTAAATTAATACTAACTCTACTAACACTAACCCACTATGAAAAGTCCTATCACCTCCATTTCTCTCCTCTCTCTTTCCCCACCAACTTCTTGATAATTCCAAGCAAAAGAAATTAGATAAATTGCTGAAAATCTAACCCAACCATGGTTAGAGGAGTAACCCTAGCCTTCAAAATTGCTATAAAAGGAAGGTGTAGCTAGCACAAAAGGGAGAGCCATAAGCAAGAGCACTATGCTATAGCTTGAGAAGCCAAGCTCAACCTCTTTAGAAGGAGCTCTTGAGTGGAAGCTCATTGTCTTATGCATGTGCATGTGTTGTAATAGGGGATTAGCAAGGGAACTCTATGCCATTGTAAGAGAGAGAGTGATCATTCAATTGAGAGTAGGAAATCTATCATTTCTCCTACTAGTGTAAGCCCAACATTTGCTGAATCAAGGAGAGTGGATTTGGACTAAGCTTGGATACTTTGTCTCCCTTCCAACGTGAAGTAATGGACAACAATGATGCGTAAGTGTCTTGGTGTTTTTTGTTAAGTTCTTGATAGCTTGTCTCTGGTGTTGTCATCAATCTAGCCATAAATCCCACATACTGTAAGAGGGCGACAGGGTGGAGAGGACTCCCCTGGCCTTAAGACAGTGATTGGGGTGGCTTTTCTTGTGATGTGTTGTGGTGAAATTTACGCAAGCTATGTGGAACAAATACTAATCTCACTTTGATTTGTCATGACAGATTTGTAAGAAGGTATTAATGCAACAAGCACCCCCTCCCCCTTTCTCTCTCTTTCTTAAATATATAGTTGTGTTTGCTTGATCATTGCCGATACGTTTCAAAGCAGCCCGAGCACCATCTCTCTCTCTCTCTCTCTCTCTCTCTCTCTCTCTCTCTCTCTCTCTCTCTCTCTCTCGTGTTTTAGTGTATGGGAGTGTTCCATTGGTGTTAGGGTTAGTGTAAAGTCCTTGCTTGTTTGTGGGTTGCTCTAACGATTCTCCTCTTTTGCGTCCTAGTTCGCTCTTAAACTAGGTGGTGCCCCTTGTGTAGTTGGGATTTCGCTGGGGGTTTGTTGTTTTGGTTTGTGTTGTATTGTGCCCCAGCCCCATTGAGCAGCACGGGAGCCTTGAAGGGTGTCTAGAGGTTGCTCTTCTTCTTGCCCGCCCCGGACCGCCTCAAATTGGTGCCCCCACGGAGGAAAACAACTCGTGTATGTTTTTGTGTAGGATCAACTTTTAGCATAGTCAAGTAGTTTGCATGAATCACGAGAGTTTGTATGATCCTTTCATTCCCATTGCAAGGCAAAAGGTACACATAATTGTTAGTACTAAGTTGCAATTTCAACGTGTAATTCGTAGAATTTTAGGTCCTCTTAGGTTGGCCGAGATAAACGCTTCAGTAAATCCTTTTATTTTGCCTCTCATTAGGTACGACCTTAGTTTGGACGTCTATATTTTTGTTTTGTTTTAAGCATTAGGTCATGCATAGACCATGGATAATGACCCAGGAATAGAGGTTTTCCCCTTCCATTTCACTCCACACATTAGAATAAACATTGCAATTAGTAGAAAAATCCATTTTCAACAACGTATGGTGTTCATGTTTGGTGCCCAAAGAGTAAGAGAAATTCTCGCGTCACCAAACCCTGTCATCCTACCTCTCATTGATTATCATAGGTCATTTGATGTGAATATTTTTATTTTGTTGTAGAATAGATTGCAATTTAGAGAATATTATTGTGTAGATCTTTTAAAGAAAGAAAAAACAAAAACGTGTCACTTTGAAATCAATTCAATGGAGAGCCAACGCCAAATGTCTAGATATCCTCTTTTCTTTGGAGAGCCTAGAGAGGATGCAGAATTATTTTTAGCAAATTTCAAGATGTCTTGCCGTATCAAGAGGATAGTAACCGATCAAGAACGTGTAGAAATGTTTGAGATGGTCCTTAGGAAAGATGCTAGTACTTGGTTTGACTCTTTGCCTGAGGAAGTTAAGGGGGATTACACAGAAGTTTTGAATCGTTTTAAGAGATACTTCTTTGATCCCCAAAACACTCAAAAACTATGGCAAGACATTGTTTCTCATAAGCAAAAAGACTTAGATGACTACTACTTGTACAAAGCAAGAGTTTCTACGTCTTTGGGCTCTATGGATACGAAATGTTGCTAACCCTGGTGATGGTGCAGAATTTTTAAAGAAGGAGAGGTTCATAGCCGGACTCTTTCGTGACCTTAAGGTAAAAGTTGAGGCGGGTGCACCTGCTACTTTTGATGCAGCGGAAACTAGGGCTATTGAGAAGTATAGGAAACTCAAGTGCTTAAGGGGAGAGGTTCCAATAGAAGGTCTTAGACCCAAAGGTAAGTCACAAGCATCAACATCTAGGGAGCTTCCTGAGGTAACGGCGGAAGTAATTGAGAAGTTAAACGAATCTTTAAGCAGCCTGTCAATTCACCTTGCACAAGCTGTAGGTCCAAAGGGACAAGCAAAGAAGTCTGAAGAGCGAGATCCACGACCTAGGAGAGTCTTGCAATGTTGGAATTGCGGAGAGTCTGGACATGGGATGTATAATTGTCCTTGGCCCCGTGGGGAGCCAGGGAGACCTAACTTGAATTACCCAATGATGAATGCAGGTGAAGGAACTGGTCAACAACCAAGGCTTCTACAAAGGCCAAATGGACCAAGACCACCTCCACAAGGGGTAGAAGGAGTTCCACCTTTGCAAGATCCAAATGTGCATGTGGTAGAGGTGACAAATTCAAATGAGGTTGACATGGAAGCCAATGGCATTAAGCGTGGCCGAGGAAAAGGTAAAGAGAAAGAAGGAGTCACATCACAGAGTGACCATGGACAAGGCAAGAAGGCAAAGGAAACCAAGGGAACCAAGAGGACTCGACGTCGTATCAACCTCCAAGACTTCCCTCTTGGACATGGTATGGCTCCGTACAACTTGTTGGAAGACATGAGAGGTAAGGGTCCTGATATTTCATGGCCTCAATTTCTTGCATTATGTCCACAAGTTAGGAGGGATTTAACAAGGGCAGTTAGCACTAGGAGAAAGGTAAAAGAGAGTGTGCCTGTTGTAAAAATTGCACAAGCTGAAATGAATGAGGACATTACACCGGTGCTAAACTGTTACATCAAAGGAAGATTGGTTAGGAAAGGTCTAGTGGATGGGGGTGCACAAATTTGCATCATGACAGAGGGACTCATGCAAAGACTAGGCATGCACATCCATGAGACACCTGAAATCAAAGTCAAGATGGCAAACAATAGCAAGGCTAGGTGTGTAGGCATTTGTAAAAATGTCTTTGTAGAGGCCTTTGGCATTAAGAAAGCGGTGGATTTTTATGTTATGTCGACCAAGGGAAGTGGTTATCCATTTATCCTAGGAAGACCATGGCTAATGAAAATGCGAGCTTTGCAGGATTGGGAGAGTGGGAAATTAATTTGCAGGAATGACAATCATAAGAAGGTTGTCTTTGACATGAAGGAGCAACGCCAAGAGGAGCTCCATGAAGAATCATCTCAAAGTGAGACGGAAGAAGGTTGGACCGATAGCACTTCAGAAGAAGAAAGTAGCAGCAACATTACTGAAGAGGAGTCTTCCATCGAAGTCATGGGGGTAAGGTTTAAGCCAAGCAACCAAGAGACCTCTTGTCAAGGCTTGGAGGAGGTAGGTCCTCAAGAGAACGAAGGTGTTCAAGATGAAGGGATGCTGGAAGGTATGCTATCAACAACACTTACAAAGGATGAAAGAGAGGAGTTCAAAAGTGTGCTAAGGAAGTTTCCTAGGCTTTTTGCTAAAGACTACACCGACGTGCGTGGGGTAGATGTTGTTCAACACAAGATTGAGTTAAAGCCTGAGGCCACACCTAAAGCTCAGAAGCTACGAAGGCTAGGAGTTATAAAGGAACAGGCTCTACTCAAGGAGGTAAGGAAGCTTTTAGCAGCAGGTTTCATTTATCCAGTGGAGAATTCAGAGTGGGTCTCTCCTGTTGTTGTCACTCCTAAGAAAAATGGAAAGTGGAGGGTGTGTGTGGATTACCGTCCACTCAATGAGGCAACAAAAAGAGATCACTTTCCCCTCCCATTTCAGGATGAGATACTAAATGAGGTAGCTGGTCATGAGAAGTACACTGTGTGTGATGGCTACTCAGCCTACTTTCAAATAGGTATCGCATTGGAAGATCAATTGAAAACAACCTTTATCACTCCTTGGGGTTGTTATACTTTTAGAGTCATGCCATTTGGTCTGACAAATGCTCCTGCAACATTCCAACGTTTCATGAACATGGTGTTTCAAGCATTCTTTGGAAAGTCAATTAGGGTGTTCATTGATGATTTCTGCATTTATAGCTCAAAATCATTGCATCTACAAAGGGTAGAAGAAGGTTTAAAGAAGCTCTACGACATGGGAGGTCAACTCAACCCCGACAAGTGCCACATAGGTGAGGATGAAGTGATCTTGCTCGGTCACAAGGTTTCCTATAAAGGCATTGAGGTGGATCCTTCAAAGGCAAAGGCTCTTATTGAGCTCCCATCACCGAAGAGTCTTAAGGAGGTCATCTCTTTCATTCAGAAGGTGAAGTATATGTCACGCTTCATTCACTTAGCCTCGGAGTTGCTTCATCCTTTGCAAAAGTTGACACAACAAGTAGAATTTACATGGTCTGATAAGCTTGAAGAGTATTTTTGTAACATTAAAGTCATTTTGTCAGAGCTACCAACACTCATGCCTCCTTGTTGGGAGTACACATTCTTTGTTAGCTCTAGTGTTGGAAGGGAAACAATTGGTGCAGTTTTGTTACAACAAGATCCCTATAGTACCAGGGTGCGGCCCATCTACTTTGCTAGTAGGGTCATGAATGCTTTAGAGAGAGGCTACACGGAGGCAAAACTCATGATGCTTTCTCTCATGTTTGCGATAAGGAAGTTTAGATCCTACTTGCTCCCAAAACCTTTTGTAATCCTCACCGCAGAGAATTTGTTCCCTTGGGTGTCATCTCAAATGAATCTTAGTACTAGGATCTCAAAGTGGATTATGGAGTTGCAAGAGTTTCAATACTCTTTCAAGGTAGAAGATAGTGTGCGTGCACAATTGGCAGGGATTCTCACTTATAGGGTGCATGAAAAGGAGATTAAGGTGCCTGAAGTAAAAACCCTACCATTGCCACCACCAAAAAGTATTCCTAATGCTTTTACCTTGTTCTTTGATGGAGCTTTTCGTCGAGCCACAGGAAAAGCAGGGGAAGGGCTAGTGTTGCTCAACCCAAGTGGAGAGGTGGTCATGAAAGAGAAGGTCAATCTACCATGTTCAACTAGCAACAATGAAGCAGAATACGACACACTACTTCATGGTTTGAAGATGTGCATTGGCCAAGGGATAAAACGTCTCATGGTAAAGGGAGATCCACTTCTCATTGTTAAACAGATTTTAGGCATTTGGGCATGCAAGAATGAAAGCTTAAGGACAAAAGTTCATGCCATTCGTAGGATGTTTAATCAGTTTGAAGAAGTGCAACTATATCATATTCCGAGGAAACAAAATGAGGATGCCGATTTACTTGCACAACAAGCAGTTACATGTGTTGAGAGAGAAGTGCAGGTCATCATGGTGGCAGCAGCTGCCAAGCAACCGAGATACCAGGGATTGGAGTCATTGGCTCCCATTATTGGCTACATTTTGGAGGGTGAGTTTCCACAAGACTTCACGAAGGCTCAGAAGAGGAGACTCATGAAGAAGGCAAGTTTCTATCTCTTCCTAGAAGGCTCCCTCTATCAAAGAGGGAAGGATCAAGTGTGCAGAAGAGTACCAACTATCGAGGAAATTACATCCATTCTAAAAGGTTTGCATGAAGAGGCATGTGGTGGTCATTTTGCCCAAGAATCAACTGTGAAGAAGATTTTGCTTGCGGGGTATGTTTGGCCAAGCTTGCATGTGGATGTTCAACATTGGTGTAAAAGCTGTCACAATTGTCAGATAAATGGAAATAGAAGGTTGGTGCATGGCCCAAGGCAAATAGTGCTTGCAAATGGACCCTTTGAAAAGTGGGGCATTGATGCTATGGGTCCTCTGCTTAGGACAAAAAATGGTAAACTCTACATTCTAGTGGCTGTAGACTATATGACTAGGTGGGTGGAAGCTCAAAGTGTGGCAAGAGTGAATGAGAGGACAGTTAGCAAGTTTGTGTACAATCACATTTGTTACAGATTTGACACACCTTTGGAGATTGTTTCTGATAATGGTCCAGGGTTTAGGAAGGGCTTGCTCACAGAAGTTTGTGAAGAGCTTCACATTCTACATCGTCATAGCACACCGTACTACCCACAGTCAAATGGTTTGGTGGAGAAGGCTAATGGTGTCATTGCAGGAACCATTAGAAAGATGGTGCAAAACAAAACAAAATTATGGGATGACTTCTTGGATGGTGCCTTGTGGGCATATCGAACCACATATAGGGAAGCCACGGAGTTCACACCATTTCACTTGGTCTATGGTCAAGAGGCTTTACAGCCAATTGAACTAAACATTCCAACAATGCGACTTCATGGCAAATCAGCACAAGATGATCAAGAAGCATGGATGGATCGACTTCTTACCTTAACTGAGCTTGAGTGGAAAAGAGAAGCAGCATACGAGTGCTATAAGAGGAAAGCCACACAGACAAAGGAGAAGCTTGACAAGAAACTGAAAGACAAAGGCATCAATGAAGGAGATCTTGTGCTAAGGTATGACAATCGACTCGATAATCGTTTTGATGCCAAGTTTGAAACTACATGGCAAGGGACATACATAGTCAAGAAGGCTTTCAATTCTAGTTACTATCAGCTTATGGACTTGAATGGTAAAGAGCACTCCAGGAAGGTAAACGGGTATCGCTTGAAGCCCTATTTGAGTCGCCTTCTACCAAAGAATCTACCAAAGATCTGTCCATAGGCCGTTGTCTCATGTAAGTATTGTTACATGAAGCATGAGTGTAACTCTAGCCAAAATTCCAAAGGGCCAAACTATAAAGATCTTGTCAAGGACTCTGAAGCACTGTCTTTCGAAAAGATGCTCTATGATGGTACATGAATATACCATCATCCAGGGAGAGGGCTAATGATAGCCGTTTTTCGGCTCTTTGTAATTGCCACAGTGAGTTACCTGACCCTACCAAAATCACCCAAACACTGTGGCTATCCCTACCATTTCACTGTATATAGGTGCGTGTGAGTTAGGGGACTTTTTCCATATCTCCTTACTGAAATAAAAAACCCTCAATTAGCTAGTCATTGGGCTAGTTAAGCCAAAAAAATAAAAAATATAAGTATATTATGGCCCATGCGTATGTAAATATTTCTTTGTATATAGGGCCTGAATAAAATATTTTTTCATAATTATTTTGGTATTTATTTAAATATTTCTACCTAGGTGTGTGTTATTTATGCTCTGTACATTGCCTCACCATTACCACAATTTTTCTTACCATTTTTCATACTCTTTATTCCATATAGAAATATTTTCATGTAAGCTTCTCTTATATTTGGTGTAACTCCACCCCAAAAAAAATCCAAAAAAACTAGTTTTATTTATGTGTATATTTTTTCACTATTGTGATTTTTCCCTTCCTACATCTATTTTGTTTTTTTCTAAAAAATTAGAACACCAAAAATATTTATCTTTTTATGATAGCCTCATAATGAAAAGATTTCTTTTGACCCCTTTATATTTTTTCCACTTATATTATTTATATTTGACATGTACATATTTTTTAGACCTCTCAATATTTGATTTTCTTAGTTGTACTATTCACTTATATCCTAATCTCAACAATATCTTCAATTATAGACCTACCAAATAAGGTCAAGGGTAGGTGGCATGCATACATGCACTATGGAGGGCTCACTCTTGGAGGTATTCAAAAGAATCATCCAAAGAAGGACCCCACAAGGACCTTGTGTAGTGGAAAAAAACGGTCGGTTTTTCTGAATTTTTAAAGTTCACTTGCTCTCCGAATTTGAAAAGGTGATACAAACAAAAGTTGTAGCTCGTGGGCTGAACTTTTGCCTCAAATTTTTTCATATTTTTTTGAGCTACGAGCTGTGAGCTATGATTTTATTAGTGGACCCCAGTTTTCCCATGCTATGCAGCCACACTCTCTCTTCCACTTTATCATTTTCCTCTTTCACACACACTTCTCTACTCATCATCCCCACCTCTCTCACCACTCCTCTCTGCACCCTACTCACCTTCTCCTCAACCTTGAAGAATAAGAGAAACCATGGTGAACTCATACCTCCCACACACAATTCCATTCCAAAATTGACCACCTAGTCTCATTTTTCCTCCTCCAATTTACCCATATCTATCAAAAAAACCACAAAATTCAGCCTCTTCTCTTAAAAGACAACATCATGGTGGTTGATTACTCAGCTTCAATTACCTTGTCTCTCAATTACCTTATCTATCAAAAAAACCACAAAATTCAGCCTCTTCTCTTAAAAGACAGCATCATGGTGGTTGATTACTCGGCTTCAATTACCTTGTCTCTCAAGGAAGGTCAAGAGTGGAGAAAAAATGTACCGTCAAAGCTAGTGGACCGTCAACAAGCGTCAAAATTGGCCCTACTCAAGACACTTGGAGCATCAACCTTGTAAGAAATCCACCTTTTCTTACCTCTTAAGAGTTTTTCTTCCTTATTTGTATCCTACATGGATACTCCCATTGTAAATATCCAATTCCATTTGTAAATTAATACTAACTCTACTAACACTAACCCACTATGAAAAGTCCTATCACCTCCATTTCTCTCCTCTCTCTTTCCCCACCAACTTCTTGATAATTCCAAGCAAAAGAAATTAGATAAATTGCTGAAAATCTAACCCAACCATGGTTAGAGGAGTAACCCTAGCCTTCAAAATTGCTATAAAAGGAAGGTGTAGCTAGCACAAAAGGGGGAGCCATAAGCAAGAGCACTATGCTATAGCTTGAGAAGCCAAGCTCAACCTCTCTAGAAGGAGCTCTTGAGTGGAAGCTCATTGTCTTATGCATGTGCATGTGTTGTAATAGGGGATTAGCAAGGGAACTCTATGCCATTGTAAGAGAGAGAGTGATCATTCAATTGAGAGTAGGAAATCTATCATTTCTCCTACTAGTGTAAGCCCAACATTTGCTGAATCAAGGAGGGTGGATTTGGACTAAGCTTGGATACTTTGTCTCCCTTCCAACGTGAAGTAATGGACAACAATGATGCGTAAGTGTCTTGGTGTTTTTTGTTAAGTTCTTGATAGCTTGTCTCTGGTGTTGTCATCAATCTAGCCATAAATCCCACATACTGTAAGAGGGCGACAGGGTGGAGAGGACTCCCCTGGCCTTAAGACAGTGATTGGGGTGGCTTTTCTTGTGATGTGTTGTGGTGAAATTTACGCAAGCTATGTGGAACAAATACTAATCTCACTTTGATTTGTCATGACAGATTTGTAAGAAGGTATTAATGCAACAAGCACCCCCTCCCCCTTTCTCTCTCTTTCTTAAATATATAGTTGTGTTTGCTTGATCATTGCCGATACGTTTCAAAGCAGCCCGAGCACCATCTCTCTCTCTCTCTCTCTCTCTCTCTCTCTCTCTCTCTCTCTCTCTCTCTCTCGTGTTTTAGTGTATGGGAGTGTTCCATTGGTGTTAGGGTTAGTGTAAATTCCTTGCTTGTTTGTGGGTTGCTCTAACGATTCTCCTCTTTTGCGTCTTAGTTCGCTCTTAAACTAGGTGGTGCCCCTTGTGTAGTTGGGATTTCGCTGGGGGTTTGTTGTTTTGGTTTGTGTTGTGTTGTGCCCCAGCCCTATTGAGCAGCACGGGAGCCTTGAAGGGTGTCTAGAGGTTGCTCTTCTTGTTGCCCGCCCCGGACCGCCTCAGCAGCTTAGCTCTAAATCCTGGCCCCTTATCTGAAAGTAGCTCCAGTGGCACCCCAAACTTGCAACATATTTCATCATACACAAATTTTGCCACATCCTTTGCAGTGATTTGTTTTACTGCTATAGCCTCTGCCCATCTAGAGAGATAGTCCACTGCAGTCAAAATATAGCTTTTGCCCCTGCTTATGATAGATAATGGGCCTATTGCATCAATCCCCCACTTTTCAAACACATCAAACGCCATAATGGTTTTTCATAGCTCTGGCTTCAAAACTCTCTTCCCAAATGCTTGACACCTATTGCAAGACCTACACCAATGGTGAACATCCTTGTGCAGACTAGGCCATACATACCCCTCTTGCAAGATCTTATGCAAGGTTATCTTTAGAGCAAAATGGCCACCACATGCTCCTTCATGATTCTCTTCCAACACTCTATACAGCTCCTCCCGCCAAGGTACACGTCTCAACACAAGATCAGCCCCTTTCATGTACAAGAAATCACCAATCAATTTGTACATGTATGCTCTACACACAAAACCATACTTCTTAGACTTCTGAATGTCCTTTGGAATGATTCCTGTTAGCAAAAACTCCTCTTCTTGAGCCAAACTTTCTCGGGCATGATAAAGAGGTAAGTTGGACCTCAACACAAATAGCTCTCCAATCATGCCTTGAGCTGCTTCATGTGCCTCTCCATTTAGAGCACGTTCAATGTGTCTGATGCTCCACGCTTCAAACTTTTTTAACAGGCCTTTAATTCTAAAGCACATTTCCTTCAAGGAGCTGTTCTTGCTCTTCCACACACCCAGCACTTGCTTCACAACTAACAAGGCATCACCTTTTATGCTCAACCTTCTAATCCCCTGCTTCAAACAAATGTGTAATCCGGCTTCCAATGTAGCATATTCAGCCTCATTGTTACTATGAACATCCAATTTCAACCCTCTCTTGCATACTAGCTTCCCCTCTGGATCATAAAGTGCTATACCTCCTGAAGCCGCATCATGGCTCTTCCTGTATGAGCCATCAAAGAACAAAACATGTGCATTGTTGATATGTGGCACTTCTTCAACTACCTTTCTCACCACCTCTTCCTTTTGAACCCTCTCTTGCATACTAGCTTCCCCTCTAGATCATAAAGTGCTATACCCCCTGAAGCCGCATCATGGCTCTTCCTATATGAGCCATCAAAGAACAAAACATGTGCATTGCTGATCTGTGGCACTTCTTCAACTACCTTTCTCACCACCTCTTCCTTAACAAGAAGGGGATTCTCCTTGTAGGTCAACAAATCAGCTAGGGTAGCTCTTGTATTGTCTTCCACTAAAAAAGAGAACTCAAACTCTTGCAGCTCAATTACCCATTTCTTCACCACATTTGACATGTTAGTGTCATTATTTAACTGTGGCAAAAAGGCATAACTCGTCAAGAAAACAAAAGGTCGTGGTAGCAAGTAATGATGAAATCGTCGACAAGCAAATATTACACTGGCCATCACTAGCTCTACTTCCGAGAACTTTCTCTCTGCTACCAACTTCACTCGGCTTGCACAATACACTGGCCTCATATAATGGCTACCCTTCCCCTTTTGCAATAGCATGGCTCCAATGGCATCATCCCCTACTGATGGATTTACATAAAAAACTTTCTCCCAATCAGGAGCCTGCATTGCATGACTGACAACCCCCCTAACACCTCTTTGACCTCTTGAAACACCTCTTCGCACTTGTCATCCCATTGCAATGGATCATGCTTTGCCACTTGCTGTAATGGATAAAAGAGCTGCGAAGACAATGGAAAAAAACGTGCCATGTACTTCACTTTGTGTATAAAAGTTGCCAATTCTTTGTACTCGTAGGTGATGGAAGAAGAATAATAGACTTAACCTTGTCTGGATCAGCCTCAATGCCATTTTCTGACACCATATGGCCCAATAACTTCACCCTTGGCTGTGCTAAATGACATTTCTTTGGATTTAGTTGTCCTCCACATTCATCATATCGAGCTAATACCATCTGCAACTTCTCATGGTGTTCAGCCCTACTGCTGTAGACACAGAAGTCGTCCATAAAAGCTTTAACACAACTACCAATGAATGGTTCCAACACCCAATTTGCTCTCTCTTGATAGAAAGATGGTCCATTTGACAACCCAAATGGCAATACCGTATAGCAATAGCAACCCCATGGCGTAATGAAAGTTGTTTTTGTGCGGTCTTTAAGAGCAATCTTCAATTGAAAATAGCCTGAAAAACCATCACACACACTGTACCTCTCATAACCTGCCACTGAATCCAAGATCTGATCGATGAATGGAAGAGGATATGGGTTCTTCTTAGTGGCTGCATTTAAGGGCTTAAAATCTACACAAATCCTTCACTTTCCATCCTTCTTTGGACTGACTACTACCGGACTCACCCATCTGTGGTCTCCACAGGGACTATGAACCCTGCCTTCAATAACTTGTCCACCTCTTCCCTCAAGGCTTTCATTTGCTCTTGACCCATCCTTCTTAACCTTTGTCGCATTGTCTTAGCACCTTTAAGCTCTATATGCATCTCTTCGCCCTTGAACCCTCTGATCTTTTCATATGAAGTAATGAACAAATCAAGAAAACTAGTTAGCATGTGCAAATATATCTCCTTCTCTATAGTTGATATGTCTCTACTGATCATTTGTGTCATCAATTCCTGCTTCTTTAACAATTCAACCTTGGTTTGCATCATCCTTTCAATCACTTCATAAAGCCCTTCACTTTCATCTTCAACCTCATTTGCAAATGCGACTACACCAGACTCCTGGATTCCTTTGTCGATCAAAAGAAATGCAACATCAGCATCCTCATCACTGCTGGTAGTACTATCACTATCCTCGTCAGACACTGTGGAATAGTCTTCATCACTAGACTCATCCTCATCTTCATAGACATCCTCCAATCGTTTCCTTGTGTCCATATTATATAGCTTCTTGGCACCTGTCTTTCCATAAAGGCTAATCGTACCACGTCTCCAATCCTGAACAACTCCTACTGCACGTAACCATGGTCTACCCACTATAATAGGATATGCTCCCAACCCCGCTGGCATCACATGAAAATCAACCACTGCCTTTGCATCATATGCTTCCACTTCTAAGCTCTTTACAACACCCAAACATTTTACTTTCTGATGGTTTGCCAATCTGATCAGAAATCCTGACACCCCAGTCACTGTAAGACCCATCTTCTCAACGCATGAGTGTGTTATGACACATATTTGGGCTCCGCCATCAACATAACCTTGTCCCATATTTTTTCTTTTATGCCACACATCTACTATTGGGCAAATGTCTGGTAGCTCATCCATTGCCAACACCTTCACTGAACCTCTCTCTGACTCTTTCTCCATTGAGTTAACCATCCTCTTCCATTGTCACTTTAGCTTAGGTACCATCTCTATAAGCTGCCCAAAAGTAACATCTGCCTTCCTGCTTGTCAAATCCTCCTTCAAGTCATAGCTTAATTGCCCATCCCCTAGTGGAAAATCTCAAACATGAAACTTACGACGAGCCCTCCTTCTCCTCTTGGCCTTGACATCCTCGCCTTCATGGTTCTTTCCCTTCTTCTTACTAGGACCTGGGGCACTTTTTCCTTCCTTTTCCTTTGTGGTCCTCTTCCCAATAGGCATCACTAATGTATCCTCTAGCTTTGATGCCTTCTCCAAGGTGACTACACTTATCACTTTTGTCTTTCCCTTTTCTTCCTGGGTTAATCCACTAGTTCCTTCTTCTCCCTTAATTTCGATGCCATAATCATTTGACCTAGTTAGCACCTATCTTTGCAATGGATACATGTCTCCCCCCATCCTTGGTGGCTTATCACATTGTGGACTGATGTGGCCCAACTCTCCACAATTATAACATGTGGAGACGCCTCCAGAACCTACCATTGCTTTGTCCAACACCATTCCTAGGTCTTTCTTCACCTCCTGGCTGATTTGCAAACCTCCCTCGACCTCGATTATTTCCCACTTGGCCTAACATGTTTAGATTAAGATTCTTCATTAAATCTACCACTTGCCTCATGTCTTGCCTTAGCCCATCATCTTGTACAGATGTAGTGACCACTGCTGGCATAACCTGAGTAGTAACAGGAACCACTGGTTCGCGATGAACCCCTGGCATGCGACCTTGTAAAGAGTCCATAGGCTGAAATTCAGACCTCATGGCAAAGACTCCACCCCTAACTGGCTCATTTTCCTCAGCTTTCACTTTTTGTTCCTTGCCACCTCCAATGCATCTTCATATGTCATAGGCTTCTTTAGCTCCACTCTCCAGCGTATATTCTCCCAAAGACCAGCCAAGAACCTGTCCTTATTCATCATGTCAGGCGGGGATACTTGTGGTGCTAAGGCCTTGCACATCCGCTCCCATGCCAATGAAAACTTACGTATGTACGCATCTACTGGCTTACCTTCCTTTTGCACTAAAGCCTGTACTTCTTGCCACACTTTGTCAGGATCTTCTGTCTTCACAAACTCCACTTCCAATCCATACCTTAGATTGTCCCAACTCAATCTTACAGGTGGATCCGCCGCACGCAACTACTCTTCAAATGCTTTGGACCACACTCGTGCATCACTCTTTAAACAGATTTGAAGAAGACGTAACATCTGCTTCGGGTCATGAATCTGGTTTCTAATGCAGGCAACCTCCATCTTTTCCAAAAAGTCTTCTACATCTTCATCACTTCTTCCATGAAACTCCGGATAAGAGAAAGCCATGGCTACCCAAGTTACGATGCTTTGAGAACCCCTTTGAACACAGTGCAAGAACCCAAAACTTTTGACTGACTCAATTCCTAGAAACTTCAATGGAGCTCAACTTTAGATAAGGACAAACACATGCACATCAAATGAGTTTTCATAGTTAATCATCGGAATTACAACAGGCAAAGGACATTCCAGGATCTCTAGTAATCTTCTTGGCCCGAACATAAAGACTATGCGCTACTGAAAAAAAATCTTCCTGGACACATGAACATTTATCTGGATTCTTTGAGTTAAATGAAAAGGAGTGAATTGAGGGCCATTTTGATCATCCATTAAAGTCAACCATCCAGCTCCCAAGAAAGCATACCTATCTTATCCTTTGATTTTGTCAAAATTTCAGCAACATAACAACATGAATGGCTTAAAAGACCAAAAAACCAGCCATCATAACTTGGAAAAATTTTGACATAGTTTCCCCAGAAGTAGAGCAATGTGAACCCAAAATATAGATTGTATACGTATACATAAACTGCCAACAATAGAACCCGAGCATCAAGTAGGAATCACTAGTACATAGCCTATTGCGAGGTCACGAAAAGGATGCTCCAGCTACCTGTATCACCGAAAGGATCTCCACATTTGAGAATCCCCCAGCTCAATAAAACCTCACGCTATCGACCCTCACACGCAGGCTTATGCAAATCGCGTATAGTCAAGTCTCAGAAATGACTATCTTCCATACCAAGTCTCAGAAATGGCTGGGACTGGCAAATAAAACCAAGTATGGCTCCACAAAGGCATACAATGGCAGTTTCCACAAGTAACGTACAATACCAGTAGACAATGCGCTCAAACAGGCGCCAAATGATGCATACCCACAACAACTGCAAGTGACACCACTGCTAGTATATCACTGTGCTCCAGCTACCTGTACCTGTGTGAATCACCTATACCTGTACCTGTCCCTGTAACCTGTAACCTGTAGTCTGCAACCTGTAATCCCGAATCTCGAAGCTTGAAGCTCGAAGCAGAAGGTACTCAAAGAAGATCCTCCGTGGGGGCGCCAAAAGAATGTGAGCGAGATGGAAACACACAGAACGCCTCTATAATGACCCGACACACACTCTTGGGATGATATACACACACACTATGGGGCACCACTCGGCTTACACAACCCACATGGCCGAGACAGAGAACACACCGATGGAGTGAGAGGAGAGAGACTACCCACTCCACACAAACACACACACACACACACCCAAAAAAACTCAGCTCAAAAGAGGAGAATTTGTGATGTTTAGATACACTGAGCTTGGGCCAACACCAATGGGGCAAATAGCTCACACAATATGGATAAAAGATGCCAGATACAATCACAAATTGGAGCAAAAGCTTCGCTCATAGGAGAAACTTACACAGCCAAAACAGCAGAAAAACGGTGAGGAATTTGGCAAAATGGACAGCACCATCGCGTCCGGAACGGCCCAAAACCCCAGTCTACAATGTCAAAGTGCTCAAATCTGACCTCGGATGAGCACTTTAGGGCCAAAACAGACTCCAAAAACAGCAAAAACACAGTTGCGGCTGTTCCTCCTCTTCTCTCCACGTTTTTTCTAGTCTTCTCTCCGTTTTTTTCAGTTCCCACACTTAGCTTTATTACTTGGGCACCCTTGGCCTTTTAGATGACCTCAAACGGACCCCGAACAGGCCAAAAACTGACCTCGCAGTGCATAGTTGTCATGTTTTTGCATCCATCCGTACACCTGGCACTCAACTTTTTTCAATAATACATCTCACCACCACGTGAAGTGGCCCCAAAATATGGTCCTCATGATGACCTTTCTGCATAATTATCACAAGAAAACATCCACGTTGTGCCCGTACTTCTCCACGTGCAAGTATTGACCCCATTTGACCTCCTGACGCCACTAGATGCCATCTTGACGCACCTGCTTACCTCATGTCGTCGGCCCGCGGATAGCTTCCTCGAGAAGTTTTACGCGCTATCAACTCCTCATTATTGTAGAAAAAACACACTGGTACTGGTGATAGTGAAAATCGATGCACTATGTACATGTTGTCCTACCAGTACACATGTGGGCCCCACGTAACCACCTGGCTCTGGAAAATGGGCAATCCTTTATTTGATGCACCATGCATGGGTATGTACATATGCGCAATCACTTCTTCCAAAAAACTCCTGACAGCGGCGCGGCTCGAGATCACTCCCGATCGGATGGGACCACTTGCGGAGGCAGTTCTAGCAGCACCCGGCAGGAACGTAGCCATTATACCTGTCATTGGCAAACTTCGGTTGCATTGTCAGGGGTATTTGGGGCATGAGGACTTTTACATAATGCCTTTGGAAGGTTGTGATGTCCTCTTGGGAATTCCCTGGTACCACAAGAACAACGCCGTGGTCGACTATCAGGCGAGGAAAGCGATATTGACCATAGAGAAGGGCAGAACCATTGTACTTGATATTAAACTTAAGGGCGAGTCTATCCCTATTGTATCGGCTTCGGCCATTTCAAAATTAATGAAATCCAGTCTGTTTGTTTACTCGATCTTTATGAAAGATGAGGATAGGACAAATATATCTGAACTTGATAAAGAACGCCAAGATTTTCTCCACTCTCATGCCAATTGCTTCTCAGAGGGCTTGCCAGGCGAGTTACCATCCGCTCGTCCTGAAGATCATACCATTGATCTGATTCCTAGAAGCACGCCATCGAGCCTGCCACCTTACCGTGTGAGCCGAGCACAGAACGAAGAGATTATGAAACTGTTTGTGGCCCAGATCTTCAAATTACATGGCATGCTTGAGACAATTGTCTCCGACAAAGACCCCAGATTCACGAGTTTGTTTTGGAAGGCTATTTGGGAGAACATTGGCACGCGGTTGCAATGCTCGTCATCATTCCACCCGCAGACTGACAAGCAATCAGAGATTGCTAATTCAGTGGTACTAGATTTATTGAAGTCTTACATCTCGGATCACAAGACTCAATGGGAAAAGTATTTACCTTTGGTGGAATTTGCCTACAATAACACGATACAGTCTTCGCGGGGAAGGCACCATTTGAGATTATTGAAGGTGCTACGAAGGTTCCACCCTTCCTAAGCACGAAAAATAAGATTTTCTTTTGAAGCCGACTAGTTCACAAGGGACTTGGACTTGGTCTGGAAGGCTTTGGAGAAATATCCGGAAAGACAGAAAAAAGGCAGCAGATCGACATCGTCGCGATTTGAGATTAAAGGAGAACAATTGGATGCTCTTACGTTTTGAGAAGGCATGCCTGAGAACGAAAAAGGGAAAGGAGCGGCTTTTCCAAAGCTTAGCATGAGATGCTATGGACCTTTCCAGATTTCCGAAAAGATAAATGATGTCTCCTTTAGACTATAGCTGCCCGATACTTGGAGGATTCACAATGCTTTTCATGTGAGTCTCCTGAAGCCTTTTAAAGGCGATGTATCCAATGATGGGGAGCCAGATGAGCAACCCGAAGTGGAGGAAAACGAGAAGATACTCATTCCAAAACAAATTTTGGCACATAAAGATAGAAAGGTAAAAGGTCAAATGATAAGGCAGTTCTTGGTTAAATTCAAGAACTATCCTGCATTGGATGCGAAGTGGATGGAGCAGAAGGACCTGGCAGATACTCCTCAGATTGTGAACCTTTACCTTGAAGCATTTGGTTTAGCATAGTCTATTCCAAATAGAACCCCGAACTCAGCTAGGAAGAATTTGGTGCAGTGGGTATGCACAAGAGGGGAGTCGCTCCACTCCTTTGTCAATAGATTGCGCCGATTTTTGTACTAAAGTCACTGATGTCTCTTTTCAGTTTCAGGGATACTGTGAGCTGACAGTATTCTGCTGTATGACTTTATGAACTGAAATTCCCAATAAAATGATACTGATTTGTACTTGACTTGTTTAAGTTCAGGAACTAATAGACGAAATGACTCCAGCATTTCGGTCTGAAAGATCTTGATAGACATGGTTGCAATAAGGATTAGTTAATCGGGCATCTATGAGGTCTTGACTAGATCTAAATGTGATTACTAAATACGTTGCCGATTAATCATGGTCTAAGATCCGAATAAATTTTGAATGTGATTTGTCATGTGATGTCCTGTGATTGCAAGTGATGTCATGTGATGTGACTGTTGATTGGTACATGTGCTAGATGTGTGTTCCTAGTGCGTCGGTATTAACAATCAGTGTCTGCTAAGACAATTTATGGCTTCTGTCTGTTTTACAGGCATAATCGAGGACGATTAAAATGCTTTCAAGTGGGGGGTATGTCACAAACTAGTGACATGGCATTGCCTTAGACACATACACTCTGACGTGGACCCGCAATATGCGTTGACATGCTGGCGTGGCATACCGTACGCTGACAGGGTGACGTGGCACAGTGTACGGAAATCCCGCTTTTTGCGGAGCTGATGACGTGGAAAAACGTACGGAATTCCTGATTCTTGCGCTGGCTGAAAATTGGCAGCTTTTGGGAATAGTTGCTTTATTTTTGAAGGCTTTTCACTTACTGCTTTTGGGGCTCTGCTTTTGGGCATCCCTTGTAACCAATAAATAAGTGGGCAGAGCCTCACTTCTCAGAGCATCTGGACGCAGAGTCTGAGAGTGAGAACCCTCCCACTCTCTTGTACTTTGAACACAGATTAATACAAAAAGAAATACCGAAAGGGGCGCCAGTCTTTGGGGCCAATATCTCTAGGCATGGAACTCTGTTGGGCCGTGTCGAATCAATTGTGAATTGTGAACTGTTTTGAAGTGAATCTCTGCTGTGTTGCGGTAGAATCTTGACTTGGAGTGTCCAAGTTTGTTACACCTATAGTCTCTATGATCTCGTGGCTTATTAGAGCCAAGGATTCAACACCACATGACATTATTCGAGCAGAGCTAGCTGCCCCCCCACTAGTGGTTGAGGCACTTACCAGATCAATCTCCTTTTTACACCGCTTGTGGGACCTCCCCAGAGACAGATATGCCCGCCTAGCACTTGAGTCCTCTCAACATTTAGCTTTGCAAGGAGACACAACATGCTTGTATGGGGAGATGACATCATGGTTTCAGGTACATGGGTTCAGCATGGACAGACTGCCCCCCTTCCAGTACTCATTGAATGCACCCTCTCTGACTCTTACACAGTCCGAGATCACCAGGCTCATCCGCCAAGACCTGATTCAGCTAGATACTAGGAGGACTTGGATACAGCCGGCTCAAGTGTTGGGCACGAAGATGGCTTTCTATAGAGAGCATCTTCTCCAGCTTACTGAAGATGGTTTTGTGACGAGGCCCACATACATGGACACCCACTCATCTCATGGGATACGTTGTGCTATTGGCCAGATACGCACATCTTCGCACCAGCTTCGGATCGAGACTGGTAGATACAGCGGAGTACCAGCAGAGACCAGGAGCTTGAGACAGAGTTGCACTACACATGCCACTGCCCAGTTTACTATGAGATACAAGGCCGCTTTCACTGCCTGTTCAAAGAGGGCTTTGGACCACTCTCTAGAGTCATGGGGTATGAGGACCAGAGATGTCTAGGTCTGTTTTTGCTCGAGCTACGCAAAAGCAGAGAGAGCCTAAAGAGGAGAGGCTAGCCAGTCTCAGAGAGGGATCACAGACTTCTTTAGAGTGGACACTGGGCAGCCAGAGGTGCAGCTACCACAGCAGAGCTCACAATCTCCTCACACCAAAGGCACGTTGATCGATCGAGCGACCGAGCTAGGGAGATCTAGACGCCCACAACTACGGAGGACTACACAACATCGACGGAGGTTGCATCAAAGGATTCGGATCACTTTGATCCGACATGCACGATGCCCAGTCAGACTATTGACCATGGGGGAGATTGATGAGATCCGCCAACGACCGATGATGGATCTCTTTTGAGAATTGTACATCTTGCTCATCTTGTATCAGCCATTGTATCAGCTCTCACCCATTATATTCCCACACGCACACCCACATTGTGTGGTATTAGCCCCCACACACTACTTTCAACCCCCCCCCCCACTCATATCCTACACACTTTCAACTAGCTGCTTAGTTCACATCTAGCAGTTAAGATTTTAGTTTTTCACTTTACTTCATTTTATTTTTGTACCCAGACATTGTATTAGATCCACCAAGATTGTATCAGTTTGGTCTCATAGGTCATTTTGCCTTTTGAAGACGTTTAATATAGCATTTCACATCATCATCATCTCTCTCTCTCTCTCTCTCTCTCTCTCTCTCTCTCTCTCTCTCTCTCTCTCTCTCTCTCTCTCTCTCTCTCTCTCTCTCTCTCTCTCTCTCTCTCTGTGTGTGTGTGTGTGTGTGTGTGTGTGTGTGTGTGTGTGTGTGTGTGTGACAGAGGTGCCCAGCTGGCAGGGACATGGATTCCATTGTTGTTATATGCTGATAATAATGTGTTGATCTCTGACTCACCAGAGGGTATGCAATGACATTTGGATGCATTACATAGCTTTGCGGAGGATAGTGGATTGTCTGTAAACCTTGGTAAAACCAAGATTATGGTGTTAACACCACACCGCAGTGGATTAGGAGTTCAGCACCTACATTCACTTACGGGAGACTGTGGAGTACAAAGATGCATACACTTATCTTGGGATAGTCTTGACTAGGCCAAGATTTTCTTTGAAGAGAGCAATAGAGACTAGATTGACCAGAGCATATGCGGCCTTGGGTGGATTGGAGAGGATGTGTTCGCACGTTCAGTTCTAGAACAAAGCTCTGGCTCTTTCATACCTTGGTAGCTTCAGCTATGCTCTATGGGGTTCAGGTTTGGGGACCCTCTGTGGATCAGGATGGGTGGAGAGGTATGGAGAAGTCCTTGGTATCTATGATTTCTCGACTCATTAGAGTCGAGGCCTCCGTGCCACATTAGAGCGGAGTTAGCTCCCCCCCCCTTGACGGAGATAGAGGTGCTCACCAGATCAATCTCCTTTATGCACAGCTTATGGGATACTACCAGAGACAAATATGCTAGATTGGGCCCTTGAGTCCTCCAGACAATTAGCTTTACAGGGGGACATCATGCTGGTATGCACAGATGTCATCATGGTTCAAGATACATAGCTTCAACATGTACAACTTACCTCCCTTTCAGTACTTCCTTGATGCACCATCGTTGTCTCTTACACAGGTGAAGATTACTAGAATCATTTGCCAGGACCTGACCCGGTTGGACATCACGACGACATGGATAGAGGCGACATAAGAGTGGGCATGAAGATGGCTTTCTATAAAGAGCATCTTCTCCAACTCACAGGGGATGGGTTTGTGATTCGACCCAGCTATATGGATACACATCTATCTCATGGGTTACGGTGCGCCATTGGTCGGATACAGACATCTTCACACCAACTTGAGATCAAGACTGGTAAATTCAAAAGGGATACCAAAGTGAGAGTCCAATGGAAGCATCTCCTAAAATTTAGGAAACTGTTATTTTGGGCCATGAAATCTCTTCGCGTCATTAGTGCCAGAATGACAAGAGGAACATTTTATTACTCTGTCACTAAGTCAACTGAGCAACCGGTTGAGATATTTTTAAACCGGAAGGTACCAAACTGGAAAACCATGCATGAGTGCCACTTGGCACATTTTTGGGCATTTTCCACCTTGAGAGAGAGAGAAGCGTTGAAATAAACGTGGGGGCTGCATTTTTCAGCCTTATGGTGGATTGTTGCAGGTACCAAAGCTATTGTGTGCAAGCTTTCCCTCTCATGTACAGTGTAGTGCAAGAAGTGACGTCCTGTACACTCTACACTACTCTCTCTCCCCCCTCCGTGCAGTTATGTGATGCCCATAAGAGGGCTCTTCATTTGACCTATGTACAATTGTGTAGTCTTATTGTTAAAGCTTAAAGTAAAGTTTCGGGTGAAAGCCAAAGTCTACCGCCCTACGGGCTGGTTTCAATGCCATCCCATTACATATCATTCAAGCTTAATTGCAAGCTACTGGCGTGGCAATACTGCCAGTTTTTTGGCAACCAATTATAAAAGTAGTTGACTTGCCATGCTTTAGGGCGCTCACGGGGGGGGAGGGGGGTCACAAGATGACGACGTGGCCAACTGGATAGCGTAGCAGTCTCAAATCGTGTCACGATCTTCGCTGTGAATTGCAAGCTACTAGCGTGGCAATACTGCCAATTTTTTGGCAACCAAGTATGAAAGCAGTTGACTTTCCATGCTTTATGTAACAGACTTGGGCACCCTAAGTCGGGAATCTGACACGACAGACGAAAGAATCCCTTAAAAACGCTTCACAACTCTAAATCACAGTTCAATTTACTCGACACGGCCTAGCGTAGTTCCGTGCCCAAAGGTATTGGCCCCAAAAGCTAGCGCCCCTTTTGGTATTTATTTGTATATTAACGTTTGAGCAAAGTACAACTCCCGAGAGAACCTCTGCCTTAGACTCTGTCTAGATGCTCTACAGAGTGAAGCCCCAAAGGGTCTATTTATTCTTACAAGGGATGCCCCAAAAGCAGTAAACTCAAAAGCAACTTGAGCATCTAGTCCCAAAAGCTGTCAAAAAGCAGCCAGCACAAATTACAGAATTCCGTACAGCAGCCACGTCAGCATGTCAACGCATAATGCGGAAATCCGTACTGCTACCACATGGCACCTATCAGTGTGAATCCAACTTGAGCATCTAGTCCCAAAAGCTATCAAAAAGCAGCCAGCACAAATTACGGAATTCCGTACAGCAGCCACGTCAGCATGTCAACGCATAATGCGGAAATCCGTACTGCTACCACATGGCACCTATCAGTGTGAATCGTGGGTCTGCTTGCCACGTCATCAATTTGTGACATACCCCCCTCTTGAAGAATTGTAATCGCCCTCGATTACGCCTGCAAAATCAGACATAATACATAAACCAATTCAGTAGATAGTGACTCTAAGTACCCATGCACTAGACGACACAAATCCAACACTTGTACAAAGACGACAATCACATCACATTCAGATCATATCACATAGAATCCATTCTGATCTAGGACCATGATTCTCGGCAACGTATTTAGCAATCGCATCTAGATCCGCACCGGACCTCGCTGATGTCGGATTAACTAATCCCATATTGTGATCATGTCCATAGATTTCTCGAGACCGAAATACTGCAATCATTTCGTCAATCATTCCATCTTCACTCAAACTCAGTCATGAATAAGACACTAAGTTCATATGAATAGAGTGTTTCAATCATTCAGTTCTAGCTGTGTGGCCATCTCATCCCATCACCAAAAATAATACCAGTTCATCCGTAATTTTCTATCTAATATCTGTTCTGGAACGATTATCTCCTTGCCCAGTTCTATTTTCAATCTATCAGTCATTCTCATTCTTGTGCCTTTTTGGGGCACCATGCAGAGTTCTCTATATTCAAAACACTTTTCCGCTTTAAAATATTGGTCTTTCTGTTCTTCTGTCGATCGAGACCGTGTATCTCTCTGTCGTCTACTTTTGTTATGACTTGTTGAACTGATGGATAAGTCAAGTTACCTGAATGCATAGCAAATCCCCCCTTAGCATGTCCCATCAATTGTTATATGGACTCGGACTTCTCCTCAAGGCAGTAATCTCGGATCTCTTTGAGAAGTCCACGGCAAAACCATTCGATTTGCTGCTTGAAACTGATCTTCTTAAAGAATGAAACAGGTGGAAAAACATCCCAAAATCTCTCACATTAAGTATCCAAGGGTTATGCCTTGACCATCCGAAGACGATTCCAGTCCGTAATCACCTCCTGTTTGTATTCTTGAGTGAGCCACGAAGAAATAAAGAGTCTCTTAAACTTCAGCCACTTTGTCAGTGCTTCTTTTCTTAACAAAAGAGTGGACCACCATGTCCGCGAATTGCCTTCCAAAAAGAGTGTTGCCCGTCTAATCTTGGAGTCCTCTGTATAGCGACCTCCAAAAAATGCTATGTCAGGCTAAAGCCTTAGAAGCATCTCAAAAACCTGAAAAAGTTTCAAGCTTTACTGCATGTCCTCCCTCTTGAAAATTCCTTGGTCTTTTTTCCATGTCTTCGAGAAAATCATATTGGTTGACTCTATAAAGATGCTTCCTCTTCAAGTAAAACATGTGGTCATCGGAGTCCGAACTCTCAGAGGATGAATCCTCATCAAAATTGTCAGAAAAGTGTCACGATCCGCTTTTCTTGGCCTTCTTCATGTTCTTTCGCAATCTCTCGTTCTTTCGTCGTTTCTTACCTTTTTTGCCCTCTCCACTCGAGTCAGAAGAGGATGAGTTGTCCAAGCTGTCAGAAGATGATGAGGACGAACTGGACAATCCTTCGAAACGTACATGATCTTCTCTTTTCTTACATTCACAATAGAGAATTTTCAGCCCAACTAACCAGAGAAGTCAATTCCCTTGTTGCGTTTCTTCAGTTGCTTCTTCTTTGCCCCCAACAGTTGGTTGACTCATCTTTCGACAACGTCCTCGAGTTCATCTTCAGTAAACATCCATGGGACAAGAGGTTTCTTGAGGGCCGACTTTATCGATGGCTTTCTGCCAATGGGAATGCACCTCATCGATCGGGTGCCGGGTGAAAAATTTAGCATACTAGGGATCCTTTGCAAACTGAAGCATCTGCTTTGCACAATCATCAACATGTTGTTGACGCTGCATCTCCATCAATTGATATCCCGTAGGCCGAGGTGGCCCGTACTCTGAATCTACTGATTCATTCAAATTTCCCGTGTTGCCTCCCGTTTCACAAGTGTCAGGAGGGTTCGTTTGATTCTTGCGGGATTCGTCTTTTGAATCCATATGTGTTGCGGTAAGAGGATTGGATTTCCCGGTAGAAGAGAAATCGGTCGTGCTTTGATACCACTCTAACAGACTTGGGCACCCCAAGTCGGGAATTTGACACGACACATGAAAGACTCTCTTAAAGACACTTCACAACTTTAAATCACAGTTCAATTTACTACATGGCCCAGCGTAGTTCCGTGCCCAAAGATATTGGACCCAAAAGCTAGCGCCCCTTTCGGTATTTATTCTTATATTAATGTTTGAACAAAGTACAACTCCCAAGGGAACCTCTGCTCTCAAACTTTGCGTCCAAATGTTGTGCAGAGTGAGGCCTTAGAGGGTCTATTTATTCTTATAAGGGATGCCCAAAAGCAAAGCCCCAAAAAGTAGTAAACTCAAAAGCAACTTGTTCCAAAAGCATCTGGTCCCAAAAACTACCAAAAAGAAGTCAACGCAAATTACGGAATTTTGTACAACAGCCACGTCAACATGTCAACGCATAATGCGGAAATCCGTATTGTTGTCATGTGGGACCTATCAACGTGACTCGCGGGTCTGCCTCCCACGTCATTTGTTCGTACAGTTGTCACTTGCCACGTCATCAATTTGTGACACTTTAGGGCCCTCTATTTTTAACAACTAGTGCTTTCGGGGGTGTCAGTTTTTGTATCTATTGCTTTAGGTTCACTGCATATAAAAGAGTACCTTGGTGGTCCACTGTAGGAGATCAGTGTTGTAAGGTGCAGCGGAATGAATGTTTGAACTTTTCTCAAGATGAGTGCTCCGAACTGTGCTCAAGGTTCCTTTTTATTCTTATGGAAGAGAGAGCCTTCCGTTCTTAATGAGAGAGTGCAATGGATACGAACAAAGTAAATGGACATTGTGCGTGAAAGTGTATGAGACTGAGAGATAGAGAGAGAAGAGAATACGACACCAGAGACGTTGTAAAACCCTCCTCCGAAGGCCCCACTCACGTTGGCGAGAGTGGTCTATTATTGATTGCACAAACTCGTACAAGTGGATGACTGTGGACTAATGAAATTCTAGGCTGTGTTGAGGTCGACGACGGGGATGACGAGATCGACACTAAGGCTGAAACTGATGCAAATTCACTGCTGTCCAAAAACGCCACTAGCTGAAATCTGATGCAATTTCACTACTGTCCAAAAACGCTACTGGCTGAAATTTGCTGGAATCAAAAACCGCTGATTTGGGCTGGTTTCTGTCGGCTGAAAATCACTGGTTTTAGGTTGTCTAACCGCTGAAAACGCTGATGCTCGGTGAGGCTGAAAACGCTAGACAACGGGGCAATTTGGGGGTTCTGGAAAACGCCAAGGCTGAGGTGGTCTTGCGATGAAGTCTTGATGAAAAACGCTAGGGCTGAGAGGACTTGGCGATGAAGCTATGGCTGAAAACGCCAAGTACTGGAATCTGTTGGCGATGGTGACTTGCTGATGAAAAAGGCTAGGTGAAGGGGTGTCTTGCTTGGAGGGAAAACGCCACCAAGGGGGGATCTTGCTGAGAAGTTGTCTGTTGAGCAAGGTGCTCCAGATGCCTCTTCTGCCAATAAGTGCTAGCCTAGGTTTGCTTATATACAAACTTACTCAATTTGCCCTACCTACTTTCCAACAAAAGTCACTAAAATAAATGAAAAATGTCGAAAATAGGTTAAATGCACTGGAAAATTCCCCTGAAGGATTATGATGGATTCTGATGGGAATGCTTATGATCATGTTGTGTGCAACCAGAGGAAATGCATCTACACTAGGTGCCTGGACATGCACGGTCTGCGAACAGACTCACAAAAGTGCCAGATCGCTTCCTAATCTGAAATGACTTGACTTAACTGAACCCTGGTCATGCTGTAGCTTGTCCACGGACACATAGGGTTGGATGTGTCACGTGACATCCCCTCCTTTTCAAAGTGAGGTACTCGTACCGAACTGTATGGCGTCGAGGGAGATTGCCAATAGCATCCGGAATCCTGGAAGGGACTCTTCACCGGCCCACTCTGATGTGTTGGTCGTGCGGTACTTGAACTTCAGAAAGGTCTACAACGCTTGCCTCTTTGGGCCGCGAAGAAAGCGACAAAGTCTTCTGTGGCTCCTTCAATGCTTCAACTTCGTCCAGAGTCATGCTTCTTTCTTCTTCAAGAATCTCCATGACTGAAAATTCCTGAAACCACTTCCAACACAAAAACATGAACATACCTATTCCGTGTAAAGTGATTGGAAAAAATCTTATCTTCTCTAAAGACTGTGCATGCAATGTAGATGAACATAGAGACGGAGTGTCAAACCGTTCATCAAACACGTGCAAACAATGAGATCGAATCTTTTTTTTCGGATCTAAATCAATCATGTCACGTGACACATCCCAACCCTATGTGTCCGTGGACAAGCTACACCACAGCAGGGTTCAGTCAGTTCAGTCAAGTTTAGATTACCAGTGATTTGGCACTTTTGTGAGTCTATTCGTAGACCGTGCATGCCCAGTCACTTAGCATAGATGCATATCCTCCGATTGCACACAGCATGATCATCGGAATTCCCATCAGAATCCATTAGCATCAATTAGGATTCCTGTGCATTTAGCCTATTTTCCTATTTTTGGTTATTTTCACTTATTATTTTTAAGTGACTTTCCAACAAAAGTAGGTAGGGCAATTTTGCTAAGTTAATATATAAGCAAACCCAAGTTAGCACTTTCTGGCAGAAGAGGCAGCAAAAGCTTCCCGCTCAACAGGCAACTTCTAAGCAGTACCCCCTCAAGCACCTTGGCGTTTTTGGAAATCCCATCCTCGCCGGCCCGCAAGATCTGGCGTTTTCAGCCTAGCCTGGATCGTCAACACCACCAGAACCCTAGCGCTAGCAGATTACTGCCATCGCCAGCAATTTCATCAGCATTGCTAGCGTTTTTTTCCACAGCAGCCTATTAGCGTTTTTGTTCTCCGCGGCCAGCGTTTTTGGCAAGAGAAAAGGCAGCCCAGCGTTTTTCAGTTTCAGGCCTTATCGCATCAGATCCACAGCATTTCCAACCCTACGACACAGTAGCAGATCAGCCCCAAGTTCGTTGCAGATGTTCCCCCATTTTCAGCCATAAAAATGCAGCCAAAACGGTCATTTTCAGCCACCGAAACAGTCCCGAAATTCAGCGATTAGAAGATCTCAGATTTCAGCCATCAAGTCGCCGTCGTCATCACCGTTGTCGTCAGCATAGTCCCATTGCATCACTCCCTTGCATACGTATTGTACACCTTTGTGCAATCAAAGTAGACCACTCTCGCCAACGAGAGTGGGGCCTTCGGAGGAGGGTTTTACAACTCTCGGGTGTCGTATCTCTTCTCTCTCCTTCTCTCAGTCTCATTCACTTGCACGCACAATATCCACTCACTTTGTTCGTGATCACAGCACTCTATAAGACGGAAAGCTCTCTCTTTCCCTAAGAACTAAAAGGAACCTTGAGCAATAAAGATCACTAATCTTGAGAAAATACAACATTCATTCCGCTGCAACTTATATTGGTATCAGAGCTTTGGAAGTGTTCTGCATAACTCAAGGAAAGAACCACAAGAATTTTTTTTGCTTGTTGCAATCGCACGAACCCAAGTTTACTTGGGCGTGGCGATTCCTAATCGTGTTTTGTTGAAGAGTGACAGGAATCCCAAGAAAGAAGGGCTTGTCAAGCCTCCCCTTGTGTCTCTTTTCACTCATTGAGAGCGGACCGTGCACTTAGCGGCCAGCCAATCGACGTGAGGTGGGAAAAAGCAACCTTGGTGTGAGCGCAAGGCCGCCAAGGGGTGCGCCCGCAGAAAAGGGTAGAACTCGGGTGAAGAGAAGATCCTTCTCCAACGCGATTTGCAAGCGAAAGAAAACCTCAAGAACCCCAAGAACCCAAGACCCTCAAGACTCAAGAACCTCAAGAACCCAAGATTCTCACGAATCAAGGACCTCAAGAACCTCAAGACCCTCAAGAACCCAAGTTCCTCGCGAGCTTAAGACCCCAAGATCATAGTGCATGGTCGTCACCCGAAACGGCATGGATACTTCACATTCAGGTGATGAGCATGAGAGAGGCGACGAAGGATTTTCTCCACTAGGAGATTTTTCCAACCCTCCCCCTTCGCCATCTACGCCAGACCCTATGGAGGCAATGATGAAGCAGATGATGGCCATGATGGATCGACAGGAAGACAAGCGCCTTGCTTTAGAACGCAAGCGCGTTGCTCTTGCCGCAAAACAAGAAGAAAATCGCCTTGCTCAGGACCGTGAGCGCGACGACAGAATTGCAAGAATGGCCGCAGATCAAGCAGCCAAGGACCGCGAGCGCGACGAAAGAAACACAAGATTTGCCGCCCAACAAGAAGAAAATCGACTTGCTCTCGAACGCGAGCGCGCTGAACGAAATGAACGAAAAGCAGAAAAGGAGGCCGAGCGTGAAGCTCAAAGGAAGCTTCGCAATCAAGAATTTATTGCCCAAATCCTAGTCTCGAAGACCGAACCACCCAAAGATCGTGGGAGTTCGTCAAGTGGCGCAAGCCACGATGCGGATTCACACAATCCAGTCACAGAGAAGTTGACTTTCAGTAAGTATGACGGTAAGATGGATGCTACTGTTATTCACTCTTGGTTGCATCAATTAATTGCTTATTTTGCGACAACTAAGAAAACAGGCAATAGCAAAGTTTTGACGGCAGCTATGTACCTTACCGGTGATGCCATAAATTGGTACCAGGCATGGCAAGAGGCCCAGCTAGCCGCGCACCTAGAGGCAGCCGACGATTTCACGCCCCTCTCTTTTAGTTGGGCTGATTTCCAAGACAAGCTCAAGGCGCGGTTTATGCCACCTCAGTACCTTGCACGATTGAAGGACGATTGGCGAGCTCTCAAGCAAAACGGTATGCCGATTATGTCTTTCTCTAATCGTGTTTTGCAACTTGGCAAAACACGATTAGAGAAAGAGGCATTTCTCTACGGATTGGACGAGTATATCAAGTATGATGTCGCGGTACTCGATCCAATAGATCTCAACAAAGCGGTAGCAATTGCTCTCGCCCACGAGATGAAGCACAACAAGGGAAAGCCTAAGGAGAACAAGACTTCCACAAGTACCTCGCAGACTTCTCAGAACCCTCAGAACAGTAAGAATGGTAAGAATGATAACTAACCAATCTTCCAACATTATCTCATCAAAGAATTCTTCCAATGAATCTAAGGGTAAGGCTAACACACCTGCTAAACCTAAGCTTACTCCATATGAAAAAGTAGCACAAGGAATTGTAGGAGGTTACATCACTTCGGAAGAACAAAGCACTTATTCTAAGGAAGGTCGTTGTTTTCATTGTCACATTAAGGGTCACATAAAACGAACATGGCCTAAGCTTGAATCGAATGAATCTAAAGAACCCACAGCACCCACTACATCTGTCAATGCAATGAATGATAACACGATTGTGCCCAAAGTTTCTCAGGACCCTCCCATTGATGATTCTCTCATTAAATGTTATGGTCGTACGTCGGGGCACTGTTTTGTCATATTGACCCAGGTAGTATGCATGATGTGATCAGCCCCTCTCTTGTTGAGAGAGCCCGCCTCGAAGTTAGTCCGAGATCTCCTATCGAGGTCTCTGGCTTTCACCCTGGTATGGACGCTCTCATCACGAAGGAGTGCCTTGATGTGTTGTTTGCAATTCAACAACCTGCCTTCACTAGAAGATTTGTTGTTTCTCCTCTCTCAGGATGTGATATGATTTTAGGCATGAAATGGTTTCGTGAACTGAACGCTCTCGTTGATTGGGAGGGCAACACTTTAACTCTCAATGCCAAAAGTGATTCTCCCACTGTCTTTCATGGAGAGGACATTGTTCCTTCTCCATCTCTCATTGCTAATATGCAGGACAAGGTTGAAAGGATTCAAGATAAGGAGACTCTCTCAATCTCTTTTTCTCCACAGCATGACACACAGGATTTGCATGATTATGAGAAGCATGATGATTTGATGGATAATGATTTGCATGATGATTTGGATGATAAAGACAAGCATGATGAATTGCATGAACAAGATGTGATTGTTCACAATGATGATGTGTTAGTTGATGCTTTTTCTAGCGAAGCTAACCTCGTTGTAGATTCGATCAATCAACAAGAATCGATCTTGGCTTTCGAGTCGAGGTCCACAGATCCCCCACAAGAAGATTCGATAGATCCCGAAGAAGCGATCTTGGCTCTCGAGCCTTGGTCCAAAGAACCATCACAGGAAGTATTATGTGTTCGCATGATTGATACGCACGCATTGTTCGAGTGTTTCATTCGTGAAGGTTTCCTATATTTTAGTCAACATCGTTATGTGATCCCTTTTCCTAGGCATGACATACTGTATGTTGAGCACGTTTCTCTCATGGATGAGCACGAATGTATGCGGATTGTTCATGAAAAGCTGAAAGGTTTGTATGTAAGGAAGTCACATTCCATGTCTCTTCCTTGGCATGACACAGTTTCCGAACGAGCACATGATTGTATGAGCACCAAGCATGGGCATTTCCATTGTGATTTGTCACAGTTGATTGATTTCGATCAAACAGCAAAGATTCAATCGTATTGTTTGCATGTGTTTGATGAACGGGTTGTCACTCCGTCTCTATGTTCATCTACATTGCATACACAGTCTTTGGAGAAGACAAGATTTTTTTCCTTCACTTTACATGGAATGGGTATGTTCATGGTTTTGTGTTGGAGATTGTTTCAGGAATTTTCAGCCATGGAGATTCTTGAAGACGAAAGAAGCAGGACTCTAGACGAAGTTGAAGCAAGAAAGGAGATTCAGAAGACTTTGTGTCGCTTTCGGCGCGGCCCAAAGAAGCAAGCGTTGCAGACCTTTATGAAGTTCAAGTACCGCTCGACCCACACAGCAGAGTGGGCCGGCGAAGAGTCCCTTCCAGGATTCCGGATGCTATTGGCGATCTCCCTCGATGCCATACAGTTCGGTACCAGTATCTCACTTTGAAAAGGAGGGGATGTCATGTGACACATCCCAACCCTATGTGTCCGTGGACAAGCTACACCACAGCAGGGTTCAGTCAGTTCAGTCAAGTTTAGATTAGCAGTGATCTGGCACTTTTGTGAGTCTATTTGTAGACCATGCATGCCCAGTCACTTAGCATAGATGCATATCCTCCGGTTGCACACAGCATGATCATCGGAATTCCCATCAGAATCCATTAGCATCAATTAGGATTCCTGTGCATTTAGCCTATTTTCCTATTTTTGGTTATTTTCACTTATTATTTTTAAGTGACTTTCCAACAAAAGTAGGTAGGGCAATTTTGCTAAGTTAATATATAAGCAAACCCAAGTTAGCACTTTCTGGCAGAAGAGGCAGCAGGAGCTTCCCGCTCAACAGGCAACTTCTCAGCAGTACCCCCTCAAGCACCTTGGCGTTTTTGGAAATCCCATCCTCGCCGACCCGCAAGATCTGGCATTTTCAGCCTAGCGTGGATCGTCAACACCACCAGAACCCTAGCGCTAGCAGATTACTGCCATCGCCAGCAATTTCATCAGCATTGCTAGCGTTTTTTCCACAGCAGCCTATTAGCATTTTTTGTCTCCACAGCCAGCGTTTTTGGCAAGAGAAAAGGCAGCCCAGCGTTTTTCAGTTTCAGCCCTTATCGCATCAGATCCACAGCATTTCCAGCCTTACGACACAGTAGCAGATCAGCCCCAAGTTGGTTGCAGATGTTCCCCCATTTTCAGCCATAAAAACGCACCCAAAACAGTCATTTTCAGCCACCAAAACAGTCCCGAAATTCAGCGATTAGAAGATCTCAGATTTCAGCCATCAAGTCGCCGTCGTCATCACCGTCGTCGTCATCGGCATAGTCCCATTGCATCACTCCCTTGCATACGTATTGTGCACCTTTGTGCAATCAAAGTAGACCACTCTCGCCGACGAGAGTGGGGCCTTCGGAGGAGGGTTTTACAACTCTCGGGTGTCGTATCTCTTCTCTCTCCTTCTCTCAGTCTCATTCACTTGCACGCACAATATCCACTCACTTTGTTCGTGATCACAGCACTCTATAAGACGGAAAGCTCTCTCTTTCCCTAAGAACTAAAAGGAACCTTGAGCAATAAAGATCACTAATCTTGAGAAAATACAACATTCATTCCGCTGCACCTTACAAATCAACTGTGGCAATTCACAACGGAAATGCCCATGCTTGGTGCTCATACTTTCTTGTGCTCTTTCTACAACTGTGTCGTGCCAAGAGACATGGAATGTGACGTCCTTGAATGCATACTTTTCAGCTTTTCATGAAAAATCCGTGTACATCCGGGCTCATTCATGAGTGAAACGTACTCAACGTACAATATGTCATGCCTAGGAAAAGGGATCACATAAAGACGCTGACTAAAATACAGGAAACGATCACGAATGAAACACACGAACAATGCGTGCTGACTAATCATGCGAACACATAGTACTTCCTGTGAGAGTTCTTTGGACCTAGGCTCGAGAGCCAAGATCGGTTCTTCCTGAGGGGGTTCGTTAGACCTAGGCTCGAGAGCCAAGATCGGTTCTTCGTGACTGATCGCATCTGCAATGAGGTTAGCTTCACTAGAAAAAGTATCCACTAACTCATCCTTCTTGTGAACAATCACATCTTCTTCATGCAAATCATCATGCTTGTGAGAAATCACATCTTGATCATGCAAATCATCATGCTTGTCATTGTCATCCAAATCATCATGCTCATCATTATCATTCAAATCATCATGCCAATCCTGTGTGTCATGCTTTGGAGAAGAAGAGACTGAGAAAGTCTCTTTCTCCTCAATCCGTGCAATCTTCGCCTACACATTTGCAATGAGAGAGGGAGGATGAACAACTTTCTCTCCACGAATGACAATGGGAGAGTCACTTTTGGCATTGAAAGTGAACATATTTTCCGCCCAATCAATGAGAGGGTTATGCTCACGAAACCATCAAATGGCCAAAATCATATCACATCCCGAGAGAGGAGAGACAAAAAAAAATTCTGCGGAAAGCAGCTTGTTGAACTGTAAACAACACATCAAGGCACTCTTTCGTGATGAGAAGAGTCCATACCGGGAACAAAGCCAGAGACTTCGAGAGGAGATTTCTGACTAACCTCTAGGCGGGCTCTCTCAACAAGAGAGGGACTGATCACATCATGCATACTACCTGGGTCAAACAATATGACAAAACGTTGCCCTGTCATATGACCATAACATTTAATGAGAGACTCATCAATGGGAGGGTCAGAAGAAACTTAGGGCACACTCGTGTTATCATTAATTGCATTGACAGAGGAAGTGCGTTCTGTGGATTCTTTAGATTCATTAGAGTCAAGCTTAGGACATGTCCTTTTTATGTGACCCTTAATGTGACAATGAAAATAATGACCTTCCTTAGAATAAGTGCTTTGCTCTTCCGACATGATGTATTCTCCTAGAATTCCTTGTGCTACCTTTTCATATGGAGTGAGCTTAGGTTTAGCAATTGTGTTAGCTTTACCCTTAGGTTCATTGGAAGAGTTCTTTTCTGAGAGACTATTGGAAGATTGGTTAGAAGAGTTACCGTTCTTACCATTCTGAGGGTTCTGAGAAGTCTGAGAGGTACTTGTCGAAGTCTTGTTTTCCTTAGGCTTTCCCTTGTTGTGCTTCATCTCCTGTGCGAGAGCAATCGCTACCGCCTTGTTGAGATCGATTGATCGAAGACTTCTACATCAAACTTGATATATTCGTCTAACCCAAAAAGGAAAGCCTCTTTGTGCTCATCATCCGATTTGCGTAATTGAGTGCTGAGCTGCAAAACACGGTTAGAAAAAGACATTATTGGCATACCATGTTGCTTGAGATTGCGCCAATCTTCTTTCAATCGTGCTAGGTACTGAGGAGGCATAAACCGCGCCTTGAGCTTGTCTTGGAAGTCAGCCCAATTGAAGGAAATCGGCGTGAATTCGTCGGCTTCCTCTAGGTGCACGGCTAATTGTGCCTCTTGCCATGCGTGGTACCAATTAATGGCATCACTGGCAAGGTACATAGCTGCCGTCAAAACCTTGTTATTTCCTGTCTTCTTAGTTGTCGCAAAATAAGCATTAAATTGATGCAACCAAGAATGAATAACCGTAGCATCCATCTTACCATCGTACTTACTGAACTGGATCTTTTCTGTGACTGGGTTGTTGGAGTCTGAATCTCGGCTTGCGCCACTTGATGAACTACCAACATCTTTGGCTGGCTCGGACTTCGAAGCGTGAACATGTCGTACCAACTCTTGCATGCGTTGTTCACTCTGTACCCACGCTCGGCCTGTCGTTCTTCGGCCGCCAAGCGCGCTTGATCACGCTGACGCCCCAAGGCGTCCTGTCGTTCTACTTTTCTTTCTAGTTGTGCCATCGCAACGCGAGTCGTTTCTTGTTGTTGTGCCAACATCTCCATCATCGATTTGACCATCGCCTCCATAGGATTTGGTACAACTCATGGCGTAGATGGGGAAGGGGGAGGGTCGGGAAAACCTCCTGGTGGCAAAAACGCTTCTTCGCCACTCCCATGCTCACCACCTATATGCGAAGTATCCATTCCGCTTCGAGTGATGACCATGCACTATGATCTTTGGTTCTTAAGTTCTCGAGTAACTTGGGTTCTTGCGGGTCTTGGGTTCTTGGGTTCTTGAGGGTCTTGAGTTCTTGAGGTTCTTGGAGGGTCTTCTTTTGCTTGCAATCTGTGTTTGAGAAGGATCTTCTCTTCACCTGAGTTCTGCTCTTTTCCGCGGGCGCACCCCTTGGCGGCCTTGCGCTCACACCAAGGTTGCTTTTTCCCACCTCACGTCGATTGGCCTGCCGCTAAGTGCACGGTCCGCTCTCAATGAGTGAAAAGAGGCACAAGGGGAGACGGGACAAGCCCTTCTTTCCTGGGTTTCCTGTCACTCTTCAAAAACACCATTAGGAATTGACACGCCCAACTGAACTTGGGTTCGTGCGACCGCAACAAGCAAAAAAATTCTTGTGGTTCTTTCCTTGAGTGATACAGAACACTGCCAAAGCTCTGATACCAATGTAAGGTGCAGCGGAATGAATGTTTGAACTTTGCTCAAGATGAGTGCTCCGAACTATACTCAAGGTTCCTTTTTATTCTTATGGAAGGGAGAGCCTTCCGTTCTTAATGAGAGAGTGCAATGGATACGAACAAAGTGAATGGACACTATGAGTGAAAGTGTATGAGACTGAGAGATAGAGAGAGAAGAGAATACGACACCAGAGACGTAGTGGTCTACTATTGATTGCACAAACTCGTACAAGTGGATGACTGTGGACTGATGCAATTCTAGGCTGTGTCGAGGTCGACGGGGATGACGAGATCGACACTAAGGCTGAAAACTGATGCAAATTCACTGCTGTCCAAAAACGCCACTGGCTGAAATCTAATCTGACGCAATTTCACTGCTGTCCAAAAACGCTACTGGCTGAAATTTGCTGGAATCAAAAACGATGATTTGGGCTGATTTCTGTTGGCTGAAAATCATTGGTTTTAGGTTGTCCAACCGCTGAAAATGTTGATGCTCGGTGAGGCTGAAAACGCTAGACAAGGGGGTGATTTGGGGGCTCTGGAAAACGCCAGGGCTGAGGTGGTCTTGCGATGAAGTCTAGATGAAAAACGCTAGGGCTGAGAAGACTTGGCGATGAAGCTATGGCTGAAAACGCCAAGTACTGGAATCTGTTGGCGATGGTGACTTGCTGATGAAAAAGGCTAGGTGAAGGGGTGTCTTGCTTGGAGGGAAAACGCCACCAAGGGGGGATCTTGCTGAGAAGTTGCCTGTTGAGCAAGGTGCTCCTGCTGCCTCTTCTGCCAATTAGTGCTAGCCTAGGTTTGCTTATATACAAATTTACTCAATTTGCCCTACCTACTTTCCAACAAAAGTCACTGAAAATAATAAGTGAAAAATGTCAAAAATAGGGAAAATAGGTTAAATGCATTGGAAAATTCCCCTGATGGATTTTGATGGGAATGCTTATGATCATGTTGTGTGCAACCAGCCTGGACATGCACAGTCTGCGAACAGACTCACAAATGTGCCATATCACTTCCTATTCTAGAATGACTTGACTGAACTGAACCCTGGTCATGCTGTAGCTTGTCCACGGACACATAGGGTTGGATGTGTCACGTGACAAGTGCATGGTTGCACACTTGCAAAGCTACTCCCTTGCAATTGGTGGGCAGTTGTAACTATGTGGATTATTGATATAAAAGAAGTACCGTAAGAGACGCCAGAGTCCAGACGTTGGGGCCATTGCCACTAGGAGCGAAATTCTGCCACTCCGTGTCTTGACAACATGTGTTTCTAAAGTTGAATTGTTTCAGTTTTCAAGTTCATTTGTGCATTTGCTAATTTACAGTTTACTAGTGGCTTACCACTTATAGGCGTACAATCTTGCAAATAAGATCGTCGTGAAACTACCAATGCATGTAAAGACATAGCCTCATGTAGACCTTCTGTTCTCTACATTTCCCACATAATTTGCATCCATATACCTACACATGTGCCTTCATGTCCAAATCCAATGTACAACTCTTTCTTATCATTCAAATATCTCATTAATTTTTCACTGCACTGTTTGCACAAGTCCCAATCACATCATACATCAAAGAACCAACGACGGAAGCATAAGAAATCTAGGCCATCTCAGTCTTTCCTCATTAGATTTGAGACAATCATCTTGGCTCAGTTTCACATATGGGAGGCAATGAAGTAAAAATAAGCTCCCCCCTCCATATTGAAACGCTTCAGTACGCAAAAAATGTACTCTTCCTATGACAAATAAAGAACCTTCTTCAACCTGCTACATGTATTGAAAATGTCAAGTCTATGGTTTGCTTCATCCAAATCCTTCATGTCAACGTTTTCATGCAACTTCGACTTCAATGCATCCAACTCAAGACAGTTCCAAAACCTTCATGTCAACGTTTTCATGCAACTTCGACTTGAATGCATCCAACTCAAGACTGTTCTTCTGAGTGATGAGCATATTATCCACATACATGATCAAATCAAGAAGCTTTCTTCGTACAGAGACAATGATCAATTTCGTTGTGCCTAGGCCCTAAACCCTTGATACTTCATTAAGGCATCATAGTCAAACTTGATACCATTTCCGTGGTACCTCCTTCAGATTATAAAGGCTTTGCTTAAGCTTAGATAAGTAAAGAACCTTCTTCCACCTCTCTATGTATGCCAAAAATATGGTTTGCTTCACCCAAATCCTTCACGTCAAAGTTCTCATGCAACTTCGACTTCAATGCATCTACCTCAAGATTGTTCTTCCAAACGATGAGCATATCATCCATATATAGGATCAAGATCAAAAGACTACCATCTATAGCTTTCTTCGTGTAGAGGCAAGGATCAATCTTGCTCCACCCATACCTTTGAGACTTCATAAAAGCATCAAACTTATGATATTAGCGTAGATGTCTAGATTGGATGGCTTTACCTTTTGAACCTTAGATTTCCCAAGGTGCTTGCTTCAAACCATAAAGGCTTCTCTTAAGCTTACACACCAGCTTCTCTTACCGAGGGAGTTTCAGAGTATGAAGTTTAAGAACCAGAGTTAGCTTCAACTAATCTCCCCAATTGCTTCTTCAAGCACAAGGATGAAAGGAAACAAATATAAATAAAAACCTTCAAAGTGAGGTAGCAACACCAACTCTAGGAAAATAATGCTATGGTCTAACACTCTCAAACTAAACGTTCAAAGTTCAGAACGTTGCCTCTTGCATTGTACTCTTAAATGCATATATCATGTACATCGTTGGACAAAAACATTTGTCATGGAGATATTTTTACAATAGGGTTTAAATGATTATGCTGCATATGTTTTAACCAAGAAAAAAAATTCTCGAGCTAAAATCCTTCTAAGCACTGTTAGATAAAATCTATCAGAAGAGCCCCTTCTTAAGTCGAAGCAAGCTATGTCTATAAATCCCCATTAGATCATACCAGGTTTGTGTGGAACAAATGACAGACTTTTGGAGCCTTCAGGTTGATTATTTGCATTCAATTGTGCAAGTTGAGAAAGATTTTTCAAGCTGGCAATATCCAAAGAGTAGATATGCTCTTGTTGCCGAGAGAACTTATCCGAGTTTGGCTCTTGCACTGCTTGAGACCTAAACTGTTGTCTTCTTTGCTCAAAAAACTGATGCTGCCTGGATTTCACGTGAAATTATTGTCCAAGCCGAATCAGTTAAGTATCATGGAAACAAACGGCAGGATACCGACACCCAGTACCTGGCTTGAATGGATTTCTTAGTCTGCATGCAAAAGAGTAAGCATTTAGGCATGCAAAAGCTCTCTCTCTCTCTCTCTCTCTCTCTCTCTCTCTCTCTCTCTCTCTCTCTCTCTGTGTGTGTGTGTACACATAAGAGTAAAATGAGGGACTCTGCACCGTTTTCACTTTGCGTCGTCCTCCTCCCATCCATTGCAACATGCTGCTCGCGTACGTTGAACTACGTCAGCTCAAAGAATGCGAAACTTTGTAGGGAAAATTACCAAAATACCCTCTAATTTGTGGAAATTCCCAAAATACCCCTCAAATTTGAAAATTTCCGAAAATAACCCCCTATTTTGTCAAAAATTCCCAAATTGCCCTTCAAATATTCCAAAAGTCCCAAATACCCCTGGTTAGAAGAATAAACATCTCCAAAGACAAAAAAAAAAAAAACTTTTCATAAGAAGATTGATTGTCTATCATTGTAAGATGTTAAAACTAGAATTTGAGCTGGTTATGTAGGTTTTAGAGAGAAATGCCCTTTTTTGCTAGCTATTTCATTAAAAATTGTGTTAAGCAGTCAAAAATGGATCTCAATTGTCAAAGGAATAAACTCTAAAAAAAGCTAGAGCAATCCACCCAAAACAGACACAAGGGTATTTTGGGAATTTCCACAAATTAGAGGGGTATTTTGGTAATTTTCCCTTCTTTGTAACTTGTGAAGGTGTGTGCATCGATCGGGATTCGGGCCCCTCCGTATTTGAACCCACTCCAAAGGCCCTACCCTCACCACTGAGTAACACAGGGTCTCCATGGTATCCACGGTGGGAAATTGCAGGTGAGAGTCACGAATGTGCTGCAGTGTCCGATCAGCAAAAAGTAAACAAGGACACAATTAGTAAACAAGGACAAGGGAAGATGCACGTCCAAGTTTAGTAATAAACGTTATGTTTGCCACCCTTGGCACATGATACGCGCGTGTGAGGTGGTTAGGTTATCAGCCTTGCAAGTGGGAGGTGTTGGGTTAGATTCGTGTGGCTGCAAGGCGGGCGTCCATTTTTGTTGGGCTGTCCATCTGCCTAGAGATTCTCGCGACGGCCAACAATCGTTGATACCGCCACCCATGGGTCATAAAGACCCCGTGTTACTTAGTGTTGAGGAGGCCCTACCACCGCGAATATGCAATGGTATCGAAAAAATGGCAGACATGAGTTCACATGGTGTTCATTTTGATTCATAAGACTTCACTTTGGGATCACTTTGCTCACACCACTCTGGCATTTCTCTTAGTGTTCACATGGCATTCACATGGTGTTCACAGTGAGTTCCCTCAATGTTCACTTTATTGGGTTCACATAACCTTCACTTAGATATTCATATGGGATCAAGGATGCAAAACCAACCCATCACCCTCAACTAATGGGAACCATTGATCCCACCTGCCACCATTGGCACCCATGTTGATATGTCGTGCCCATGTAGGCAATGTAAACCATTGTTTTTGGCCCGCCATCTCTTGTCAAATGCCCAACCATGCTTGCACGACAATCTTTTGAAAAGCTTGGTCACCTTCAAAAATGGTCACATCAACGTTTATCAAATGAAGCTAAGCTATGACAAGAAAATGAAATACCCAAATGTCAGGCCCATTTGGCCAAAGTAGAATTGTTAGGAAAAAAGTGCAAATTTTAGCCTTGTTCCAACAAGTGTGACGGGCCACTGTATGACCACCCACCGTTTGCATTTTGGGTGAGAGTCACAGTGGGACACCACCAAGCTGCAAGGCTGGTCTATCTTAGTCACAAAAAGTGATCATTCAAACATGATATCTATGTTTTACAACCATAATCAATCTCATTAAGCAAGATCTACAAGTGTATCACTTCCTTCAACCAAATCCACCAATATTTTTACAAGGTCACGTGTTTGTTGACAAATAGAAGATTGCCTCGCAAAAGAAAGAAATTGTTTCCACCAATTCTCACCAACAATTTATAAGGATCCACTTGTGAATCGTCATTGAATATGTTCTGTTTCAAAGGAAGTGTAGAGATAATCCAATTTTTGTGTTGTAGGTTGATCCCAAGCATTTTAAAGAGTTTAATAAACCTCACAAGATCAGAAAACTTGGGAGTTAGATATGTCAATTGTAATAAAAACTTGCATACATGGTTTTCAAAATGTCATGAAAATATGAGCACCAGAGTCTTGTACCCCAAAAAAGGGAAAACATTTACACAATATAAAGGTAAGGTGCCATAGTCCTCACCTGGTTATGGAAACCATAGAGGGTGAAAACTTCCCTTGTGTACTTGAATCTCCTGCAGTGGTAAAGGGTCATGATATGATTCTCCTCCATTGTAGGTGTAATGGAAATGAATATTTTAAAGATTGTTATATGTTTATTTGGAATTGATCTTACTGATGATGCAATGAAGATTGATATATCTAGTATGACCACATCGTGTGATGTTGTGGTTTAGTAGATTAGTAAGTGTCTAGGTGCAAGACATGTTGGCAATGGCTACAATCATATCGATGCAGATAGAGTACCCCTATTGTTATTAGACAGGTTCTATTTATTTTATAAGTATAGTCTAAGGATAATTCCTATTTTTAACACCCAAGTGGATTGTATTAGTTTTGAGCTTAAATCAACATCTATCAATCAAATGTGTGCCAAAGGACAAAGCTCACTTATGTACGAGGGGAGATTGTGCCTAGTCTTCGTGTCCCTCTTCTCCTCTTACCTCTACCTCATATCCTCTTGATCACATGCATGCATAGCACTCCGCTCTATGAGGTGTGCATGTTGCTCTCACTCTCCCGCTTTCCACGCATATGCTTCGCATGTCTCACAGATCATCGTTGCAAGTATCCATGTATGGTTTTTGTTTTGTGCATTCTGCTATTACATATATATTGCATGTTTTCTATGCTGTTGTTGTTGCAGTGGTATCAAATCTATGGCTTGATGTTGGGTATACAATAGTCGTGGCTATGGAGACCTTTGCCTATAGCAATTAAAGCTAAGTCTTTTGTTTTCTGTTAGAAGCTTGGCTAACACAGGATGATCTGGAGACACAATGAGGATGTATATTTTTATTTTTCATACACTCTAGACACTTATAGCCATGAGCCGTTGTAATTTATTGATTCCCGAAGCAAGTACTTTATTAAAAATGTAATTATGAGTCTATTCCAGAGGGGCTGCGAGCTTCCAGATTGTAACTCTTGATCCTTCAATTCCTTATTTTTGACCCAAAACCTTATGGCAAGGTATAAAAGCCAACTTTTGTAAGGGTTTTTCAAGTTTTTTGGATAATGAAACTATGCGCGTTTACAGAGAATATTGTGTATTCTCCCTCTTTCGTTTGAAGCTCGTATCTCCCTCGTGGATGGTCTGTTTTAAGTGCCAATTCTTGCATTGCATTCGCAGGTGAAAGCTCTACACAACATTGTAAGTTTCTCACAACTAATCTCTCTCTAAATTTGCTCATAACTCACATTTTACATATCAAATCTGTATTTTATGCATAGGAGGGACAATAGGGCATCATTGCTAAGCTAGTAAGTGCATTCGGGGTCAAAAATGGTTAGGTCAAATTTGCCCTATAGCTATTAGTCGTGAATTTGGTGAGTGCCCAAAAGGGGGATTTGATTGTATGGGAATGTGCTCTTAGGTGTTGTATACCCATTCTATAAGTTTTGTCTCGTTTGGACTTCGTTTGCTTCGTGAAATGATGAGGTTTCCTTGCAGTATCGTAACTAGATTTCTCTGCCTGACATGCGGTTGAGTGTCCTTTTGGATAAGTAGGGATTGTATGTGTTTTTTGAGATTCTAAAAACCTCTCGTAGCCTCCATGCACTAGTCGGATTGACTCTGTCCCATGGTGTGACATTTATGTTTGTGGTTCTCACTATCATTGCAATAAGATAGTAGGCTTGGTAAGTAGAGGGCCCAAAATTTTGGCGTCGTTGCCAGGGACGAGGCGACTTAAACTAAAGAAAACCTCTGAGTTCTAATAACATTGTCTAGAGACTTCTTCTAGGTTTGCCTAGAGTTCAAATTCATCATGTAGGAACCGTACGATTGAGATATGTCAGCTTCAGCTGTATAGAGGTGTCTTGGGAGTAGTCGTGCTCTCCGAGAATCTTTAGGCTAAGATTAGGTCGTTTTTCAGTGGTTGATATCTTAGAAGATGTCAGAGTCTATGGATTGATGCACTTTTCAAGCAAAAAAACAAGAAAAACTAGTGTTAGTGGACACTTTCCACTACCTTTCAGCTGATGTGATTAGGAGTAGGGAAAGTAGGAGTCAAAGGAGGTTTTTCATCCTTGTCACTCTCTGATTCGACATCATTGAAGTTGCTTTCAAAAATTCTAGAGACTTCAAGACTGAAATTTTCCAGATAAGCTAGGAAAACCAAAGAGATCAGGATTTCAGACCATAACTAATCTTGGGAAAGCCATAAGAAAGTTTTGGCAAACCAAAAAACCAACTCTATGAGAAGATTTTAACGATTAACCAAAACTCAGATTAATAGTTCCTTGATGGTTTATGCTTGTAAATTTGAGTTTGATTAACCAAAAGCTTTTGAAACACTCTGCTTGCAATCGAGTTGCAACTTGAGTGGTGATAAAAGTTCAGAAAAGTCCATCTCTGCAAGCCAAAAGCTATTAATCGTGATTAATAGCCAGGACCCCATAAATTGACTTCAGTTTCACAAGACCCCTACCAGGTAAAGACCACAAACCTTTCTTGCAAGGAATATCAAGGAGTGAAATTTCATACTAACAACAGTTTTGCTTCTTCAACACAAAATTAACAGGTTAGAGTTTTAATTTGAATCCAAATTGGGCAAAATCTTGAGAGGTTTTATAATAATGTACTTTAGAATTCTTTGTCACACAAAGTTGAAAAAAGTGTGAAGTTGGTCAAAAGGCTATTAATCGTGATTAATACCTAATGAGCTGGAAATGTAAAATTTTCACAGTGTGACCATACCACAGGCTAGAACATAGGTTCTCTCATGTTCAAGCATATTGTGACCTTCTTTAAGACTAACAAGTACGAAGCCCATATTTCCTTGGATCCTAACAAGGAATTTGTCATAATGGTAGATGACCATGTTGAGTAAGTGTTTAAGGTGTGTGTGTGTGTGTGTGTGTGTGTGTAGCATTCATTGTGTGTGCATAATGTAGGTGATTAGCACTAATCACACACACCACAAGCAATGGAGAATGAGCAATTAACCATACACAATAGAGATATGCAAATAGAGTGCTAGGATTGATTGATTCAAGCTAGTTGTGAGTATAAGAGGGACTTTCTTATAGAGCAGATCAAAGGACATCTTTGTGACATCATCAGTGATGTGTTGGACAACCTCTAGAGGTGTAAATTAGCTAGTGCATGCAAGCATATACTAAAGCTAGGCAAAGTAGCTAATCAAAGGTTCAATGTATCTAGTCACAGTGTGAAGAGATGTTTCCCATGAGGAGGTATGTTCAAGGCACAAATCCTAACAAGCCTCCCCTTTTGTGTATGAGAACAAAGTCGAATGTCCTTCTAGTGGGGTCTAAGGCTCCCATGTAGATAGGCTCACAAAGTAGTGTACCTCCCCTAGAGAACTAGTACCAGTAGGGTGTAGGTAGGTCAAATATCCTCCCTGGAGAATTTTCAACCAGGTTGAGGACGTCAAAGTTTCCTCCCCTTGAGAATAGTGATCAACAAGGTGGTAGGACAAAGCAAAGTCAAATTTGGTGGACAAATATAAAAGTCAAAATGTTGTGTTTGAAGAACATCTTCAATACCAACTGGTGCTAGTGATGGTCCCCCTTCCTTTGCTTGCTTTGATATTGTTATCAAATTTGTCATTGTGGTCAAATGTGTCTTCTTCTTGGTCTTTGTGGTCTTCAATTTTGTTGTCATCTCCTCCCCTCGGCCTAGAGCTATCCAAGCAAGTTGTTCGGGGTTGATTCATATGGTGCAGGCATGGCATACATATCGGTGATTGTGCTAGTGATGAATGCCAACAAGAGAGGTATTACCATGCTTTCAATGGCAGTGTCTAGTCGTTTACAAACGGCATGTCCATGGTGCACAAATAGCTAGATTTTGTGTGTTTACAAGACATTATCATGATAGGTGAGCACACACAAAATTTACCCAATGATGGCACTTGAGTAGCTCAAATAGGAATCTGTTGAGCAAAATCTTGGTAGCCCTTTTTTAATGTTGAAATTTTTTTTTACTCCCTGCAGACTCCTATGGGAATGGCCCTCTGCTGAGCCGAGGCTCAGTTAAGTTACTGGCCGTGGGAAATAGGCGTCCGGATGCAAAGTTGAGAGTGTGTGCAGGCCCTTACGGACCCGAATTTCTTATTCAGCTCACTTGACCACCCATCTCAAGTCCGAAAGGTGGCCATGGCGCATGAAACCTCTCCTGCAGACCTGACTCATGAATTTAAGCCGATTGCAAGGTTAACTTGAATTCCACCACACCATCCAAAAGTAGGTAATGTGTATTGACCTCATGGCCTTGCCCTCCTCAAATAGATAAGCGCTTGTCGGAGGAGCACAAATGATGAGTGTTATTTATGTTCCTGTTGCTTGGCCGAGAGAAGAATGCTCAAATGGACTCCAAATTGAGCAAGAGTGGGCTCAAATGAAAGCTCTTTCTAATTTCTACCCACACACACAAGTACTTGAAGGGATTAAGAGAATAAATAGCTCAATTATTCAAGCACAAAATACAAACAAATCAATCCTATTATTAATGAAAAATTAGATGTAATGCAAGGAAATCAATTAGCACTCATCATAAGCATGAGAGGGAAGCTTAGATGATCTAGCATAGAGGATTATGCAACTACACACACACACACACACACACACACAAAACCAAGATCTAGTGAAGCTAGGAAATGCTAGCCCTTATTAGGCTCTGATACCACTTGTTGAGTGTTTAAGGTGGGGATGTGTGTGTGTAGCATTCATGTCGTGTGCATAATGTAGTTGATTAGCACTAATCACACACACCACAAGCACATTTGGAGAATGAGCAATTAACCATACATACTAGAGATATGCAAATAGAGTGCTAGGATTGATTGATTCAAGCTAGCTGCGAGTACAAGAGGGGCTCTTCTATAGAGCAGATCAAAGGACATCTTTGTGACATCATCGATGATGTGTTGGACAACCTCTAGAGGTGTAAATTAGCTAGTGCATGCAAGAATATACTAAAGCTAGGCAAAGTAGCTAATCAAAGGTTCACTGTATCTAGTCATAGTGTGAAGAGATGTTTCCCATGAGGAGATGTGATTGAGGCACAAATCCTAACATACCATACCGTCAAGTTTGAAGTGAAGGTTAGGGAAAACAAACAAGTCACCTTTTATATGGACCAAAATGGGGTGCAATACCTCAAGATACAAGATCCTGATTTGGTAGACAAATGGGGATTGGAAGTTGATGCTCTAATTCCAAACAAGGCTGTGAAGGAAGGACCGCATGTGCTAGAGTTTCAAGGATACCATTTGATAGATACTAAACCTCTAAAGCGCATACCCACTAAAAACCCTAGGCTTGGAGTCTATTGTTGGGAAGCCAACAATGTCACGGACTTGATCTGTACTACTCATGTCAAACCAGGGCAATTGACACCCTTGAAAATCGTGTATATTTTCAAGATCAAGGAGAAGGTTTAGCAGAACTTCTTGTGCACCTCTTTGGGAATTGTTATAGCAACAATATTGTTATGATGACTCCAAAGGAGACTGAACAGAGAAAATACCAGGGACATTCGATTCGAGAGGTCATTACAAGGACTATACTTGAAACCAAGCAGAACATAGGGCCAAATGATAGAGCCTATGATAGCATGATCAATCAGAGAGAAAGCACATCCAGAGACAGTCACCTCAATGATGGAAACAGGGGTAGGGATGTAAAAACCACCTTCAACAGGGGAAGAATGAGTGACATTAGGAAAAGAAGAGGTCCACATGAGCCACACCTACCAAATAGCTGGTTTGAAGGCCTAACCAGCCAGGAGAGTAGGTGTGGAACACAGCCGTAGAGTCAAACCAGCAGATTTTCAAAAATGGATCAAGAAGTACAGTGGAACAAGGGATCCGTACGACCACTTGGCAAGCTTCAGACAAGTTCTGAGAGATGAACGCATAACTGACTTTCACACATGGTTTAAGGGGTTTGGAATGACCTTAGAAGGCAAATCTTTGACCTGGTTTTAAACCATACCTCTTGGATCAATAACTGACCTACCAACCTTGGCCATGAGGTTTGTTGCTGCGTGCTAGAAAATGGGAATCAAGCATAGCACCGTGGTGCAAATCTATAGCTTTAAACGAAAACAAGGAGAAACAGTAAGAGATTGTGTGAGTCGAATGAGATAATACATTGATAGATGTCTGGAGTTGGAAATTCCAACAAAGGAGGGACTGGTCTCACTATTTTTAAAGGGATTACTAAACAAGGATTTGCATGCTATTTCTATAGCAAAAAACACACAACTTGGAAAGCATGCAACTTGGACGCTATTGACTTGGGAGATAATTGTGAGATCTATAAAACGAGGAAAGCATTGTTAAAGACTCACAGAGTGAGCGAATCACATCTATTGTGCCAACACAAGTAGGAACAACTATGGTAGCTCTTGTTCCAACGCTATAGAAGACATGCTTAAACGCATGAACGACATGATGACCAACATGCCAAGGATGCCAATGAGAGGTCCGTGACAGGATTCCCCTCAGGGACAACCTATCAAATAACATAGACCATTGAAATGGTGTGCCATTGATGAAAAATGGACAAACCACGAGACAAATGAGTGATATTATAAGCCCAAATATAATAAAAGCATCCAGTATGTTCCAATGAGGCCACAAGGACAAACTATGTATCGATATCCACCAAATGGCACCAATGCACAGACAATTCATGAATATGGAGAGACCACAACTTGTATTAGGCTACTAACCACCACTAGTACATTCTTCCTATTTTAAGCTCCCACATTCTAAAGCTTTGCACATCCATAGCTGTTTGGACCGAACCAACCATGCTGGAAGTTCAGATCTGGCTAATGTAGCTAAATCAAACTCCTTAACAGGTGTTCTTGTTACATCCTTGTAACTATGGTCTTTTAAGTTTATCATGGTTGTGGTTTCCATGTTCCTCAGGTAAATATGGTCATACCCCCAATCTTGGACCATTTTTAATTGTCTCATGAATGGTCGTCCAAGTATGATGTCATAGTTGTTTTCCTTGTTGCCAAAATTGACAATGGCAAATGTATGCTCATATTTGATTCTGCAAGAGGTAACAATCAATTTCTCTAGAAGTCCTAGGGGTTTCTCCATATATCCATCTGCGAGCTGTAGTTTCATTCTTGTTGCCCTTAAGGTAGGCTTTCTCCATTTTTTTCCAGGTTTCTTTTGTAGCAATGGCTACTCTAGCCCCACTGTCAACAATTGCCATGGTAGTGACACCTTGAAATTCTATAGGAAGAGTCATTTTTCCATCTTCTCCTTCATAGTATTCTCCAACTTTGTTCAACAGTACCGACCTGGTATAAAGGTGGTCCTGTTTGAGATCTTGAATTCCCTCTTGAATTTGTAACAAAGGATCCCTTACACCAAACTTTTTTAGACAGTCTCCTACCATCCTTCACATGTGATCATATTTGTAGTAGCTCAGCTAACGTTATTGTGCATGTTACCAGTGTCGACGAAATTTCTATCAGACCCTTAGAGTCGATGACTTTCTTGGGAGAGAGTCTCTGTGATGGGACTACGACTACATCTAATTTGGCCTCATGTTCTCCTATATAGGATGGTAGTGTTCTTAGCAAATGGGGTTGGTTTTTTTATAGATAGAACAGACCCTTGGTCTCCTGCATCTCCAAGTTTATTTGAGATCTTGCCTCAAATTACTCTATCAGTGGAAGAAACACTCCTCTTCCATCATTGGTCTGGTTTCCACATTTGCTTATCTCACTAGCTTCATTGGCCTCTCTGACCTGTTTCCATAGTTTGTCAAGACCATCTATTTCTCTACACTTCTCTGGTATACCTAGGTGGAATCCCCCATAAGAGTCATCCATGGTATTCAACACTATCTTTGGTTTTGGTGCTAGGTTTTCAAGTTCTGGTTGGTGCTTCTAACTAAAATCTGGCTCTATTCGCTCCTAGTTTGGTGGGATCATTGGTGTTGGTGGGACAATTATCACATCTTTAGGTTTCCCAACTGGAGGTTCTAGTAAGGCTTGGGTTGTTTGAATCATTTTATGACACATTTCAAGCCTTTGTTTCTATAGTTCCGCATATGGATATGTCATCCACCTTTGTTCTTGAGTTTGATCATTTTTTAGGTGTGCGTCATAGGCTTTAAGGAGGGTGTCTAATGGTTCGTTGAACTTTTCTACCAAAACGGATCCTCCTGAACTAGCACTCTTGGGTTCCTCAACTATGCCTCGCTCTAGTACTACCTTAGGGTTTCCCTTTTCACTGTTTGTTTCTCCTTCCAATTTTCTTAGTTTTTCTCTTGTATGTTTCAGTTCTTCGGCTAAGGAAGTCTGTTCATGTTCCTTCCTAGCTTTCATCCTACCTTTCCTACCTTTCTATGAGTTTTGCTGACTTTTTCGTTCAATGCTAGGTGCATCAATTTCTGGTTCTTCTAGGATGGTTTTGTTTGCCGCTTTCTGAGCTTGTGCTCTTGTGATCACCTGGATTGTTATCACATTTTCATTTTCTGACCCACTACTAGATGGTATTGCCTTGAGTATATTCAAAGTTACTTTTTCTCCCTTGCTAGGGTTCTTTGGGAAATCAAGGATCATATGAGTGATTCCACACTCAGTGTAATATGAATTTACCCTAATGATTCCATTGTGAGGACAGTCTCTCATCAAGTGGTCACCGCCACACTTATAACAAGGTCCTTTGGGTTGTTGAGGTGCTCCTTGAGCAGCCCTTTGCTGAGAAGCAGGTCTTGATCCTGCTAATCCTCCATTTGCTATGAATAGCAATGTGCATTTGTCCAAACTGTATCTACCTTCTCTTGTAGCATGTGCAGTAGTGTCCAATAGACCTAATCATGCTCCATGGTTCTGGAGCTTTTGGTTCTTCAGGGGGATAGTATCCCGTTTTGGTCATATATCCACTAAGCTCCTTATAGTATGATGGGACTGGTACAAGTGCCTGCTCCTCAGGCTCTTCTACAATTGGTGCGTATTTGACTCCTACAGGTGTTGTTCTTGGTAGTGGGGGTTGTTGTCCTGAGACTGGTTGTGGTCTTTCAAATCCTACTAGTCCCGAAAGAATTCCTATTGTGTATCTAGGTATTGAGGGAGCTTGCGCTTGTGCTACTTGTGTTTGCAGGGCATATTGTGGTTCCTTTACATATCTCTTGTTTTAATAGAACTCTTTAGTCTCCTGATTTGTCCATTTCTACTCTATCACAGACAACTTAGGTTGCTTAACTTGTTTCTTAGCAATTGGATTAATCCTCTTGATCACCTCTTAATGAGTTGTTCTTGTTTTAGCGAAGATCTGGATTTTTGTACTGACTTGTCAAAATTGGATCCACTATGGTGTGATGAGGAATCAACATATAAATTTGTGTACTCTCCTTCCTTGTATACATCACAACTATCTACCAAGTATAGAGCTTCTTTCATCAATTTTTTCAGTGTGGTGCTCTTTTTCATGTGTAGATCTTTCTGGAGATCTGCATTCCTCAGTCCTTGGATAAAAATGAGCATAACCTTGACTGGGTTGATAGTTCTTCTACTGGGTTGAACTTCATATATCTCTTCAATCATAAGGCTACGTTACATACAAATTCACCTTCTTTCTGCTTGAATTTATGGATTTGTGAGACAACATTATGAGCTATCCCCATTTGAGAGAATTCCTCAATAAATTCGTCAAACACCTCCTCAATAAAACCAAGTGGTGGCATCCTCTTCAAGGGTTAGTCATAATCCCACAAATTACATGGGAAAGTTTAGGACTTCCTCAACTCTAATGATGCGCACAAATGCTGCCATGCGATCCCTAGGATCTCTGTTTCCAAAATATTTCTTGTTTACCCACTTCTAGACCTGAGTTGGTCTTATCCTACGATGATCTACCAATCTAAGCATGGGGTCTCCCAGTCCTCCTCTATGAGCTCTTTTTGACCTAGGTTATGGTAAGTGTTCCTTCCCTAGGGGTGCTCCCAATCTATAATTCTTGGCTGGTCTTGCAGGTGGTTGTTCCTCTCTCTGACTCCTTTCTCTTATTTCTTATTCTAGGTGTGGGCCTCCTACTCTTGCCAAATTTTTCCTTTTGTTTCTACTCTCATCCTGGTACTGCTGATGGAGTGGTGGTGGCGGTGCTACTCCTAGCCTTGGTATGGCATGATATCCACCTTCTATTTTGGTATTGCATACCGTTCGAGCCATGCTTTAAATGATAGTGATGTGGCTTGCAAGTTTTGAGGGTTGGGTAGTGGTTGGCCAGTGGTATGCGACGTGGTGTCATAGTCTTTTGAGAAGGGATTTATGGATTTGCTGGGGTATGTGTGGGCTTTTTCTTATCTTCAGAAGAATGCGTCAACAATTTTGGAGTTATCGCTCTTTCTACATCCTCTGGAAGTATTGGCTCATATTTTTGTCCGTACTTATCAACAAAAATGATATTGGTTCATGTTGTCGTGTCATAAGAAAACAAGTACAGGATCTTGTCCGTGCTTAATTCATTAAGGTAGGGTTCCATGCATTGGTAGTAAGATATGACCCTCCCATCCTTGTGCTTGTAGATCTCTACATTATCCCGAATGGTAGCCATTCTGTCATAAAATCTAATATCTAACCAACCCAAATGATTTTCTCAAATTAAATTGATCACTTAATGTGGGAGAATAAATGGGAACAAGTGTTAAGATATAGATATGTGCTTATAGATCTATATCAACACGGGGCCAATAGTAAAGGTGCCCAAATGCGAGATGGTCTATCAAGAGCAAGGCTAATCAATGGAGCATAAGACCTTAGGGTTAGCTTCATTGAAGACCTCCAATAATGTGTGTAAAAGTCCTTTGACCTTAGGTAAGCTAGGGCTGAGCTTGAGGTGGGAACCCGGCCCAAGCTCAAGGTGCTTGTCGTGCTTGAGGTGCTTGTCCTGCTTGAGGTGCTTGATTAAGATGCTTGAGATGCTTGACTGGCTCCATGCTTGAGGTGCTTGACTTGGTGCATGATTAAGGTGCTTGAAGTGCCTTGAGAAGCTTGCCTGAGATGCTTGTGGGAACACCCCCTACTTCAAGAGCTTAGTCATGCTTGATGACTAAGGGGCTTGCTCATCCAAAGTCAAAAAGATCCCTACAAGGAGGCGGGCGAGCCTACAAGAGAGGGGGGGGGGGATGAGAGAGAACACACACACACACACTCACACACACAAGGGAAGCCCCAGCTTGAAGAGGCAGCAAGGACACTTGTCACGTTCCTCCTCATGTTGCCCTCATGGTGTGCCTGAAACCTATTGGTTGGCCACCCAAGGGGTCCAATGATAATTTAGGATATTTAATTAATTGATTTTGCATTTATCAAGTCCTCTCTCTCAAAGGGGAAAGGGGGACACTTGTCCCAAGGCTACCCATGTTGCTTGTAATGGCTCCTGCTTGTGATTGGCTAGGCCTGGAGGGGTCCAATGAGCTTCAAGCATGAGCTACAAGGGGGGGTCGACCCAAGAAAGCTAGGGGGGTGCTTAGGGGGTATACTCACCCACACACACTCACAAACACTCTCATTGTGTACTGTGCAAAGTGCAAGAGCTCTCTCTCTTTCTCCAAGCAAGTAGAGGTTGAGAGCCTACACCAACACTCTTGGCTATGGAGTGAAAATCCATCCAAGAGCGATGCTTCAATGCTTGAGCTTGCCATCTATTTATTCTTCATTACTATGCTATTATGTATTCTAGCACAAGAGTTATGATAAGTGAGGAACTAGCTCTTTCTCGTATGAAATGTTTCTTCTTCCTCTTCCCTACCCTCATTCCCTGCTAGCTCTCTCCACCTTCGAAGGTGTTTGAGGTCTTGGGACTGAGGCTTGGTATAGTTAAAGCTTTCTTCAAGTTTAGGTTATGCTATGATGGTGATGCATGAAGCGTTCCATCTTCATTGCTTCACCTAGGTCACAAGGAACACAAAGAATGTATTGTAACAAGTCTCTCTTTATGGGAGAAATCATAATACAAATGCCTATTGGAGGGGGGGGGGGGGGGGGGGGGGGGGGGGGGGGGGGGGGGGCGGCTCCACATAAATCCGGTCCTCAACTGTTGTCATGTTCTCTAAATTCTCTCTCTTGCAAAAGTATTGTCCATGCCAAGTTAACTAATTGCTATAATTATGTTGCTATCTTCAATTATGTCTACCCGCTATGCTCACAAAATCATTTCTTGAAAGTACTCTCATTAAATTCCGCTACTCTCAAATTGAAGAGGCAAATTCCATTACATTGGTATCAGAGCATTTGGTTTCTCTTTTCTTGCTTAAGAAGAGAGGTCCTTAAGTAGCCTATAAATGGTTGATGTTGTTAATTATAATAGAGTAAGTGGAACTGGGATCTAATATCGGTTTTGTTAAGCCCACTATGTGGGGGATGGTGCACACCTCGGGAGCTTTGGACTTAATAATGGAGTCTTTTTAGACTTGCCTACGGCTTTACCATTATTGAGCCATAAGAAGTCCGAAAGGAGCTAGCCCTTGGCAACTCTGCTATGTTAGACCTACTCCTCTACTGTGTATAATTAACCACTTTGAGCTGTGGGTGTAGATACTTAAGAGCCGATTTTCAAAGGCTAAGAGGAGTGGCAACTAAGGTTTTGAACTGCCAAAGCATACACTAAGTATAAACATAAATTTTGTTAACATGGCTGACAATAATCAAGAGAGTAGAATGAACATTGATAGCTTTGATTTTGCACATGAAGGTGCTAATGATGATGCTCCCATGTTTGTGAATTATCTCGTCGCTAGGTTGCAGCAAGCTATGGGTAACCCTGCTTTGCAAGCCGAAGTTACTCAACAACTTCGTGCTTATGGAATTTCCCTTCCTCTCCTAGAGGAAAGAGAGCTTAGGAGGCCTCTTGAAGAGACCCCCATAAGAAGACTCTCCCCCATTCGAGAGGAGGAATCCAAAGAGAAAGAAAGCAATGAAAGTCTAAGTTCTTCTGAAGAGGTGGCTCCACGAAGACGATGGTCTAGACAATCGCCTACTCCTCCCAAGAGGAAAAGAGCAACCTATAGTCCTTCTCCTCATCACTCTGAAAGGCAAGAGAGGAAACAAAGGAAGAAAAGGGCTAAGAAGAGGTCACCCTCTTCTCCTTCTTCTTCGCCTTCCTCCTCTTCCGATGAAAGTTATGGCTATTCTCCTAGAGAATACAAGAGGGGAGGACATCGCAAATCATTTCCTGCATGGCGAAGGTCACAAAAGCTAAAGAAGTTCAAGGAGGGAGGAAAGAGTATCTCTTTTCTCACCTACGATGGCACCTTTGGTGCTACCGACAAAGTGTTGGCCTTCATCCAGCAATTTGATGCGGCCTTTGGGGACGAGGGCTTCACAGAGTCCTCCAAGCTACGCCATGTAGCTATGCATTTCCAAAAATCAGCTCGTCAATGGTGGGCTAGCCTTCGTGGCAATGGAGAAGCTCCAAAGACATGGAAAACTCTACGAGTTTCCATCATGAAGCAATTTCTTCCAAGTGATACTAAAGATAAAGTTCTTACCGAATGGCGCGGCTTGAAGCTTCTCTCTCATGAGTCTATCAACAAGTATGTAGAAAAGTTTTGGGATTTACATCTCAAAGCTACTGTCTTTCAAAAGATAGACTTTGCCGAGCAAAGACAACAATTCTGTGCGGGATTACCTGAAGAGATGGCCGAATACATCAACTCTCAACGGCCCGGTACTATTACCGAAGTAATCCACCACACCATGGTTGCTTCACGCATCAATTTCCATCAAGGGGCTAGACGTAATGTCAAGCCCATGGAAAACAAAGATAAAAATGATACAAAGGGGAAATCCAATGCTCAAAATAATTCCCAAGGCACTTCCAACAACAACAATAACAACAACAACAACAATCGGTCCAAGGAGAAGGGAGTTTACAAAGGTAAAAACAAACTCTCTCCTGAAGAGCTTGAAGCTTTTCGCAAGGACCATAAGTGTTTCAAGTGTGGGGAGCAAGGACATGGCTATCGTTCTTGCCCCAAGAAGAATACTCGCAATGAGACTCCTAGGGCTTCCACCATCGAAGCTCCAAAAGAGGATGCTCATTGCAAAGGATCATCACTTTCCTATGCGTGGGGAAAGGTAAGAGAGCATGATGCCTTCATCTTGTTTGACCCAGGCTCTACTCTCAACTTCATATCAATAGAGTTGGCCACCAAGTTGGGCATTCAAGCTTTTGAGATGGGAGATATAGTAACAACTGATGCAGCATTCGAGGGACAACAAGCCTCTGTTACTCCCTTGATTGGGAAGTTGAGGCTTCATGTCCAAAGCTATGTCGACAAAGAAGACTTCTTCATCTCTCCTCTCCAACATCAGGATGTTATCCTAGGGGCACCATGGTTTGATCGCATGGCTGCCAACATGAAGTTCCCTGAAAGGAGAATTTACTTCACCTACAGGGGAAAGAACATATATATAGATGCTAGTGAGCGTGGTCGTACTATTCCACTTGTAAATCCTCTTTCTTTTGATAAATCAATGAAGAGCTCAGTTTCTGCGTACATGAGTTATGTCAAAGAGTCTCTAAAAGCTAATAATGTTTCATCAAATGAAAATGATAGGAATCAATAAGAGTTAGACTTGTCTACTTTTCTAAAAGGATTCCAAGATGTGTTCATCGATGATATCCCTATGGACCTACCTCCAAAACAAGGGGATGATGACCATCGTATTGAGCTCCTTCCAGGAAGCTCACCGCCTAACAAACCTCCTTATCGAGTCTCACAAGCTCAAAAAGAGGAGATTATGAGGCAAGTACAGGAATTGGTAGACAAAGGGATGGTGAGGCCTAGTTCCTCTCCCTTTTGTTCTCCAGTCCTTTTAGTGCAAAAGAAAGATGGTACATACCGTATGTGTGTGGACTATCGAGCACTAAACCATATCACTATCAAAAACAGATTTCCCGTGCCTCGGGTAGAAGATCTGTTTGATAAGCTACAAGGCTCTATCTACTTCAGTAGGATTGACCTTAAGAGTGGATATCATCAAATAAGGATAGTGGATGAAGATATCCTAAAGACCGCGTTTCGCACAACATTTGGTCTTTATGAATATCTAGTCATGCCTTTTGGCTTGACAAATGCACCAGCTACTTTCAATCGTCTCATGGAGAAAATTTTTAGACCATATCGTAAATTCACTGGAGTGTTCTTTGATGATATCATCATCTACTCCAAATCTTTGGAGGAACATAAGCAACATCTCCAAGTGATTTTTCAAGCCTTGAGGGAAAACAAACTTTTTCTCAACCAAAAGAAAAGTGAATTCTTCCTTCAAGAGATTCAATATCTAGGTCATATTATCTCTCACGATGGTATTCGTATGGATCCATCAAAGTTAGAGGTAATAAAATCATGGCCTAACCCAAGGAATCTACATGAGCTAAGAAGCTTTATTGGTATGTGTGCATACTATAGACGCTTCATAGCAAAATTCTCTCAAGTAGCAGGACCACTACACGACTTAACAAAGAAGAAAGTTAAGTTTGTATGGACTGCTAAGGAGAAAAATGCTTTTGAAAAACTCAAAGAGAAGCTTACTTCCCAACCAGTCCTCGTGCTTCCGGATCTCTCAAAGCCATTTGAAGTCCAATGTGATGCGTGTGGTGATTGCCTTGGAGCGGTTTTGCTTCAAGAAGGGCATGCCATAGCATATGAGAGCCGAAGGCTCAATAGTGATGAACAAGTCTTGGGCATTTATGAGAAAGAGCTTTTAGCTGTTCTACATGCCCTAGATACATGGAAGCGCTACCTATTGGGGACTCCATTTATCCTACGAACCGACCACCAAAGTCTCAAGTATTTCATGACGCAAACCAAACTTTCCGACAAACAAATGAGGTGGGCAAATTTTCTTTCGCAATTTAATTTCCATATTGCTCACATAGCTGGTAAGCACAATCAAGTTGCCGATGCACTTTCACGACGACCAAAAGTTAATGCGGTGTCTATAGCTACTCACAATGATCTATCCTCTATGATAGATGAGTATGCTACTGACCCTGACTTTAGAGACATAATGTCAGCCCTTGCTTTGGGGAAGAAAGAGGAACCATTCACCTTGCAGGATGGTTATCTTCTCCACGGAAATAGGCTATGTGTTACCCATTCCCTTCGTGAGAAGGTTATGTATGAATCCCATGCTCCTCCATATGCAGGGCATAGAGGTATTCAACCTACTCTCCGAGGAGTAGAGACGTATTTCTATTGGCCTACCATGAAAGTGGACATACAAGAGTATGTTTCAAAATGTGTAGTATGCCAAAAGACCAAGTATGATAGAGGGAAGCAACCTGGATTACTCCAGCCATTGCCTATTCCAAATTCACCATGGGAGAGTATATCCATGGATTTCATCTTTGGATTACCCAAGTCTATCCCTGGGAATACAGGAATATGGACAATAGTCGACAGGTTTAGCAAGCAAGCACATTTTATTCCTGTCAAAAAGACTATTAAGGCACATCAAATGGCAACTCTCTTCATATCTCAGATTTTCAAGCACCATGGATTACCCACATCCATCGTGTCAGATAGAGATCCTAGAATGACCAGTAATTTCTGGAAAGGTCTCTTTGAAAATCTAGGAACAAGATTGAATTTCTCTTCGGCCTATCACCCACAAACGGATGGCCAAAGTGAGATAGCCAATCTTACGATACTCGATCTACTCAAGACTTATGTTACCGAAGTAGATCAACGCTCACAATGAGAAAAGTATTTACCTTTGGTAGAGTATGCCTACAATAATATTGTACATACTTCTACGGGGAAAGCACCTTTCGAGATCATAGAGGGAAGACCTAAAAGTCCCTTGCTACTCAAAGTACATGGGAAGATCTTCGCCGCCGATGAGTATAGCCGTGACCTACAAGAATCTTTTCAAAAGATTAGGGAGGCTATAGCCATCTCTCAACAAAGGCAAAAAGCTGCTGCTGATAAGCACAGAAGAGCCTTAATGCTCAAAGAAAATGATTGGGTCTTACTCAAGTTTCCTAAGGCTCGATTAAGGCAAACGACGGGCAAAAATCCTACGGGCCATCAAAAGTATTATGCTAAACTAGCAAAAAGATACTATGGTCCTTTCCAAATCTTGAAGCCCATCAATGAGACGGCTTATCAACTCAAGTTGCCCAACCATTGGCTTATACACAATGCCTTTCATGTAAGCCTACTTAAGCCCTATAAAGGAGAGCCACCAACTGAACCAATTATTGAAGACCCTCCCGAAGTTGAAGACCAAGAAGAGGTGCTACAACCCGAAGCTGTCCTTCGGCATGAAGACAAGGTACTACGACATGGTAAGATAATCCGACGGTATCTTATTAAGTTCAAAAATTATCCTTTTGAAGATGCTAAATGGATGCAAGGAGTACAACTTAAGGATAGTATGAACCTTGTCAATGCTTACAATGCTACATTAGAATAAGCAAATGTACAACTCTCTTTTAAATGACTCATGTTTTTGTCTTATAAGACTAATCCTCTTTTTAATTGTGCACAAATTTAACTAGTATGCATGCTTAGAATCATGTTTGTGATGACGACGTCTCTCAAACACCAAGTAGAATTTGTCACTCTACTTTGGAAGAATGAAATGGACTAAAGAGCAGACATGCTTGCGGAAGCTATGTCTCCCAAGCACCAAATGGATTAGTCATCCATCTTGGAAAGATGTCGTAGGGTAAAAAAGGGATCCTCTACCCGCTAAGTACGATTGACTAATGACTAAGGCTTTATCTCTTCTACCTCATAGTCGAGGACGACTATGATTTCAAGAGAGAGGTAATTTCATAAAATCTAATATCTAACCAACCCAAATGATTTTCTCATATTAAATTGATCACTTAATGTGGGAGAATAAATGGGAACAAGTGTTAAGATATAGATATGTGCTTATAGATCTATATCAACACGGGGCCAATAGTAAAGGGGCCCAAATGCGAGATGGTCTATCAAGAGCAAGGCTAATCAATGGAGCATAAGACCTTAGGGTTAGCTTCATTGAAGACCTCCAATAATGTGTGTAAAAGTCCTTTGACCTTAGGTAAGCTAGGGCTGAGCTTGAGGTGGGAACCCGGCCCAAGCTCAAGGTGCTTGTCGTGCTTGAGGTGCTTGTCCTGCTTGAGGTGCTTGTCATGCTTGAGGTGCTTGATTAAGATGCTTGAGGTGCTTGATTGGCTCCATGCTTGAGGTGCTTGACTTGGTGCATGATTAAGGTGCTTGAAGTGCCTTGAGAAGCTTCCTGAGATGCTGGTGGGAACACCCCCTACTTCAAGAGCTTAGTCATGCTTGATGACTAAGGGGCTTGCTCATCCAAAGTAAAAAAATTCCCTACAAGGAGGGGGGCGAGCCTACAAGGGGGGGGGATGAGAGAGAACACACACACACACACACACACACACACACACACACACACACACACACACACACACAAGGGAAGCCCCAGCTTGAAGAGGCAGCAAGGACACTTGTCAAGTTCCTCCTCATGGTGTGCCTGAAACCTATTGGTTGGCCACCCAAGGGGTCCAATGATAATTTAGGATATTTAATTAATTGATTTTGCATTTATCAAGTCCTCTCTCTCAAAGGGGAAAGGGGGACACTTGTCCCAAGGCTACCCATGTTGCTTGTAATGGCTCCTGCTTGTGATTGGCTAGGCCTGGAGGGGTCCAATGAGCTTCAAGCATGAGCTACAAGGGGGGGTCGACCCAAGCTAGCTAGGGGGGTGCTTAGGGGGTATACTTACCCACACACACTCACAAACACTCTCATTGTGTACTGTGCAAAGTGCAAGAGCTCCCTCTCTTTCTCCAAGCAAGTAGAGGTTGAGAGCCTACACCAACACTCTTGGCTATGGAGTGCAAATCCATCCAAGAGCCATGCTTCAATGCTTGAGCTTGCCATCTATTTCTTCTTCATTACTATGCTATTATGTATGCTAGCACAAGAGTTATGATAAGTGAGGAACTAGCTCTTTCTCGTATGAAATGTTTCTTCTTCCTCTTCCCTACCCTCATTCCCTGCTAGCTCTCTCCACCTTCGAAGGTGTTTGAGGTCTTGGGACTGAGGCTTGGTATAGTTAAATCTTTCTGAACTAGCAAACAAAAAGGAAGTACTAACTCAGCATACAACAGGACATGTAGAATTTGAACTAGGGGGATACTCTACTTCTTCTCACTTTTGCACTTTACCTCTAGGGATTTACAATCGATATTGGGGATGGGCTGGTTGAAGCAAAACCAAGCTCATATTCACTGTGCACAAGGTACTTTTACCTTTATAGACAAACTAGGGAATGAAGTTCTAGTTCAAGGAAAGAATGGGAAACCTAAAGCTCACTTAGTCAAGGATAGTAGACTTCTTAAGGGTTTACAAAAGGGTCAACAGATCTATGCAGTTAAAATCAACAAGGTAGAAGACATAGATTCAAACTTTCAACCTAATTGGTTGAGAGAGTATTTAGATGTGCTACCTGAGGATGTTACAAGTCTTCCACCACATAGAGAAGTTGATCACAAAATTGAGACTATCCCTAGTTGTGAACTTGTTTCAAAGAGACCATATAAAATGTCACTCCCTGAAGAAATTGAACTCAAAGAGAAACTTAGGCAACTTATTGAGCAAGGATTTATCTGACCAAGTACTTCTTGTTGGAATTAGGGTTGCAGAGAAACGCACACAGCTTGGAGAAGACGAAGGAAGCTCAAGGCACACAATAGAGAGTGTGTTTCTTAGTATGCAATGGAAAGATAGATAGCCCTAGAGTGATGGGCGTATATATAATGCACGGGGGAAAAAACCTCCTAAAGAGGGAAAAAATGCCCCGGCGGTCCTAGTGTGTTCACACACATCACTACCACATGTATATGGTAACAAATCCCCCCTGGAGTGATGCGGTGAACGAGAGCTGGCACATGAGTAAAGGGAAGTGCCATGCCTTGAGGACACGATCAGTCCACAAAGGGGAGTAAGCCCAAAGCTTTGTGGAAAGCTTCAAGCTTCTCACGAGACAATGCCTTTGTGAAAAGATCTGCAAGGTTGTCCTGTGTTGGCACATAAGCCAAGCTGATCTCTCCTACTGAGAGCCTCTCCCTAACATAGTGGTAATGCACCTCAATGTGCTTTGTGCGAGCATGAAAAACTGGGTTCCTCGCAACTGCCAATGCGCTCTGACTGTCAGTGCAGATAGTGTTGGCAGTGTCCTGTCCAACACCCAAATCAGCCATAAGGCGTCTGAGCCATACACACTCAACCGTAGCTGTGAAGACTGCCCTGTACTCAGCCTCACAACTCGAAGTGGCCACAATAGGTTGCTTCTTTCTCAACCATGATATACATGAACTACCAAGCATGAAACAAAAACCACTTGTGGACACTCTCGTGTCAAAACAACCAGCCCAATCCGAGTTTGAAAAAGCGTGTAAGTCTGGAGGAAATGATCCCCCCTTGGGATAGAACAAGCCAAGATGTAAAGTGCCACTAAGGTAGCGGAAAATCCTCTTGACAGCCTGCCAATGCTTAGACCCTAGGCTATGCATAAATCTGCTGACCTGTGAGACTGCAAACTGAATATCCGGCCTCGTGTTGCATACATAAATGAGGCAGCCAACAGCAGTTTGGTAAAGAGTGACATCAGCAGGATCACCAACATCATGTAGACTCAACTTCAAACCTGTTTCCATGGGAGTGGCAATAGGTTTGCAATCCTCAAGTCCAAACTTACATAGCAATGTCTCTATGTAACTTTTTTGACACAAGGCAATACCACCATCACATTGCTTAAACTATATACCCAAATAATGATGCAACAGCCCCAAATATTTCATCTTGAAAGTAGAATTCAAATCAACCTTAAATTCAGCAATATTTCTCTCATTTGGTCCAGTGATCAGCAAATCATCAACATAAAGAACCACAATGAGAAATACATCACCCTCACGCTTTACATACAATGTGCTTTCTGTTGGACTGTTACGAAAGCCTTGTTTGACCAAATGAGTGTCAGCTTTCTCATACCAAGCACGAGGAGATTGCTTCAACCCATACAAAGCCTTGTTACATTTGCACACTTTGTCCTCTTGTCCTTTTATGGCAAAACCGTGAGGCTGCGTTACATAAACTTCCTCAAATATGTCACCATTCAAGAAAGCAGTAACAATGTCCGATTGATGTACATCCCAACCAAAACGAGCTGCCAATGCAAATAGAAAACGCACAGTAGTCATACGACAAGTGGGAGCAAAAGTCTCTTCATAATCTATGCCTTTTTGCTGTGCATAACCCTTTGCAACAAATCGAGCCTTATGGCGATCGATCTCACCATCCGGCTTGCGTTTCAACTTGTAAACTCACTTCGTACCAATGGCCTTTTTGCCAGGAGGCAAATCACATAAAGTCCATGTGTCATTTTCTATAAGTGCATCATATTCTGATTGCATGGCAGCCATCCAATTTTTTGAATTTTGTGCTTCATCAAAAGTCAGAGGCTCCTCAACATCATGTAAGCTAGACACAGCCAAAGAATAACAATCTGATGCATACGCATGGCGAGAGCCTGAACGAGTACGACTAGACAAAGGTGCATCCAATTTACTGTCACGCAAAGTGTGCACCAGCCATTTTGGCATACCTCTAGCCTGCTCATTTTCAACCCTTTCCTCATCAAGTACATAATGTACATCTGCATCAGTAATAGGATGATCTAAAACATTTTCAGAAACCCCCATAGGCTGTACATTTGCCTCATTGGAACTTACATTCGTATTTCCACCACTGAAAAGAGGCAACAAAGTGTCATAAATGTCTTGTGAGCTTACATTACTGTCTCTAGTACATGACAGCAAGGGCTGAACAGAATCTTCCACAAACACTACATCCCGAGAAACCAGAATACGTTTTGTTTGCGGATGATACAACCTATAACCTTTGCTTTTAGTACTATAACCAACAAAAATACATTTGACAGCCTTATCATCCAATTTTTTGCACTGCACTTGTGGCACCAAAGCAGACTGGCATCCATCAAACAAGAGAAGAAACCAAAAAACATGCAAAACAAACAACAACACAACCACGCGTGTGCACACAAACACACACACACAAATATTTGGGATTAATTTACAAGTGGGAAACCTCGATGCGAAGAACATAGAATTGTCCGATTGAAAAGGATGGTTAAAAGTATTCATAAGAGAGTTGATGTATCTCCGAGGTAATATCACTAGCATCCAAGGCAAAACATAAAGATTGCCTAAGGGAGACCTTGAAAAACTCAAAAGGATCTACATTAGGGCGGTGGAACATATAGCCATTACGTTGATGCCACACGATCCAATAAGCCCAATATTTGACCCACATGAAGAAGACCGCAAATTGCTGTAAGGAAGTAGCTAGCTTGCAGGCGAAGGGTTCAAAAGAAAAATCTCATTGTATGACACATGTACTTTAGAGATGGAAAATGCAATACTACAAAGCACGAAGGCAGTTTCTTACTCTCAAGGTAAACATATTGGAAAGGTTCCTTCACTAGAGAGGCTCAAGGAAAGAGTTTCCTCTAGTCTAGCACAAGTGATAAGAGTAGTAAATGAGGCTACATCTGTAACATCCATGTATAAGGCTTGTACCCCGCTTGAAGGAGACAAAGAAACCGTTTGGCAAAATCGAGGGCCATCGATTGTGATTGATGTTGAGGATGAATCGACACATAGGCCACAGTACAATGCAAAAACACGAGACCGCAAACCACACGAAAGGCCAAGGAAGATCATTTTTATGAAAGATTCAGGGGTAGTGGACGGGAGTGGGAATTCCAAAGAGAAGACAAAGTTTTGTATTTTGGAACGAAAGTTCAATGAAGCTATGTGGGCAATCAGAAGAACCCCAATCGGTAGCCAAACAGCCAAAAACACGAATGTGCTCAATAGAAGGCTTTCTATCATGCCATGCTTCATATGGAGTAATAGACTGCAAAGCTTTCGTAGGACACCTATTTAGTACATAAGTGGCACACATGATGGCCTCAAGCCACAAAGAATGCGAAAAAGCTTGACTTTTGACCATACATCGTGCCATTTCCGTCAGTGACATGTTTTTCCTCTCAGCAACACCATTTTGCTGAGGTGTATAAGGCATTGTACATTGGTGTTTTATCCCACGACTAGCCAGAAATGCATTAAATTCATGAGACATATACTCCCCCCCTCGATTTGAACGGAGGGTGCCTATAGTACATTTCGAGACATTTTCAGCCATAGCCAGAAATTTTTTGAAGCACATAAAGACTTCGGACTTCGCTTTAAGCGGAAATACCCATGCATGCCTAGAGTAATCATCAATGAAAGTCACGAAGTACAGGTAATTGCCCAAGGACGGAGTTTGCATGGGCCCACAAACATCACTATGCACAAGCTGCAACCTGCATGTGGCCCGGACTGAACCATCCTTTGGAAATTTAGAACGCTGCATCTTACCCAAAATACAGCCTTCACAAACATGTTTGACAGGTTCTTCAAGAGGCGGCAAAGAGGCAACCATATCAGATTTCTGCAAACGCAGCAAACAGGCAAAATTCAGATGACCAAAACGTGCATGCCAAAGTTTTGCATCTGAAATAGCCCTTGAATCTGCAACAGCATTTGCAAAATTTTGTCCACACTTGTCATACAAAGTGAGCTTATACAGCCCATGGCACAAAAGCCCAAATGCAACAATTTCATCACCAAAACTGAGATCATGAACTGTACATCTGTCATCCACAAATTTGACTACAAGTCCAAGTCTAACAAGTTCGGATACAGATAAGAGATTCTTCTTGATCCCGGGTACATAAAGTGCATCAACAAGTGTGAAAGAACTGCCATTAGCAGCAGTAAGCACATTTTTTTCAACTCCCTGAACTGGATAAGAGGCGTTGTTGGCACAAGTGACTGAATTCCCATGAGGGACAGACTCAAGAGAGGTAAACAATTCACGATGTGAGGTAATGTGCTTTGTAGCACCACTGTCAAAATACCACACATGTGAATCTGAAGCAATTGACAAGCATGCATCATGGACAATAGGATTGTAAGTGCACTCTGTGCTAAATGCCCATTCTGCATCAACATTAGCAACAAAGTCTCCTTTCACAGAAGACTCAACAATGGCTGCATTTGTAGTGGAACCAACATTTGCAGCGGAACCACCCTCTTTCTTCTTAGCCTCTTTGGCCTTCAACTTAGGACACGACTTGATCAAGTGATCATTGGCTTTACAATAATGGCAACGCACCTTCTTTTTGCCCTTATCACCAGAATTGCCAGACGAAGTACTGCCAGCAGAAGCATCAGGAACAGAATTTTTGCCACTCGCAGCAGAACCATAAGAAGTGGATGCATTACTGCTACCACCCTTTCTTTGAGAAGCAATAAAAGCCTATTCAACTGCACGCTGCCTAGTCCTTTTTTTTCTAGAAAGTGACTCTTGCAACAGCAATGTGCATAATGCATCAAACTTGACAACTTCAGGATTTCCTTGGGTCATCAGTCTCCAAGTATTAGCAAAAGTCTGGTAGGAATCTGGTAAGGCATCAAGAACAGTTTGCACAAGGGAACTATTTGAAATGACTTCACCTGCATAAATAAGCTGCTCATTGATATCCTTGACACTAGCAAGGAAAGTGTCCATATCATCTTTCTCATGCATAATCTTCGACTCCAGCTCTTTACGCAGCAAAGCAATTTTAGCCTCATTGTGGCTTGCATAAAGACCTGCTAGAATATCCCAAGCCTGTTTTCCAGATTTTGCTGAACGGATGTGAGGAACAATGGTGCGCTTCACAGACAACGCAATCAATGCATGAGCCTACGCATCCTTAACATCCCAACGAGCTTGTTCTGCCGTAGGCAAAACAACTCTAACAGCTGCAATCCTTGCAGCAAGACCTGCAACATCCTCAACATCGCCTACATCCTCCGAACCAGGACGTACATCAATGCCCTGCACAATGTTCCAGACACCCTTTGACACAAGAACATGTTGCATCATATAAGCCCACATAGGGTAGTTGTCCCCATCCAACCTGTCCTCAGCAGCAAACATCTTGAACACATCTGTGTTGTTGTTGTCAGCCATGGTAAATGCTGCACCTGATGTGAAAATTTTGAGCAGACCAAGGTCCTCAAGCTTTCCCAAAATATTTGGCGACCTGCGAACGCTCGCTAAAACTCACTGAAATCGGAGAAAGTGAGCAGGCGTGTACTGGAGCAACTGGCGACTAAGCCCGGGAGGACGTGACCTGCTATGATACCAATTGTTGGAATTAGGGTTGCATAGAAACACACACAGCTTGGAGAAGACGAAGGAAGCTCAAGGCACACAACAGAGAGTGTGTTTCTTAGTATGCAATGGAAAGATAGATAGCCCTAGAGTGATGGGCGTATATATAATGCACGGGGGAAAAAACCTCCTAAAGAGGGAAAAAATGCCCCGACGGTCCTAGTGTGTTCACACACATCACTACCACATGTATATGGTAACACTTCTCATTGGGGTGCTCCAACCCTTTTCCAAAGGAAGAAGGATGGTTCTTTACGACTTTGCATAGACTACCGTGGGCTTAATCAAGTTACTGTTAAGAACAAGTACCCCATTCCTAGGATTGAGGATAGGCTACACGGGGCTAAGATATTCACAAAGATTAATCTTCAATCTGGGTATTATCAGATAAGGATCAAAGAATGAGAAATTCTAAAAGACAGCTTTCAATACTAGGTATGGACATTATGAGTTCACAATAATGTCTTTTGGTTTTACTAATGCTCCTGCAATCTTCAATATGCATGATATTTTTAGAACTTAACTAGATGATTTTGTCTTGGTTTTCTTTGATGATATCTTGATCTATTCTAAAGATGAGGTAGATCATGAAGAGCATGTTTGTAAAGTATTACTAGCTCTTATGACAACATCAGATTTATGCTAAGAAGAGTAAATGTACCTTTTTTTATCCCCCAGGTTAGCTATAGAATGGCCTCAACCCACTTCCATCAGTGAAATAAGGAGATTTCTTGGAATCACAAGGATGATACAAGATATTTGTCAAGGATTATGCTCTCATTGCAGCACCTTTAACATAATTATTAAAGAAAGGAATGGGTATTGAATGGAGAGTAGAACACGAGGCCAGTTTTTCAAAGTTAAAAGGTTACCTAGTATCAACCCCAATTCTTAAACTTCCCGATTTCAGCAAAGAGTTTGAAGTTATAGCAGATGCTAGCAAACTCGCTTTAGGGGGAGTCCTTAATCAAGAGGGTAGGCATGTAGCCTATACTTCTCAAAAGCTCTGAGATCATGAGAAGAATTACGCGACCCATAACTTGGAACTCTTAGCAATAGTCCATGCATTAAAGCTATGGAGACATTATCTTCTCAGTCACAAATTTTAGTTAGTCACTGATCATAAAATCTTGAAGTGGATCTTTACACAACCCAATCTCAACATGAGGCAAAGAAGATGGATTGAACTTCTTCAAGAATATGACTTCAACATAAAGTTTAGACCGAGGAAGGACAATGTAGTTGCAGATTGACTTAGTCGCAAAGCTTTCCTTAGCGCTACCTTTATTACTAATAATCCTATGTGGGAGAGAATTAAGGAATCAACCTTGAAAGACCTAGATTATCAGCAGTTATCCTTACAGATTCAACAAGGCATAACACTTGAGACAAAGATCATATCGATAAAAGATTACTCTGTTCAAGAGGGATGTCTTTATTTGTGACAAAGGCTTTGTGTACCTAAGGGCCCAACATTGAAGAAAGCAATCCTATTTGAGGCTCATGATAGCCCAACTTCAAGTCACCCTGGGTATGCAAAGACCTTAAATACTGCTAGAAGAAGCTACTTTTGACCAGGAATGAAGGGGGATGTTCTTCGCTATGTGAAGTAATGTCTGTCATGCCAATGGATTAAAGATGGAAGAATCAAACTACCTGGACAACTTCAACCTCTTGATATACCTCAAATAAAATGGGAATGTATCAGTATGGACTTTGTCACAGGATTACCCTCTGTTGGAGGCTATGATTCAATATTTGTTGTCGTTGATATTCTTACTAAGGTAGCTCACTTGATGCCTGTGAAAACTACCTTCACTGCCTCTGATATTAGCCGAATCTTCGTAAAGAAAATCTTTAGACTTCATGGTTTACCTAAGAGAATTGTCAGTGTGACAGGGATACAAAATTTATCTCAAAGTTTTGGACTTCACTCTTTCAAGCCATTGGGACACAACTATGTTTTAGCACAACATATCATCCTCAGACATATGGTCAGATTGAAAGAGTAAACCAGGTGATTGAGGACATTCTTAGAGCATATTGTCCACAGGAACCAAAGAAATGGATCCAATATCTTCCTTTGGTTGAATATGTCTATAATTCCTCTGACATAGAAGCATAGTCATGTCACCATTCAAGGCTCTTTATGGACAAGAATGTTTGGCTTTGTTAAACTTCTCATATCCTACTATCAAGGTAGAAGCCTCAAAGCAAATGCTCGAAGACATAGAAGACCAGACCAAAACGATACGTACGGATATTCAAGCCGCTCAAGATAGACAAAAACATTATGCAGATAAGAAGAGATCAGATTGAACCTTTAAAAAAGGAGACAAGGCATTCCTTAGGGCCAGACCCAAGAAAAGAAACCTATCCTTGGGAAAGTATAAGAAGCTCAATCCAAGATACTGTGGACCCTATGAGATTGTCAAAGTGATAAGTGATCGAGCTTACAAGCTAAAGCTACCTTCTAACCTCAAATTTCGTGATGTATTCCATGTTAGTCTATTAAAACCTTATGTTCCTAACCTTGATCAACTTTTGGATACCAAACAAATAGTTGTTCCAACCCAAGGAGTCTTTGAACTTCAGCCTGACTATATCCTAGAAACTCGGGAGAGAAAACTTAGAAATAGAAGCATCATCGAACACCTCGTCAAATGGAAAGATTTCCTTGAAGAAGATGCAACGTGGGAGGTGAAATATCTCTTCTTAAAGATCATCTAGACTTACCTTTGAGACGAGGACATATCAATTATTCAAGTTGGGGAGAATGTAAGGCCTCTGGTACCCTTGGAGAGGGGATTCCCAAGCAAAGGAAAAAAATATCGAGCCATTTCGGTCATACACAAAAAGTTTCTATTTTTAGTAATTTTTCCACCTCTGATGAGCTAATGATAAATATATTAATGTAAGCTTTTCAAATTTGAAATTTTTACTTTTTTAAAACTTTTGTCCAGATATAGTAAGTTTTGAGGTGCTTGCACCCATCTAGACGCGACCGTCTCGTCTAAATCTACCCCGTCCTAAATTTCCATAAAAATGGCCGTGTGCTCCAAAAACTGCTAAATATAGCAGGTGTGTGCATCTGAAATCTTAGCTTGTGATCCTCAAGATTGTCTTTTAATAGCAAATAAAATTCTGATAAGCCAAGCTCACTCTAGACAATTAATTTTCATCCTAGTGTTAATAAATTAATTCCTAAGTCTAAGGTATGTATGTGTATGTATGTGCATGTGTATGTATGTCCATGGATGCCCATAGATGACCCATAGCCATGGACCCATCTCTTATAGAATAATTAACTATGAGCATGGCGGCACTACATGAGGTGTATCACCCAAAAGGGTAAAGAGGGACACCTCTAATTCTAAGTGGGAGCTTGTGACACCTCTACACATGCTTTTAGCGGTATGGGGCTGATTTGGGCAACAAGGAACCTCCAAACTCTATACAAAGGGCATTCCCACTTAGCACACTTGGGAGAAGGGATCTCTGCTGATGTGGCAAACAACTTGGTGACTACTGCATCAAAGCTTTGAGAGATCAATAACTCCAAAGCACATTTGGCTTACAAGTTTTCAAGTTAAGTTAAGTATCTAGTAGTGGGGATGGCACCCAAGAGAACACGCTATGGTGGATCACACGATCATGAAGCCAAAACCAGTGATGGTAAAAGGCAAAGGAAAGGCTCCGATGAATGAGGATGTGTCACTTATCCAACGAAGTGACGTTATTTCTCAAGAGCAGGTAGGAAATTTCTTTTTTTTTCCTTGCATCATGAGTAAATAGGAAGGCGAAAACTACCTAAACATTGGGTCATTCCCAATTGAAACCGCATCAATTGAGCTTGTTAATTTTCTTAAGTTGTCTTAATAGGGAAAGATTGTTTGGAAAGTATTCTGTTTGCTCATAGGATAGAAATGTTTGCCAAGTAGAAGAACTCTTGGATCTTCTTCATTGAAAAATCCTATATTGATATAAATAAAATTCCCTTTGATATGCAGGGAGGAGAGCTTAGTGGAGTGAACGCTAAAGCAGTGCATATGGTTGCACACATCTTGTGGGTTGGTGCCCAAAATGCAAGATAATACTTGCGGGTTGGTACCCAAGTTGCAAGTTAGTCACTACGGGTTTGTACCCAGGTTGCAGGACAATTTAGTTGTATGGGCAACTAAAGACATCGGGAGGGGGGATATTTTTTGGCGAGCATTTTTTGGAATCCAACGAGCAGATTCCAAAAAGATTCTTTTCTCTCTTCTCAACTTTATTCTCTCTCCTGATCCTCCGTCTCTCTCTCTCTCTCTCTTTCTGTACTGGATCTAACTGTGAATTGGATCTACCTCATTATAACTTTTTGGCTTAATTTGGCCCCATTCAAACATTTAACTAACATTTCTTTGCTTTTTGCTATATCTTGAATCATCAAATAGGGAAGTGCCATGCTTTCATCTGATGATTGGGATAAAGATTACCGCTAACATGGTGGTTTTGGGGAGTATAACTGAAGAAAAAAACACTTTGGCCCACCACGTGGCATGAGGTTTACATGTATTGAGGGCATGTGATGCAAAGTGAATGCCTAAAAGAGATTTTGGGCGGCAGTTGGATTCTGAAAGACTCATTTTTTTAGTCTAATCATTTGAATGCGCTATTTGGCATGACAGAGAGGTAGCGCGTCCTCTACGGGTGCATGCAAACTTCAACCACCGCTCTCTATATTGGGGACCCATGCAACTAGAACCTCCACACAACCTGGGCACTGGTGGTAGGTGAATCGAATGCAACTTGCCTTGATCAATCTTCTCTGGAGTGGGCCAGCTGAAAGAACATGCAAGGTGTTGGCAGCACTTTATAAGGTGAGCTTGATGCTCACTTAGCTTTCACTCAGCAAGAGGTACTTCTATTCCTTTTTTGCATACGCTACGTCGGTTGTGTGTAAAGGCTTAACCTCTGTAATAATTTTTGAGATGGCCCCCAACAAAAAGACTCCTGCCGAATCTACAGAGGTACTGTGAACTGTCTATATTGATTTATGGTCTTTTGAATATGGTGTCGTATGGTATATTGGAAATAAACTATTGGAATAATGCTGGGTAATCCAATGCTGTCAATTACACTTTTTTAGACAAAAATAGGCGATACTCATTTACAAAACGTTCTTGAATTCATCTAAGCTAATGAGGAATGAGAGAGGATATGTTTTTGGGCTGCATTATAGCACATCCTAGTCGATAATAAGGCCTGTCAATGCCCTTCTCTCTTAGAATGCCAGGTGGGGTTTTTTTTGGGATGCCGATCCTTGAATCTAATCTTTGTTTTGCAGTTGGATGACAAGTAAGGTGGATTGGCCATGTATTTAAATGTTGGCTAGAATAAGTTATGATGTTGTACTATGAGTTTATAGTGGAACTGCTGATCGGTTCCTTGCCGTTCAATGGTATGGGGTATTCCTTACTGTTCCCTGTTGGTCCTTGCTGTTGCCGATTCATTTTCTTTGAATTTACCATATATTTACTATGGAAACTTATCGATTGCTTGAAGCCTTATCTTAAGTACTAAAAACTGCTCTATCTGGATTACACAAGCCGTATTTGGCCTTGGTATAAGGTATAGCTTGGCCTTATGTCTCAGTTATTTGGATTTTCGTAACCATATACCTATGTTCGTACTCTCTCTATCTGGCTTGTACGGGTTCCTTTGTCTGCCTGGGATTTGATAGAATTCTAAAGTAAATCCGTTTGGCATACTAATACTACTGTTACGAGGGTCTGCTCACGACTAACTCTTATCTTGATGGTTTTGCAGCACTAATGGTATTAACTGTTGTTGAGTACTCATTTTAAATGAGTGTACCAGCTTTAGATTGTTTTAAAATCACAGATTAGTTTAAGGTTTGGTTTGGGGATTGGAATTTGAATAATATGGTATATATGGGCTCTTTTTGACCTTACATAAAGGATTGCGTAGCCTTTGTATCTGGATTTTACATAAAGGATTGCGTAGCCTTTGTATCTAGCTTTTACATCATCTTCTCTCTCTCTGAGGTATCTGGTCTATATGGCTTGTTTTAGGCCTGATGGACGGCATAGCTGGACTACGGGCGGGTTGGCCCTCGACTAACTCTTATTTTTATGGTTTTTGCAGCACTAATGGTATTACCTGTTGTTGAATATTCATTTTAAATGAGTGTAACAACTACATATTGTAGTAAAATCACAGATTAGTTTAAGGTTTGGTTTGGGGATTGGAAATTGAATAATATGGTATATATAGGCTCTTTTCGGCCTTAGATAGTGGATTGCGTAGCCTTTGCATTTGGTTTTTACATCATTTTCCCTCTGTGCTATCTGGTCTATATGGCTCGTTTTAGGCCTGATGGATGGCATAACTGGACTATGAACTGGTTCGCCCTCAAAAGATTTTTTTGCCAGCTAATAACTATGATCATGAATTTTTGTAGATCGAGGATGGTTTCAAATGTACTGTGACTTCAATATTTCGTAAACTTATTGAAATATGCATTCTAATGAAAATATAAGATGGCGGAAATGCTTGTGGGGCTGATACCCGTTCTTGCATTAGATAAATTATATCGGGCTGAACTAAATTGAGGCTTGACTTCACAGTAGCATAAAAGAATATTGTTGTAGCATGAACTTTGTTCTGGTTTTAAACTTCGCTTTAAGGTATGGAAGGTACGAGTGGAAAAGAGTCTGACTTGAACTAAACACTATACTGTGGGGTGTTTTTCAAGTTTTTTCAATTTTGTTTATTTATAAAAACAAACAAAGGGTTCTAGTTTATGGAACTGGGGTGTTACATATCACTATAACTCTAGCAGCACAATTTTTCTCCTTTTGGTACCTTGGTGACATGGATGACAACTAGGTCACCCCAGTTACCTGCAATGCTATTTGAAAGCTAGCCGAACGTTTGTTTTCTTACTATGGATGCAGGTAAGGGTGCCCTTTCCTTGGCTGCTGAGTGAGAAGATGAAGTGCTGTACTATTAACTGTCGAACTAAAACAGGACCATCTTACCTTTTTATGGCTTTTAAACTGAGATGTATTTTTGGATATAATGTCTAAAGGAATACATTATTTTGTACTACAACTGTAGGCCAAGGTCTTTGTAGAATGTCTCATGTGTTATGTATATTGTTAATAGTTTAAACTCTCTCTCTCTTTCTCTCTCTCTCTCTCTCTCTTAGTTTTTTTTTCCTTGGTAATCACACCTCTATCCCAGATCATCGTCACCATCGCTTTTGCTCCTTTTTTCTCTCCCTTGACTCTCTCTCTCTCTCTCTCTCTCTCTCTCTCTCTCTCATATTTTTCCTTGTAAACACACCTCGATCCCAACTCGTTGTCACCATCGCTTTTGCTCCTTTTTTTCTCCCTTGACCCTCTCTCTCTCTCTCTCTCTCTCTCTCTACCCTCCTAACCCGTCCACCTCTCTCTCTCTCTCTCTCTCTCTCTCTCTCTCTCTCTCTCTCCCCCCCCCCCCCCCCCCCCCCCCCCCCTTCTCTCTCTTTCTTCCCCCTCTCTCTCTTCTCCCTTACCCCACCCATCAATTCTCTCTCTCTCTCTCTCTCTCTCTCTCTCTCTCTCTCTCTCACACACACACACACACACACACACACACACACACACACACACACACACACACACACACACACACACACACACACACACAAGGAGAAGTATACACCTAAATCAATTTACATCAAGATTATTGCTAACAAAAAGAGAGATTAAAAGTTGTATAGCCCAAGATAATCCAAAACATCTTTACCAAAGGTCCAATTCCTACCCAATCTATATCAACTTCGCCAGCTACAATACATGGCAAAAAATGTGTCACAAAATTGTACAATCTTGGGCTTCACTCTAAGTTTGGATATGTGCATTCACGGCTAAGAGCATTGTAGACATGTACTTTGCTTAGCACGGGTTGAAGTATGAACATGTTTTCATTTTGGCTCAATCCAAGAACATTCAAGAAAATGAAGTACAAGTGCTTGCAAGCCAAATAAATTTTTTTCTTGGCCTCCCTATTGGTAAAATTAGAGCATGTGCAATAGGGCTCATCCTTGATGTGCACCTCATACACCCCCATATGTCCATCTATTGCGTGATGCTCAACCTTGAAGACTTCATGTGCTTTGTCTACAATGCATTTCTCTTCAATCACCTTAGCTTTTAAACAAAGTGCGAGACCAATTTTCTTAGCTGCCTCCTTTGAAATTGAAGTTTGAAGTTCAACTCTTATGCCATTTCTTAGTATTGAACCACTGCTACTTGCTTTTGTTGAAGTGGAATAGGAATCACCTCCACCCCTAGGAGGAGTTCGCATGGTTGTTGCAGTCTCTCAATCTCTTCCAAAAGTATCCACTTGAAATCCTCCTTCAAGTAGTACCTCAACTTCTTCATCTGTGAGATTTGTTCCTAGATCAACCGGCCACGTTATTGGAGGAAGCGACGGCCTTGGTTCTATATTATAATTTACCACATAGCAATGAATAACATGTCTGGGAAAAAACCAAAACCATTGTCTGAGTAGCCCATTTGGATGTTTTTTTAACCCCTCAAAGGATGGTGCAGGAGTCCTTTACTACATGCCACAATATTTTGTCCACATCTTTTTCCACCGTTGGGGGTGCCACTGCATGTCACACAACTACCGATTGGGGTTCTTCTGATTGCCCACATAGCTTCATTGAACTTTCGTTCCAAAATACAAAACTTTGTCTTCTCTTTGGAATTCCCACTCCCGTCCACTACCCCTGAATCTTTCATAAAAATGATCTTCCTTGGCCTTTCGTGTGGTTTGCGGTCTCGTGTTTTTGCATTGTACTGTGGCCTATGTGTCGATTCATCCTCAACATCAATCACAATCGATGGCCCTCGATTTTGCCAAACGGTTTCTTTGTCTCCTTCAAGCGGGGTACAAGCCTTATACATGGATGTTACAGATGTAGCCTCATTTACTACTCTTATCACTTGTGCTAGACTAGAGGAAACTCTTTCCTTGAGCCTCTCTAGTGAAGGAACCTTTCCAATATGTTTACCTTGAGAGTAAGAAACTGCCTTCGTGCTTTGTAGTATTGCATTTTCCATCTCTAAAGTACATGTGTCATACAATGAGATTTTTCTTTTGAACCCTTCGCCTGCAAGCTAGCTACTTCCTTACAGCAATTTGCGGTCTTCTTCATGTGGGTCAAATATTGGGCTTATTGGATCGTGTGGCATCAACGTAATGGCTATATGTTCCACCGCCCTAATGTAGATCCTTTTGAGTTTTTCAAGGTCTCCCTTAGGCAATCTTTATGTTTTGCCTTGGATGCTAGTGATATTACCTCGGAGATACATCAACTCTCTTATGAATACTTTTAGCCATCCTTTTCAATCGGACAATTCTATGTTCTTCGCATCGAGGTTTCCCACTTGTAAATTAATCCCAAATATTTGTGTGTGTGTGTTTGTGTGCACACGCGTGGTTGTGTTGTTGTTTGTTTTGCATGTTTTTTGGTTTCTTCTCTTGTTTGATGGATGCCAGTGGCTGGCTAGGGTTGGGGAAGATGGTGGGGAGTGCATGGGCTAGGAAGTCTTAGCCTCATCTTTGACTTCAAGTTTTGCAGTTTGAAGAAGGCCAGAACCCTATTGATTTCTGGGAGGGATGACTAGAGGCTATCTCGCTCCCAAATATTTGGTCCATAGGGTTTTTGCGGCGGCGACGTCCCTTTTGTTGGGATGCACTCACAGGACGGGGCACCACATGCCAATGAAAAATAAAAAACTGAACAACTTTAAGCACTTCAAATAACAATTGAACTGAAAGAGATGCACGACACATGAGACGAGGAGTGGCGGAGTTCCACCCCAGAGAGCATTGGCCCCAAACATTTGGGCCCCTTTTGGTATTTCTTTATACTTCTTGAGCTCCCTCCTCTACACCTCAGATGGAGCATGCCAGAGAATGAGCCCTTGGATCATATTCTAAAAGCCCTTGGCCATAAAAAGTAGTTACATGAAAAACTTTCAGACTCAAAAGCATCTTGCCCAAAAAGCACTAGCGCCCAAGATGTTGCCAGTGCATATTGCACAATTTTGTACAGCCTATTAGTGCAAAATTTGTACAGTCTGACATGTCATCATGTCAGCGTAAAATTCGGAGATCCTTACTTGTGCCACATCATCCTAGCTAGCATGAATTACAAAAATTTGTCCGTATGAATGCCATGTCATCAGCTTGCCATGTAAGACTTTTAGTGTGTATGTGTGCGGTCCTTCTTTGGTTTAATGCCTTTAGGTCCCCTGGGACCCATCGGACGGGGTCCCATACGTTCCTAGAAACTTCTCTTAAAAAATAGGTCTTTCGGCAAGACTTTGCAAGTTGGTAAAACTTCTTATGCTACTTTTGCTTCTTCACTTAGGGCTTAATCCGCCCCTCAGCCGGGATTTGAAGGCTGGCTCTATTATTCAACGACCTGGCACGTCAGCAGTTTGTGACATCCCCCCTTCTCGAAAGAAAGGAATCATCCATGATTACATCATATCTGCAAAACAACTCAAGTTAGCTCAAAATATTTGAGGGTCATTTTGAGGGACAATTCAAGGGACAATCAGTTTTCTCGTTCCAAATCAGAGCTTTTGATTTCCTGGGTTGTTGGCTTCCCAAAAGAATCTCATCCAATAAGGGGTCCATTCCAGATGAGTTCCAGATTGGAGCTCTTGATATCTTGGATTTTTGGTTTCCCCAAAGTATCTCATCCAATAAGGAGTCTCATTCTAGATCGGAAGTGTTTTTCAAAATTATCTCATCCAATAAGGAATATTCAGTGCTTGGCATACCACAATGCAACACGAATGCTTGTAACATATGCATGTTACAAGACATAGTAACATAAAGCTGTCAATGAACAATCTCCCCGCAAATATTCATTCAAGTCCGGGCCCTTAGTTGTTCAATGACTCACTCAACACTCCTCTTGCATGACCTAAAAATGCCCTCTAGACTGAAGCCTGCATCATTTGGAGGTGCTTAGAGTAACCACTCCTCAGAATTCTTAATAATCCCCCGGTAAATAACCATCTAGGTCCGCGCCATGAGTAATAACAACACTTTTCAAACATTCAATACTCCCCCCTACAAATAACCACAAGGGTCCGGCCCATGAGTATGAACAAGCATTCTCATACATCATTTCTCACTACTCGATTTGGGAGTAGAAATCACCAATCATTGAAACCAAACTTAAACCAAAGTCAAACAATTCAAATCGGCACCAAGATAGGTTCAAAATAGATACCATCCATTTCAAACAAAATATAAATAGGATCACCAAACAAGTTCTCAAACAGAACTCAAATTTAAAAAGAAATCTTGATATCAGTCGAGCTCGAAAAGACGACTGGCTTTCCATCTTGAAACTTGCACCAAGATTAGGGTTAGATTTCTTCCATAAGGTTGTAGTCTTCTGTGGCATGGTCCGTAAGCTCTTGAATAGACAATGTCCCTATGGTGGTGATGGTAGTCTCAAGACATAGCAATTTCAATGGACCTCCAAGGTTATCAGCCAGAGAAGAGACACGTTGTTGGGTGCATTTTTGACACCCCATTTTTTGTAAATTTGTACATACGGACATGAGGCTTGATGTCAAAATTGTGTGTGGTCTTTCTTTTTGTGGGGTTTTTAGCTTTCTTGAGCACTGCAAGTCGCTAGTCTAGTGACAGTTGTCGGGCTACTATAAGTGCCCGTGAGTGAGTTTTTTGAAGGGAGACTTGTATATAACTTAAACTCATGAACAAACTAGAAAATGTTCAGCCAAACTCCAAAAAATTGTAGGTTTGAACTCGTTGAGCCTCCTTGATGGTCTCTATTGTAGTTTTTGTCCCCGCCTTGCCTACTCTATGTGTAGTCGAGTTGAGACAGCTCCCTATTTGCAACAATTTTTCGTGTAGCGACGTGTAGATTCAAAATTTTTCATCTTCAGATTTCTCGCCAATCATTTTTAAAGCTTTCTCTCAAGCTTTAAAGTGCCCCAATTGGAGTTGTGCTCTTCAGCTTACAACTAGTTCTCTACAAGGTTATGGCTATGGCAGCCTAGTGGCAAATTGTGTTCAGACAGATTGGAAGGGCATGTATCTATAAATTGTGGAATTGATGTTGAAGTTGTGGGTTTGTGATGTTCAATTGTGAAAGGGGAGGCCCTTGTATTCATATGCATTGGTCGGCGTGTACTATGAATCCGTACTTTGATAGGGTTTTGCTCCTATGTGACATAGTGTCTTGGGTGGGTGGCGGCCAATAAATTTCTAAGGGGACTACACTTATTGGATTAGTGGTGTTTCAAAGGAGTTTTCCAAAGATTTTGGTGTCTTGGGTGACATCTCTATAGAGGTATTCCAGTTTGCTTGTTTTCCAACAGTGTTTTGGTGCCCGCCACCGAGGAATCGCTTCAAGTTACCTTCAGTTTATAGGTTTTGGAAGACATGGCGTTTATTCTTCCAAAGTTTAGTGGAAAATCAAATGAAAGCGACAATGTTCCATTGAGCGAATGGAGTTTTCTTGCCTTCTTGCTGACAAGCAAGACCCAACGTTGGTGCTACGAATCTTCTACTTCTGTTTGAAGGGAGATGCTAGGGAATGGTTAGAAGGCTACGAAAATGGAGCTACAATGAGCCCAACCTCCTCAAGTTATGACTTATGAAATGGTAAGACATGCTTTTCATACACACTTTCAATAGGTGGAAGAACCACAAAAGGTATGGCAGTCTATTCAAGGCTTGGTACAGAGTCAAGACCAGACCATATAAGCCTTTGTGAAGGCATTCAATGCGTTATGGAAAAAGTGGTGTACATCTTTGGGGGCTGAAATTCCTCCATCCATGTTGAAGAAGGATAGGTTTGTTGCAAGCTTGAGGAGTAACCTACGCTTGAAGGGAGAGCTTAAGAAGCCAAGGACCTTTGAGGAGGGATTTGAAATTGCAAAGAATAAAGAGTGGAAAGCAGAGCGTCTTCATCAACTTGGAATCAATGTCAAGCCAAAGGTTGAAGTGAAATTTGTAGAGAAACCAAGGCTCCTCATCAGGGAGCCGGGTTATGATCAACAAGCTTCTCATGATGTGAATGCTTTTTGCGAGGAGATGCAAGAGGTTGTAGGTCTTATGAAAAATCTTAGTGTGCATATGATGGGAGGTGGAAGAGATCAAAGCTATGGATTTGTATGTGGCTACGGAAGTAATGAGGGGTTTGCAGGTGGTAGAGGAAGAGGCATGGCTGGAAGAGGGGATATATTTCAATGCTACAATTGTGGTGAATGGGGTCATAAAAGCCCGCAATGTGACAAGCCAAAGAGAATGCCGGGTGGTGACATGTTTCCTTTTCCTTCACAAATTCCTTCTTGAGATCAAGATTATGGTATTGAGATTAAAGGGGAAGCAGGGCCAAGTGGTTTGATAGCTGAAGAGAGGGCAAAACAAAAGTGGTGACCATAATCCGTTTGGAGAAGAAAGAGGATGATTTGGGCGCTATGGTCATGCCTGGAGGTAAGAGGGTTACAGAGATCATGACATGAGTGATGCAACTCCCAGCCATAAAAGAGGGGGACATGTTGAAACATGTACAAGTAAAGAGAAGAAGAAGAGAAAACCCAAGCAACATTACAATGTATCCGACTTTCCTTTAGGAGAAGGGCAACCAAATTATAGTTTATGGGCTGCTTTGGTGGGTAGAAAGGCTGATGTTACCTTTGGGCAACTCATGGAGATATGTACTAAGTTAAAGAGGCAATGGAAGCATGTAGTCAACCCCATGAAGAAGGAGCCTGCAAGGGGGTCAGTGAGAGTTCTGATTTAGAATGAGCTACCTGATATATGCCCTGCTATGGATGCATGGTTTTTAGGACCCCTTCTGAAGATGCAATAAAGGCACAGTCAGTTGTTGGGGAGATGAGGATACTCTAGTCCAAGGGATCTCGAAAGAGAAGAAAAATCTACTTCACAAGCACCAAAGAGTAAAAAGTGCCATGGACAGAAGATACGTGGGAACGAGCTCTTATGCATGCCTACAACCTATATCTTATAGAATAGCCCATTCTAGGTGTGAATTTCTAGTGAAATTTACACGGGGATGTTCGTGTGGACTCACAGCACAGCATACTCCGTTTTCACTTTTTTACCGACAGTAAATATTTTTTACCACAGTAAATATTTTTCACCTACATGGTAAATACAAATCACTTTTTACCTACAGTAACTTTTTTTACCCATGGTAAATATTTTTTACTGCACCATAAGTATTTGGTAGGTAACAGTTCACTGTTACTAGAAGCAGTGATTGGGCATCAACAATGCAATTACAGGAGGAGAAAAGGGGAAAATCTTATGGTAAAGGTGAGTCAACAGGGATAAAGACTTTTGAGTTGAAAAGAGACATGCTAATTTTTTCAAAGAACACATGTCAAAAGAAGCCATGGTTGAGGATTTTTTGAGAATTTGATATTCAGGAGGACCCAGCTGCCACCTCCCCCCCGCAGGTCCCCCCCTGACATGTGCAGAACCTCCAGTTTCAACGGCCACCTTACCTGCTCTTAAATGCTGGTCAAGGCCTTATCCCCATGTGTCACAATCAGAAAAATCAGCATTTACCCTCCCCTCTCACATCACTCTAGAGAATATCTTGATGGTGACATATCAGGTGACCTCAATCTGTTGACCACCCTAAGCAAAAAGTAACATCAATCAGCGGATTTAAGCATGTTTATCCCTAATCCTAAACCCTCTCAGAAACCTATATAAGGAGGCCTTCTCTCACTCAAAACTAACACTTCACCCTTTTCACCAAGCAACGAAGCTATGACGACATTGCTCACAACGAGGAGCTATGGATGGAGCTCTACTCTCTCTCCCTCTCTCTCTCTCCCTCTAGTATGCTACATTACTAGCCCTAAAACCTAAATAAGGAGTCTTCTCTCATGCTCCATGGCCACCATCCTCGCCATCATTCTCTAAGGTATTGATGTGTTGCTAGTAGGATCATACCTACTTGCTGGGTTGATTGTTTTTGACAAGGGATTATGCCATCCTTGGCTTGCTTCTCTATATCCTTGTTATGTATGATCAGATGCCGTTGTATTGTTAAGGTGATGTCTTGTGTATATATACGCTACATAAGGTCCCTAAGCTTCGTTTCTATGTGTTTTGCCATATGTTTTGATGCCATCATAATGCCGGAAGTCTCACTTGACTATGTGCACTATGTGTGAGGTCCCTAAACCTCTTAATTTAGGGTGGTGCCCCCTTTGTTTTGTTCTTTGCTTGTTTGCATGAGGCGTGGTTTGTGGAGTGTGCATGAGTACAGAGGCCACCCGATTGGACTGCTCTTTTTTCCGCTATCATTTTGGTGCCCCCACTGAGGAGGGCTACACAGACCTTCAGTCCACAAGCAATGAAGATGTGCAATCTACAACATGGACGAATGGCGTGAGGAGTTTGCAAATTGGAGAACAGAAGAGGAGGAGGCTTTAGAGGCCTTAAAAGCTTTCATCGAGGTCTTGTTACCAGGTTGCAGTGTCATTGAAATTCAAGAAGTAAGTTCTTCTACGTGCCTTGTTCGTGATCGTCGCCAACGAAGGAGAGTAAGAAGAAGAGCTTGATATACTTCTCCTCTCAACCTATGAGTGCTCCAGAAACCTCCAACGCACACGAGCTTGAAATATTCTACATCAACATACACGAAGGTACTGTGACACACATTAAGGGAAGAGAAAGCATCACCAGACCTCTCTTCCTCAGGAGCCGACTAAGAGGAGGAAGATCACCTCTACACCTAAGTGGCCCAAGGCCGCAGCGCGTGCTCAAGCGTAAGGTAACATTTGGCTTAATCTCATTAATAAGGGATTACATGACCACTACAGGCAAGAAAAAGGCTAGTGAGCAACCAACTTCAACCTCCAACTTGCAACCACGACTCTCACCCCTAAATCCTCCTGAAGCAAAGAGGCGAAGGCTTGCCTACAAGATTGCCGCCCGTCTGCGAGTGCTCCCAGTGCACTTTGTGAATCCAGACACCACCAATCCCAAGCCAACCTCCTATCCGCGTGAAGACCACTTTGGATATTGTCCAAAGTGCTTTGGAGACCGTGTGAAAAGCCTCCCTGCCCTACCTTTGCTGCTAATTTTCAAGAAGTTATCTCAATCTAAGGAAACTATCTTAGTTGATGATGTGTTGCACATTAATGGTGTCACTTTCATTCGTCATGCTGATTATGGTAATAGCATCCAATTGTTGCTTGCTAAAAGGCTCAGCATTGTACAAAGTGTTGCCATCACGCCTTACGTCTTCACAGATGCATCAGGAAGAGTCGAAGTGATCCGAGGTGCTGACCTTCTGTGGCTGATCAGGCTCATTGGTCCCAAGGTGGTGCAACTAAGCTAGGCTCTTGTGTGTAAGTATGGATGCCAATAATGAGAATGATGATCCCCGCATGTTTCCTTTCCATTTTGTGCGTCATATCCGTGTGAATATTTGTATTGATAGAAAAATCTTTTATCAGCAAAGAATAGCCCTGTTGTTTGGAGCCGAGAGACTTGGGGAAATCTTGCGCTCTCCTCATCCTGTCATTGTACCCTTACTAGACTATTACCATTCCTTTGATGTGTCGATCTTCATCCTATTTTGAGCTAAGTTGTGCTAAAGCTCCAAATTATAATTACCATACTCTATTTTAAAATAAATTGGAGCTGTTTACTCTCTCACTTATGGCCTTCCCTAATTTTTATGGTAAGCCTGGGGAGGTTGCTCCAGACTTTTTGGATAATTTGGAAATGGCCTTTCTAGTATCGGGAAGGGATGACGAAGCTACTAAGTTAAGGGCCTTTCCTTTGGTCTTGAGGGAAGGTGCAAAATTATGGTATCAAACTTTGGCACCTGAAGAAAGAAGAGACTGGGAGTCCTTAAAGATGGCCTTCATCGAAGAATTTCGCCCCATGAGCCTCCAGAGGAGATATGGAGATAGCTCTTAGAGCTACGCCAAACATCACCCAATGACTATAGAAGCTATGAAGGAAAGTTTTCCAACCTGTGGGAGAAATGGTGTGCATCACTAGGTGAAGGAGAAAGGGCGCTAGAATGCCTAAAGAAGGACTGTTTCCTGGCAGGGCTTTACCCCATCCTTTGAGAAAAGGTAAAAGGTAAATTCCCAGATACCTTCGATAAAGCTATGACTTATGCAAGGGAGAAGGATAGGAAGTTAAAATTCCAAGCTCAACTACAAGGGGGAATGGAGCCTCCACCGCTAGCTCAACCTACGGCAAGGGTAGTAGCAGGGACAGGAGCAACAGACCAAGAGTCCTCTCAACAAGAATTACTTCAACAAATCACTGATCAACTAGAGAGCCTGTCCATCAATCTGGTTCAAGGTGTAAGGGCTCCCCAGCCAGGAAATGAACGAAATAGACAAGAAGGACAAAGGCAAGCACGTGAGTACATTTGCTACAACTGTGGAGAGGTAGGTCACGGCATGTATTATTGCCCCCATCCACGACGCTATCAAGGAAATGGTAATCAAAGACGGCCTCCTCGCCAGCAAGTCACTCCTCCTCGAGCTAGGCCACTAAATGGACAAAATGCACACGTGGCTCCACCAATCCAAATATTGAGACCCTCTCCTCCACCACCACAAGCACCAGCAGAGATCCCTCCACTACCATCGGGAGGGGAGGACAGGGCTGTCTCTGTCATAAGTCTTGACAATGGTAAGGATAAAGGGAAAGAAAAAATGGAGGAAGCTGTTGCCATGCCAATAAAGAGAGTTAGGAGACAAAGAACTGATGAAATGGAAGCTTCAGAGCTGGATAAAGGGAATGAGGGTTCCTTCCAAGTGATAGGAGACAAGAAAAGAAAGAGTAGGTCAAGGAGGCACATAGGAGTAGAAGACTTTCCACTTGGGGTAGGATCCATACCTTACGACCTGGTAGCAGATGTGAGTAAGCAAGGACCAAAGATTTCATGGCAGCAACTCCTCCACCTTTCCCCAAAGATGCGTAGAACCTGGTCTAAGATGGTCAGCACCAGGAGGGCTAAGGCAAAGTCAGTTGGGTCTATTAGTGCAAGAGGCATGAAGGATATCGTGCCAGTCATTGATGCAAAGATTAAGAGTCAGCGAGTCTCCAATGTGTACGTAGATGGTGGAGCCGAGATTTGTGTTATGACAGAGAAATTAATGCACAGGTTGGGTTTGGAAGTAAACGAGCAAACTCCCTTACAAGCTAAGATGGCAAATAATGTAAGGGTGGCTTGTGTGGGAAAGGTTAATGGAGTGAAGGTTTCAGCTTTTGGTGTGGCAATCTCAATTGATGCTTATGTGATCCCAACTAAGGGGGAGGGCTATCCGCTAATCCTTGGAAGACCTTGGCTTATGGCTATGAAAGCTAGGCAAGATTGGGAGATAGGTTCCCTTGAGTTGCGACCAAATCATAAGGTAGGTGGCAAGCAACAAAAAATTGTGTATGACATGAAGCAGGGTAGACAACAAGACCTAGAGATGGAGACTTCTATGGATGAATGGAGCACAAGCAGCTGCTCTTCATCTGAGAATGAGTCATCTGAGGAGAATGCTAGCTCTTTGGAAGTCATGGGTATAATACTGCGAAACCCAGAAGGAGAAGGTGGTCAAGACTCTCTACATAAGGAAGAAGCCACAGGCTTAGAGGAGATGCTAGCTAAGGACCTACTAGAAGAAGAGAGAGAACCCTATTTGCAGGTACTAAAGAAGCATGCTGGCCTCTTTATAACTGATTACGAGCACATTAAAGGAGTGACGGTAACCCAACACCATATCCAATTAAAGGAAGGTGCCAAACCAGTGGTGCAAAGGCTAAGGAGATTAGGGCTAGTGCAACAAGATGCACTCTTAAAAGAAGTAAAAAGATTACTCAAGGCAGGATTTATCTACCCAGTGGAAGATTCTGAGTGGGTGTCTCCAGTTGTGGTAGCACCAAAGAAAAATGGGAAGTGGAGGGTATGTGTGATTACAAGCCTCTAAACGCAGCCACAAAAAGGGACCATTTTCCTTTGACTTTTCAAGATGAAATACTAAATGAAGTGGCTGGTCATGAAAGGTACACAGTGTGTGATGGGTACTCAGGCTACTTCCAAATCAGAATTGCAGATGAAGACCAAAGAAAGACTACCTTCATAACACCTTGGGGGTGTTTTGCTTATAGAGTTATGCCTTTTGGTTTAACTAATGCCCCAGCTACTTTCCAGAGGTTTATGAACTTGGTGTTTCAACCTTACTTTGGTAAGTCCATACGAGTCTTCATTGATGATTTTTGCATTTACAGCTCTAGGGAAGTACATCTGTCCAAGGTTGATGAAGGTTTCACCCGTCTGGCCCAATTGGGTGGGCAATTGAATAAAGACAAGTGCCACATAGGTGAGAGCAAGGTCACTCTACTAGGCCATATTGTGTCTCAAGATGGTATTGAGGCTGACCTTGAAAAGGTAAAGACATTGTTAGCTTTACCTACTCCTTCAAACGTGAAGCAACTAGTCTCCTTCATTCAAAAGGTTCGCTACATGGGACGATTCATACATCTCCTTTCTCAGGCAATCTATCCTTTGCAGCAGCTCACTAAACACACTACATTGACATGGAGTGAGGAGGGTGAAAGGTGCTTTCAAGAAGTTAAAACCATTTTGAGCTCATTGCCTATCGTCCTACAACCCACATGGGGTGAATTATTCTATGTAAATCCTAGTGTAGGTCCAGAAGCTCTAGGAGCTGTCTTGATGCAAAAAGACCCAAAGACATCTCTCATGAGACCAGTCTACTTCTCTAGTAGAGTGATGATAGCTGCTGAAAAGGGTTTCAGCGCAACTGAGCAATTGGTGCTAGCTCTTAAGTTTGCAGTGGAGAAGTTTCGGGCTTACTTACTTCCGAGACAATTTGTGGTGATCACAACTGAGGAGGTTTTTCCATATGCCCTACAACACATGGAATTGTTTCAAAGAATAGCAAAGTGGGTGGTGCAGCTTCAAGAGTTTGACTACACACTACAAGTAGAGGATTCCACCCGTGCTTGTTTGGCAGATGTCCTCACACAAAGGTGTTATGAGAAGGCCAAGAAAGAGGCACCTAGTAAGGTACCGCCTATCCCGGAGCCTGAAGTTCTACTGGGAGCACACAGTCTGTATTTTGATGGGGCTTACAAGAGGACCAAAGACAAGGCATCAGCAGGCATAGTAATATTAGGTCCAGAGAAGGAGAAGATCTTTGCAAAAGGGTTTCATCTAAAAGAGGTTCATTCTAACAATGAGGCTGAGTACCATGCCCTTGTTTTAGGGTTGCAATGTTGTCTTTCTCAGGGCATCACAAAGCTAAATGTTTTTGGTGACTCCATGTTGATTGTTAAGCAAATGGTTGGTGTATGGGCCTGTAAAAATGACAAATTGTCTGTTAAGATGAGGGAAGCAAAGGCCTTGTTGAAGGGTTTTAAAGAAGTTCGAGTGCACTTTGTACCTAGAGATCAAAATCGAGAAGCAGATGCCTTAGCAGGTGAAGAACTACAAACTCTCATAGTAGGTGCTATCCTTGTGAAAAGTCCTTTATACCAGGGAAAGGAGGAGTTGCATGATTTACTTTACTTTCTTGAGCATTGTGAAGCACCCTCTGGTATGAGTAAAAGTGAACGTAGGTGGTTGGCAAAAAAGGCTACCAGCTATAGCTTAGTGAATGAGGACTTGTATTGTAGAGGGAAAGATGCTGTCTTAAGGAGAGTTCCTGCATCCCAAGAGATAAAGGATATTTTGTTTAGTTGTCATGAAGGTGTGTGTGGTGGCCACTTTGCACAAGAGATTACTAGCAGAAAGATTTTACAAGCAGGGTTCACGTGGCCAAGCCTCCATCGAGATGTACAACATTGGTGCCGCACATGTGAGGTTTGCCAAAAAGCTGGACCAAGGCGTCTTACCCATGAAAATAGCATCCAATCAAAACCTATGGGCCATTTGAAAAATGGGGGATAGATGCAATAGGGCCACTACCTTGCACTCAATCAGGGAAGGAATACATCATTATAGGGGTGGAGTACATGACCAGATGGGCAGAAGCTCGTCCCACAAAGCGCATCACAGCCAAGGACGTGAGTGATTTCATTTTTGAATGCCTTTGTTGCCGTTTTGGCACACCTTTGGAGATTCTCTCGGATAGGGGACCGGGATTTCGAGCTGATTTAGTCGGGCAATTGATGAGCAAGTTAAAAATCAAGCGCAGGCACTCTACACCATACTACCCTCAGTGCAATGGTCTTGTGGAAAAGGTAAATGGTCTTATATGTAAAATCATCACTAAGCAAGTGCATTTACATCCTAAGGCATGGGACAAACACCTAGATGCAGCACTTTGGGCCTACAGAACATCCTTTAAAACATCCTTGGGGTATACACCTTTTCACTTGGTTTACGGGCAAGAGGCACTATTGCCTATAAACCTTGTCAAGAAAGGTATCAAGGAAGGTTCTTTAGTGCTCAGATACGACAATCGCTTTGATCGCAGGAAGGATGGTAAGTTCTTGCTTAAGTGGGAAGGCCCTTTTGTAGTGATACAGAGGTTCTCAAATGGTAGTTACCAACTAGGTGACCTAGTTGGTAAGGTACATCAGACCCCGGTAAATGGTTGGCGATTGAAGGCCTACCAATGTCGTCTTTCACAACCATATGCTGGTGAAATCAATGCTAAGGATGGTTAAGAGGAGAGCTCATCATATTCGAGCTGCAACTAAGGTAACAATCATGTACATAGTCGTTTCAAAAAAAAAAAAAAAAAAAAGAGAAAAAAAGGAAAAAAAGAGAAGAAAAAAAGAAAAAAAGAGAATGCTACCAGTGAAAGCGGATATTGACAATGGATGGGGTATGGCTTTCAAGGGTCTAGGAGACCAGTTGTTAGTCATGGATGGATACAATTATTCATCAGAAAGGACTAAACAGGGTGCATCAGCCAAGAAAGCAGTAACATGGCAAATTCAATTGGTACCAGGTGGGTAAGTATTCAAGAGAACCCTATTGTAGCACAACCTACAGCTAGAGGCATCAAATACCTCTAGCTTAAGGGGGAGGGCTATATGATGCATGGTTTTTAGGACCCCTTCTGAAGATGCAATAAAGGCACAGTCAGTTGTTGGGGAGATGAGGATACTCTAGTCCAAGGGATCTCGAAAGAGAAGAAAAATCTACTTCACAAGCACCAAAGAGTAAAAAGTGCCATGGACAGAAGATACGTGGGAACGAGCTCTTATGCATGCCTACAACCTATATCTTATAGAATAGCCCATTCTAGGTGTGAATTTCTAGTGAAATTTACACGGGGATGTTCGTGTGGACTCACAGCATAGCATACTCCGTTTTCACTTTTTTACCGACAGTAAATATTTTTTACCTACAGTAAATATTTTTCACCTATATGGTAAATACAAATCACTTTTTACCTACAGTAACTTTTTTTACGCATGGTAAATATTTTTTACTGCACCATAAGTATTTGGTAGGTAACAGTTCACTGTTACTAGAAGCAGTGATTGGGCATCAACAATGCAGTTGCAGGAGGAGAAAAGGGGAAAATCTTATGGTAAAGGTGAGTCAACAGGCATAAAGACTTTTGAGTTGAAAAGAGACATGCTGATTTTTTCAAAGAACACATATCAAAAGAAGCCATAGTTGAGGATTTTTTGAGAATTTGATATTCAGGAGGACCCAGCTGCCACCTCCCCCCCGCAGGTCCCCCCCTGACATGTGCAGAACCTCCAGTTTCAACAGCCACCTTACCTGCTCTTAAATGCTGGTCAAGGCCTTATCCCCATGTGTCACAATCAGAAAAATCAGCATTTACCCTCCCCTCTCACATCACTCTAGAGAATATCTTGATGGTGACATATTAGGTGACCTCAATCTATTGACCACCCTAAGCAAAAAGTAACCCCAATCAGCGGATTTAAGCATGTTTATCCCTAATCCTAAACCCTCTCAGAAACCTATATAAGGAGGCCTTCTCTCACTCAAAACTAACACTTCACCCTTTTCACCAAGCAACGAAGCTATGACGACATTGCTCACAACGAGGAGCTATGGATGGAGCTCTACTCTCTCTCCCTCTCTCTCTCTCTCCCTCTAGTATGCTACATTACTAGCCCTAAAACCTAAATAAGGAGTCTTCTCTCATGCTCCATGGCCACCATCCTCGCCATCATTCTCTAAGGTATTGATGTGTTGCTAGTAGGATCATACCTACTTGCTGGGTTGATTGTTTTTGACAAGGGATTATGCCATCCTTGGCTTGCTTCTCTATATCCTTGTTATGTATGATCAGATGCCGTTGTATTGTTAAGGTGATGTCTTGTGTATATATACGCTACATAAGGTCCCTAAGCTTCGTTTCTATGTGTTTTGCCATATGTTTTGATGCCATCATAATGCCGGAAGTCTCACTTGACTATGTGCACTATGTGTGAGGTCCCTAAACCTCTTAATTTAGGGTGGTGCCCCCTTTGTTTTGTTCTTTGCTTGTTTGCATGAGGCGTGGTTTGTGGAGTGTGCATGAGTACAGAGGCCACCCGATTGCACTGCTCTTTTTTCCGCTATCACATGGAATAAGAGGAAGTGCATTGGAGAGGCATATATTGATGGAGGTGCACATGTATGTGTTATTATTCAAGCTTGTGCATGAAAGTTGGGACTCAACATGGTGAAGAATTCAGGGTTTTGCATAAAGCTTTCCAATCAATCAAGGGTGAGGTGCTTGGGAGTTATAAAGGACTTGGAGGTGGATGTATTTGATGTTAAAGTGCTGGTCAATTTCCATGTTATGCCTGCAAGTATTGGTGCTTTCCCTCTCATCCTTGGAAGACCATGGTTACAGGCTACGAAAGCTGTACAAGGTTGGGGACTTAGTACCATCACTCTCTACAATAGAAGGGGTGATAAGAAGAGGTTTGACATGGCTAGCAAGCAATCTTTGGACGCTGATTTTGGTGAGCAAAGTGATGAAGAAGAGTACTCAAGTGAAGAAGAAGATAATGGGGATGATGGTAGTGAGGTGGAAGAGAGCAGCGATAGTGATCTAGATGTTTCCTCCTTGTTTCTTGAAGAAGAGCACGATGAGAAACAAAGATTTCTTGGTTGGAATGTCCGTTTTGAAAACCATGCGAGTGCCTCCTTCGATGAGTGCAGTCACGCCGACAACCATCCTTGCAAAGAACACGAGTAATGATTCTCTTACGGATTTCTTTGGATTCGTGTTTGATCGCCACATCTTATCGGGTTGGATTGATGCACATGTTGTGCCATACAATCACTTGTTGCCTCGCATCCCCCTTTTCCGTGTCTTGGCCAACCCAGCCGTTAGAACAAATGATGATTGTGTGGCTTAGCTAACAACCTCTATAGCCAGAAGAGGTTACCAACCCACGATGGCTTGCTTCATTGTCTCCAAAGCTTTTCCCGGACAAGATCCTATACCATTTGATAGGCGTGGAACTTACGGAAGAGAGTTAGTGATGTCGGCCACATTTGATGACCAAATTAGAGACTGTTAAGTATGGAGCTTGATTTACCCTTGTAATTTTCTGTGGTAAAAGCGCACATTTGTAAGGCCCCCATTATGAGGAGAAGCCATTGTGCGTGAAGGAAAATCACTCGCCGGAAACTGTTGAAGATGATGAAACAGGAAACAGAAGGAAGACAGCAACTCAGAGTAGGAAGAAGATGGAGAAGGAGAAGACACAGAGCTTGTGTATGAGATCTCTGTAGTCTCTCTCTCACTCTGTATTAGAATAATAGTGTATATAAACTCAGAGCTACAAAGCTTATATGAAACCCTAAGAGATAAGGTGTCCTTTCACACCGGATGTCCAGGGGGAAAAACCCAGTGGGAGAAAAGTGCCCCTGGTGAAGCGCGTATACACACTAACACTACTACATGTCTACAAATCCCCCCTGTAGTGATAGTGTGAATCCGTACAAGGTAGCAGATCATCATGTGTATGAGAGTAAGCCCAAAGCTTTTCGGAAAGCTTCAAACTTTTCTCGTGATAACGCCTTCGTAAATAGATCTGCAATGTTATCCTATGTAGGACAGTAAGTTAGTGTGATCTCCCCTGCATGTAGCCTTTCCCTGACATAGTGGTAGTGAACCTCTATGTGCTTTGTTCTTGCATGAAATATTGGATTCCTTGCAACTGCCATAGCACTCTGACTGTCAGTGAAAATGGTAGTGGGTGCCTGTTGACACTCACAAAGATCTGCCAATAACCTGCGTATCCATACACAATCAACTATTGCCGTGAAAGCTGCCCTGTACTCAGCTTCACAAGTTGATGTAGCCACTGTGGGTTGCTTCTTGCTTAGCCAAGATATACATGCATTTCCCAAGAAAAAACAATTGCCACTTGTGGAATGTCGTGTGTCAAAATCACCAGCCCAATCTGAATCGGTGTAACCAAGAAGCTGCATAGAATCCCCCCTTGGAAAGAACATGGCAAGATTAGGGGTACCTGAAAGGTAACGAAGTATGTGCTTCACAGCCTGCCAATGATGCATACCTGGGCTGTGCATAAATCTGCTTGCTTGTGAAACCCCAAATTGAATGTCTGGACGAGTGTTGCCTGCCAAATATATCAAGCAACCAACCGCTGCTGCATAAGTATGTACATCAAAAGGTTCTCCAACATCGTGCATGCTCAATGTTGATCCAGTTTCTACGGGTGTAGAGATTGGTTTACAATTTTGCATACCAAACTTGTCCAAAATTTTATGCAAATATTTTGCCTGCAGCATGTATATGCCATCCTCTGATTGCACAAACTGAATACCCAAGTAATAATGTAGCAAACCAAGATCAGACATCTCAAAGGTTTTTCTCAAAGCATCTTTAAACACTTCAATTTCATCTACACTATTGCCTGTAAGAAGCATATCATCCACATAAAGTGTTAGCATAATGAGAACTCCATCTCTCTTTTTGACATACAAAGTACTTTCTGTTGGACTATTCTGAAATCCCTGGCCAATCAAATAAGTATGTATCTTCTCATACCATGCTCTTGGAGCCTGTTTGAGACCATACAAAGCTTTACGCAATCTACATACCTTTTGCTCTTGACCTTTTACAATAAAACCACTTGGTTGACTTACATAAACTTCTTCCTGCAAATCACCATTCAAAAAAGCAGTTTTGATATCCAACTGATGCACTTTCCAACCATGATGAGCAGCAATTGCAACTAGTGATCTAACTGTGGACGCACGAGAAGTGGGAGCAAAGGTTTCATCATAATCTATGCCTTTCTGTTGCGCATAGCCTTTTGCCACAAGCCTTGCTTTGTACCTGTCAACAGTACCATCTTGTTTCCTTTTTACCTTAAAAACCCACTTTGTACCAATAGGTTTTTTACCTGTAGGCAAGTCCACTAGATCCCATGTATGATTCTTATGAATAGAATCAATTTCTTGCTGCATAGCATCTTTCCACTGAACACACTCTAAAGATTGTTCAAATGAATCAGGCTCATCTGCATCACAAAGACTGCTAAAGCAAGCCAAATCTACTTGCTCTCTACCAAAAGTAGTACCAGCACGTGTTTTTCGTGGCAACGGTGCATCCAACTTGCTATCCTGCAAAGTTTTCTGAACCCATTTAGGCAAGGTTCTTTCTTCCCTGAGAACTTCTTGCTCTTCACGCACAATTTCCTCTACATCATGAGGTGTCACATGCTGATCAAAAGATTGATCAAGATTATCAACCTGTTGTGATTCTTGATTCTCCACAAAAGAAGGAAGCAAACCTTCAAATACATCATGTGTCTGCATATGAGGTACATCAAAAGCAACCATAGGTTGAGCAGTAGTTTTTGCAAAACTTACATCACGACTTTCAAAAATCTTGTTTGTAGTAGGATTGTAAAGTCTATAACCTTTACTTCCACTACTGTACCCCACAAATATACATTTGATTGCCTTATCATCAAGCTTCCCACGTAACTGCTGAGGGATGTGAGCATAAGCAAGGCAACCAAAAACACGAAGATAACTGACTGAAGGTTTTCTGTCATACCAAGCTTCATATGGAGTAATGGTCTTCAAGGCACGAGTAGGACACCTGTTCAAAACATGTGCTGCACAAGCAACTGCCTCCATCCATAGCTTATGAGGCAAACTCTTAGCCTTGAGCATACATCTAGCCGTCTCCATTAAAGACCTGTTCTTTCTTTTTGCAACACCATTCTGTTGTGGTGTGTATGGCATAGTGCATTGGTGTTTAATGCCTTTCTTTCTCAAAAAATCCTTAAATGCACCTGACATGTATTCACCTCCTCGATCGGTACGAAGAGTCTGTACTTTGCAACCTGTTTCATTTTCAACCATGGCGACATAATGTTGAAAAACTGCAAACACGTCTGACTTTGCTTTGAGTGGATACACCCAACAAAACCTGGAAAATTCATCAATGAAGGTCACAAAATAAAGGCTGTTTCCCAAAGATGGCGTCCTCATAGGACCACATACATCACTGTGTACAAGCTGCAACTTTCGTGTCGCTCTAACTGAACCATCTTGCGAAAATGCAAATCTGTGCATCTTTCCAAGAACGCAACCTTCACATACATGTCTTGGTGGCATCTCCAATAAAGACAAATCATGCACCATATTATGACGTTGTAAAGTCATCAAACTGCCATAACTAAAATGCCCGAATCTAGCATGCCACAACTCAGCATCCTGCATTGCCTGAGTCTTTGTTTGTGCAATACATACCTGAATCTGCTTTTCATAACGATCTAGCACAAATAGTCCATTTTCCAGCGTACCTGTAGTGATAAGAGAATAACCATTCTCTCGATCTCGTACAACACATCTGTCATCCTCAAAAATGACCCGAAGACCATTTTTTGCAAGAGAGGATACAGACAACAAATTCTTCTTGATCCCTGGAACATATAAAACATCTGGCAAGCATAAATTTGAACCATCTGAAATGGTAATCAAAATCTTACCAACGCCTTTTATTGGATAAGAAGCATTATTTGCACATGTCACCTTCTTTCCTGCTGGAGCTGCATCCAATGAACAAAACAAATCCTTCCTTGAAGTAATATGCCTGGATGCACCACTATCAAAGTACCAAATCATTTGTGTCTTGTCAACACTGTAAGCAGAAAAATCTGAACATACTACAAAAGCATAAGAATCCTGCACAAAGTTTGCAGACTCTTCTTCAGCTGTAGAAGAATCACCAGAAGCTGAAACAACCAAACTTGACTCTTTCTTCTTTTCTTTAGCAATTCGCTTTTTACACTCACTAATGTAGTGACCAGGTTTCTTGCAGTAGTGACATTTACCTTTCTTCTTGGACTTGTCGGAATCACCTTTAGACTTCTCTGAAGATTGTCCTGCACTAGACTTGGAGTAATGATCACTCTCTTTACCCTTGTTTTTGTTCTGTACAACAAGAGCATGATCCATACCGTCCACCTGTAAAGACTTGTTCTTACGTGATTGATCCTCCTACAATAGCAAAGCCACTAACTCTTCAAAATGAAGAGGCTCAGGAATAGCTCGCAAAGACAGAGTCAAAGAAGTCTGAAAAGTCAAATAAGATGGTGGTAGTGAATTGAGTGTTTTGGAAACCAAGTCCTTCTCTGGAATCACTTCATCAATGCTAAGCAATTGGTCTTTAAGATCCCTGATTTTTGTAAGATGCTTGACAATATCGTCACCTTCGTCCATCTGTATTTTGTCAAGTTGTTTCTTCAAAAACTCTATTCTGGCAGCGTTTCTTCCTCCAAACATAGCTTGCAGAGTGTTCCAAGCATCCTCAGCAGTTCTGCAAGATCTGATATGTGGTGTGATTGTCCTCTTTATGGTTAAGGCAATCACAGCCATAGCTTATGCATCTTTAGTATCCCATCTCTTTTGCTCTGGAGTGACTTGTGAGGGTCCTGCACCAACAGCTGCACCACGACCAGGCATGGCAGGTGCAATGCTAACTGGACGAACTTCATCTCTAGATACATAATCCCACAATCCTTTTCCAACCAAAACATTTTTGGCCATAAAAGACCAAAGAGAATAGTTGGTACCATCCAATTTGTCTTTGGATGTAAACGCACCAAAAATCTCTTTCTCCGTAGATTGAGCCATATTGTGGATGCACACAAGAGAGCAAAAGAACCTCCAAGAGATTCACAAATCTCCTCTCCAATGCAAGCAAAACTCTACACAAAATCTTAGCACAAAGCTAAGACAAGCTGCTTCCCAAAAGAACTGTTTACCTGAAGAAAATCTGTCAAAAAGCACACCCTCTTGATCTAAACGCCTCCGAAAAGTAACTTCTGCTACGCTGCTCAGAACAAAATTCTGAGGGCTCGACGGCTTTCAAAGGGGGTTAAAACCCCAAGTCACCAATCAGAATACACCCGGAACGTCGAGGATGCTCCCATGAGCAAATTTTCCAAAAACTGCCTGAAAACCGCGATTGCGCGCGCGGACGTGAAAACGCAAGTAGAGGCTCTGGAAATCACCTTGCTCTGATACCAATTGTTGAAGATGATGAAACAGGAAACAGAAGGAAGACAGCAACTCAGAGTAGGTCGTCAGAATATTCCTTTTTGCCAGAATATTATGGCCGGACGGCGGCCGGAAACTGGTTAGAAAACAACCGTCGGTTGGCCACTGGCCGATAGTCAATGGCCGGTGGCCGGTGGCCGAATTCAAAAGCGGACTTGTCTTCTCAAGGGTGGCCACACATGGGCGGATTGGAGGGTCCGATTTGGACTTATCTACACAAGGGCGGCTACACATGGCTGCCTCTCATGAGAGAGGGCAGCCCTTTTGCCCTATATAAGGAGGCCATTTCTACACACATTTCATAGTGTGAAGTTGATGCAACAAGGTGAGTGTGAGGTGGTGAGAGTGAAGCAAGGCGGGAGCTCCATTAAGGGTATAATCCCTTTGTAAACTACTTCTTGTTTTGAAGTACTAAAGCCATTGAGTGGCTGCTTTCCCGTGGACGTAGCCCACATTGGGTGAACCACGTATATCGTGTGTACTCTCTCTCTCTCTCTACTCTATAATCTCGTGTATGTAAATCTGTCTCTCTCCATTAAGTAATCTACTAAATTATCTATTTAGCTACATCTTATTTCCTAACAGAGACATCCCCGAGCTCTCTCACATAGAGGAGAAAATGTTCATGGTTTGGGGCGGCAACCAACGGCTCCATGCGTGGAAAGATTGGGCATTGCGGGAGCGGTTGGATGAATTCTCTACACCAAAGTTTAAGTGCACGATTGTGAAGTACGACCTTGCGGAGATGGCGGAATATCTTTTGGTGCTTGGCATGATCGACTAGTAAGTTTCTTCACACTTCTATTGGTGCACTTGATATTATCAATTATTAATATAATTTTTCATTTAAAATTAGGGTGACGTGAGTCCATGTGCCTCACACCACTACACACGACATATTTATGATGTTAAAATTAGCGCTTGTGGACCCACAATCCTTATTGGACAAATTCAATGAAGAAGATAGGGCAAAAGCTTATAGGAAACTTTGTGGGACAGCAATGAACCGTTAAAAATTGCTTAGACTACCTATGTCTTTGCTAGCACAACTACTGTGGAAGGTAATTTTAATTTATAATACACATTTATTAGGTAAGCACATAGGGTTTTTTTGGAAATGATGTGTAGGTGATTTATTTTAATGTCTTTAGGTCACTTGGGCCCCATCGGACGGGGTCCCATAAGTTGGTGGGAACTCCTCTTTAATAGTAGGCCACTTGGCAAGACTTTGCAAGTTGGTAAAACTTCTTTTGCTACTTCTTCTTCTTTTGCTGCTTCTCTTAGGGGTTAGGGTCCTCGGCTGATATGTGCACATTGGCTCAGGTCTTTAGTGGCTTGACATGTCAAGAGTTTGTGATAGTTCGCCTTGCAGGCTTACTTTCTCTCTTATCGTGGTCTTCATGTAGTTGATGAGGTGTGCTACACCATTTGGTTTCCCATTGCCACTCACCGGTTTTCATTGGGTATGCACTATTTTCAGCTCTAGAGAAAGCTTCAATACATGCTGATTGGTTTTTTACCCATTCCACCTTTCGCACATGGTGATTGAAATTTCTAGGAAATGCCTTTTGAGGTAATTTTTGCTAGTAAATTTTATGCTCTTCTTCTACTGTGGCCTTAGCTTGATGACCACTGTAATGCCCTATGGTCGATGCACAAGTTTAATACTTGGTAAAGGAAGCCTCTCTTTGTCGTCTGGAAGAGCTACTTGCCTTTGAAGGAGCTTTTGTTTCTTTGGATATGCTTGCTTGGAGCTCTCCTAGTGGTCACTTTTCTCGATGCACGTCATATCTTCTCTTCACAGTGTGTCCACTGCTCCCAGAGGAGACTCTTAGTCACATGTTTTGGGAGCTTTTATGAGGGTCTATTTCCCTTTGATGCTCTCCAACAAACGACTTTGGGCTTTTGGCATTCTTTCGCTTTCCTTACAACAATTTGCGGTCTTCTTCATGTGGGTCAAATATTGGGCTTATTGGATCGTGTGGCATCAACGTAATGGCTATATGTTCCACCGCCCTAATGTAGATCCTTTTGAGTTTCTCAAGCTCTCCCTTGGGCAATCTTTATGTTTTGCCTTGGATGTTGGTGATATTACCTCGGAGATACATCAACTCTCTTATGAATACTTTTAGCCATCCTTTTCTACCGGACAATTCTATGTTCTTCGCATCGAGGTTTCCCACTTGTAAATTATTCCCAAATATTTACAAAAAAAAGTGTGTGTGTGTGTGTACGTGCACGCGCGCTTGGTTGTCTTGTTGTTTGTTTTGCATGTTGTGTTGTTTCTTCCCTTGTTTGATGGATGCCAATGGCTGGCTAGAGTTGGGGAGTGCATGGGCTAGCAAGTCTTAGCCTTATCTTTGAATTCAAGTTTGTCAAGTTGAAGAAGGCCAGAACCCTACTGATCGCTGCGAGGGATGACTAGAGGCTATCTCACTCCCAAATATTTGGTCCATAGGCTTTTTGCAACGGCGATGTCCCTTTTGTTGGGATGCACTGTCATAGGACGGGGCAACACATGCGAACGAAAAATAATAGACTGAACAACTTTAAGTACTTCAAATAACAATTGAACTGAAAGAGATTCACGACACATGAGACGAGGAGTGGCGAAGTTCCACCCCAGAGAGCATTGGCCCCAAACATTTGGGCCCCTTTTGGTATTCTTTGTACTTTGTGAGCTCCCTCCTCTACACCTCAGATGGACCATGCTAGATAATGAGCCCTTGGATTATATTTTAAAAGCCCTTGGCCATAAAAAGCAGTTCCATGAAAAGCTTTCAAACTCAAAAGCATCTTGCCCGAAAAGCACTAGTGCCCAAGATGTTGCCAGTGCGTATTGCAAAATTTTGTACAGCCTATCAATGCAAAATTTGTACAGTCTGACATGTCATCATGTCAGCATAAAATCGGAGATCCTTACTTCTGCCGCATCTTCATGGCGAGCGTGAATTACAAAAGTTTGTCCATATGAGTGCCATGTCATCAGCTTGCCATGCAAGAATTTTAGTGTGTATGTGTGCCGTCCTTCTTTATTTTAATGTCTTTAGGTCCCCTGGAACCCATCGGATGGGGTCCCATAAGTTGTTAGAAACTTCTCTTAAAAAATTGCCCTTTCGGCAAGACTTTGCAAGTTGGTAAAACTTCTTATGCTGCTTTTGCTTCTTCACTAAGGGCTGAAGCTGTCCCTCGATCGGGATCTGAAGGCTGGCTCCATTATTCAGTGACCTGGCACGCCAGCTGTTTGTGACATCCCCCCTTCTTGAAAGAAAGGAATCATCCATGATTACATCATATCTGCAAAACAACTCAAGTTAGCTCAAAATTTTTGAGGGTCATTTTGAGGGACATTTTGAGGGACAATCCAAGGGACAATCAGTTTTATCGTTCCAAATTAGAGCTTTTGATTTCTTGGGTTGTTGGCTTCCCAAAAGAATCTCATCCGATAAGGAGTCTCAGTCCAGATGAGTTCCAGATTGGAGCTCTTGATATCTTGGGTTTTTGGTTTCCCCAAAGTATCTCATCCAATAAGGAGTCTCATTCTAAATTAGAAGTTTTGATATCCTATGTTGTTGGTTTTTTCAAAATTATCTCATCCAATAAGGAATATTCAGTGCTTGGCACATCACAATGCAGCACGAATGCTTGTAACATATGCATGTTACAAGCCATAGAAACATAAAGTTGTCGATGAACAATCTCCCTGAAAATAATGGTTCAAGTCCAAGCCCTTAGTTGTTCAACGACTCACTCAGCACTCCTCTCACATGACCTAAAAAGGTCTGGGCCGAGAGATATAGAGGCCTTTTACAACCAAATTTCCCCCAGACTATAGGCTGCATCATTTGGAGGTGCTGAGAGTAACCACTCCTTAGAATTCTTAATAATCCCCTGGTAAATAACCATCTAGGTCCGGGCCATGAGTAATAACAACACTTTTCAAACATTCAATACTCCCCCCCGCAAATAACCACAAGGGTCCGGGCCATGAGTATGAACAAGCACTCATACATCATTTCTCACTACTCGACCTGGGAGTAGAAAACACCAATCATTGAAACCAATATTAAACCAAAGTCAAACAATTCAAATCGGCACCAAGACATGTTCAAAATAGATACCATCCATTTCAAACAAATTGTAAATAGGATCACCAAACAAGTTCTCAACAGAACTCAAATAGAACTCAAACTTAAAAAGCAATCTTGATATCAGTCGAGCTCGAAAAGACGACTGGCTTTCCATCTTGAAACTTGCATCAAGATTAGGGTTAGATTTCTTCCATAAGGTTGTAGTCTTCTGTGACATGGTCCATAAGCTCTAAATAGACAATGTCCCTATGGCGGTGATGGTAGACATAGCAATGTCACTGGGCCTCCAAGGTTATCAGTGTGAGAAGAGACATGTTTTTGGGCGCACTTTTGACACCCCGTTTTTTGTAAATTTTTACATACGGACATGAGCCCCGATGTCAAAATTGTGTGTGGTCTTTCTTTTTGTGGGGTTTTAAGCTTGCTTCAGCAAGTACATGTAAATGCACTGCAAGTCACTAGTCTAGTAATAGTTGTCGGGCTACTATAAGTGCACATGAGTGAGTTTTATGAAGGGAGACTTGTATATAACTTAAACTCATGAAAAAACTAAAAAATGTTCAGCGAAAATCCAGAAAATTGCAGGTTTGAGCTTGTTGAGCCTCCTTGATGGTCTCTGTTGCAGTTTTTGCCCCCACCTTGCCTACTCTATGTGTAGTCGTGTCGGGACAGCTCCCTGTTTGCATCAAATTTTTGTGTAGAAACATGTAGATTCAAATTTGTTCATCTTTAGCTTTCTTGCCAATTATTTTTCAAGATTTCTCTCAATCTTTAAAGTGCCCCATTTGGAGTTGTGCTCTTCAGGTTACGACTAGTTCTCTGCAAGGTTATCGCTATGGCAGCCTAGTGGTAAATTGTGTGTAGACAGATTGGGAGGTCATGTATCTATGAATTGTGGAATTGATGTTGAAGTTGTGGGTTTGTGATGTTCAATTGTGAAAGGGGAGGCCCTTGTCTTCATATGCATTGGTCGGCATGTGCTGTAAATCCGTGCTTTGATAGGGTTTTGCTCCTAAGTGACATAGTCTCTTGGGTGGGTGACGGCCAACAAATTCCTAAGGAGACTACTCTTTTTGGATTAGTGATGTTTCAACGGAGTTTACCAAAGATTTTTTTGTGTTGTAGTGCTCTTTCAACGTTCTTGGGTGACATCACTATAGAGGTGTTCCAGTTTGCTTGTTTCTCAACAGTGTTTTGGTGTCCACCACCGAGGAATTGCTTCAAGTTACCTTCAGTTTACACGTTTTGGAAGAGAGGCCATTTAGTTTTCCGAAGTTTAATGTAAAATCAAATGAAAGTGCCAAAGGTTTCATTGAGGGAATGGAGTTTTCTTGCCTTTTTGCTGACAAGCAAGACGTAGCGTTGGTGCTACGAATCTTCTACTTCTGTTTGAAGGGAGATGCTAGGGAATGGTTAGAATGCTATGAAAAGGAGATACAATGAGACCAAAATCCTCAAGTTATGACTTATGAAATGGTAAAACATGCTTTTCATACACACTTTCAATAGGTGGAAGAACCACAAAAGGTATGGCAGTCTATTCAAGGCTTGGTACAGGGTGAAGACGAGACCATAGAAGACTTTGTGAAGGCATTCAATGCGTTATGGACAAAGTGGTGTACATCTTTGGGGGCTTAAATTCCTCCATCCATGTTGAAGAAGGATAGGTTTGTTGCAAGCTTGAGGAGTAACCTACGCTTGAAGGTAGAGCTTAAGTAGCCAAGGACCTTTGAGGAGGGAGTTGAAATTGCAAAGAATAAAGAGTGGAAAGCAGAGCGTCTTCATCAACTTGGAATCAATGTCAAGCCAAAGGTTGAAGTGAAATTTGTAGAGAAACCAAGGCTCCTCATCAGAGAGCTGGGTTATGATCAACAAGCTTCTCATGATGTGAATGCTTTTTGCAAGGAGATGCAAGAGGTTTTAGGTCTTATGAAAAATCTTAGTGTGCATATGATGGGAGGTGGAAGAGATCAAAGCTATGGATTTGGATGTGGCTACGGAAGTAATGAGGGGTTTGCAGGTGGTAGAGGAAGAGGCATGGCTGGAAGAGGGGATATATTTCAATGCTACAATTGTGGTGAATGGGGTCATAAAAGCCCGCAATGTGACAAGCCAAAGAGAATGCCGGGTGGTGACATGTTTCCTTTTACTTCACAAATTCCTTCTTGAGATCAAGATTATGGTATTGAGATTAAAGGGGAAGCAGGGCCAAGTGGTTTGATAGCTGAAGAGAGGGCAAAACAAAAGTGGTGACCATAATCCGTTTGGAGAAGAAAGAGGATGATTTGGGCGCTATGGTCATGCCTGGAGGTAAGAGGGTTACAAGAGATCATGACATGAGTGATGCAAGTCCCAGCCATAAAAGAGGGAAACATGTTGACACAGGTACAAGTAAAGAGAAGAAGAAGAGAAAACCCAAGCAACATTACAATGCATCCGAATTTCCTTTAGGAGAAGGGCAACCAGATTATAGTTTATGGGCTGATTTGGTGGGTAGAAAGGCTGATGTTACCTTTGGGAAACTCATGGAGATATGTCCTAAGTTAAAGAGGCAATGGAAGCATGTAGTCAACCCCATGAAGAAGGAGCCTGCAAGGGGGTCAGTGAGAGTTCTGATTTAGAATGAGCTACCTGATATATGCCCTGCTATGGATGCATGGCATAAGAGGAAGTGCATTGGAGAGGCATATATTGATGGAGGTGCACATGTATGTGTTATTATTCAAGCTTGTGCATGAAAGCTGGGACTCAACATGGTGAAGAATTCAGGGTTTTGCATAAAGCTTTCCAATCAATCAAGGGTGAGGTGCTTGGGAGTTATAAAGGACTTGGAGGTGGATGTATTTGGTGTTAAAGTGCTGGTCAATTTCCATGTTATGCCCGCAGGTATTGCTGCTTTCCCTCTCATCCTTGGAAGACCATGGTTACAGGCAGCCAAAGCTGTATAGGATTGGGGACATGGTACCATCACTCGCTACAATAGAAGGGGTGATAAGAAGAGGTTTGACATGGCTGGCAAGAAATCTTTGGATGCTGATTTTGATGAGCAAAGTGATGAAGAAGAGTACTCAAGTGAAGAAGAAGATAATGTGGATGGTGGTAGTGAGGTGGAAGATAGCAGCGATAATGATCTTGATGTTTCCTCGTTGTTTCTTGAAGAAGAGCATGATGAGAAACAAAGATTTCTTGGCCTTATGGATAATGAGGATATCTCTGGTCCCTATGAGAAAATTAAAGAGCTTATGCAACCCAAAGTTCAACCTAATGTCAAACAGGAGCTGATACAAGGTATGTTGTCTCGCGACTTATTTGTCATGAGAAGGGTGAGGACCTATGATACAACAATTTCCCCATTTATTCATCACTTCTTATGAGGAAATTAAAGGCTTCAAGGGAGAGGAAATTCACATTTCAATCAAGGAAGGAGCTCAGTCCGTACGCCAAAACCTAAAGAGAATGGGACAGGTACAAATTAATGCTTTAAAGGAAGAGGTAGACAAGCTTCTCAAAGCAGGTTTCATATGTCCTGTGAGTACTGCGCAAAATGGGTGAGTCCTATTGTTTTCACACCCAAGAAGGATGGAAAGTGGAGGATATGTGTTGATTTTAAGTCTCTAAATGCAGCTATGAAGAGGGATCCATACCCTCTTCCTTTCATAAATGACATACTTGATTCTATTGCAGGGCATGAGAGGTATAGTGTATGTGATGGATTCTTTGGATATTTTCAGCTCACCTTGGCTTTAGAAGATCGAAAAAAGACCACATTTATCACACCATGGGGTGCTTGGGGGATGCTTTTGTTATTGTGTGCTTCCTTTTGGTCTTATGTATGGCTGTGTAAGCGTGTGAATAAGGTGTTCTCTCCCTTTCTTGGCAAGTTTGTGAAGGATGTTATTGATTACTTTTTTGTTTATAGCTCTAGAAAGGATTATTGTGCAAAGCTTGGAATGGCATTGAAGCAATATGATGAAAGTGGAGTTCAACTCAACCTAAAGAAGTGTCATCTTGCTCAACCAAGAGTGAAGGTTTTTGGAGCATATGATCTCAAAGAATGGGATTGAAGCGGATCCTGACAAAGTGAAGGCTTTGGTGCTCCTCCCATCACCTAAGGATACAAAGTAGCTTGCTACTTTCATTCAAAAGGTGAAGTATATGTCAAGGTTCATTTCCTTGTCCTCTCATCGTCTTTATCCTCTACAACAAAGTAGCAAGGTTGGATCCTCTACAATGGACAAATGAATGTGAAGAGGGTTTTCAAGGTATCAAAGAGGTTCTTGGTTCTCTTCTTGCTATGCAAGATCCTAATTGGGATAAGGAATTTTATGTGAATCTGTCAGTAGGTGAGGATGCTATTTGGAGCTATGCTTCTTCAAAGAGGTAACAACTCCCACTACATGAAGCCTATCTATTGTGCTAGCAGGGTGAAGCTAGAGGTGGAAAGAGGCTAGAGGAGCTCATCATGGTGAGTGTGATTTATGCATGTATAAGGTTTAGGCACTACCTTCTCCTTAAACCATTCACATTCCTCACTAGCTATGTACTCTTCTACCTCAATTGGTGTTTAGCCCTACTTTGTCAAAGAGGCTCATGAAGTGGATTGTGGAGCTATAGGAATTCCAATTCTCTTTTCTTGTTGAGGAGAGTACAAGGGCTACATTGGCTGATTTTCTTACTTATAAGGAAAGCCCTACAGAACAACATGCGCAAGGAGAGAAAATGTATAGTAGTGTTCCTCTTAAGCACCACAATGTTGGACTTGGACAAATGCGTCAAAGATCATTGCATCAAAGCCTTCAAATGCATACGCTAGAAGAAGTACAAAATGCACTTGCAAAGGCAATTGTTTTCATTGGGAATGCATTAGTCATGGTTGACAACAATCATTGGAAATATGCATGGAAGAAAATTGGTGAGTTCGGTCTTAGATTTAAATCTCCTTCGTATCACACGATACGAAATGATCTCTCAGACAAATGTTACATCGAAGTCAAAGAGCGTGTTTCCAAAATAATTCTTGGAAATTTATCACTTTTAGGGTGCACAATTATTAGTGATGGTTGGTCCAATGTTCAAAGAAGGACTGATTAATGTGATGCTAGTTTGTCCAAGGGGAGAGACGTTCATAAAAACTGTTCCGGTGCTATCAAAAGGGCAAATACATTGTTGAGGTCTTGATTAATGTAATTAATCAAAATACATTGCTGAGGTCATGATTAATGTAATTAATCAAAAGTGGAAAATACATTGATGAGGTCCTCATTAATGTAATTAATCAAAAGTGGAAAATACATTGATGATGTCCTGATTAATGTAATTAAAGAGATCGGTGTTGAACGTGTTGTTCAACTAGTCGTGGACAATGCAAATAATTGTAAAAATTAGGATGGCAAGATAATGAAAAAGTGCTTTCCACACAATTACACCAATGGATCCAATACACAGTTTAAACTTGGTGCTAAAAGATTGGTATACTAGTGAAGAAACTACATGGTTCACCAAAATAATTGACATAGCGCGACAAGTTGTGAACATCTTGAAACGACAAAGAATGGTCGATTAGTACATGATGCACATATTAGTTATGTTATAATTACGTGATGATACTCGATTTTGCATGCAGTTTTATATATTAGAATCACTCCTACACAATAAGTGCACTGTGATTGACACTTTCAACTACACGACTTTTGATGAATGGCAGCTTGACTAAACTGAAAAATTGAAAGAAAATTACTTGTCTACGTGGATCTATAAACAAGTCAGCTTGTTGGAAGAGTGTGATGGATTCATACTACATAATGATGCCCTTTATGTTTGCGATTTGCAACCTTGATAAAAAAAAGCCAAATATGGGCAAAGTGTGGATGACTTGGGAGTCACTCTAACAAAGTCTAGAAAATCTTGAGGAGTTAAAAGACGTTGTAGCAGAGAAGGAGTGATAATAGCATTTTTTGCAAAACAACAAAGAATTTTGTCTAAGTACTTTTATGTAAGGTGGAAGAGCGGTCAGAGTCTACACCATAGTGTGGCTTACATGATTGATCCAGAGTTTTGGCTTTCATGCAAGGTGGGAGAGTCCTCATAATCCACTCCATAGTGTGGCTTACATGGTTGATCCAGAGTATTGGAATTTAGACATGATGTCAAATACAGAGGTGGTCAAGGATTTCTATGAGGTAGTCAATACGTTTTACTCTAATGTTCAAGATAAAATTGATTGCATCAAAGAGATAAGTGCATTCAGATTGAAAGAAATATTTTTTGCAAACGATTTTGTACAGCCAATGGCAAAAGAGAAACCTACATGGAAGTGGTGGATGATGAATGGTGGTGAGCAGTGTTTGACTTTGCACCCTGTTGCAACGAATTTTTTTGCGCAATGTGCAACAAATTAGAGCTCAGAGAGAAGCTTAAGTATGTACAAGTATGATCATAGCACTATTCAAAACAAATTATTGGCAGACAGAGGTGAAAATTAGTTTACATGTTTTGCAATGAAAAGATATTGCATCACATCAACAGTGTTAGTTACATGAGGAAGAAATGCCTAGCTGGGTGTATGATTGTCAAAATGAAGATGAAGGTGAGTTCAATGTTGGTGTATCTCAATGCACTATAGACAAATATGAAGAGAACCTCACAATATATGTGGAAGATTATATAGAGGAAAACCAACATTACTCAGACTCATAACAAAACAATGACTACACAGATTCAGTATAGCTTGAGTGAAGAATCAAGATTGAAATTATGGAATTCAAGAGCTTATATTGACTGCGCTTTGATTATATACAATGTTTCTTAACTGCAAATTACAATGCCTGCTATTATCAACTGTTGTGTTCTGAGTGTGCTTCTTCACTACTACTAGTGTTAGGGGTGTCTTGGTGAGCTTGCTTGAATTTATACTCATTTTCCATTCTGAACATATAATATATTCCTTGCAGAATCTCTTGAGAATAGATTCCACATTGGCTATTGTTCTTAATTGAATTAAGCACACTAGGTGAAAATAATGGCTACATGCCAATGTGTAGTATCCACTCCATCCATCGTAGGATACTGGGCACTGAGAAGATGAAGATGCATCTGCTTGTGATGAATATGTATCCTCTTTGCGAGCTCATGTTCCCTTGCTTCCCTTGCCTCTAAAAGTGCAAACAAAGATTGAGAGACAGTCTGTACAAAATTGTTGAAATTGTGCCTGGTTGGAGTTCTAAGCATCATATTCCAATGAACAATGCCAATGCGGGGTTTACGTGTGCCAGTAAAATCTAGAATTACGTTGTAGGGATACAGATAGCAGTGCACTATACCAGAATAATGAGCGGCCACAATGCCATCAATCAGACCTCATAAAATGGTTGGAATTTGCTCAATCACTGCTTTGAGTCGTGCAGTCTCTATCTTTGATAGATGGATTTGCGTATGGTAAATTCTTCCAGCTGTACTAAAGCCTATGTATGCAACATCTGAACGCTCCTTGCACGAATGGCAGATGACACATCATGTCTCCTAATGAGCCCCCATTGTAGTATGGGAAGATTGTGATCCTGAGGGCCTCTGTGGTAAAGCCAATGCATCTAACAATGGAGGGGTGAAGTATTTGCATTCCTTGCTCTATCCGAAAACTATCAAACTTTTCTTTTGCCCCTTCCTTGTAGAATTTTTCTACATACGTGATATGGTTTGGAAAGAAAGATATGCTTTTAATAGTGTATAATGTGCAAACACCAAAAGATCTTGCTCCAATCCTCGCACCTTCTATCAGGGCTTTGTGAGGGATGTGTGCACTTGGAACTCAACGTTGCGCATGATCGTCCTGGTGCCGTTGGAATATCATCGGCCACCCATGTCCCCTTCCACATCTTGCGCCATCTTGATTTTCTTGGGTAAAGTGGAGTGGTCTTGGACTTTAACCCGCTTCATCTTTATCTTTTGCTCCTCCCATTGTTTATACCACAACTCTATTTTTTCCATATCGCAAGTGCAAGGGAGATCCTCTCTCAAATCTCTGCACCATATATTCATATTGCCAAGCACCGTTTTTGATCTTGTGGGGGGGGGGGGGGGGGGGGGGAGGTGGGGTCAAATTCTCTTATTCGTGTTGGTAGTAGAAACTTGTACCAGCCTTTGACAGACAATTTGTGCTCTGTATTATCCCAAATAGTGTTGGTAAAATCTTTAATGAAGATGTCACTTTGATTATTTGTCAAATGCATCCATTTGCACATGAGGAGATTGCGAGGATACACTCCTTTCAAATAGTGTGCATAATAGTTTTCTTTTTCTCTGGTGTCATTTTTGCATTGGACAATAGAAAATAACATATTAAATACATTTGTAGGGCGCATCTGCACTCTCACACTAGCCGCACAAACCATGACCATAACCCTAAACACTTAAAAAAACTATATAAGATTTGATTAATACGGGTTGATAACCATTTTCACTTCAAAAAGTTGTGTTTCATCAGACAATATGGATTAAAAACCCTCAATACTTCAAAAGGTTGCATTTCATCAGACAATATAAAAAAAAATGGATTAAATACGGGTTAAAAAGCTTAATTATTTCAAAAAACTGTGCTAGATCGTAAGACATGAGGTGACATTTTGTACCTTCAAATAATGAGGTTACAATAGAAGATATGTGCATCGTATTTTCAATTATGAGGTGAAGAACACAACTAATTTGGTATAGTGAATCCTTAACCAAATTAGCATCAAGAAGGTAGATAAATTATAAAAAATTGATGCAATTTTAACAAAGAATTCATAAATTAAATATAGCTTCTCACATCCAAAAAAGTTTTTTGAAACAATATCAAGGCAACACTTAAGATTTGTAATGTATCTATTGTCAACCTCAATAAACAAAGTAATTTCCAAGGTTTTAAACTCACAAATATCTCATAATTTTGACTCATTTAATAATATTAATAGTGTATAATTTCTTGAAGAAAAAATTGCTATGAAAAAATCAATGAAAGTATGTATATAAACTTTTCTAATTGTGTCTATATAAGTTATTTGTAAACAAGGAGGTGAACACTAGAGTACAAATTTTAGTGAAACATCAACTATTGTTTTGCGAAGGTGCTATTCATTGGGGATAATCACTATTGATGTTGAGCAAAAGTGATATGTTATAATATTTATAAGCACTTTGAATAATATTTTATAACTAATAAGTATCAAAGCATTTCTTGATAAGTTTTTGGATTTCATGTGTCTTTTGATTAGAGCAACGATGATTGATAAATAATTCAATAGATAGTTGTTACATGATTGAAAGTATATTTTGAATCTTTTTAACAAAATGGGTTATGATTATATATGATACATTTTGATAAGAACACTTAAGAATAACAATTACAGACATTACAAAAAATTGTATATGAAATACTCTTCACGGCCGCATTACTGACCAAGTATTTCGTATAATTAATACTTAAAAAACATCATTTATACATGAACATATAGACTATATGGCGTTCATAAAGTCGGGTTAACCACCTGAATGCCACATTTATGAAAAAAAAAGCTTCTATCAAACGATACTCTATAGCCACGTTACAACCCAAGTGCCATTCAAATTTAAAGGACAATAAAATTCTGCATACGAACATCATATGATTGCGTTACCGATCGATGTCCATATGTTTCTTTTATAAGGGGAAGGGAAGTTGACTCACCATAAGGATACCAAAATTCTCGTGTTACTGACGTAGACCCAAACGGTGAGTCAATACTTACCACAAGGACATCATATTTCCTGCGTAACCGAGGTGATGCCCCATGGTAAGCACTACTTTGTAAAAAAACTTACATATACACCCACATTGTGTGGTAAGGTACCTTATTATTGTTGTACACTACGACAAAAGGCACGCTACCACACAATGCACACACAATACAAACACTCGAGTTGTGTGGTTAGATACTTTGCTACTGCCGCATATTGCGACGTAGAGCGTGCTCCCACATGATCCCCTCACTCTCTCTATCCTCTCAACTTACCTAAGGAGGAGTTCATCTCTCTCTCTCTCTCTCTCTCTCTCTCTCTCTATCTCTCTCTGAAATGCTCACAAAATAACACCTTGCAGCTCCAAGCAGCCTGGCTATACATTAAGTTACAAGACCATCGGGCTTTTATGTCTTCCCTGTGGACCCCGTCAATATTTCTTTTTTATCGACGGGCCCGCAGAGAAAACAAAGAAGCTTGGCCAGATTTTTGTGGGTTACCAAGTGGCCCTAAATCGGCTTGTTTGTGATTATGTTAAGTGTGATTATATGACGATGTAAAAAACTCTTTGTGATTACAAGAAATTTTATATAATTACATAAATATTGAATCCCTACATGCTTGTTTTATCATGTTTAGCACGTTCATTCATACACACGGTATGTTTATGATCACGTATGTGCATACAAAATGTTTTTTGTTTCACATCATGTAAGTGGTAGGAACATTGATTTGGTCATACCTCCTAATTTGCTATGATTGATCAGGTCAAGCCATTAAAATTACATATTAAACACACCATTTAAAATATTTTCTCTATTGGGCGTCGTGTGAAAAGTTTGCACGAGTAAAGAGTTATGGTCAAAATACATCTTGCTGCTCACTGTACTATCAAAATTTTGGACCCGAGGCTCCTTAGAGAACCACCATATAGAATCATCGGATGAACAAACGCACTTAATCAGATCAAAATTTGATTAAACTTGCTAATACATATATTTAAATTACTCATATTACTTCGTGAGAGGGAGTTATTAACCGTTCTTTGTATAGGGTGTACCTACGCGTATAGGGGTGCTACCATATGACATTGTGAGTTGGATGATTGGTTCACATGTGTTTTATGGTTTGTTTTGGTGAGTTGATTTTAAGTGTTTGAGGTTCCTAAACGTATATGGGGGTATATAGTTGGTCAACTAAACCGTATGGGAAAATATAAATAAAGTGGCTTTCTTTTTGTATCATGGTTGTTTGCAAAATTCTTTTATGGGAAAAGTGATTTGATAAAGTGTTAGTATATGTTATAAGGCTCAGCTTGATGCATTGGTTTGAGGTGGAATACTTTCAGTTGTGTGTTATGCATTCATCCAAAAATAGTAAAAAATTTCTTTTCCCATATATGTGATGTTATGACATATGCTTGATCAAAGTGGCGGGGTGTTTTTCATCATGGTTAAGTTGATGGAATGATGTGATATGATGTATGGAACCTCATGGATGGATATGGATGCCTCATGTGCATGTGTATATTGATTTTTATCCTTCTATGTCAAAACTAGCTCTATGTGATAGGGGGTGAGGTGTGGTCATAGTACATCATTTATGCATGGATAAAAATTGTTAAAATGGGATTTTGAAGTTATGTTTAGTTGCTGGTCAAAATTCTCTTTTTCATAAAAAGTTCATGTCTTAAGGGACATGTGTGGGATCAGTTTAATTGCAGTGGATATGTCAAACTCCAAGTGTGGGAGTTGGTTTCAGTAAGAAATATGGCATATAGTCAAGAGCTGAGAGTCCTCATGGATTATGGTTATGATTGTGATTGTGGAATCCGGTATGGATCTTTGATTGTTTTTTGAGATATGGTTGTGCTGTTGAAATGTTACCAAATTTTTTGTAGCAGCAGTCATGTTATGTGCTAAAGTAGTTTTGCAAGATTGGATATGCATCACCCTGAGTTGGATGGACTGCTCACCCATGTGATGAGATTGTGTAATGGTTTATGGTTTTGGATTGGATCATGAAGTATTTTTGATGGTTTATGGTGGATGTGTAAGGGTAGAGACCTTGTACAGTTGATTGCTTGAAAAAAATTGTTGGTGTTTATGGAAGATGCTATTGTGATTGGACTCGAGATTTATGTTTCTCTTGGCAGCATCGTTACAAGATTAGGATCACTTAGGATCGCCTATATCGCTTAGCCCAAAAAAAAAGAGTGGATGACTTGGGGCTTTGTTGGATTGAAGGTATTGCCTAGATATTCTTTTTTGTTTGGCTCATCTACACGATTAGTGGGTCGGGGATTGAATGAACTACACAACTATCACGTCCAAAATCTTGTCTTGGCTTTATCTAAAAACACGATGTTCGGAATGGAAGAGATGTGACCCTCAAAATGGTATGGTTGGTGTTGATTTCTTACCACCTAATGGTATTTGGAATCCTTTTAGAGCTTGGATTCATGGAGGGAGGTGAAGTGGCCTCAACTTATGTCTGGCTCATGTAGGCTCGAGGTGTTTTCACTCATTCCCTGTGAAGTGAAATTCTCTTTGTCCATAGTAGAACAAAATTGGATGGATGGGTTGATTGATCGTTACAAAGGGTCCGATGCTCTGTTAGTCATTTACAATTTTTTGATGTTATAATATACTCAGATTTTGTTATGGTATTAATTTATGGTTGCATGTTTCATTTAGATGGGACATGTGTAGATTGTATATTTTTCACATAAATCCCTGGGGAGGGGTATCTCTCATATGACATGCCTCTCAAGAATGTCTTATTATTTCTAATGAGCCCTAGCGTCTTAAATTGAATATTTTACATCATGCTGATGCATATGATGCTATGTAAAATGTATAATACTATAATAAAATTCTTATCTCCAATCCCATCTTGTCTTTTTTCTAAAGGTCAATTCTATGTGTGACACTTTCTTTGGTTTGTAACAAGGTATGTGCAATGCAGGTGTTTCTCTTTTCAAATATGAAATGCTTCCTTGCTTCAACTTTCAAAAGTAGACATGTGGTAGTCATTAGAGACATTATAATCATCAGATTGATCTTGGATAGGTTTTTGAATACTATAGCATATCCACTAAGTTCATTAGTCCTAAACAGTGGGTGTAGCAAACTATACCATTATGCTAGGAGATGGAGCGCTATTCCTTTCCTATCGCATGTTTACCTTGGACCCCATCTCTTGGCTACTAGTGGCCAGACATATCCAAGGGGTTTGGGGAGAACTATCTAGGCCCCCCTTAGTGGGAAGTTGTGCCGTGCCAAGGGAAAAACCCTAGGGGTCAAGGACCGGTGGAGGGCCAAGGGCCGCCGACTGCCAACGGGAAGGGAATCCTAGGCTAGGTGGCTATATAAAGGGAGGTTGGGAAAAGGATTCAGCATGGAAATCCCTAGTGGAAATTATACTGGTATCAAAGCTTAAGAGGTCATGGATGTATTTTTAGAAAGCAATCTTTTTGCATGTTTCATGTTCTTGGGGGCGTGGAGAAGACGAAGGACCCTTGTGCACAAACCCTTGTAGGAGGGAGAAATGTTCGTGAACACCCGCGTGTATAGGGCCACTTGTGGCGGAGAGGGAGAAAGCTTGACCTCTTGCAAATAGAGAACTGGCCAGCTTGTGGTGAGTGCAAGGCCAAGAAAAGCATTTCATGACACAACCGGGCATTCACCGAGCAACCCTTAGCTCTATCTTGCCATGTTTTATCAGAGCTTTGGTGCTTAGCCTCGACACAGCAACACGGGATCGGCCACTAGCAGAGGAGAGAGAGGTGCAGTTGACCTACAGCAAATTGGTCAAACTCAGCATCTACTGAATCGCCCTGGCATGCTGGCGCTATTTCGACTCTTGAGCATTCCCTGGTTCGGCCTCTACAGGCTCTGAGAACACATGCCATCATGGGCGCTGCTGTCTGCTTTAGAAATCGCCATTTTTAAAATTTCACACTTGTTTACAGTGGCCACCCATTCAATTTGTTAAAGCATGGGTTCTCACCCACGGGTAACCTCGGCTGCAGCATGGTTGCGTGCAGAAATCTACACTGAAGGACACCCTTATTTTTGGTATATCGAGAGCTATCAGAAGAGGTTTGCAGAGAAGGAGTTTACTTCTTTGAAAAGGAGGTGTTTGGGAAAACAGGGTCAATCTTTGAAGTGCATTTGTCTACTGGTGGTTGCTCCAGAGGGACTTCAGAATGAGATTGGAATGATCTCTCAACTCACGTTGCAGGATCGGGTAATTGGTACTCTTGATGATGCTGACATTAGGTGCAACAAATTTCGAATCAACAAGCTCGATGCAACCAAGATTTTTGGCTATCTACTTGATCAGTGCATGCAAGATGGCATGAATGCCAGGATGTATGAATATGGCAACTCTTTGAAGGCTAGGTTAACAGTTGTTTTTTACTAATTTAGTGTCATAAGTATGTTTGTTGGTTTTATCTATTGTCAAACACAGTCCTATACTTCTTGTCAAAGCCTTGTTTTAGCCTCTCAGTTGTCGGTTACTGTCATGCTAAAAATTTTGTACGGGTTATAGACACTGCCACATAACAAGTGGTAAGACCACCCTTTGTTGTTTTGGTCGAGTTCTAGTCTGTCTCACACTGATGGTTGTTTGAGGGAAGTACACACACACACACACACACACCTATGCTATAGTCAAGGAGGGGACTTCTACTCATGGTTTCAAGTGAATGAACTCTGCCATGGTCTGTCTGTCTTGAGTCCATTGTCAGTGGTTTGGGCTTGAGGGGGGGGGGGGGGGGGTTGTTGGTTATGCAAGCCCAAGTTCGTCTAGCTCGTGGGCACAATCTCCTACAGCATGCAGGTTAGTCCAGTTGCAAGTTAAGTCATGCATGGAAATTTTTGCCTTTATATGTAGGGTTAATTTTACAAGCAATCGATAAAATTAAAAAATAGTGTGTTCTTTTGTTGCTTCTGTGTGTATCGAATCTCCGCTCTGTCTCTTTCTCGCTGCATCTCTCTCTCTTTCTCGCTGCATCTCGCTCATAGCCATGGCTTGCCTCAGGCGGTATCCCCATAGCCTCGAGCCCAACAGCCCTATCTAAGACAATCCTTAGAAATTTATATGGATGATTTGTGTGTGCATTCTCCCCGCAAATACAAACATGTCGAACACTTGAAAATGATCTTTGAGAAATGGAGAACTTATCGCATTTTCCTGAACCTTGAAAAATGTGTCTTCATGGTAAGACAAGGTAAAATTTTGGGGCATATTGTGTCCAAAAATGACATTTCTATAGAACTTGAGAAGATACAACTGATTGTTGCTCTCCCAAGACCCACCAAAGTTAGAGATGTACAAGCTTTTATGGGCCATTGCGGCTATTATCAAAGGTTTTTTTACATGTACGTAGTTATTGCAAAACCTCTCTATGCTCTCATCACAAAATTTGAGCGGAATAAGAAATGTGAGAAAACATAACCATTGAAGCAAAGTCTTATTTTTTCTCTCATTTTGAAAGATCTTGATTTCTTGGGGGGTTCATCGTTCAGTACCCCCCTATATAACATGCATTCTTGGGGTATTGAAAAAATCTCCGACATGTTTAAAGGAATAAAATGATCCCTTATTTTAGGAAAATTTCCCAAAATTGAATATAAAACCCCCTTCTTTTAATGTATCTCTTTTAAACTACCTAAAAGTTTTGCATTTCAAAACCCCTCCTTTCAAACTCACGTTATACATTAACATGATTACATATAGTGCACCCCCTCGAGCTTGATTGGAACAATATTTTTCATGTTCATGTAGATGCATCGGCCTACACAATTGGATGCATCTTAGTGCAACTTGTAGAGAACAATATATATATATATTTTCCAATCTGTTACTCCATTAGAAAACTCAATAGTACGGAGCAAAATTACATAAACACAAAAAGAGAAGGCTTGGGAATGATCTATGAAATTAAATATGTTTAGACATTACCTTCTTGTAAATAAATTTGTATTCTTTGTGGGTCACTAGGCGCTAGTGTATTTAGTGAACAAACCATGCGATGATGGTCGTATTGTTTGGTGGTTCATAATATTGCTAGAGTTTGATTTGAGCCCGATGGTCAAGAAAGAGACTACTCATTAGAGGGAAGACCATTTATCACAGTTGATACACAGGGAATCACCTCTAGGGATTGATGATGTTGACTTGCCATATTATTATCTTTTCAACATCCAGATGGTACCAAGGTGGAGGAAACATGTAATACCATTTCTCACCATTAGTTCTCTTTGGATTGAAAGGCAACCATCAACCATTGATCAATCATGCTCACTAGTACTAATATTTGGACGACTGAAGGAATACTTATACTATGCATAGAGTCATCAGAGAAAGAATTGTACGTGAGACAAGCAAATGTACAAAAAAAAGGCTCTCATAATGAAAAAATGCAAACATACCCCAAGACTAATGAGACTACCCAAAGACTAATGCAAACATACCCAAAGACTAATGAGACTTGGGGTTTATTGGCCTCATATGCAAAAAAGCATCTATCACTATGTTAGCTCATGTGATACTTATGCAATCCAGAAGCCAATCGAGCATGATACACTGTTTACGATAACAGAAGCACCCAAGTGGGGAAAATAAATTGTAGATTACATCGAACAGAGAGTCTTGCCAGTAAACTTGAGCATAGCTAGAATATGCTCAATCCAGAGAGAAGTGAAAAACTATGTTATCATTGAAAATAACCTTTATCAAAGGGGGATAGATGACAACTTGAGCATATGTGCCATGAAGCTCTAGTACTTATCAATTCTTGAGCAAGCACATGCTAGACCAACAAGAGATCACTTTTCAGCTGACAAAACCCCAAAAGCGATACTCCTTGTAGGAATCTGGTGGCCTACTATGTACATGGATGCAGAACATATCATCAAACGATGTGATTGCCAAAGAGCATAAGTACCTATTCAGCGAGATGAAATGCCACTGAGACCAATGATGGGGGCAAGGGCCTTTGCCAAATGGGGAAAAGACTTTGTTGGAACTATTTTCCCACAGACGTATTGATACATCATAATGGCCACATATTATTCAATCAAATGGATAGAAGCCAAAGAAACACAAAATAACGATGCCAGAACAATATTGCATCTCTTACATGAGAACATTTTCACATGATATGGGATTTTGATTGAGATAGAGAGTGATCGAGGGACTCATTTCCTCAATGACATGGTTAATCATCTATTGCAAGAGTTTACGATGCTTCATTCTAAATCAGCACCATATCACCCTCACGAAGAAGGGCAAGCTAAGAGCACCATAAAGTTCTATGCATGGTGCTCACAAAAATTATCAGTGGATCAAGAGCTGATTGGGACTAGAAACTACAATCATCTTTATGGGCATATTGGGTAGCATAAAAAATGCCACAAAATATGAGACCTTTCAATTTGGTGTTTGGGTCAAATGCCATACTGGCTGTGGAATTCTTGATTTCTACACTACGCTTTGCACAAGAAATAGGATGGATAGGACACAGATTGTCTAGAAGACTAAATAAGTTAATCTAGTTGGACAAATTGAGACTTAAGGTTGTTGCCACCATTTATTCACAAAAATGAAAAATGAAATAATTTCATTACCAATATTTAATAAACAAGGAGTTTCAAGAGGCTGACTATGTATTAGTCTACACCTTGAAACAAAATCCCAAGAAACTAAAAAAGCAAGGTAACGGCTCATTTGTGATCAATGACATATCAGCAAGTGGTGTCGTCCAACTTGCAACATTGGATGGAGAGGTAATGTCTAATTGCACGATGGTTTCATATTGAACGAGTATCATCAACCTCTCACCACAAAAATGTTGGAGAAGATACATGAATCAAAGGAAAGGAAGCAGAAGGCTCAAATAATTCAAGAAAAAGCATAGGAGGAAGCTCGGTTGTTGATTTTGAAGTGCAAAGAACGAAAAAATCTAGGTCGACTACGACAAGCAGAAGCACCTTCTCCTTTTTGTGCGGCAATTGGAAAAAGTTGGCCTGGAGGAATGGATGTATAGATATGTCCAACCACCGATGGAATGACAGAAAGAGCACTTATAGATATTGGGGCTCGCGTTAAAGGCTATGCGGTATTTTACATACCTCAAATTATGAAACTCCATGATTGAGCCGACCAAGATTGAGGCAGCTAACAAAGGGAAAGTGGTTAGTTTGAGACAATTCAATGTCTCAATTAACATTGACGGTAACCACTATCCACATCATGGATGATACGAATCTCAACAAGAAAATCATCTTGGGATTTTCATGGATACACACTTAGAAAGAAGTTTCCGAGTGGCAGGATGACACTTTAAAGTATAATCTCAAGGGCATAGCTTATGTTATGCCCTTGGCACAAATAGATCACATTTGGAATGTACAATCCCAATCAAGAGACTCAATGATAGGAGAACCACAACCCACGATTGTCTACAAGTATTCATGGGAAAAACGTTAAGCAACTTTGGGTTAAAAAGTCAACCATGGAAACCAAACCGCAATATATATGGATACCCAAAGCCTTTCTTACCAGTCAATCTTCCAACTCAACCAAGCCAAGTTCCCAAGTTTCCAAAACACCCAATCAAATCCAAATAAGTGGAAGAATTTCAAACAACAATTCAATGCTTCATCGAGTTCACCAAAATACAAATGGCTTCCCAAATATCAATCGGAGCAGTTAATGACCGCCAAAGCACCAACATAGAAATGGAGAACAAAAACCTTCAAAAATTGTTAAAGTCTCCACTTAGAGTGGGTACCTAAACCCATTCCAAACCAAGAGTTCAACAACCAACCCATCATACTCAACAAACCATCCATCAAAGAGTGGGAAATTCGTCTTCAACATTTTTGTTTGGAAAATGTAGCATAGATGAAACTTTCCAGTAGAAAACACTAATCTATTGGTTCAGTACCCGCACATCACACAACACAGTGCCACCCAATTCACCTCTTCCATAAGCATGAAAGGACTTGCACCCATGAACATCACACAAACTTCCATTTGGGGCGACTCAAATGGGAAGGGGGGAGTAATCGTAGCCGGAGTAGCATATTGCAAGATTAACTACAAGATGATGAGAGATTATGTATACAATGAATTAAGTGTATTTATACGCTACAATTTTTGATTTTTTGACAATTTTTAGCAAATGTTTTCTCTTATTTGGCATAGTATTGAGCCATATTGACAAATTTCAACGGGTGAGATTCCTAGAGTGAGAATATGTACATACAATTTTGAGGAATAATTTTGGCAAATTATTGGCCAACTAATAATAATTTTCTTGTCTTTCTAATAAAAAAAAAAATAATAATAGACAAAGCCAAAAATTTTGATTTTCAGTTTTGAAAGCAAACATCGAACCTACAAAGCAAGAGCTTTGAGTATGTCAAATATGGAAGGATTTGGCACATGTCAAAATTTGGTCTTAAAATGGACCGGAATTGCAGATTCACAACCAACAAATGGCCAGTTGCCCAATTGACAAGTCATCTGACCCGGAGGTGGTATGCCATGCAAAATGCGAGAAAGTACGGTAAGTATGTACAACAAGCACCAAGTACATATAGGCAAAATGGGCAAATCAAGCCTAGAGAGAGAGAGAGAGAGAGAAAGAGAGAGAGAGAGAGAGAGAGAGAGAGAGAGAGAGAGAGAGAGAGAGAGAGAGAGAGAGAGAGAGAGAGAGAGAGTAATGGAATCGGCCTATTAACTTGAGAGGAGCAAAATGGGCAAATCAAGCCTAGAGAGAGAGAGAGAGAGAGAGAGAGAGAGAGAGAGAGAGAGAGAGAGAGAGAGAGAGAGAGAGAGAGAGAGAGAGAGTAATGGAATCGGCCTATTAACTTGAGAGTAGCGGAAATTAGAGAGATTACTTTTGAGAAACTACTTTGTGAGCATAGCGGGTGAACATAATTGATGGTAGCAACATAAACATAGCATTTAGTTAACTTGGCATGAACAGTACTTTTGCAAGAGATAGAGTTTAGAGAACATGACAACAGTTGAGGACCGGATTTATGTGGAGCCGGTGCCCCCTCAAATAGGCATTTGTATTATAGTTTCTCCCATCAAGAGAGACTTGTTACAATACAATCTTTGTGTTCCTTGTGAATTAAGTGATGCAAAGAAGATGGAAAGCTTCATGAATCATGCACATAATATAAACTTTGTGGAAAGCATTAACTATCCGAAGCGTCAGCCCCAAGACCTCAAACACCTTCGAAGGTGGAGAGAGCTGTTAAGTATGGAGCCTGATTTACCCCTTGTAATTTTCTGTGGTAAAATCGCACATTTGTAAGGCCCTCATTATGAGGAGAAGCCATCGTGCGTGAAGGAAAATCACTCGTCGGAAACCAAAATTTTCACGGCCAAAAATCAGGGGCAACTTTAGGGGCCTCGGGGGCCCCTGAGTTTTTTTTCCCTCGTCGGAATATTCCTTTTCGCCGGAATATTATGGCCGGACGGCGGTCGAAAATCGATCAGTCGGTTGGCCGGTGGCCGGTAGTCAATGGCCGGTGGCCGAATTAAAAAGCGGATTTGTCTACACAAGGGCGGCCACACATGGGCGGATTGGAGGGCCCGATTTGGACTTATTCACACAAGGATGGCTACACATGGCTGCCTCTCATGAGAGAGGGCAGCCCTTTTGGCCTATAAAAGGAGGCCATTTCTACACACTAATATAGTGTGAAGTTGATGCAACAAGGTGAGTGTGAGGTGGTGAGAGTGAAGCAAGGCGGGAGCTCCATTAAGGGTATAATCCCTTTGTAAACTACTTCTTGTTTTGAAGTACTAAAGCCATTGAGTGGCTGCTTTCCCGTGGACATAGCCCACATTGGGTGAACCACGTATATCGTGTGTACTCTCTCTCTCTCTCTCTCTCTACTCTATAATCTTTTGTGTGTGAAATCTATCTCTCTCCATTAAGTAATCTACTCAAATATCTATTTAGCTACGTCTTTTTTCCTAACAACTGGTATCAAAGCAAGGTTTGCTCGTAGATAAATTATCTCAAGGAAAGGATTCCTTGAATTGAGTGGAAGTTATGGTGGAGGAAGGGAAGCTCAAGATTGAGAAGTTCAACGACAAAAACTACCAACATTGGAAGATGCAGATTGAAGACTAGCTCTACCAGAAGGACCTCTATTTTCCACTAGGCGGTCTTGCAAAGAAGCCTGCAACGATGGCAGATGAAGCATGGATTGTCCTTGATCGAAAGCCACTGGGAACAATCCGGTTAAGCTTAGCGTCAACGGTGGCCTTCAATGTTTCGGAGATGAAGACCACGAAGGACTTGATGAAGTCACTTGACGACTTCTAAGAGAAACCATCGGCATCCAATAAGGTATTTCTTATGAAGCGCTTGTTCAATCTAAAGATGGTAGAGAATGGTGTTTGCAGAACACCTAAATGACATTAACACAAACATAAGTCAACTTCGATTGGTGAAAATCAATTTCGATGACAAAGTGCGAGCTCTCCTTATACTATCATCTCTACCGGATAGTTGGGACAGCCTTGTGATGGCTGTAAGTAATTCTATTTCTGGCACAAATACTCTTAAGGTTGATGATGTTGTGGGTGTTCTCCTAAGCAAGGAAATACGAAGGATAAGCACAGGAGAATCATCAAGTGCTGCATTGTCAGTGGAAACAAGAGGAAGGCATAAGGAGAGGTTCAAAAACCAAAAAGGTTGTGATCGCTCAAGACGGAGCAATTCACGCACAAAGTCAGTTCTTGAATGTTGGAAATGTGGAAAGAAGGGCCGCGTCAAGAAGGATTGCTGGTCCAAGAAGAAGAAGGATACTGAGTCTCAAGACAACAAGCCAACATCAGAGGCCAATGTGGCAGGTAAAGTAGAGCAAGATGCTCTAATTCTCTCATTAGACAATGTATCTAATTCATGGATAGTAGATTCTGGGGCTTCATTCCATGCGACACCACACAAGCAACATTTCCAAGATTACACCAAAGGTAATTTTGGGTATGTATACTTGGGAGATGATGAAGCTTGTGAGATTGTCGGCAAAGGTACAATTTTTGTCAAAACTGCTAACGGAAATGAATGGAAGCTTAAAGATGTTAGGCATGTTCCTTCTCTTCGCAAGAATTTGATCTCTACAGGACAATTGGACGATGAAGGTCACAACATTGCATTCGGAAACAAACGGTGGAAGATCTCAAAGGGATCTTTGGTGGTTGCCAAGGGAGAAAAGGTCGGTACACTTTACTTGTGTACTGTTAGCACGCAACCTTCAGCTGCACTATCGACTTGGGCATATGAGTGCCAAGGAATGCAAATCCTTCAAACAAAGAAGCTTCTACCAGGTTTGAAAGAAGTGGACTCAGAGTTCTGTGAAGATTGTGTTTATGGTAAACAAAAGAGGGTAAAATTTCAAAAATCAGGAAATGAAAGAAAAAATAAAAAACTTGAGTTGGTTCATTCTCATGTTTGGGGTCCTGCAAGTACACCATCACTTGGTGGCTCATTGTACTATGTAACATTCATAGACGATGCGACTAGAAAAACATGGGTTTATGTCATGAAGAGTAAATCCGATGTATTTTCCATATTTCAAAGGTGGAAAGCCTTTGTGGAGAATGAAACAGGTACCAAGGTTAAATGCCTTAGATCTGACAATGGAGGTGAATATTGCAGCCAAGCTTTTGAAAGCTTTTGTGCTAGCAATGGCATTCGGAGGCAAAGGACAACCCCAAGGACACCTCAAAAAAATGGTATTTCGGAAAGGATGAATATGACAATCATGGAGCGAGCACGAAGTATGCGGCTACATGCAGGCCTACCGCTTGATCTTTGGGCGGAAGCTGTAAGTACGTCTGTGTACTTAATCAATCGGTGACCCTCAACGATATTGGATGGGGGAGTTCCAGAAGAGGCATGGACAGGTAAACCGGTGAATTATGCATTTTTGAAAGTGTTTGGGTGTGATGCTTTCATGCACATTGATAAAAGACTAAGATCAAAGCTAGATGCAAAGTACAAAAAGTGTTTCTTCATTGGCTATGGAGAAGGTGACTTTGGGTATCGCCTATGGAATCCTGAAGATGGTAAAATCTTAAGGAGTAGGGATGTAATTTTTAACGAACAAAATATGTACAAAGATTACTTGGAAAGAAAACAAACAAAAGAAATAGGTGATGAGTACATGCAACTTGAGGACGGTGAAGACTCAAGGAATGCAAACGGTGACAATGTGTAACATCGTCAACCAAATGAGGAGCCTCAACCTATTTCCCGAAGATCTACAAGAGCAAGTAGACCTCTAGAAAGGTTTGTTCCTTCCTTCAACCATCTCTCGATCTCAGATTCTGGAGAGCCGGAATCATACGAAGAAGCTATGCAACATGAATCCAAAGAAGAATGGACGAAGAGCATGCAAGTGGAGATGGACTCACTACATTGCAACCAAACATGGGAGTTGGTTGAGTTTCCTAAAGGTAAGCGGGCACTTCAAAACAAATGGGTGTACAAGCTGAAGGAAGAAGAAGGTGGGAAGAAAAGGTACAAGTCTAGGCTTGTGGTAAAAGGGTTTTCTCAAAAGAAAGGTATTGACTTCAATGGAATATTTTCTCCTATTGTAAAAATGAACTCAATTAGGCTTGTCTTAAGCCTCGTGGCTGCTCATGATCTAAATCTCGAGCAAATCGATGTAAACACGGAATTCCCTCATGGTGACTTAGAGGAGGAAATCTACATGCTTCAACCAAAGGGGTATGAAGTAAAAGGTAAGGATAAAATGGTTTTCAGATTAAAGAAGAGCTTGTATGGTTTAAAGCAAGCATCAAGACAATGGTACTTGAAGTTTGATCGATGGATATTGGATCATGGATTCACAAGATGCAACTCGGATCACTGCGTCTACACAAAGAATTTGGGAGATGGGAAATTCATCATCCTAATGTTGTATGTTGATGACATGCTCATTGCAAGTGCTAACATGCAGGACATCAAAGACCTAAAAGAGGCGTTGTCTAAATCTTTTTCAATGAAAGATTTAGGTGCTGCAAAGAGGATACTTGGTATGAAAATATCAAGGGACATGACGAAGACAATAAAGCTATCTCAAGAGGATTACATCAAGAAGGTCCTAGAAAGGTTTGCAATGAAAAATGCAAAACCAGTTGCTACACCTTTGGCTGGTCACTTTAAACTAATGAAGGATATGTGTCCAAAGACACAAGAGGAGATAGCCTATATGTCTAAAGTTCCATATGCTGCGGCGATAGGTTCTCTAATGTATGCTATGGTCTGGACAAGGCCATATATTGCACATGCAGTGGGAGTTGTGAGTAGGTTCATGGACAACCCAGGTAAAGAACATTGGCAAGCTGTGAAGTGGATACTTAGGTATCTAAAAGGGACAGTAACAAATGCTTTGTATTTTGGAGGAATTGATATTTTTCTTCAAGGGTATGGTGATGCAGATATGGCAGGTGACAAAGATACTCGAAGGAGCACTACGGGCTATGTATTCATAGTTGGAGGCACAACAATAAGCTGGGCTTCAAAGTTGCAGAAAGTGGTCTCACTTTCTACCACGGAAGCAGAGTATGTAGCAATGACGGAGGCAAGCAAAGAATTTTGTGGCTTCACAGATTCTTAGAAGAGCTTGGATTCAAACAAGACAATTGTGTCTTGTATAGTGATAGCCAAAGCGCTATTCATCTTGCGAAGAACTCAGCCTTTCACTCAAGGACAAAGCACATTGAGGTGAGATATCACTTCATACGCACTCTTTTGGAAGAGGGACAGCTAAAGCTAGGAAAGGTGCATACAAGTGAAAATCCTGCAGACATGTTTACAAAGGTGGGCAACAAGGAGAAGATGAGCAAAAAAGCTAGGATGGAAAGCAGTCACAGGTTTGGTTTGGAGATCAGTCTCCAAGTGGGGGATTGTTAAGTATGGAGCCTGATTTACCGCTTGTAATTTTCTGTGGTAAAATCGCACATTTGTAAGGCCCCCATTATGAGGAGAAGCCATCGTGCGTGAAGGAAAATCACTCGCCGGAAACCAAAATTTTCATGGCCAAAAATCAGGGGCAACTTTATGGGCCTCGGGGGCGGAAGCCCCCGAATTTTTTTTCTCTTGTCAGAATATTCTTTTTCGCTAGAATATTATGGCCGGACGGCGGCTGGAAAGTGGTTGGAAATCGACCGGTCGGTTGGCCGGTGGGCGGTAGTCAATGGCCGGTGGCCGGTGATCGGAAGTCAATGGCTGGTGGCCGATGGCCGAATTCAATGGCCAGTGGCCGAATTCAAAAGCGGATTTGTCTACACAAGGGCGGCCACACATGGGCGGATTGGAGGGTCCGATTTGGACTTATTCACACAAGGACGGCTACACATGGCTGCCTCTCATGAGAGAGGGCAGCCCTTTTGGCCTATAAAAGGAGGCCATTTCTACACACATTTTATAGAGTGAAGTTGATGCAACAAGGTGAGTGTGAGGTGGTGAGAGTGAAGCAAGGCGGGAGCTCCATTAAGGGTATAATCCCTTTGTAAACTATTTCTTGTTTTGAAGTACTAAAGCCATTGAGTGGCTACTTTCCCGTGGACGTAGCCCACATTGGGTGAACCACGTATATCGTGTGTACTCTCTCTCTCTCTCTCTCTCTCTCTCTCTCTCTCTCTCTACTCTATAATCTTTTGTGTGTGAAATCTATCTCTCTCCATTAAGTAATCTACTCAAATATCTATTTAGCTATGTCTTATTTCCTAACAAGAGCTAGCAGGGAATGAGGGTAGGGAAGAGGAAGAAGAAACATTTCAGAAGAGAAAGAATTAGTTCCTCACTTATCATCACTCTTCTTGCTAGCATACATAATAGCATAGTAATGAAGATGGAGAAGATGGAAAGCTTAAGCATTGAATCATGGCTCTTGGTTGGATTTGCATTCCATAGCCAAGAGTGTTGGTGTAGGCTCTCAATCTCTCTACTTGCTTGGAGAAGGAGAGGGAGCTCTTGCACTTTGCACAATACACAATGCGAGTGTGTGTGTGGTAAGTGTGGGAGAGTATACCCCTCAAGCAGGCCCCCTACGTGCTTTGGTCAACCCCCCCTTGTAGCTCATGCTTGAAGCTCATTGGACCCTCTAGGCCTAGCCAAACACAAGCAAGAATCGTACCAAGCAACAAGGGTAGCCTTGGGACAAGTGGCCCCCTTTCCCTTTGAGAGAGAGGACTCGATAAATGGTAAAACAATTAATTAAATGCACTAAATTATCCTTGGACCCCTTGGAAGGCCAACCAATAGGCTTTAAGCACACCATGAGGGTAACCTAGCTAGGGGCTTGACATGTGTCCTACTTGCCTCTTGGGCAAGGGGTGCCCTTTGGGAGAGAGTGGTCAAGCAACCATCCCCCCTTCTTGCATGGCTCGCCCCCTTCTTGTAGGGGTTTGGTTTGACTTTTGTGCCACCTCAATCCCCTCAACCTTGGGCCTAGTTCTCACCACAAGCTTGACCCTTAAGCCCCTCAGGCTTGGCCTGGGTTCCCACCTCAAGTACAACCCTAGAATCTCAAGCATGAAAAGCACATCAAGCATCTCAATCATCAAGCACTTCAAGCATCTCAAGCATCTCAATCATCAGGCATGACAAGCACCTCAATCTTGGGCCAGGTTCCCACCTCAAGCACATCCCTAGCTTACCTAAGGTCAAAGGACTTTTAACACTAACTATTGGAGGTATTCAATGAAGCTAACCCTAAGGTCTTTATGCTCCATTGGTTAGCCTTGCTCTTTGATTGACCATCTCTCATTTGGGCCCCTTTACCATTGGCCCCATGTTGAGATAGATCTATAAGCACATGTCTATATCCTAACCCTTGTTCCGGTTTATTCTCCCACATTAAATGATCAGTTTATATGAGAAAATCATTTGGGTTGGTTAGATATTATATTTTATGACACACAAAGAGAGAGAGAGAGAGAGAGAGAGAGAGAGAGAGAGAGAGAGAGAGAGAGAGAGAGAGAGAGAGAGAGAGAGAGAGAGAGAGAGAGAGAGAGAGAGAGACTTTTTGACCTAGTTCTTTCCACCAAGTTTCTGCTTGCTATAGCCACACCGGACACCCGCTCTACAATAGATTTCATAGGTATGATCCTTGTCAGTACATGAACATCTATGACTGGTCAAATGTGCAAACAAATACACACAATAACAAAATCAATTAAATCCAAAATGGAATTTTGGGAAACTATGAAAACACTTTAGGGAGGGCAAACAAAATCCAAATTCACAAATAAGTGCATGGGAATGTCCACAATTTCCAATAGAATCAGGCTATACAATCATAGTCTGGACATGGGGTGGAACATGGATCGCAATCCATGACTCCCCACCTCCAATTGAAAAACCAAATGATGCAAAATAATGTTGATGAAAGTGCCTATCCACTGATACCCCTCAAAGAAAAGTTATGCTTCTAAACATGGATCGTGATCCATGACCCCCAACCCAAACATGAAATTTTTGGTACATATAGTTTCAATTGCCTTGAGAAATGTGCCCTGAAAATTTGGTGTCAAATGGACAAAAAAACACCCAAAAACAAGTGAAAATAGAATTTCAGTCACCAAATGGTCATTTTGACCCACATATAAAAACATTGGTCCAAATTTGGAGAAAAGTGCACTAGTAGCTTGGGAAAAATGTCAAGAGACTACCCATGAAGTTTTGTCAATTTGGGTGTTGAACATGGATTGGGATCCATGACGCCCACATGCAGATTTTGTCAAAATTGAGTGCAAAGTGTGTGTACAAGCTACGATTTATGTAGTGTGCCATCATTTTAGTCTTGGGATATATAAAGCGTTTCATTTGTCAAAGTTAAGCAATGACAGAGAATTAGAGATTGAAAGTGTGTTTTTGGTCTAAATGCAAAGTCAAGAGAAATTGTGAAACAGTTTCAACACCTGAGATGCTAGAAAATGCTTGGAAAATGGTCCAAACTTTCTAAGGAGACTAAAGTGATCACTGTGACTCCAATTGGGCGAGAAGCCAACATACAACTAGGATTTGTGCAATACTTCAATCCCAAATCATTAGAAGAGAAAAATCTCAAACAAATTGATCACCATCAAGGATCAAAATTGCCAACCAAAACTAAATATGGCAAAGTTGGACCAAATTGGGCCATAACTTGGGAAAATGGGAAAACTCGAGAGAAATTTGTCCAAATTTGAAAATAACTTCACCAGTGTGTTAGGATATGCTATAGGAACATGTCTCACCCCAAATGGTTGTTGAACATGGATTGGAATCCATGACCCTATGGAAGATTTCTAGACCAAAATCATACCATCAGGTCCCAAATGCCAAAGATGACCTAACCCTAAAGTTTTAAGTCATTTAAACTTCAAAACCCTTGCCAAAATTCCAAAATTCTCTAAGTTTGAGAGGATTCCAAAAAGTGGCATAAATCTCCAACTAGTGATCCAAATCCAAAAAGAACCATAGCATCCCCAAAGCATGCTCTATGAAATGATATCACCAAAATTTCAATTTTTGTTCCAACATGGATCGCAATCCATGACCCCCTAAGCCAAAGCTGACCAATAACCAGATGACCTAGTGCATGTAGTTGTCCATGATACACTGGCGAAGTTTGGTCAAGTTTGGACCTATTTTGATCAAGTTATGCTCATTTTTCATTTTATGGTCAATTTTGCATTGTTTCGACTTTCTCAACAACTTTTTGGATCATTTCTAGAGCTAGTTGAAGGATTTTCCGATGACAAAATGCCTTAGAGATGGCTAAGAAAGCAGTGGGAGGCTCCCATCTACCAGGTGGTAAATATCTCATTGAATGAAAAAGCTCAGATATCCGAGGAGGACCTGACAATTATACTAGCAAATATCTTTAGTGGAAGGTTTCAAGCAGGGATGCACTTAACTAAAGATAGACATCTTCTCAAAAGAACTCTGGACAAGAATTCATCGAAGGTTCTAGATGTCTGAAAATGGACACATTTTTTAGATTGCCACCATGGGGTATGGATATTCAGAGAGCCCACGATCTGATGAGCTTGATTTAGTACACTAGGAAAGATACATTGACAAATAAGGATGGAGAAACTGTGAAGGTTTGGATCACCACCGACCTAGTCAACTCGGCTCTCCACCTACCTGTTGCTCAAGACAAAGGCCATTGACAATGATAAAAGCATTTATCAAGTAGCAAGGCCATAAATTCACTTACAAGGACTTGGTCTATTTAGAGACAGAGTTTCCACTTTGGTTAATATCTCAACATATCAAAGTACAAAAGTTGTCAAGATATACATATCCAAATCTACACATTGCAGTAGTCATGTAGATGGGGCTTTCGGAGCAAAGAGTAGTCCATTGTGACTTGGGGAACTACATCCTTGAAAACTTGGTTGAGTCCAACTTAAGAGCAGTGAGAGGAACTAAAATTACATGAATGGAGGGCTAGTGTTCACCAAGATAGCATATCAAGCCCTAGGGATGATCAACCAAATATCACTGGCCGCTTCCCAAATTGATCTTTTGCACAAGTCAAAGCATGCAGTCCAAGTGGTAGCAGGCCCATCATTGGCACCTGATACAAAGTTGATAAGAGGACAAAGTTCGAGAAAGCAGGCATCATATAGTGAAAAGCCAAAGATGAATATTGAGCTTAGTGGGGTGAGATAAAACTCCAAAACACAGACACCCCGTCAAAATTCCAAACCATCACGGATGCAAAAGATGAGGATGAAGGGGATTATTTTACCATACCATTAGTGTAGATCAAGTGTAAATGAATTCAATCAAAAGACCAAATTCCAATCTCCCAAACTCAAAGATGTATAAAAGAGGCACAAAAAATGAGAGAAGAACGAAGGTAATAGCTAGCCAAAGAAAAGATAAAGGTAGAGGCACATGTGAAAATGTGGATGATCAACAGGAGGAAGATCAAGACAAGTCGCTAGAGCAAAGAAAAGCTATAAGATTGAAAAGATAAAGAAGTACAAGCTGAGGACAACTACAAATAAGGTGGAGCTTGTCAGCACCATGTGGCAACACATCCATAACGTCCTCAAACGCACAGCGAAGCAGAGAGCTCAAGAGAAGTTTAAAAAGTAGAAGACCAACAACCTTGATCCTCAGACGACTGCTCAAGAAGAAAAGAAAAGGATGAAAAAGAATCGCCAAGGGAGGAGACGTGTGTGGACCCTCTTGAAATCCACACATAAACTGTGCCACCCCTATCTCACCAACACCCCTCCTCCTACTGTGATTTAAAAGATGAAGTTGAAAAGAAAGAAAAAGTTCAAGAATAGCCACCTTGAGAGCAGCACATTGATGAAGACAAAGAGAAGGAGGACATAGAAAAAGAAGCCACCCAAACACGAGACATCTAGTACAACAAGATTCTGAAAATCAACAAAAATACCACAAGGAAAAAGAACCCTTTTAGACAAAGCAGGCTCCAAATATTGAACCAAATCAAGAGCCTGAAAGAGATACCAAAGGAGACAGAGACGGAGGCTGGGATTATGTTAATGCCAGATAGATATGCTATAGACGTCTATAGCGGTGACCCGCTAACACTCTCTTTCTTGTTACATGGGTTTTAAAGAAGTAAGATACATGTGTTTCTAATGAATCTAAAAATGAAACTAAAGAGGATTTAGAATTATCTGGTTTTGTAAATGAGTTTCAAGATGTGTTTATGGATGACATTCTAAGGGGAGCTACTTCCCAAAATGGGACAAGATGATCATTTCATAAATCTTCTACCTAGTAGTTCAACTCATGATAAGCCTCATTATTGAGCCTCACTGGCTTAGTAAGGGGAGATTATGAGGTAAATGAGCAAGTTTGTGGAAAAAGGGATGGTCAGGCCTAGTTCATCTCCATTTTCTTCACCCGTTCTACTAGAAAAAGGAATGATGGTGAGTATAGAATATGTTTGCGGACGATGGATAACAATAAATAATAGATTTCTTGTTCTCAAGATAGAAGATATATTTGATAATAAGAATCTACCTACTTTAGTAGAATAGATCTCAAAAGTGTTTATCATTAGATAAGGATAGCGCTTGAAGATATTCATAAGACGGCCTTTCAAACAACTTTTGGCCTATATGAATTCTTGGTACTCCCTTTTGGACTTACTAATGCGCCGACTATCTTTAATCAAATGATGGAGAGGCTCTTTAGACCTCATTGAAGCTTCACGGGAGTTATATTTGATACATTATCATTTACTCAAAGTCTATTGAGGAACATAAGCATCATCTTTAGGAAATATTTCAAGTTTTTAAAAACCATAAGATTTACATTAATCAAAAGAAAAGTAAGTTTTTCTTAAAAGAGACTCATTATTTAGGTCATACTATCTCTCAAGTAGGGATTCAAACAAACCTTGAAAAGTTTCATGTAATAAAAGGATGGCCTATACCAATGAATCTACATGAACTAAGAAGCTTTATAGGAATGTGTGCATACTATAGATGCTTCATGGAAAAATTCTCATTCATAGAAGGCCCATTGTATGATTTGACTAAGAAGAATGTTAAATTTATATGGACTACAAGAGAGAATGAAGCTTTTGCAAATTTAAGGCAAAGTTTACCTCTCAACTCATTCTAATATTACCATATCTTTCAAAGTCTTTTGAAGTCCAGTAATTCTTGTGAACAATGCCTTGGAATTGTTTTGCTTCAAGAAAGGCATGCCCATATCATACAAAAGTAGGAGATTGGATGACAAAGAAAATAATCTAGGCATATCTATTAGCTATCTTACATGCCCTAGATGCATGGAAGCATTATCTCATAGGCACTCCACTTATTTTTCACAAAGATCATCAAAGTCTTAAATACTTTTTAATGCAAACTAAATCAAGTGATAAGCGAATGAGGTGGGAGAACACTCTTTCACAATTTAATTTTCATATTGCTCACATAGTTGGTAAGCACAATCAAGTGGCCGATACACTTTCACAAAGGACAAAAGTGAATAATGTATCAATGCAATAGATAAGTATGCTACAGATTCAGACTTCAAATATCTGATATCAGCTATTGCACTAGGGAAGAAAGAGAAACTATACAATGTATAAGATGGTCATCTTCTCTATAGCAATAGGCTATGCATTACACATAGTTCACATGAAAAGGTTGTGTGTATAAATCTCATGGTCCACCTTATACGAGCATAGAGGGATTCAAGCTAGTCTCAAGGGAGTAGAGATGTACTTCTATTGGCCTACAATGAAGGCAGATATACTGGACTATGTTTCCAACTGCATTGTATGTCAAATGACAAAGTATGATAGAGGGAAGTAGCATGATTTTCTTCAGTCATTGCATGTACTTGATTCCCCATGGGGAAGTATATCCATGGATTTCATCTTTGGATTACCAAAATCCATACATGGGATTACAAGAACTTTGGACAATAGTAGACCCGTTTAGCAAGCAAGTGTATTTCATATATGTCAAGAATATTATTAAAGAACACCATATGGCAACCTTCTTTATCTCAAAATTCTTTAAGTACCATGCCTTACCAACATCTATAGTATCCAATAGAGATCCAAGAATGAGAAGTAATTTTTGGAAGGGTCTCTTCAAGAATTTGGGTACTAAGTTGAGTTTCTCATCAGCCGATCACCACAAACAGATGGCCAAAGTGAGATAACAAATCCAACCATCATTGATCAACTTAAAGCCTATGTTATGAAAGTAGATTAGAAAGACCAACGGAAAAAAGTATTTATCCTTAGTAGAGTATGCACACAATAACATTGTCCATACTTCTACAGGAAAGGCACCCTTCAAGGTAATTGAAGGAAGATCCCAAGCTCCCATTGATAGTCAAGACACTTATGAACATATTTGTTGTTGATGAGAATAACAGAGATATTAAAGAATCTTTTCAAAAGATCAAAGAAGCTATATCCATCATGCAGCAAAAGAAAAAGGCTATTACTGATAAGCATAGACAAGCCTTGACCTTCAAAGAAAATGATTGGGTATTTCTCAAGTTTCCAAAAGCACGCCTAAGCTACACTACAAGGACGCCCAAAAAGTCACCAAAAATATTATGCTAAGTTAGCAAAAAGATATTATGGCCCATTTCAAATTTTCAAGCCTACGAATGAAGCAACTTATAAGTTAAGGTTACCAAGTACTTGGCTCATTCATAATGTCTTTCATGTGAGCCTCTTAAAACCTTATAAGGGCGAGAGACTCATAGAACCAATAATACCTGCGTTTGAGGGTCAAGAAGAGATTTTGTAGCTAGAGATCATCTTATGACATGAAGACAAGGTTTTAAGAAGTAGTAAGACTATCCAATGATATATTGTCAAATTTAAGAATTATCATTTTGAAGATGCTAGGTGCATACAAGACATCCAACGAAAGGATAATGTAAACCTTGTAAATACTTTACAATGACTCCTATCAAAGGTAGAATCAAGTATGAAAAAGTATAGTTTATACGTATTTGTGTCATATTTTTAATCTAAGACTTCTTTTAAATATACATTTTAAGTGTATGCATACCATGAATCAAGCTTGCAATGGCTTAGACTCTCAAGCATCTAGTAGACCTTGCCAATCTACTATGAAAGATGATTAGGGCCAAGTAAAGACATTATGGTGATAGCTCCACCTTCCAAACATCAAATGAGGTTAGTCACCATTGTGGAAGAATTCTCACGGGTAAATAGGGATCCTCTACCCAAAGCAACCGGACTAGATATGACTTTATTTTCCCTGCCCCTTAAGTCGAAGATGACTATGATTTCAAGGTAGAGGTGATGTCATGAATATTGATTTATAATCTTTTGAAAGTATTTTCAACTTAATTTTGTCACTTAAGTCTAGGAAAAATAAAAAGAAAAAAAGTGAAATTTATTAAGTTCTAATGGACCAACATGTCAAGGCCAGGGACCAAAAGTGTAAAATTCCATAAAAGAGCAAGGGTAATTTCTAACTAGTTATCTCAGTCATAAGTACATAAGGAAGGATAAATGCACAGTGGATAGCCTTGATCAAAGGTACATGACAAAGGAGATGACGAAGAGCAATTGTAGGAGTTTAAAAAAAGAAATTGATTGTGCTAAGCTCAGGTCATTAGAATAACTCTTAGGACTTTAAGTATAGAGACTGGGAAGCCTTAGGGTAAAATCCTAACTTGCCACAAATTGTTTAAATTTCCCAAGTCTAGATTTAGTAGGTTTTGCACAAAAGGTGAAAGTTTTAAAGAACAAAGGGTGAATTTTATTTTTAACAAAGTTTATCCTAATTTAGAAAGTCCAAAATAAGTAGTAGGCTATAGCAACAAGTCAGCTTCATAAGCATCCAAGGTTTGTGCAAAGATCTTGCTCCCAAGCTAATTGATAAACGGATAAGTTTAATTTTTTTATTAAATGAACGGAAAAAGCTAAATACAAAGTTAGATGAGTTCTTCCTAATTTAGTAAGTTGACTCTAGTCTTTGTTTACAAAGTAGCAAACACTTGCTATGTGTGAACTTAACAAGTGTGTGTGGTGTCTCTACTTGCAAGGGGGGGGGGGGGGGGGGGTGGTTTCTTCATGAAACTTAAGCTAGGACAAGTGTAATATAAGCTTAAGTTGCATTATGAGGTATTCCAACCTCATTGGTCAAGTTGTGCATTCTAATTGAAGACTAGTTGCACACTTGCACAGGCATATAAGGAGAGGCTTTTTGGATTTTTGGCTCTCTTGCTCCTCTCTCACACTCTATCAAGTTCCCAAGTTTTCAAATCTGTGTGTGTGTGTGGATCTATAGAGACAGAGTCTATGCTCAATCTCTTGGTTATGGATGAAAAGTCAATCTAATGAAAGTTTATTCTTCTCCATTTCTACTATTCTATTACTAAACTATGCTAAGAGATTTCCCATGAGAAAGTGTACATGGATTATCAATTATCTTGCTTGAAAAATACATCTTTTCACCATCATCTTCCTCTTTCCTTGTAGTTTCGTTCCCCCTAATGGGGTGTTTAGGGTTTGGATAGGAGGGTTATACCATGGAATATTTAAGAACACCATCTTCTTGATTCAAGAAAGGCTTCATAAGATCACAAACATGTATTGTAACAAAGATCTCTCTTTAGAGGATTATAATATAAGTCCTTTTTGGAGGGTGGACGAAATCTAGTCCTCATCAAGTTGTCAATCTTAATTGTGTATTCTCTTTGAATTATGTGCAGGACTCTAGTGTTTTAAATGTATATTTGTGTAAAAAATTTTGCACAACCTATAAATTCCTTGCTATCTTTCTTGTAAGGAAAACTCTCGTCTTTCATAGTTGAATTCTTTTGAATCTAAAAGTAAGTGATCAATGGCTCACTGTCTTCAAGGTAGCTGAGAAGAAGAAGGCCCACATCTTCCTCCACATGGTACACGACCACCTCTATGATGTTTTTTTCCTCCTTTATCAAAATTTATACGAGGCTATTTCCTTTAATGATGAGCTCATGACCAAGTTCACAAGGCCTTTGCCTATGAAAACTCTGTAGCAGCCAAAGAAAAACCTAAAATCCATAGGATTTCATGGGTAGTGGTCGGTAGCATGGTCTTGAAGAATGTCAAGTCACATTAGGGGGTTTGAATAGGAAAGTGATGAAGTTCATGATGGATTACTATGTGTGCATTTTAGAAGGATATAAGGATTTTTTTGTTGGCTCGTTTGGCCCTACTACATCCAATCTCCCTTTAATGAGAGTGCATCCCAAACCCTTGTACATAGATTGGGTGGATCAAATTGTAGATGAACTTGATCGCCACTAGGCCCATAAAGCTGAAGAAAATTTCATTTTTGCTAGATCTATATTAGAATAAAGCGTGATTTATGTGTGCAAAATGAAGGCATCTACTCAGCTTGGGCTCTAATTATTGCAAAGATGGAGAGGCTTAGAGTAGACGTGTAGGTATTGAGATCATCTCCATCATATAATGAAGGTCTTGTTTTCCAAAAGGAAGCTGAGATTGGATTGTTGAAAAGGGTACTTTCAATCGGTGGTGACTTGATTAATGTTGGAAATATGAAGAAAAAAGTGCCTATCATGCAAGTACTAAATTTTAAATTTCTAAATTTTTGTGAACTTTTGTGTGCTTGGACCACTTCAAAGTGCTTAGATAGTTGAAAGGTTTATAACACTTGAAAGTGCTTGACATCACTACTCAGAGTGCTTGAAAGTGATTAGAGTCCCGATTAGAGTACTTTAAAGTGCTTGGAGTTCTACCAAGTGCATGAGACCTTGTAGTTCCTAGAGAATTTCTAAACACTTTATACCACTTTGAAGTACTTCCGAGTGCTTGAAAGCACTTGGTAGTTCTTTGAAGTGCTTCAAAGTGCCTTGAAGTACTTCAAAGTGCTTCAAAAGGTTTCTAACTGGTTCCAAATGCTTGAGATTTCTTGCTAATGCTTCTTCTTATGAGAATTTCTAGGCACTTTATATAACTTTGAAGTAATTGAAAGTACTTTGAAGTACTTCAAAGTGCTTCTCATCATGAGCACATCCAAGCTTTCTACACCACTTTGAAGTACTTGCAGGTACTTGAAAGTGTTTCAACGTGCTTCCAAGTGCTTGAGCTTACTTGAAAACATTTCTCCTTAAGAGCATCTCTAAGCACTTGCCACCACTTTGAAGTATTTGAAAGTACTTCAAAGTGCTTCTCTTTGTGAGAATTCCCAAGTAGTTCACAACACTTTGAAATACTTGAAAGTTCTTGAAACTGCTTCAATGTGTTTCCAAGTGCACTGGGAAGTTCTCAAAAGTGATAGTGCTTGAGAAGCCTTCAAGCTTCATGGTTGGTTGCAAAATTCATATTTTTCTTTTGTTTTTCATGTTGTATAGACAACAATTTAGGAAATGAAAAGGCCACTACATGAGGTTAGAAGGAAAACTTTCTTCAAGAAGGACTCCTAGCTACAAATTCTTGAAGAGAGAGGGCATGGCCCTTCTAGGGCCTACTCCACCTTCCAAGTCTACCTTAAGTGCTAATAATATTATAATTGGTGGAAATTGTGTGTCTCGTGGCCAAGTGCTATCGAGAAAACATGTAGCCAAGGTTTTTTATCCATCGTGTGCACATCGGTACCATCTCTTATGCTTTTCTATTGTTTGCACAACTAAGCCCAAGTGCGTTGTACCAGACGGTCAACATGCTAGCAAACATGCGGTCGAGGTTTTTTACCCATTGTGTGTCCACACATACCATCCCTTTTGATTTTCTATTGTTTGCATAACCAAGCCCACGTGTGTTATACCAAAAATTCAATGGGAAATACCTATTATAGAAAGATGTTGGGCACTCTAGAATTTGTATGAGGAGCATGTAGGTAAGTTGGTGTTTCCATAGAGCAAGAATCATGCTACTTTGTTATGTATCTTAAACGTATGATATGTTTTAGGTGAGCTAGGTTGACAACCCAGGACCTTCCATGTCTTTCAAGCATGATGTGGACAAGCTCTTCAAGTTGGATGCCATGCTGAGGAGTTACAAGAACCTTGAGGGTGGAAAAAATAATGAGTGTGGTGACTGAGCAATGCTCAAGGAGACACCTCAGCTTGCATGCAAAAAAGGTGATGTTTGTTTTGTCTACTTGTTATCCTTCTATCTCTGATTCATTGTTAGATTGTTCATTGTGATCAACATTTACTACCGTCGCTCCTAACTTACCCTACTATAGAAAACAGAGGTATTGATATTGGTAAGGGCAACATTGTTGTTGAGTTGCTGGATCCTAAAATGGATGCAACCCTACAATTTGTTGTATGGGAGTTGTGGAAGAAAAGAAGAAAGCAGGTGGAGAATGTGCTAGCCCATGACCCCAAAAAAAGTACTAACAAACTTCCCTCCAGAACCAAAGCATGCAAAAAGCTTTAGCTTCTTGCACCTTTGTATCTTTTTTTTCATACTATCGTGCTGTGTCTTGATAATATAACATATTAAGTGTTTTCTCTTAGTTTTTGTTCATGTGTTCTATAGTAATTCATGTCGTTGGCTCAAAATTCCCACCACCCCCACATACACATTGATCAGCAAGTTCCTTGCTTCATTGATCGTTTCAATGAAAATACGGATTTGGTAGTCATTGTTGAATTCAACAATGTAGTTGTGTACGTGCATAATAAGGGGAAAATAAGGTTTTCCCCAAATGTATCGATGCTCTAGTTTTCCAAAATAGATGGAGATGACAACATGACATACTGCCTACAACTCGACGTAGATATTTTGCTACTTGCAGTGAGTCGGGTAGCAAAGGTGTTCCTAAGGTCCTCAGGCACTCACCAAAATCTAAAAAATGTTAATGGCAAATGTCTACCTCAGCCAAGCATTGCAAGTTGAGTGGCCGGCTCCCAGAGAACACCTGCCATGCTAGCAGTTGGGTTTTTCATAATTCTCCAAACCCAATTTACTTCAAAATCTAGAAACTTTTTTGTATCTTTTCCCTAAGTTCTAAAAATCAAACACAGTGCTAGATGGTTTCTTGTATAAGATGTACTTGAATGATCCTTCTTACTATGTGATTCTTCTTGAGTTGAGAAGTAGGCTAAGAGGCAGTGGAAACATTTCTTGAAAGAGGATGTGGCCAAATTTGTGTTACAATGGGTTGAGAGTGCTGATAGAGCGAAAATCGTTAGTGAGTATCCATTTGATTCCAAGAAGGAGGCTCTTGCATGACGGAACTGGGATATTGTGGATTTGAAGGTATGGTCCCAACATGGAATTGCGTTTCCAAAAATGCCAAAAATGTCCCCCAAATATACTCCTATAGAAGCCAAATATAAGCGAGAAAGAATGGTAAAATTTTCATAGTAGACACCTTGCGTGAAATCTCCTATATCTCATTGCCTCATTCCCTATGTATCTAAATCCTTTTGTAGCTAACTATCTCTGTATGTAAACCTCGGTTCATAACAATTATGATGAATACATCCTTATATAGGAATGATTTTGTGTTGTTGTCTACTTGATTCTTTTATTGAGGGTTCCATATAGTGTTGGTCAAGTGGTAACGTACTTTCAAGTAGTACAGAGTGTCTAATTAATGCCTTCAAGTGGTCGTCAAGAGAATAGCAAGTGTTGAGAAGTGCTAGAAAGTTCCTGTCATCTAGAACTCAAGTGCTTCCAAGTGGTGAAGTGCTAAAAAGGTGTTGTCAATTGGTTCTTAGTGGTGGTGAAGTGCTAGAAAAGTATTGTCAAGTGATTTAAATGCTCCTCAAGATGGAGTTCACATATAGGTCTGTACAAACTATGGGCAGGCTATGAATGATCACATAGATAGAACTTACAAGATCTCCTATGGATGAGTTATTATATATTTGTTCAAAGAAATCATTTGACATGTAGATTATGCTCACCTTCCCTCCAACAAATTTGATGCATTGCACAAGGTGGGAATAGGTAATAGCAGTGGTCTCATTGTTCAAAAGGACATTGGTATCATCTCACCCATTTAACTTGTCATCGAATAGTCCCTCAACAACAAATGAATTTTTCTTAATACAGTTGGGCCATTCATCTCTTTCAAAATATATAGTCAAGCGCTTTGTCTTAGTGTGTTTGAGGATGTAGAAGTTTGTGCCAAGCTACTCTGCATTCATTGCAAATTTTTGATTAACCATCAAGGCATTCCTCAGTTCCTTGTGGTGGCTAGCATATATGGGGGCATATTTATATCATCTTTACTCAACGCTTATCCATCGCTTTCATCTAGATATGGGTTGTATTTGTAAGTACTTCTATCCCTCCTTTATGCCTTTGTTTGTGAATTTCCTCCATTGACCTTTGATGCACTCATAGAAAAAGCATATAGCCATTGACACAATGAAAGGATCGAGACCCTTTGATACAAATGCAATCCCACTCTATGTCTCTATCAACACCTGTAATGTACCCAACATTTATACATATAAGTCATTTCAGTTATTTTGCAAAGTAATTGAGATTCTCAATTTTGTGAGTCATCATGCGTTTATCAGAGCAATCAGATTGAAATCGGGTTGAGAATCCATATATTTATGATCTTTTTTTATGTGGAACAATAGGTTTATGTGGGAAGCTAATCTACGTGTGAAGAAAAAGCTTAGAGATAGTATTTTTAGGAAAGAAAGAGAGGTGAGTCAAAATTAGGATACTTCTTTCTTTCTCTCTCTCAAGATAGAATGGGAACTTGTAAGTATAGAGCTTTTTAAAAATCGTGCATAAGATTTGCAAACGTAAAAAAAATTAATTTTTTAAAAATAAATAAATAAATAAATATTTTTTAATAGGGCCGCAACGACGCGCGAGCTTTTTCTTCTCTTATTCTTGAAACCTCTCAGTATTCATAGCACCCTTCTAGGGCCTATATAAAGGACCCTTCTCCTCTCACTTTGAACACACACATCTACGGAAGCACAAGCTCTCTTGCAACAACGCGTCAGAGGGAGCCTCTCTCCCTTAATCTCTCACCTTCAAGCCATCTCCATCTCCAATCGTCGACGTGCCCTCTCCTGCGTGAAACGCGAAGTTCTAAGGACACCCATGCGGTTGCACCACCAAGGAAGGTGGGAAGGAAGGTGTCTACTCCAAATGTATCTCATGTGGAAGCATCAACCGAAGAAGAAGTCGAAAATGTCCAACCTCCAGCACAAGAGTTAGCCGCACGCGCTCCAAATTCGGTAAGACAAATTTATAATTCTGCATTGCTATTCATGTTTGACTTGGGAAGCTAAGCATAAGAAACCCCTTAAACCGTCTAAGAAACGTGATTTATCACAAGAAACAAGCATATGTTTTCATAGATTAGTAAAAGAACTATTTGATAAAATTGTCACTGTTTGATAGATTGTTACTGTTGATAAGTTGTTACTGATTGATATGAGGAATTGGTTGATCATGTTGAAGAATCATTTAAAGAGAAGAATTGTTGAAAGAATGTCTTTTATTCCTCACGGGTAGCGAGATGATTCCGCAGCTAGCAGAGATTAAGCTGAGGTTATCGACTCTCTTTTGTTCCTCGCGGTTAGCGGGATGCCTCGCGGGTTGCGGGATACCTGGTGGTTAGCAAGATGCCTCACGGTTAGCGAGATGGGAAGGTTGCATAATTCGCGGTTAGATAATAAATCCTTTGCAAAGGCTCTGTTGGTTAGACAGGGAAAGTCCGCGGGTAGCGGCAACTCATGAGAAATTGTTAGTTGAATTATAGGGCTGTCTTCATTAGGCCTTGTTTGAATTGTTTTGGTATTGTTTGAAGGGCTGTATAAAAGAACCTGTGTTTGAAATTAATTAAGGAACACTGTTTGTATATGTAAAATAGTGCGGTAAAAAGTGTGAATGTGGGGTGGAAAGTGGGGGCTGGCTCAGGTTGCCAGTCAAGGATGGGTGGTCTCGATTAGTTGAGAAACTTTCCACTCCTTTTTATTAAGAGAAGTGAAATTAGAAACTCATTGTGCCAAGAGTCGAGATGACCCAAATCTACGTGATACAAGATTACTATTTAGTTTAGACTAAGTCTCATATCATATTTATGGTTTATGGATGGTGGCCGTGCCTCTTAAACGTGGGGAAAAAGGGCGTTGTTTATGGATTGTAAATATGTCAATGGGATTTCATCTTTATGTTAGGAAATAGCTTTCATAGGATTCTTAGATTTGTCCACCTGGCTTGTGGCGTATGACCCTTATAACCACGTAAACGATGGATAGAGGACTTCCTCTCTTTTGTTGCTCGTATCTCTATTTTGTGGAAACGGAGTAGGGTGTCGTCATGGAAAAGGATAATAAAGGAAGGCCATGTATCAAGTTGCCCAATATTTTCGAGGTTGGGGAACTCACAATTGGTATCAGAGCTTAGGTTAAAAAGATTTAATTCGCTACTTCAAGCTTCCACATGTGTATGGTTGGTTAAGTCATGTGATTGGGATAATCATGTCTGGTTAAGTCATATGATTGAGTTTTGACAGATTGGATAAGTCATGACTGGTAAATCATATGACTAAGTTTTGATGGACTGGTTAAGTCAAGATTGGTTTAGTCATGTGATTGAGTTTTAATGAATCGAATAAGTGAGGATTGATTAAGTTATACGATTGAGCTTTTAGTGGACTGGATAAGTCTAAGTTTGGAAATCACCCTTTTTGACATAATGATGGTCGCTAGTAATTAGAGTAGGAGTATCCTCACTTTTCTTCGAGATGAGGACATCTCGAATCCCTATTAAGTTGGGGAGATTGTAATGTACCCAACATTTATCCATATAAGTCATTTCAGTTATTTTGCAAAGTAATTGAAATTCTCAATTTTGTGAGTCATCATGAGTTTATCAGAGCAATCGGATTGAAATCGGGTTCAGAATCTATTTATTTATGATCTTTTTTTATGTGGAACAATAGGTTTATGTGGGAACCTAATCCATGTGTGAAGAAAAAGCTTAGAGATAGTATTTTTAGGAAAGAAAGAGAGGTGAGTCAAAATTAAGATACTTCTTTCTTTCTCTCTCTCTTGAAATAGAATGAGAACTTGTAAGTATAGAGCTTTTTTAAAATCGCGCATAAGATTCGTGAACGAAAAAGAAAAGAATATATATAAATAAATATTTTTTTTAAATTTATATAGAGCCGCAACGACACGCGAACTTTTCCTTCTCCTATTCTTGAAACCTCTCAGTATTCATAGCACCCTCCTAGGGCCTATATAAAGGACGCTTCTCCTCTCACTTTGAAAACACACATCTACGGAAGCAGAGGCTCTCTTGCAACGACGCGCCGGAGGGAGCCTCTCTCCCTTAACCTCTCACTTTCAAGCCATCTCCATCTCCAATCATCGACGTGCCGTCTCCCGCATGTAACGCGAAGTTCTAAGGACACCCATCCCGTTGCACCACCAAGGAAGGTGTACTCCGAATGTATCTCATGCGGAAACATCAACCGAAGAAGAAGTCAAAGCCGTCCAACCTCTAGTACAAGAGTTAGCCGCACGCGCTCCAAATCTGGTAAGACAAATTTATAATTCTGCATTGCTATTCATGTTTGACTTGGGAAGCTAAGCATAGGGAACCCCTTAAACCGTCTGAGAAACGTGATTTATCACAAGAAACAAGCATATGTTTTCATAGATTAGTGATAGAACTCTTTCATAAAATTGTCACTGCTTGATAGATTGTTACTGTTGATAAGTTGTTTCTGATTGATATGAGGAATTGGTTGATCATGTTGAAGAATCATTTAAAGAGAAGAATTCTTGAAAGAATGTCTTTTATTCCTCGCGGGTAGCGAGATGATCTGCAGTTAGCGGGATGCCTGGTGGTTAGCAAGATGTCTTGCGGTTAGCGGGATGCCTCGCGGGTAGCGGGATGCCTTGCGGTTAGCAAGATGCCTCGCAGTTAGCGAGCACTACAAGAGGCTATTCATATTAGCGACGCTCACACAGCGACGCTCAAAAAAAAAATTTCCGGCGTTGCTATGAGCGTCGCAAATTTACAAAGAAATTTGCGACGCTCATAGCGACGCCGGCTGGGCTAAAAAAATAACCGAGCGCGCCCAAAAACTCAGATCTCAGTTCTGAGTTTTTTGGCGCCCTCAAGCAAGGAGCAGGTAACGCTCTCCCTCACTTTCTCTCTCTCTCTCTCTCTCTCTTTTTCTTCTCCACACACACACACACACACACACACACACACACACACACACACACACACACACACACACACACACACACACACACACACACACACACACACACACACACACGAGGAGAGGAAGGAGAGCCAGGTATGCTCCTTCCCTCTCCTCATTCTCATGTTCCCTTCCCCTCTTTCTCTCTCCCTCTCTCTCTCTCTCACACACACACATACACACACACACATAGTGTTTTTGAGAGAGAGAGAGAGAGAGAGAGAGAGAGAGAGAGAGAGAGAGAGAGAGAGAGTACAAACAAAAACAAAAACGCACACACACATACATAAACAAAGAATGCACACACACATTGAGAGAGAAAAAGAGAGAGAGAGCATGCATAAACAAAAAACGCACGCATTGAGAGAGGAAAAGAGAGAGAGAACATGCATAAACAAAAAACGCACACATTGAGAGAGGAAAAGAGAGAGAAAACATGCATACGATCCAAAAAAACGCACACACATTGAGAGAGAAAGAGAGAGAAACTAATTTAACGTCGTAGGAAACTAATTAAAATTAAAAGACCTAAAGATCTAGCCGACGAGGAGTTGAACTCAAGACCTATTATTCAAGAGGGAAATGGCATAATCAATCTATCATACTTGGCATGGGTGATAGAAAGGTTATACCATTTATCTCTTTTTATTGGCACACACATCCACACACGCGCACACACACAAGAAGAAGAGAGTTATAATGTCGTAGGAAACTATCTTAAAAGACGTTAAAGATTAGGTTATATGTAGACTTACATTAAATTAGATTTAGGTTTATTTTTAACTAGATTTACGTTTATTTACGCTAGATTTAGATTTACGTTATATTAGATTAGATTTAGGTCTCCATAGACTGCGATGCCTCCATGAAGCAGGTGAAGAAAGCCCTCAATGGAATATAGGGTATTGCTGCCTTCACTCATGGTGGGCTCCGTCGATCCAAAAGTACTGGTGAAATGTCTTCAGAAGATAGGGAAGAAGGTGGATCTTCAGGGCGGCAAGAGTCACTACATCCCCGACACAATGACCATCTAGACAACCTCTAGTCATTCAACAGCAACTTCAAAGTTAGTAACAAGAGCAAGAACGGTCTAAAGGGCCAATTGCTGTCGTCAGATGTGGATGGAGATGAGGCAGCGTCACCGCCGGAAGTTAACTCTCACATCTTTAGTGATGAGAATGCCAACTCTTGCCGAGTTATGTGAAAAATTATGTGTTAAATCAGTTTTAAGGTTCTTATAATCCCTGTTAGTTTAGTTCTTTGTTTTTAATATAACATAATTTACGTTAGATTTAGATTTATGTTATATTAGATTAGAATTAGGTTTATTTAGGTTTACCCACACACACACACACACACACAAGAAGAAGAGAGTTTTAACGTCGTAGGAAACTATCCCAAAAGACGTTAAAGATTAGGTTAGATGTAGACTTACGTTAAATTAGATTTAGGTTTATTTTTAGTTAGATTTACGTTTATTTAGATTTACGCTTATTTACGTTAGATCGAGTCCACGCAAGAATTACTTACGGTTTAGGGTTTAGAGTTAGACGAACAGTGAAAAGATCTACTGTGAAAAGATGTTAAGATGCTGTGAAGTGCTACAGCTAGAGAAGAGGCAAAGGGGTTTTGTCCACTACATGCAGTATCATGTAGACGTGGGTGTGTAGATTTCTTGTACCCACAAATATAGGTATTGACCAATAAAGACGAGATTATAACCCGGTGGTTCTGATCTCCGTGCACCTCTAGACCGAGGTGTGCGGGGATTGGACATGACTAGAGAATGTGAGGTAAAGAGAGACAGAGAGAGAGAGAGAGAGAGAGAGAGAGAGAGAGAGAGAGAGAGAGAGAGAGAGAGAGAGAGAGAGAGAGAGAGAGAGAGAGAGAGAGAGATAAGACGAAGAATGCCAGTAGAATATTAAATTTGTTGTCCAGGTTATAAGTTTTTTATCCTCATTATGAGTAGCGACGAGGATGTGGGACCGTCCAACCGAAACACCTATCTCTCAACGAGGGTCTTATGTCCTTGTAATCAATGCAAGCATGCTGTGCGACGGACAAGACGTGTTTCTTTGCAGCACGTTCGCGAATTTGGCGAGTTCGATCCATCTATTATAGATCGAGTTGTTGCCAATTATAACTCGTCGGACTTTGACGCTGGCCAACAAGCAGCAATCTTGCAACCCAATAGACGTGTTCGCAGGCGCTTTGGTCAAGCAGCATATGTGAGGCCACAAGATGTAGCCTCTGACAGCTCGGGGGATGATCATGCAGAGCACATTCCCAACGAGGCAATGTTTGAGCCCGAGATTGATGAAATGATTGAGACGATCATGGATTCAGAAAGGCTTATCTATGATGATATGAAAAGTGAAGCCGATACGCCATTGTATAATGGAGCACGTATGTCTAGATTGAAAGCACTCCTGGTTCTTCTCAACATGCAGGCAAAGTTTGGATGGAGTGACACTAGCGTCACAGCGCTTTTCAGGTGATCTATTACAATTAGTTTACTTTAATAAAACTCTAAATGTATAATGATCTGATAGATTTTTACACGACTGTATCATATTTTTATGTTGTGTAAATTGCTGAAAGAGCACATACTACCAGCTGACAATGTGATGCCAGATTCCCGAGATGAAGCAAGAAAGATTTTGCGAAACTTGGGGATGGATTACAATTCTATCCACGCTTGTCCTAATGACTGCATTCTTTTCAGAGGGGAATACATAGACATGGAGAAGTGTTCGAAATGTGATTCCGAAAGATATCGAGTAGATCTCCACGGGACAAAAATTCCACAAAAGGTTTTGCGACATTTCCCTCTGCTTCCTCGCATCAAGCATTTCTTCGAATGTAAGTCCATGGCCGCCCTAGCATCATGGCATGAGGAGAATAAATCTTCGGATGGTGTGCTACGAATTCTTGCAGATTGCGTAGCGTGGAAACATATAGATGGAACATGGTCGGATTTTGCCAGGGAAGCTCGAAATTTGCGCTTAGGCCTGGCTATGGATGGCGTAAATCCATTTGGTCAAAGATCAACATCTTACAGTGTATGGCCCGTTGTCATCGTCAACTACAACATTCCCCCGTGGTTGACTACGAAGAAGGGGCACCTATGACTAAGCTTGATTGTGCCAGGGCGATATAAAGTGGGGAATATGGATGTGTATCTTCGTCCACTATTGGAAGAGCTACAACAATTGTGGATTGGCATAGAGGTGGTGGATATGAGCCGATACACAGGACGAGGGAATGCTTTGATCAGAGGCATTCTAATGTGGACCATGCATGACTATCCCGGGCTAACAGAATGCTCAGGTGATCTATTGACACTCCTCACTCAGACACTGTACATCTTGTTTTTTCCCATAGTTGATCTATTATCATGTGTATACATGCAGGGCTTCAAACAAGCGGATACAGAGCATGTGTCACATGTGGACCTAGACTGAATGCACATAGGGCACCCTCACTGAAGAAGCAAATCTACGAAGGTCATCAAGCGTATCTTCCAGAGAATCATGTGTTACGCGACGGCTTTTTGGGAAGAGAGCCACCAAGGATGTCTGCACAAGCATGGTTAGAGCAGAAGGAGATATGCGATGACGGATTGCCTCCAGGGATGAAGAGACTATCTCTATGGTACGAGTTACCATACTGGCCCCGACTCATGATCAATCACTTGCTCGATCCAATGCACATATTCAAGAATGTGGGTAATCTACTATGGGACCATCTGACCGGCAAGAAAGATACTTTGGGAGCCAGAGTTGACCTTAGAAATGTGGATTGTATGGAGCAATATTGGCCGCAAACAGCGTCTGATGGATCGATAAAACTCCCTAAAGCACCATGGATTTTCACAGGAGCCCAAGAATGCAAAGTAAAAGAGACCATTCGATCTTTGCGGACCCCCACTGGCGTAATGCACTCGCTCCAAACGTGTTTTACTAAAGAAGGAAAGCTTACCGGTTTGAAGTCACACGATTGGCATAAAATGTGTCAGGTACGTTCATAGTGGACTTTAATATCATTGCATAAAATGTGGACTTTAATATCATTGCTGCACATACTTTACAGTTTATTTTACCGGTTGCCATTGAGGGATGTTTGTCTCTCGACATCCGTAACACAATCTACAAACTTGCAAAGCTGGTGCAATGGATCTCACAAAAGGAGATCAACGTAGACTCCATACCATTCGCCAAACTAAATGCTGCGGAGCTTGTGTGCATGTTTGAGAAACATTTTCCTACTACAATGCTAACCATTCAGGTGCATCTTCTTTTTCACATAGTTGATGAGGTGGAAATAGCTGGCACAGTTCATTCCAGATGGATGTTCTTCTTAGAGCGTTTCATGAAAACGCTTAAGGAATATGTGCGTCAAAAGGCACGTCCGGAGGGTAGCATGGCAGAAGGTTGGTTGGTATCAGAGTCCCTAGTGTACATTGGAGAGTGGCTAGACGGATTTGATAAATCCCGGGACACGCTATGGCGAACCATAGATGATGAGCGCATATCTGGGATTGTCATGTGCAATCTTGGTGTTGAGAAGAAGATGACGGAAGATCTAGAGGCTAAAATCAACCGATTTTGCATGCTTCACAATCCAGTGATGCAAAAGTGGATTTCACAATATGAGGATACAAAGCAAGAGCGACAAAGGGCACGAATCGAGTGGAGACGGGGAAGACGACCACCGATGCACTATCCAGCGGTTCTGGAGAGCCTACCAACCTTCATGAGCTTAAGATGGTTGCACAACCAATTGAAAAGTGCACAACAATGCGGTGACGAAGTGACTGAAGAAGAGTGGGAGTACTCTCGGGGTTGCGCGACCAAGGTAAGTTTGCAATGTACGACTAGCAAGTGACTTTATTTATAAACGTTTGAATGGCCACTCATAATCTTTGTTCGTTGTAGTATAAGTCATACACAGCAGCATGGTGTAAAGGTCGACATTTTAGGGTGGAACGAATCGACAAAAAGCGTTTTACTCAAGATTGTGGAATCATGGCAAAATTTGAACAGTCTAGTCGACGACGTTCCTCTGATGCAGATCCTGTGGTGGCGGAACTCACTTACTTCGGCACGCTGCAAGAGATTGTGAGGATCGATTACAGAGGATTTTTTGTCGACCTGTTCGACGTGCAATGGTTCAAGATAATCATGGAGGGTCGCAACGCTACTGTGCGTAGAGGAGAGTCTGGTTTTCTTGAGGTGGATTCTACTAAGAAATGGACTGACCTAAGAGACACTTTCGTACTACCCGAGCATTGTGAACAAGTAAGTATGTAAATAGTTAACATCCCCCTTTTACAAGTTATGTGCTTGAAAGCTCTCATGTAAGTTATGTGGCTCTGGCAGGTAATATTTCATCCTACAAAGTCTACATCAAACTGGTGGTACGTCATAGAGGTAGCCCCTCGTAGTGCAAGGACGTATGAAGGCTACCATGTGCCAATCACAACGACATCAATGGAGGAGATCAGAGAAGATGCTCAATCAGAAGCCGCTGCGGTGGTGCCAGACGAGCATCAAGATGCTACTACTCTATATGGGGTGCATGCAGAGGAGCTACAAAATGAAACAGAGGATATGTGTTTAAACGGAGAGCTCTATATAGATATAGGAAGTTATGCTGAGTTATGCGAGGATGAGAGAGAGATCTCTTAAAGCCACAAATATTGTATTTGAACAATTTTGCTCCGTGTTGTAAAAGCTCTGGCTCTCTAAGTACCTTCCATGGTGTATAACGCTCTTTTCTACTCGCGCTCACATCTTTTGATTGAAAATTATGAGTTTCCGACTTGCCTCTTCTATCACTCAATTCATTGCGTCATTGTATTTATATGCGTCATTACGTCATTGTATTTAATGGTCTTTGCGTCATTGTCTACTCTATTCATTCAATATTAAGTTTAAATATTCGTGTGTTTAATGCAGGTATGGATGATGAGGAGTTTCTTTCTTCTTTGTCACCGCAGCAGAGACAGTGGTACGTGGAGCGTCATCGCTCTGGCGCATCATCGCGCGTTCCTACTCCATCCGCATCTCCCTCTCTTTCGGAGCATTCGGCGCACTCCGAAGCTTCGGCGTCGACGAGACGAGCTTCACACTCGTCTAGACACCGGCGCTCTAGTGGTGGCGGTGGCGGTTTTTGTGGGGATTCCGCCACCGATGCCTCCACACCGCCTCGTGTTCGACGAGGCTCTTTACCCTCCCCTTCTTTGCCCACCCCCACACCAGCCACAACATCGCCATCTACGCCAGGTTTTGCACGACTGACTGTTCCTAGAAGTTACACACCTCTACCTACTCTGCCAGGAGCCACCCCACTCGACACTGCAAACACAAGCGTTCCGAAGTGCAAAAAGCAATCAAGAATGGGTGGAACAGGCCAGATTGGTTGGCCAAAGAAGATTGGAAGAATGCGAAGAAAGCAGCGCGCGAGAATCCCGACAAGTGGAAGCAACAAAAGGATGCAGCCAGAGCGCGAGTAGAGGCAGGGAGCTCGCACCACTTGGGGAGCGGTGGATGGGCATCATTTGAGGCCGATTTTGTAAGTGTTTTCACATTGCTCTTTATGTTCGATAGTTTAGGGTTTGTGAGTTTTTTAATTCTAACATAATGAAATCTTTGTATGTTTTGACAGTGGTCGATGACAGGACGTGATCCCACACCGTACGAGCGCGAGTACGCAGGCAGGAAGGGCTTAAACGCCCTGATGGACATTCTCAGTTCTCGCGGAGGCATGGTTAGTATTAGGGTTTACTCTTTTTTATCTTTTGTATTGTTTTATAAATGTCGTTATATGTTTATACTTACTGAAAGCTGTCTTATTGTCTTTTTTTGCAGAATCCGACAGATACGCCGCTTGGACGCGATGAGACGTCTGACTAGACGACGTCAGTTTAGCCGTAGCTAGATAGCATTAGTTTAGGGTTTCTCATAGCTTATGTATCATGAGACGGATTTTATACGTCTTTTTGAACCATGTATATTATTACATTTGTCACCGCAGTTCCTTTTGCCAATCAATTCTTTATGCCTATGATGTTGTACAATTCTCATTATTACATTTGCCAATCAATTCATTTTGCCTATGATGTGTACAATTGTCAATTTTGCAAACAATGCGTCTTGTGGGTGACTATTTTGGGTCTATTATCTACCCTTGCACTTTTTTTAAAAAGTGAATCAAGTACAATATTGTTGATGGGTAGCAGGGCATTCAATGCCCTGCCACCAAAAAAAAATTCTCTCGGGCATCGCTATAAGCGTCGCTATTTATGGCTCTGTAGCGTCGCTATGAGCGTCGTCGCTATAGTCTTTTGTGTAAACGTCGCTATGAGCGTCTCTATATAGAGACGCCTATAGCGACGCATATCGCGACGCTCTTGTAGCGACGCTCAAAGCGACGGTTTTAGCGACGCCGGGGGTTATAAAAACCCAGTGTATTTCCGTCGCTAACAGCGTCCAAGAGCACACAACCTCTTGTAGTGGAGATGGAAAGGTTGCACAATTTGCGGTTAGCGAATAAATCCTTTGCAAAGGCTCTGTTGGTTAGAAAGGGAAAGTCCGTGGGTAGCGGCAACTCATGAGAAATTGAAAAAGTTGTTTTTGTTGAATTATAGGGTTGTCTTCATTAGGCCTTGTTTGAATTGTTTTGGTATTGTTTGAAGGGCTGTATAAAAGAACCTGTGTTTGAAATTAATTAAGAAACACTGTTTGTATATGTAAAATAATGTGGTAAAAAGTGTGAGTGTGGGGTGGAAAGTGGGGGCTGGCTCATGTTGCTAGTCAAGGATGTGGTCTCGATTAGTTGAGAAACTCTCCACTCCTTATTAAGAGAAGTGAAATTAGAAACTCATTGTGCCAAGAGTCAAGATGACCCAAATCTACGTGATACAAGATTACTATTTAGTTTAAACTAAGTCTCATATCATATTTATGGTTTATGGATGGCGACCGTGTCTCTTAAACATGGGAAAAAAGGCATTGTTTATGGATTGTAAATATGTCAATGGGATTTCATCTTTATGTTAGGAAATAGCTTTCATAGGAATCTTAGATTTGTCGACCTGGCTTGTGGCGTATGACCCTTATAAACATGTAAATGATGGATAGAGGACTTCCTCTCTTCTGTTGCTCGTATCTCTACTTTGTGAAAACAGAGTAGGGTGTCGTTAATGAAAAAGGAGAATAAAGGAAGGCCATCTATCAGGTCGCCCAATCTTTTTGGGGTTAGGTACCTCACAACACCATCGAGCTTGACCTCCTAGAATAAACAATTGACTTTCTTGCATGTTTGTGGATATTCTTTTATAGGGTTGCATTGAGGAATGCAACAATGCTTGAAGCGTTATGTAATACCCATCCGTTAGATTTCAACTGCTTATATGTAAGAGCTCTTTTGAGCATTGCACCAACCCGATTGTGTTCACCCTTCTCATGGCTAGAAGCAAAGAAATTGTGAATCATCTTGATACCGGCCATATTGAAGAATCATGCTACAAAATAGAATGATCATCTTGCTTTGAATTGTAAAAAAACACCATCAGACCAAACGCAATATCATTTGACACTAGGTGTGATCTGATGACACTATAGCCTTGATTTTTGAGCCACTCATTGACTTTAGCCTTGGCTATAGTGTCAGTTGAAACTATAGCCTTGACTTTTTAGCCACTCAGTGTGCAAAATAAAACAATGCTACACAAACAAAGTGTCATGTGTCTTGTCATCATAGATGTAGAAGCGGGTCGTCTTTTGAATGGCACCAAGCTCATCACATAAGTATGAAATGTGAATCAAAATTGAGACCTGAAATGAATACCAATGCATTGAGTGAATTTCATTCTCCACCTTGAAGGAGTCATTCTCTATAAATCCACTATAGATATCACTACATCATCAAGAAATTCATCCAAACATTCCTTGAATTGTTGAGATTGCCATATATACATGTAGTCGTGTTTAATAAATTTTTCCAATTTGCTTTGAAGTAAGAATGAAACTCATTGGACTAACCTACCAAAAAATGATTTTATGTTATCTTTCTCATCCACTTCCTATGTAAGAACCTCACCAAAAAGATTCACAGCTATCATAGAGATGGCATCACTCTATTTGTCACATGGACAAAACAAGATCCTTTCAATGCCACAATGTTTGCATGTTTGCAAAAGACATTTTCTTGGGTGATAAGCATTGTTAATGGGATTTGGAAACAATACAGAATCCCATGGGTTTGTTAAGCATGGAAACATGGCATTGAATGCTACGGCACTGTTCTCGGCAATAGAACTACAGACATTCCATGTAGCCCATATCTTCCCTCGTGCATCTGATTAAAGTCTTCCTTGATGTATTCAAGTTGAGCATGGTATTCACAATAGCAAATGTTTTGGTCCTTCAAATTGCATATAAGCTATGGTTTAAACCCTCAAAGCATCTACGGGAGATCTTAATGCTAGGATGAGCCTCATGGATTGAAGTCTCTCAAGGACATAGAAAACACATTCAAAAATACTATGAAGTACTAGGAACTACTTGCAAGCATAGTAAAACACATGTAGGTAGCTCTAAGGTGCACTTAGAAGCACATAGAGTGACTCACAAGCACATAACAACACTTGAAAGAACTTGGAAGGGCTTGAAATCACTTGAAGCACTATGAGTGATTGGCATGAGCATGTGCATGTGCGTGCGAGTATGGTGTAGTGCAGCAACGACAATGTTTGGTGAAACTCTTGGTGAGAAGATAAGTCACCACTCCTTATTCGTATATTTTATCCAAAGAATAAGTTCTTAAGGTTAGTGCTGGTAGCTGACCACTTGGTCTGAACCCTAACAATCTTCCACTTGAAGGACAACATGGCCCAAGTGGCTATAAGGGGTAGTATGTACAACTATACAAGTGTGAAGCATGACCATGGCTTAACCCTATGCCCATCATCTCTATGAAATGTACAAAGTGCTCTTAAGATAGGTTCTTTGTCAGGTCATCCATTGGATTCTCATCGTGTGGACTTTGGCTAACTCAATGCATTTGCTAGCCAAAATATCATGTATCTTATGGTAGCTGACATCTATGTATTTTGATTTGGAATGAAACATGGGGTTCTTTGATAACATAATCACACACCGGATTTCACAATGTAACACTAGAGTTTGGTGTATACCAAGGTCTCTATTAGCATATTGATTGAACGGACGTTCACCTATCCGGACACGAACCACGTTTGTACTCTGTTATTTTTTCAAGCTAGTGTAGCTACACTATGTGTAAATCCTTATTCCAGAGTAGCTAAAGAATTCCTTGAGATGTAATTTTTTTGTAATGATTGTAAAGGCCCATGTGAGCTGGCCACTTGCCACTTAGAAATCCCTAGGTATAAATGACAATAACCTTAATTTGAAAGGAGGCTTACCTTTGAGAGAAGAAAGAGCTCTACTGTACGTGCGCTCAAGCAACTTCTCAGCTACAACTTGTAATTGAATTTTCTAATGATTGGGTATTCCGTTTTTAAATCTAAAACTTGTATTGTGTTCCTCTTTCCATGCTCTTTCAATTATTTGTAAGCATTGTCAATTTTGTTTAGGTTCACAGCTACGTGTTAGTGAGCCTAGTCTTCATATTTGAGTGCTTAAATCACTGTTTTTTGACGTTTCAATCATAGGAGAGTGTTCCTAGACCATATGGCAACCTTTCTAGATAGGATCATGATTTTGGTATCTTGTCAGATTACGACCAAACTTGGTAGGATAATGCCCCTAAGTGTCTTAGACCTCCTTTTTTGAGTGTCAAAATGGTGTGATGACCTACAGCAGTGAGAAAGGACAGATGCAGATTTTCCAATCAATGAGTGGTGGCTTGCTTGTTGAGTTGTTGTGTTTGCTTGTTAGGTTCAATTTTTTAAATTGAAAACCTCAAAGAACCTCCATGCCCCATCCGAGTTGCTTCCCTAAGTATTGACATATTATGTTAGTGCCAGACAACTATGTTGTAGACATCGGATCGCAACGACCCACTAACATTGGCACCGTTGTCAGAGAACGATCCTTAGATGGTGAGTGACTAGTGCGTATTTAGAGCATTCTTTTGTTTGTGTACTAGTGGAAGGTGTATCACTACATGTCCAGCATTCTCCATAATTGGCTATCTATGCATCTTAGAGTTGTTGAATATCACTTTGAGATGCGTACAACATGTACATGTACCTTTTTATGGCAGTGATAGCATTCCACATTTCTTCATGTATTTTCCATGACTCTTGCTATGGTTGTTCCTATGATCCTTAGAATGACCGCAACTGTGACCATGCTACCTTGACTTGTCACGATTGCAACTAGCCATATACACATCACCATGCCCACTCACACCAAGAGATTGACGTCTAATCTCCTCAGTGACTAACGTACTAGTAACATCACTAAACACTAGCTTCCCGCTAGGTGTTGAGTTACTTATGGTTGTATTAAAAATATGCCATGATGATGATGGAAACGAAAATAGCAAGAAGATGGCCTTCATCTCGTCATCAAAGTTAAGACCTTTGGAAGTAAGCTACAAAATTACATTGTTGAGTTCATTCAAATGAGAGCTAATGCTGCTTTTTTCTTTCATATTATATGCATAAGTTTCTTCATAGAAAACCCTTTTTTGAGGCACTTTTTCATCCCATGATGCATTTTAGGGGTCCCATAAATATTTGGCATTAGTCTTATCCATTATAGTGAAATAAATGAATTCACTGAGGTGTAGGCAAATGGTCATCATAGCACAATCATTCAAATTTCCCACTCATCATCAGGGTAGACATTCTCTTTTCTCTCATACAATGGTGCTATTACACTGCTTCTAAATTACAAATTTTGTGCCATCAAAATTTTTGATGTAGTACTCTTCCTTGTCCAAAGCACTACTAGTAGCCATAATTCAAGAGAATGTGACAAAAGACTTATAGCAAAAAATTAGGGAGAGTTTTGACATAGTTTCTCAATCAAGTGTGCCAAGAACACATATGGACGACTTGCGAAAACAATATATATCTGACACAGTCTCCTCGGTGTTCAAAATCTCCAGTAAAATTGAACCAAAAATAGCACATTAACCAACAAAATGTAGTCATTGGGCACATACTAGCATGAATTGCTTAAATAAACTATTTGATGACTGCCAACTTGGCATCAAAGCACCTATATCCGTTTATACATAAACTATGGCAATGCCACAAAAGGGATCTCCAACAACCTAATCCATCTCACACTCGATAACTTGGCCTCTAGTGCTCAGCTTCAAAAAACCTCATGCAAAAACCCTCACAAAAGGTTATGTAGACTCAAAAAACTAGCCACAGTCTTAAAAGTAGCTCCACAATGTCGTACCAAAAGGAAATATCTATAATTCAATGTATATGAAATGGTAGTCACTGCTAGTGTAGCAAGATATGTGCACAAACAAGCACAAAAAGAGATGCAACCAAATTTTTATTGATGTCTCTCCCTATGGGGAGTGAAAACCACTCTCATCAAAACACATTAGCACCACAAGTGATAATCACACATAAAGCAATGCATAAAAACTCACACCAAGGAAAAAATCTACCAACCGTAGGCAAATCTGTCAATGGCATAAAGAGACAGACAATAGATGCAAATTTTGGCAGAATTTTGACAGGACAATGGCACAAATTAGCTCACAAAACCAAAAGTCCAGCCATAATGACTAGCCATAGATTCCATACATGTGCCAAACGAGCCATGTAGTAGAAAACTCTCTGAAAACTATAAAAAGGGTGCCAAACTTGTAGCAAATAAAGACCTGTGAATCTGTCTCTACCTATACCTGTAAGCCAACATGGCTATGGAAAAACACTTAGAGAAAGTAGATCTCTAAAACACATAAGACATACATCAATGAGCACTCCTATGTGTGCCAACAACTGCTCGTAAGAAGCTGATGCTGATGTCAAAGGCAATGTCGGTGCTGAAAGTAATGCCAACAACATATGTGTGTGGAAAAAACACCAGGTTGATTTGTGTTTGTGCCCATGTTTTCCCCTCTTCTCTCTCTTTGATGCTGATACCAAGAGAGAAATCAAATGGGAGAGATGCCAATGCCGAGAGGTAGATTTCCCTCTCTACTCTCACTTCTCTCTACTTTGTTGAAGGTATGGGTATGTGCATACACACACGCTTCTTCTTCCTTCTGCTTCTAACATGTGGAGCTTGCCACTTGAAAATGTTGGAGAGCTCACGCTCTCTCTTTCTCTTCTTTACTCTCTATAGCTTTGCCTTCATCTCTCTCTCTCTCTCTCTCTCTCTCTCTCTCTCTCTTTGTGTGTGTGTGTGTGTGTGTGTGTGTGTGTGTAGTACTATACAAACAAACCAAAAGACTAAAACAATGTTGCTTTGTTTTGAAGCACTATGTAGAGCTTGAAAATTTTCCAACTTTATATTCAAAAATCACCAGCGCTACCGCTACAAGGATTTCAATGCTCCTTAATTTTTTCTAAGATCCACACACTAGTGAATCTACAGACTCAAAAAAACAAGAAAATATTTTCTCACAAAACCATATCTTCTCAAACCTCGACTCATCTTGAAGCCGATGCATGCTGTCGGGAGTGGATCAAGAAGGTGGCTTGCTCTGATACCAATTGTGAGTGAGCATGGGAGCATGTGCATGCGAGTGTGAGTGTGGTGTAGTGCAGCAAAGACAATTTTTGGTGGAGCTCTCGATGAGAGGATAACTCACCACCACTCATTATTCATCTATTTTATTTGGCAAAGAATAAGGTGTTAAGGTTAGTGATAGGAAGCCATCCACTTGGCATAAGCCCTAACAAGCACTTGAAAGCATTCAAAAACACTTGCAAGTACTCAAAAGCTTTCAAAATCATCGAGAGCACTGGAAAGCATTGAACAACACATGGAAGAATTTGGAAGCACATAACATCACTCAAAGGAATTGCTTTAGAAGCACTTTGAAGTGCTTGGAGTCTTTCATGAGCTCTTCAAAGAACTCTAAAGTATTTGGAAGCTTTTGGAAGCCCTTGAAAACACTTAGAAGCATTCAGAAGATCTTAGCAGCACTCAAAAGCATTTAGCAGCACATGGAAGTAGAAGATAACACTCAAAGGTCTTCAAAAGCACTTTGAGTTTTTCATGCGCTCTTCAAAGGATTTTAAATTATTTGGAAGCACTTGAAAGCACTTCCAAGTACTTGAAGCCTTTGGAAGATTTTAAATCAATAAGAATCACTCAAAATCACTTAGCATCACCACATGGAGGTACTTAGAAGCACTTGGAATCAAAATTGAAGCATTTTCAAGCATTTGGGAGCACTTGAACAATATCGGAGGCTTGTAGGACTTTAAAGCTGTAAGGTCTCTACTTTCAAATTTCACACAAGTTCTATTACACATTTGATTTTTTTTTAACCATAACTCATTATTTAAGATATTCAAGTTCAAATTATGAATCGTAGGTTGAGAAAACCTAGATTTAAAATTTACGCTACAAAATTCTGACATATTTAGCTATATGAATCACTAATTAACTTATTGTAAGACTTATTTACTGATTGTAGAATTTTCTTTTACTACCGTAAAGTTAATATAAGACTGTAAAGTTTAACTTGAAAATGTAAAGTAAATTATCATTAAGAAAATAAATAAAATAATTATAAAGACAAAAGAATACACATGGATTACAAATGAAGGCACATGGACTCACCTGGACTCACATAGGAGGGGACAAAGTGGGACGCACTGTCACATGAAAAGGAGAGGCTAGTCTTGACTAATCTTAATGAGGGGGGGCTGTGTGGGCTTATCTTTTGATGATAATGACAAAGTGGTCAAGCTGATGGGTACCACAAGGGTACCAAAAACGCGGGTATGATTTTTGAGAAAAAAATATATTTATTTTTTATTTTTTTTAAAAAATTATTATTTTTTGAATTTTCTTTTGAACGTTTTCTTTTCTGCTATAAATAGAGCATCCATGCTCACACTTTAGACATAGCGATTGCGTCTATAGTGCTCACGAAGTGCTGCCACTTCTCTTAGAGAGAACGCGTCCACAAACCACTAAGAGAGAAAAAACTCTAGTGGACTAATAAGATGCGTATTAATTAAGCATTCAATTAACTTTAGGAATGATGTATGTGTGCTATCTCTTATTCTAATCTCTCTAATAGATTAGTAAGATTCAATTAGCTATGTGTGTGTGTGTGCTATCTCTTACTCTAATCTCTCTAATAGATAAGTAAGATTCAATTAGCTATGTGTGTGTGTGTGCTATCTTCTACTCTAATCTCTCTAATAGATTAGTAAGATTCAATTAGCTATGTGTGTGTGTGTGTGTGTGCGCTATCTCTTACTCTAATCTCTCTAATAGATTAGTAAGATTCAATTAGCTATGTGTGTGTGTGTGTGCGTGCTATCTCTTACTCTAATCTCTCTAATAGATTATTAAGATTCAATTAGCTATGTGTGTGTGCTATCTCTTACTCTAATCTCTCTAATAGATTAGTAAGATTCAATTAGCTTCAAGAAAGATATGTGTGTATGTGTGCTATCTTTTACTCTAATCTCTCTGATAGATTAGTAAGATATGTGTGTGTGTGTGTGCTATCTTTTACTCTAATCTCTCTAATAGTTAGTAAGATTCAATTAGTTTAAAGAAGGATATGTGTGTGTGTGTGTGCTATCTCTTACTGTAATCTCTCTAATAGATTAGTAAGATTCAATTAGTTTTAAGAAGGATATGTTTGTGTGTGTGTGTGTGCTATCTCTTACTGTAATCTCTTTAATAGATTAGTAGGATTTAATTAACTTTAGGAATTATGTGTGTGTATATTTTCTCTTACTCTAATCTCTCTAAGTATACCTACTCTCTCTAGTTAATGCATCTTCACTATTAACTTATGCATAGTTAATTGACAGTTAATACATAAGAGAACTCATCATATTCTTATTATACATGATGAAATTATCATTCAACACTTTTATTGTCAATTAGATTAAGTAGAATTTTGAATAATACTAAAAATTGATTTAGTTGAAGTATAAAAATGGAAGTTAGAATTGGATTAGAAATGTCATGCATAAAAGTTATGCAGTTCTAAACTTTCACTCGTAGTTTACACACTTAATTTTTGATTAATTACGATTAGCAAATATTTGATGTATAGAAATTAGATGTAGAACAACAACACTAAGTGTGAATCCGAGTTGGCGAGGATTCAAATTACAGACTCTCTTTGGAAACAAGGAGATTACTAGGGAAATTGACCAATTTAATGTTCTAAGTGTATAACACAAGTGTAGTACAAAAAAATGGATCCAAAGCGTGCTCGAACACAAGGCGCTAATGATCATGAATCCGGTACAAGCAACGGGGGAACTCCTGCGGAACATGCTATGTCTCCACCAATCGGACCAATCGGAGCTATGGTATAGGTTAGTATTGTAGTTTCAAGTTATGCATCATTGCATATGCGAGACCATAGAAACATAATATTTACCTTATGAAAAGAAAACACGGACCAAAACCACGGGGCTTCACCCCAAGAAACTCGGCATATGTTTGACAAGTAGGAAATATTGTTTGGTTAAACTGGTTGCTATAGGAAAGAATGTTTGTCCAAAACCTTCGGTAGGGTTTCCCTCAAGTCTCTCTACTTATTAGCGCTGGTATTATGTGGCAATTGTCGAGGCATGAGATAACGCCGAGGATGGCACCGCTGATGCTGTGGTGGGAGTACACCCAGATTAGCCCAGCTGGATACTGCAATTTTGTTTTGCCGTGGTGTGAGGATGATGCCCAGATTGGCACCGTTGTTGCTGTGGTGGGAGTACGTCCAGATTAGCACAACGAGTACTTGTCGAGCGGTATGGGACGCTCATGAGGACAAGGGTTTTTATAAATAATGTATACACCGATCGGACATAATAGCGCCAGTAGAGATTCTTGAGTGAACTTAATCCAAGGGTTGTTGGTTTAAAATTGGATGACTTCTTGTTTGACTATTGTTTGTAATACTGTTTGAAGGGTTGTTTTAACGAACCAGTATCATAAATAAAGTAAAGGAACATGTATGTTTAAACAGTGTGGTAGTAATTAGATAACAAAAGAAGGGTGAGTGTGGTGTGGAAAGTGGGAGAATGATACCCCGACGGTATCATTCTATGGACGGGTGTATCCGATGAATCGGGTAACTTTCCAATGCTATAATTTTTCCATTTTTTATTTTTTATAGTCAGAAATCTTAAAAGAGACAAACCTTGGCGGCTGTGCTTCTGAAACATGGGGAAAAAAGCGCACAGGTTGGTCACTCTAAGATTTATACTTTTAGGTATAATTGATTATAGATAGTTTTTAGATAGGGTTATGGTGGTCACGCTCCGCCATAGCGAGATAGGACCAATCCTTCACTAACGGTTCATGCCCGTGGCTACGTAGTAGCGAAGGCAATGTCCGTTGGTTTTTATTTTTCAGGATTGGAGACCTATCAAAGGTACTCCGCTCCTCTCAAAAAGGGGTAGGGACCTCACACTGGTATCAGAGCCTAGGTTAAATCTTGGGGAGATTTTTAGATTGATGTTTGGATATTGAAGGATGCGAATGTTTGAAATAATAGAAGAACCTAGAAAAATTGTTTTGAGTTTTTATATGGTATTGAAGATTGAACTTTCTTGGTACAGGAAAATGTTCATTCAGCTTACCAGAAATTCCAGGTGTTCACCATCATGTTTGAAAATGCATGCCAATCACCAAATTATCAGTTTCGAAAAAGGGTGATGATGATTTTGGATAGGGTGTTTGCACCACCTATCCCAAGGGTGCATAGAGGATGGGGCATCAACTGGAGTCCATCTGGAGGAATCTATACCATCGATGCTGACAAGATATGGTGCATGGATACCAACCTCAAGAAACTTCGATGGGAAGAGGAGTTAAAAGTCATCAAAGTTTATCTTTTCCTTGGTACTAAGAATCTGGATGCTACCATTACCTTGGGAGGAGAAAAGATATCTCAGACTCAATGGGTCTATAACCAAGTTACAAAAGTTATCCATGGTGGTAGGATTCGACCCATATGTGTATCTCGTAGCTTTCAGGGGTCAAAATAAACTTATTATTTTGATCCTTTAGCCTATTCTTTTGTAGTCACTAAACTCAAAATATAGAGACATTACAATCCTTGTACCTAAAGATTACCAACCTTGGTAGAAAATAATGTGTATATAAATAGAGTTTGGATTAATATTATATTTTGTTTTGTATTATTGTCTGATCAAGTCTTGTCTTAAAGTGGATTAAAGTTAGAGTATCCAATAAAGTTTCACTTAATCTATATTGCACAGAGTGAGGTGTACACATCTCTTCAAGAGAAAAATCTACTTCTCCAGCAAGCTAGACTTCCCTCTTTCAAAGGGGAAGGAGCCCTAGTTGAGCGCGATGCAGAAGTGTGGCTCGAAGAGATGGAGGATTATTTTGCTGCTGCTGGTACTACCCCCGATAACCAAGCAATGTTGGCTATGTTTCGTCTCACGGGGGATGCCAAGCTTTGGTGGAAACAACACTTCAAAGATAATCAAGTAGCTCAAAACACTCAAACTTGGGAAGATATTAAGTATGCTGTCAAAGGACGTTATCTTCCACCTGCACACGAATCCCTTAAGATGAATGAATTCTTCAACTTAAGTCAGTTTTATCTTACAGTGGAAGAATACTACTCCAAATTTGTAACTCTTAGGCGCTATGCTCCGCCAATGACCGCAGATCAACAAGTAGCCCGTTTCTGCCAAGGGCTAAATGCTCCTTTAAATACTCGTCTAGAAGCCATGAGGCCTATAAATTTGCAAGATGCTCTTTTAAAAGCTAAGCCCTTAGCTAAAGAGATGTCAAACTCTCAAAGGGTACGAAATGGAAATACAAGGAATGTTGGAAGAAGAGGACGGCCTATGATGTGGAACCAAAGGCAAGTTCACCCAGTTCACCAAACTCATCCAATAGTTGCAGCTTCAGCAAATGGAGCTCAAAATGCAGATCTTAGATGCTATGAATGCAACGAGCTAGGACATTTCAGGAATGTATGTCCTAGGCGAGTCTCCGCAACAAATACACCTACTCGAGCTAGAGGACGAGGCCAAATAATAAATCGTGGAGGAAGAAATGGAGGACGAGGTCGAGGGCGCGGAATGGCTGCCAGAGTCAATGCTATCATAGGAGAACCAACATTGGGAGAAGAACAAGAGGAAATAGCAACTCTACATGCTGCAATTGATAACCCAAGAGCAAGACAACAATATGCTGTCATTCAAACACCTGCAAATCACCAAGGTGAAAAATTTGAGCTTCTTATTGATTGTGGAAGTACTCATTCTTTCTTGTCACCTAAATGTTTAAGGAGGTTAGGACTTAATCAACACCCTGCAAGAAATATGAGAGTTGAATTAGCCAATGGAAAGGAGGTGTTATCTCAGTACACTGTGGGAAAAATAGATTTCAAGTTGGGAGAATACTCTACTTCTACTACTTTTCGAACCTTATCCATAGGAATCTATGACAGAATTCTTGGAATGGATTGGTTAGCCAGTCATAATGCCAATATCCATTGTGCCCAAGGAAGTGTTACTTTTATGGACAACCAAGGTCAAGAAGTCACTATTCAAGGCCAGAATGGACGACCAAAAGCTTACTTGGTCAAAGCTAATCGTCTCTTGAAAGGGTTACGCAAGGGTCAACAAATTTTTGTAGTCAAGCTAAACAAAGTAGAAAAATCTTCTTCCAACCCTGAACCAATGTGGTTAGAAGAATTTTCGGATGTTTTCCCCGGTGAAATTTTTGAACTACCACCACCTAGGGAGGTAGACCATGAAATCAAAATTTTTCCAGGTAGTGAACCAGTTTCAAGAGCGCCGTACAAGATGTCACTTCCAGAGGCTATAGAACTCAAGGAGTAGCTCAAGAAGTTGATTGAGCAAGGGTTTATCCGACCTAGTACATCTGCATGGGGTGCACCTGTTCTCTTCCAAAAGAAAAAGGATGGCTCTCTTCGACTTTGCATAGATTATAGGGGCTTAAATCAGGTTAACATCAAGAATAAATATCCAATTCCTCGTATTGATGAGATGCTGGACAAATTACATGGAGCCAAAATATTCACAAAGATCAATCTTCAATCTGGCTATCATCAAATTCGAATCCAGGAGGCTGATATCTCCAAAACAACTTTCAACACTCGTTATGGTCATTACGAATTTACAGTGATGGTTTTCGGACTTACGAATGCTCCTGCAACTTTCAATCGTCTGATGCACGATATCTTTAGAGAATTCTTGGACGATTTTGTCCTAGTATTCTTTGACGATATCTTAATTTATTCCAAATCAGAGGAAGAGCATGAAGGACATGTTAGGAAAGTGTTAGAGCTTTTACGCCAAAATAAGCTGTATGCAAAGAAAAGCAAATGTACCTTCTTTATCCCTAAGGTCTATTACTTAGGGTTCATCATTTCACCTGAAGGAGTCTCTGTTGACCCTGAAAAAGTCAAAATTATTGTGGAATGGCCTCAACCCACTTCACAAACCGAAGTCAGAGGGTTCTTAGGTATCACAGGGTGGTACAGGATCTTTGTAAAGGACTATGCTCTTAAAGCTGCACCGCTAACCGACTTGCTAAAGAAAGGAGCTACGATACTTTGGGAAGAAAAACATGAATCTTGCTTCAAATAGCTTAAGGAGTATCTTGCTTCAGAACCTCTCTTAAAACTTCCAGACTTCACCCAAGAATTCGAGGTGATCACAGATGCTAGTAACCTTGCATTAGGAGGAGTCCTTACTCAAGAAGGAAGGCCTGTAGCTTATACTTCTTGAAAGCTTAGGGTTCATGAAGTGAATTATGCTACACATGATTTAGAATTGCTAGTAGTTATTCACGCTCTCAAGCTATGGAGACATTATCTATTGGGATGCAAATTCCAATTGGTAACAGATCATAAGAGCCTTAAGTGGATTTTTACCCAACCTAACCTTAACATGAAACAGAGGAGATGGATAGAACTCATGCACAAATATGATTTTGATATTAAATTTAGACCAGGTAAGGATAATGTTGTGGCAGATGCCCTAAGCCGTAAAGATTTTCTTGGGGCAATTTCCATGGCTAACAACCCTATTTTAGACAAGGTCTCGGATGTTGCTGTCAGAGATGCAGATTACTAGATGCTTGCTAGTATCCTACGTGAAGAGAGGGTATCATCAAATCAGCCTAAACCTCTACATTACTCCTTAGAAGATGGGAAAATTTACTATAGGAATCGACTATGCATACCTAAGGATTCTACCCTAAGGAATGCTATCCTATATGAAGCACATGATGGCCCAACTTCAGGACATCCAGGTTATGCCAAAACCATCAATGCAATTCGCAGAAGTTACTATTGGCAAGGTATGAAGGGTGATGTCCTTCGCTATGTCAAGCAGTGTTTGTCTTGTCAAAGGATTAAGGTAGAAAGACTAAAGATGCCAGGTAAATTACATCCTTTAGATATTCCCCAAATGAAATGGGAATGTATTAGCATGGACTTTATCACCGGGTTTCCTTCTGTTCAAGCTGTCTATGATTCAATCATGGTCATAGTCGACTTGCTTACTAAAGTGGATCACTTAATCCCAGTCAAGACAACCTTTACAGCTTCAGATATTGCTCGTCTGTTTGTGAAGGATGTTTTCAGAATTCATGGTTTACCCAAGAGGATTGTCAGCGATCGTGATGCCAAGTTTACTTCAAAGTTTTGGGCATCATTGTTTCAAGCTATTGGAACCCAGTTATGTTTTAGTACTGCATATCATCCTCAAACTGACGGCCAAACTGAAAGAGTTAATCAAGTAATTGAAGACATTCTCAGAGCTTACTGCAATAGAGAACCTCGCAAGTGGATTCAATACCTGCCCTCTACCCTTGGTAAAGTATGCATACAATTCCTCTACTCATAGAAGTATTGTAATGACACCTTTTAATGCTCTTTATGGTCAAGAATGTTTAACACCTCTTAACATTTTTGACCCCACTATAAGGGTAGAAGCCTCAAAGAAAATGCTTGAAGAAATGGAAGCTCAAACCAAAGCTATTCGAAGGGATATTCAAGCGGCTCAAGATCGACAAAAGAAGTACGTTGACTTAAAAATATCTGATCGGATTTTCAAAGAAGGTGACAAAGTGTTCTTACGAGTAAAGCCCAAAAAGAGCAATCTGTCTCTCGGAAGGTATAAGAAGCTTAGTTACCGATATTGTGGACCTTACGAAATAATCAAGGTTGTAAGTGATCAAGCTTATAGAATAAAAATCCCTTCTCATCTCAAAGTGCATGATGTATTTCATGTAAGTCTGTTAAAACCTTATGTATATAATCCTGACCATGTCCTTGCTCATCATTTTACCTGCTCAAGATGTTTTACAACTCCAACCTGATACTATCCTAGAAACTCAGGAGAGAAAGCTTAGGAATAGATCCATCAAAGAACATCTTATATTATGGAAGGATTTCCCTATAGAAGATGCTACTTGGGAAGATGAGACATCCCTTCTTAAGGATTACCCTTCACTGTTCTTGAGATGAGGGCATCTCAAATTCTAAGTTGGGGAGATTGTAAGGTCTCTACTTTCAAATTTCACACAAGTTCTATTACGCATTTGAATTTTTTTAACCATAACTCATTATTTAAGATATTCAAGTTCAAATTATGAATCGTAGGTTGAGAAAACTTAGGATTTAAAATTTACGCTACAAAATTCTGACATGTTTAGCTATATGAATCACTAATTAACTTATTGTAAGACTTATTTACTGATTGTAGAATTTTCTTTTACTACCGTAAAGTTAATATAAGACTGTAAAGTTTAACTTAAAAATGTAAAGTAAATTATCATTAAGGACATAAATAAAATAATTATAAAGACAAAAGAATACACATGGATGACAAATGAAGGCACATGGACTCACCTGGACTCACATAGGAGGAGACAAAGTGGGACACACTATCACATGAAAAGGAGAGGCTAGTCTTGACTAATCTTAATGAGGGGGGGCTGTGTGGCCTTATCTTTTGATGATAATGACAAAGTGGTCAAGCTGATGGGTACCACAAGGGTACCAAAAACGCGGGTATGATTTTTGAGAAATTAAAAAAAAAATAAAAAAAATATAAATTTCAAAAAAATTATTTTTTTTGAAAATTTTTTTGAACGTTTTCTTTTCTGCTATAAATAGAGCATCCATGCTCACACTTTAGATATAGCGATTGCCTCTATAGTGCTCACGAAGTGCTCCCACTTCTCTTAGAGAGAAGGCGTCCACAAACCACTAAGAGAGCAAAAACTCCAGTGCACTAATAAGGTGTGTATTAATTAAGCATTCAATTAACTTTATGAATGATGTATGTGTGCTATCTCTTATTCTAATCTCTCTAATAGATTAGTAAGATTCAATTAGCTATGTGTGTGTGTGCTATCTCTTACTCTAATCTCTCCAATAGATTAGTAAGATTCAATTAGCTATGTGTGTGTGTGTGCTATCTTCTACTCTAATCTCTCTAATAGATTAGTAAGATTCAATTAGCTATGTGTGTGTGTGTGCTATCTCTTACTCTAATCTCTCTAATAGATTAGTAGGATTCAATTAGCTATGTGTGTGTGTGTGTGTACTATCTCTTACTCTAATCTCTCTAATAGATTAGTAAGATTCAATTAGCTATGTGTGTGTGTGTGTACTATCTCTTACTCTAATCTCTCTAATAGATTAGTAAGATTCAATTAGCTATGTGTGTGTGTGCTATCTCTTACTCTAATCTCTCTAATAGGTTAGTAAGATTCAATTAGCTTTAAGAAAGATATGTGTGTGTGTGTGCTATCTTTTACTCTAATCTCTCTAATAGATTAGTAAGATATGTGTGTGTGTGTGTGTTATCTTTTACTGTAATCTCTCTAATAGATTAGTAAGATTAAATTAGTTTAAAGAAGGATGTGTGTGTGTGTGTGTGCTATCTCTTACTGTAATCTCTCTAATAGATTAGTAAGATTCAATTAGTTTTAAGAAGGATATGTGTGTGTGTGTGCTATCTCTTACTGTAATCTCTTTAATAGATTAGTAGGATTCAATTAACTTTAGGAATTATGTGTGTGTATATTTTCTCTTACTCTAATCTCTCTAAGTATACCTACTCTCTCTAGTTAATACATCTTCACTATTAACTTATGCATAGTTAATTGAAAGTTAGTACATAAGAGAACTCATCATATTCTTATTAAACATGATGAAATTATCATTCAACAATTTTATTGTCAATTAGATTAAGTAGAATTTTGAATAATACTAAAAATTGATTTAGTTGAAGTATAGAAATGGAAGTTAGAATTGGATTAGAAATGTCATGCATAAAAGTAATGCAATCCTAAACTTTCACTCGTAGTTTACACACTTAATTTTTGATTAATTACGATTAGCAAATATTTGATGTATAGAAATTAGATGTAGAACAATAACACTAAGTGTGAATCCGAGTTGGCGAGGATTCAAATTACAGACTCTCTTTGGAAACAAGGAGATTACTAGGGAAATTGACCAATTGAATGTTTTAAGTGTATAACATAAGTGTAGTACAAAAAAATGGCTCCAAAGCGTGCTCGAACACAAGGCGCTAATGATCATGAAGCCGGTACAAGCAACGGGGGAACTCCTGCGGAACATGCTATGTCTCCACCAATCGGACCAATCGGAGCTATGGTACAGGTTAGTATTGCAGTTTCAAGTTATGCATCATTGCATATGCGAGACCATAGAAATATAATATTTACCTTATGAAAAGAAAACACGGACCGAAACCACGGGGCTTAACCCCAAGAAACTCGGCATATGTTTGACAAGTAGGAAAGATTGTTTGGTTAAACTCGTTGCTATAGGAAAGAATGTTTGTCCAAAACCTTCGGTAGGGTTTTCCTCAAGTCTCTCTACTTATTAGCGCTGGTATTATGTGGCAGTTGCCGAGGCATGAGATGACGCCCAGGATGGCACCGCTGATGCTGTGGTGGGAGTACACCCAGATTAGCCCAGCTAGATACTGCAATTTTGTTTTGCCGTGGCGTGAGGATGACGCCCAGATTGGCACCGTTGTTGCTGTGGCGGGAGTACGTCCAGATTAGCACAACGAGTACTTGTCGAGCGGTATGGGATGCTCATGAGGACAAGGGTTTTTATAAATAATGTATACACCGATCGGACATAATAGCGCCAGTAGAGATTCTTGAGTGAACTTAATCCAAGGGTTGTTGGTTTAAAATTGGATGACTTCTTGTTTGACTATTGTTTGTAATACTGTTTGAAGGGTTGTTTTAACGAACCAGTATCATAAATAAAGTAAAGGAACATGTATGTTTAAACAGCGTGGTAGTAATTAGATAACAAAAGAAGGGCATTAGAAAATTTCGGAGGTCATTTGGAGGGCCTTGTAAGAAATTGTATTTCTCTCTCTAGAAACTTTTTTTAAAATGCACTTGCACCTTGTGAGTACGTCCAAAAGGACAACCAGACACTCTAAAAAGTAGATTTATATTCCCAATCGTCCTTGAAAACGGTCACTTTTTTATTTAATGCAAGCGTCTTTTTCAGGAGGCAGGTGCGGCGCATTCAATGCAGCTTACGTCATCACTGAAAGTTGAAAAGTCACAAACTGTAAAATAGTGATAGATTTTGAGGATTTTGACACCACCAATGCATCTGGAACGCCAAAATACCTTAAAAACGAATGTTTACTTGTCTCATTCCGACATCCGGAGAGGCAAAAAATGTCAAAAAACCCCCAAAAATGGGCTTTTTACTGAAGGCGCGCGAGGAGGCATTCTAAAATTTTAGAATGCCCCTCTGCGCGCCGTTAGTACAAAGCTCTTTTTAGTGATTTTTGGACACTTATCTTTCCAAAAAGCCCCTTTTTAGAGGTTTTTGGACATTTTTCTCTCAAAAAGCTTCCCAAAAAAAAGAAAAAATGGCCTTTTTACTAACGGCGCGCGAGGAGGCATTCCAAAATTTTGGAATGCTCCCTCGCGCGCCGTTAGTACAAAACTCCTTTTAGTGATTTTTGGACACTTATCTTTCCAAAAAGCCCCTTTTTAGAGGTTTTTGGACATTTTTCTCTCAAAAAGCTCCGTAAAAAGAGGAAAAAAGGGCCTTTTTACTAACGGCGCGCGATGAGGCATTCCAAAATTTTGGAATGCCCCCTCGCGCGCCGTTAGTACAAAGCTCCTTTTAGTGATTTTTGGACACTTATCTTTCCAAAAGGCCCCTTTTTAGAGGTTTTTGGACATTTTCCTCTCAAAAAGCTCCCTAAAAAGAGGAAAAAAAGGCCTTTTTACTAACGGCGCGCGAGGAGGCATTCCAAAATTTTGGAATGCCCCCTCGCGCGCCGTTAGTAAAATGTTCTTTTAGGGGTGTTTGACATTTTTAGCCTCTTTGGATGTTTAAGCGAGGCAATTGCACATTCATTTTTAGGAGATATGTGCGTTCCGGACGCATTGGCACTATCAAAAGTTTCAAAATCTTCCACCACTTGATAGTTTTGTGACTTTTTGAGTTCTAATGATGACGTATCCTGTATCAAATGCACCGCATCTACCTTCTAAAAAAGGTGCTCGCATTAAATAAAAGAGAGTGCTCGTCTTCAAGGACCACTAGATTATTAAATGAGGAGAGGGACACCTTTTATATTTTTGTTAATATCAATCTATTTTTCTACGTAACGTAGGCTCTTCTCTCATTGGAGGAGCTTATTTTCCTCTCTCTACCAAAAGGCCCTCCAAAAGACCTCCGAAATCTCCTAATGTGAGTGTGGTGTGGAAAGTGGGAGAATGATACCCCGACGGTATCATTCTATGGACGGGTGGATCCGATGAGTCGGGTAACTTTCCAACGCTAGAATTTTTCCATTTTTTATTGTTTATAGTCACAAATCGTAAAAGAGACAAACCTTGGCGGCTGTGCTTCTAAAACATGGGGAAAAAAGCGCACAGGTTGGTCACTCTAAGATTTATCTTTTAGGTATAATTGATTATAGATAGTTTTTAGATAGGGTTATGGTGGTCACGCTCCGCCATAGCGAGATAGGACCAATCCTTCACTAACGGTTCATGCCCGTGGCTACGTAGTAGCGAAGGCAATGTCCGTTGGTTTTTATTTTTCAGGATTGGAGACCTATCAAAGGTACTCCGCTCCTCTCAAAAAGGGGCAGGGACCTCACAAAAGCACCTTCTAGCAATTAGAATTGAATGAAATCACTTAGTGAGAAACACTTAGAAGCCCTTGGAGGCATGTAAACATTGATGAATCTCTCTTAAGCACCATAAAGCATTATCAAGCACTTTTATGCACCAAAAAGCATTATAAAGCTCTATGAAGAACCATAAATATTGATCATGTATTGTGATGCACTGACAAGCACACTTTGGAAGCACTCAGAGACACTAAGAAGCATTTATAATGTTGTGACAAGTGCTATAAGAAATGTTAACACACAAGAATGGATCGTCAAGCACTTGGAAGACCCTGAATTTGGAATCATTAGGGGATATTTTGAAGCACTTGGATGCACTCATAGGAAATCATAAGCAATTGGAATCATTTATCAATCTCTATCAAGTACTATATGGGACGGTTAAGTACTATAATGGACTACGATGGGAGGCACCTTCAAGCAACATAAAGCATTTTGAAAAGATTGCAAGCACATAGTAAAGCACCTAAACAACACGTAGTAAAGCATTATGACACACTCTCAAGATGTTCAAGTTGATACATCTTAGAAAAAATCAATAGATGTGTTGGATGCAATACATGCACACTCTTGATTATTCTCTTTCAAACATCTTTCTTGTTTGGGGAAATGTTGGTTTTTGCTGACCAAAATTGAAACACAATTTCCTTGATTTCGCTTCATATATGCAATTGATGGTCACAATCGTCTAAGGGAAGTGACCCCTCCTCCACATCATGACATTGTAGCTAAAATTTCATAGCAATGACATGTTTTTAGTAAAGTCCTTAAGCCTTGGCAATATCTCTACTACTCATTTGATTGTCACCCCAACTGGCTCCATTGAGGTATGCCATGATAGAAGCCCGTTTCAAAAATAGCTCATTATTTGAATGATGTGTCTTCACCTTAGATAATTTATGACAAATGTTATAGAAAATGATACTCTCAATTGTGATCTCTGATGTGTGTTGCAACACTAACACTGTTAAATAAAGGAGGCGTTGTTATAGAATCTTCATTTGAAGACCCTCAAAAAGCCCGTTTGTATGATTATGCCAACACTTAGCAATTTCCCTACATATTTTCTTTTCCTCTTTCTCCTGAATGTCACCATACTCATGCATTCTTGCCGCTACTCTTTTGAATGCTTCTTTTTTCCCTCTTCTTTGTAGACCCGATAGAAGATCCTTTGGGATGTATTGTGTAATAGACAATGGAGGAAGATATAGGGTGTCTGTATTGACATTATGAAAATCGCGTGTTTCATGTGGAATGAGTTACAAGGCTAATGTTACAACAAAGAAGACCATCAAAAAATAGCCATGATACTCATTGGGGGGGGGGGGGAGAGAGAGAGAGAGAGAGAGAGAGAGAGAGAGAGAGAGAGAGAGAGAGAGAGAGAGAGAGAATTATAAGATGCTACATTGCTGATATACTACATTATCCATGATCTAATGGACAGTGAGAAAGCTAGCAGCTGCTAAATATGGCATTCTTCTACACCCACAAGAAACTATAGACGATATGGAGGAGAGAGATAGACATCACTCTAAGCGCAAAAGTTGGAATACAAGAACATCTTTAAGCCTAAAAGCAAACTCTAATGTGGAAAAGCTCTGGACATGAATCGACATATCGGAAGCAAAGGATATTGGAGAGAGAGAGAGAGAGAGAGAGAGAGAGAGAGAGAGAGAGAGAGAGAGAGAGAGAGAGAGAGAGAGAGAGAGAGAGAGAGATGGCACAACTACAGTGCTAGGGATAGGGACCCATTGAAAGAGCATTGTAGAGTCTAACAAAGTGGAGGCAACTTGATTGCCAATGGTGTTTAATGGGAATGAAGTTTTCCCTAATTCTATATTTGTCTTTAGTTTTTAAATGCTTTTGAAAATGACAAGCCACCATATTCCCTCCCAGCTCTCTACCTAAAGGGATTTATACTTTTACTTATAAGACTTGCCCCTCCCTCTCTCTCCTCCCAAAGGGGTGTCCAAGACACTCATTTTTGGTACCACCTAAATATGCTTTTACGCAGTTATTGGTGATAACTAACTATCTTTAGCAGGCTACTTAGAGACTTGGTGAAGGGTTAAAAATATGTGTCCAACAATGATGGACTTATCTAGATTGTTAGTGAGAATCTATACAAGAACAACTTCCATGCTTGGAAGTTCACAATGACCAATATTCTTATGGGTAAAAGTTATTTAGAGTACATTGATGGAGAGCATGAGATAACACCAACGTTACTAGAGGAACATGCAAGTGCTACAAAAATCAAGATTTCTAAATATTGGAACTAGGGAGCTTGGACGGTCATGTGCTAGCTTTCTGTGAGTGTACATGACACTATGATTGGGCACATACCAAATGCTCACACCCCTAAGGAGGTTTGGGAAACCTTATTGTCATTGGATGTGACCAACACAAGAGCAAGGAAGCTACAATTGAAGACTGTTATGAATGCAATATAGAAGAAAAACCTATCAATCAATGAATCTTCATGGAAGATAAAGAACAAATGTGAGTCCCTTGTATCAATCAGTATTACAATTGTTGATGATGATAAAGTGGAAAGTATGTCTACGAGGTTTGGGTCAAGAATAAAAAAAATATAAGACTGGTATCCATCTTGAGAGAACATTTTCTCATCTACAAATTTGGTTTCCTTAATGATTGGGAAAGAGAAGGAACTTGAGGAAGACTCCTCTATGCAAGGTAGAGTAAATTCTAAATATGTCCTCTTTAAAAATATAGGAAGAGGAAGAGAGTGTGGTACAGGTCATGGAGGAGGTCGAGGAAGAGGCAATCACCAAGCACAACAACAAAATAACAATAAGAGATAGAACACAGGTGATCAAGGGCACTTTCAAGGCAGGGGGAGTCCAAAGGTTATGGAAATGCACAGTGTAACAATACAGGTCAACATGGAAATATAGTATGTTGGAATTATGTGAGACATGACAAGAGGTAGCACAATAATTATGCAACCATTAGTAGGAAGGTAGATGAGCTTGAGAGGCTATTTGTGGTGCAATACATTAGTAGATACTATGTTTGCAAATGTGACAAAATCTAGTGATAATGTCTGATATGGGGATTTCGGTGCATCATTTATTTAAGAAATGTAGACTTTGAAAAGTCTTGGCTATGTAGAGTCTGGAAATGATATTAAACATCCCATTATGCATACAAGAAATGTATCATTGTATGTCATTGATGGTAAAGAAAAGTATCCGCCCATTGATGTACTATATGTATCCACAATCAGAAGAATTTGGTTTATGTTGGATAGATAGTGGGTATAATGTCTACTTTGGATGTTAATGTGCTCGAGTTGAGTGTTGTTATGTTTGCACAAGATGCAAGAGTTGTTGCAAAAATTGAGATTTGGCACAAACATGTTGGTCATGTAAATTTGCAGATGCTAAAGACAATGCAAACTAAAGAGATGGTTATATGTTTTCTAGCATTTAAAGTTTTTAAAATGAAAATTAAAAGTATGTGAAAATTGTCAATTTGAAAAGCAGGTAAAAACATCCTTTACTCATGATAAACATGCAAGTAATCCAAAAACCAAAAAAATATGTGTTCATTGGTTATTCCCTTGAGCAGTAAGGTATAAGAGTTACACTCATATCACATGTAAAGTGGGGGTGAGCAAAGATGTTGTTTTTTATGAAATGGAAAGTTGGTATGCTGATGTAAAATACTATTTAGGGGTTGATGTAAGAGAAAAATGTGGTTGAAAAAAATAAAGGTGCACAATTGCAGGTTTTGAGTGGGCCACAAAAGTCACCTAGTGCAGGTCATGGTGAGAAACCATAGAGTGGCAAGCTGCATGAAAGACTGAGTCCTACTAACTCTTCAACTATATTAAGAAAAGGGAAGGAAATGATTGATGATGTCCATAATTGATAATTTTAAGTGTTGGTCATGATGATGATGATAGCAGTGGTTCTGAGTAGAGTTTAGATGAGGAGTTTGACATACACTCTGTGAAGACTCCAGGTGCAAGAAGGATGCAAGGAGGAAACAAGGCACCTAAAAGTGATCTTGAACCATGCAGGTCTAAAAGAGTAAGAAATCTTCTACAGATATTGACTTATAGATATTGACTTATTGGCTACGAGACTGAATGTCTCCTCATAATCAATCCCATAATTTTGTGCATAACCTTTGGCCACAAGCTTGGCCTTGTACCTGCTCACATTTCCATCAACATTATGGTTCATTTTGTAAACCCATTTTCAAAATAAAGCATTTACATCCAATTTTCTTCTTTCATTTTAGTAATGGCACAAAATCCTAGGTTCCATTTTCATTAAGGGTAACCATTTCTTTATCCGTAGAATGCTGTCATTTTTAATCTTTAATAGCATCCTTAAAACACGTGGGTTCTACATTGTATATATGTGCGGGTTATTCATTTTATTGTAGATCATTCATTGTATGTATGAAAGAATGAGACAAGAAATTTAGTGATATGCATCTATGTGGACGACTTGATTATTGGAGGTGATAATGTGGCTAAGTAGAGGGTGTAAAGGCTCTACTTATGCAGGAGCTTGAGATGAAAGACTTGTGGTATTTCTTGAGCATTGAATTTTTTTGCATAAAAGAGGGTGTATGACTGTCACAAAGAAAATATGTTTTGGACATGTTTAAAATGTATGTATGGCTAATTTTAAGCCAATTGCAATGCCTTTAGATCAAAGTTTGAAGTTAATAAATGATGTAGATCAAGTATTTGAGAAAGCTACCTTGTATAGGAAGGTTTGGGTACTTGACTATCTCACGTCCAAGCTTGAGCTACAGATTGGTGAGTTAGTTAGTCTATGCAATTTTTCATAAAACCAACTTGGATGCATTGAGGCACACATTGTGCTATGTGAGTGCTACTTTGGATTATGCACTTTTTTATAGGGTGATGTGGATTTGTGGCTCTATGGTTACATAGATGCGGATTGGGTTGGTAGCACATACGATTACAAGTCTTCTAGAGGATTCATGTTTTCACTTGGGAGTATTGCTATCACATGGAGAATTAAGAAGCAACCTATGATTGCTCTATCAAGTATAAAGGCAGAGTGCAAGGTTGTCATCTATTGTGGTAACCTCAGCAACATACAGTTGGATTGAAACCCAATGTTTCATGTAAGAATGAAGCACATTGAGGTGCATTACCACTTCATCAGAGAGAGGGTTTTAGTGGGCGACATCGACCTTGAGTGTGTGGCAATGGATGAGTAGGCTGCAGATATCTTCACAAAGACCCTTGGAGTGGAGAAGCTACAACAATTTTAAGTGATGCTTGGCATATGTGAGATGGTGTGGAGCTTGACGGGGAGTGTTGAGATTTTAAGCTCAACATGTAGGACTATCACCGACAGTCATCATCACTGACACGACTTGGTGGATACACATGTTTTTGCCAGTGATACTACAATTATACTATGTCACTAAGTTAATCTACCTACTGGAGTGATGGCACACTTATCCATTCACCTCACTCACTAGCGGTTCACACTAGACCCTTGTAGTAGTTTCTCTTTATGTTGTTATTTTTCTCTATGTGCTTCTGGTAAACCTCTTATCTTGAGTTGGTAAAGAAGAAGAAGAACAAGGTTTGCCACCATCTATGTGAGTGTGTGTGTGTGCGCGCGCATGCGTGCTTGTAGAGATGAAACTTTCTCCTCTCTTAACACAAATGCTTCTAGTAAACCCCGAGTACCAAAGTCCTCCCCTAGAATCTTCTTCACAATCCCTTGCAAAGACCCTAGTTAATGATTATGGTGGTCATGTAGTACTAGCAGAGATTAGCACTAATAGATAGCACAAAACAAACATGAGTAATAACACAAACATGAGTAATAACACAGGTAGTACTAACATAAAGAGCTACCAACAGAGAGCATCAACATATAGTACTATTAAGTTCTTAGCATGGAGTACTAAGTTTGTGAACTTATATGCCACATGATTAATGAAGAATAGTGGCAACATTGTGCATTTGAGGTACATCTCTAGTAACTTTTGAATAAAGACTAAGCTTAAGTAGATTTTCAGCTACGTATACACACATAGAATATATCATTGCCCTTCTGTAAGTATATTATGTATCTCTATAACCGGACTATCCGCCGTGTATGGAACTCGTGTGCTACCGTACATAACTTTGAGTGAACCCCCCAAGAGTGTTGTATGAGATTCATTTGAGCACTAGTGTCTAAGGCTTGCTAGGCTTTGTATGCCTCAATCTTGCCTGAAGGTGTTTAGTCTTTGGGTGGCTCAAGGACAAGGTTCAAGCTGAAGATGATATCTCTAAGATAAAGTTGCTTCAGATAGAGCTCCATTCATAGGTTCCAAACTTGGTAGTTTATACCATTGAGCTTGTATACGGTGGAGGTACTTGCAAGAGGTATCAAAAGCAGAAGAGGAATCTCTATCTATCTTAACACTAATTGAAATTCATACTAAAAAAGATACAAGAGACTAATAGCAAAGTGAAGATAAATACATGAAGAGAACACGCCAAAGAGTGAGTGTTTGTATGCAACCATGGGAGGGGAGGTAGATGTGATTGGGAGTGATTTTATGTGGCTACAATGTAGGGAAAGTAGATCCCACTTTAATCAAGGGCAGGTGATCCAAACTAGATATTTAAATCAAATCCATAAATGTAAACTGTTTGAATCAAATCTATAGGAATCGAATCCGCCATAACAATTCAACATACTAAAGGGTATTTCATGCAAAGAATATATACTAAAGGGCATGGATACACATCCAATATATTCTCTATTTGCGTCCATATTCCAACCCACGGGAAGATCGGTCTCCAAGGTTTTGAGTTTTTCTAGGCGTTGAAAGGAGGATGGTAATGTGGTTTGTGATGCGTTCTCACATGCATAAGTCAAGCGATGGTAATGTGGTTTGTGATGGGTTCCCATAAGTCAAGCGAGAATTGATGCAGCGTGGTCTGCAATGTCGATGACGGTGGCACCCTCATTCACAGGTAAGTGATCAGCGTTGGTGCCCGCAGCTTCAGAAGAATTCATGTCTCCAGCTGGAGCTGCAGCTGGCATGAGCTCCACAGCATGGAGGCCAAGGTTGGGGATGGAGACGGAAGCGCGACAGAAAGGGCAGGACGAGACCTGAGCAAACCACGCATCGATGCAGTCGGCATGAAATGTGTGTGCGCAGGCTGGGAGGTGGCGAACACGCTGCGCATCTTCTAGAATGTCGAAGCAGATGCCGCATTCAGTTAAGGGCTTTTCATCCTGATCGGAAGCTGCAACAAAGAAGAGAGAAGACGGTACTGCAGCCTCGATCTCTGCCGCAAACCGGGCCGTCGGACAGAAAGCCACGGCCGTGCCTGCGGTGCGCTGGCGATCTCTCATGCATACAAAGTCTCGGTGGCGTGCCGCCCTCCTGATCCTTCTGATATCCAGTAGCACTTGCTCATGGACGGTAGTCTCTCTGGGATCAATATAAGCAGGATGACTTCCTCTGATCATGGTGCACCAGTAGTGGAGGATCTTAAGGATGCACGCCGTAACCAAGGTGGTGAACACTAGAAGACAAGCATAAAACATTAGAATCACAATACGCCCGTCCATTCTCGACCGTCAACAACGTTGTTCTAGGCTCTATCTCATATCTGCCCCCAGACCCCGCTTACTTTTTTGCTTTTCACGTTTCCACGCGGAACGCAACCCAACTTACCTGCTTTTGTGTCCATCAGCAAGCGTGATTTTCTCTCCGTTTTGTTTTTTCTTTATATTTACTTTGTGAGCCAAATGAGATTTTCTAGTTTCTTCAACGTAAAACTGGTCACTTGGCTCAAATCGCACGGCCATCCATTAACCACGGCTTGAATTGCACGGCCAGCAGCCCCAAGAGCCCCGAAAAGAAAAATTCCATCGCTGCTTTTCGGTCTGAAGGTCTGCACAGCGCCGAGTTTGGGAAAAAAAAACAAGAACGTTGCTTTTGATCTTGCATCCTTTTGAAGGTTACGGATGGACTCTGCTTGTGGACTGCTGTGATTTGGATTTGGGCCTATGCTTCTGATGTAGTAGGGATGCGGTGTACCTGCTAGCATGAGGCTGCATAGAAATCGAGCAATTGGTTATAAAGCTGAAAGCCGGGCGAGCCACAACCTGGCTTGGCACCAAACGGGTATATCGGTAAGGCGACAAGCTAGAGGGATTTTCTGGGCAAATTCTGGATCCAACGATCGGCATCCTCGTCACCATCAAGCCCAGAGCCACCATAGCCATCATGTGCAAAGTGCAGGGAACCATGTGCAAAGTGCAGGGAACCTTTGTTGGGGGTGGTGCATGAGAGAAAGCGACCCTCCATGGCACATTTAACAAGCTCAAAACCAGGAAGATTTGGACTATAAACCATAGCACCATCAACACCATCAGTCATCGTCCTCATCTGAAGCAGACGCATCAAGGTTGAAGATACCATGGCCATCGAGGCTGGATCATATTCGCTGTGTCAAATGCATGGGAATGGAGTTGAAATAACAAGCTCAAGTGTTGATTTTGTGATACTGATGGGCAGGGAATTAGTAGCAACGACCAAAGCCAATTAGAAGGTGTGAGAGCTTGGGAAGAAACAATGAAGAGAACGTGTGCATGATGAAGAGTGGGTGTAAGCTAAGCTTAGGAGACGATCGACAAAAGGTTACCTTATGCGATACTTCATTTCGATGCAGAGATCCGGAAGGGAAACACTCTACTTTTAATTTGAAAACCTGCTTGTCGCCGGGAGCTTAATCTAGTGTTCGAGCCTTACCAAGTAAAAACAGTGCTACCAAAAAGCAAGTTATGCATGCTTTTACGGTGTTGTGTTGGGCGTCGAAAGCCAGCATGAGGTTCTAAAGCAAGCACATTGAGACACATTACGATGAAAAGCTCCTAGCATTGATCATAATGATGCTGATGAAGATGAAAGGCAGCATGATTAGTTTATAAAGCAAGTATACAGAGACAAAGAAGACACTAGAGAAGTCTTCCCCTCAATTGGTAGCTATGCCCTCGGGGCGTAAGAGGTGATGAGGTTCAGGAGTCATGTGTAAGATTCTTAGTCGCGCTTAGTAGTGAAGTGGAGCCCTACACTCTTCACTACATACCTCTAAAAGTCAAGTATGGAGACCTTATTGATCCTCTTTGATGCCAACAGTCAGCATTCTCTCCAAAATCCTTGGCTTGGACTTGCGCAACACTTTCATGTAATATCATGAAGACAACCGATACACCCCAGAGCTTATCTTTTAGAAAGATTATATGCAACAACCACTTCGTTACGATGAAAAGCTCCCAACATTAATCATGATGATGCTGATGACGACCAATTCAATGATGATATTGCTGCTATGTACAAGAACGGGTATGATGACAAGAATTAGGTCCCTAAATTTCAATGCAAGAACCACAATGTATAGTACCATATGGATACACACGTCTCCCATTGCCGTGCTTTTCATGACAAAGTGTCTACACCGGATATTGATAATGCCAAGAGCCATGATGATTAGCTTTACCAATTTTTGGCTAACAATGATTATGACGATGATCACATTGATTATGCTAAGAATGTGAGTAATGATGGCTACCTTAACTCTGTGACTTATGTCAGCAAGAAAAGAAAATCTCACAAAAGCAAACAAAGAGGTAGTTGGAGGAGGTGCATCTTACTATGCATTATAACTTGATGTCCTCCAAGAACAAAAAACCTAGCGTCTCTAATTGGAAAGAGCATAGAATCATCATTTGGGTGAGTTCAATATTCCAACATGAGAAGGTAGTTGTAATCAGTTGTTCAAGGAACGAACTGAGTCAACAAAGTCATTTGCAACGCCAACAACCATTGAAGGGTCTCAAAACCTCAACACTGAATTACTATCACCACATCCCAGCTCTCCTCCAATTTTTACTTGGTGAACCAAAGGCTCTTTTGCCTCTATCTAATCACAGAAGCCACCACGTGGCAGAGCTTCGGAGCTTCAACTAGTCTTGCTTGGTGGGCATAGCTACAAAACATATGATAGAACGTAATACGACATATACAAATTAAGCACTAAAGTAAACAAGATTGTCAGTAACTTGTCAGTGGCGGCACCATACGTTGAGAGAGAGAGAGAGAGAGAGAGAGAGAGAGAGAGAGAGAGAGAGAGAGAGAGAGAGAGAGAGAGAGAGAGAGAGAGAGAGAGAGAGAGAGAGAGAGAGAGAGAGAGAGAGATTTATAGAAGCATACCTTGCAGTCCTTGCTCTTGTCTATCCTTGAGTCTATCTACGCTAGTACTATCAACAAATTAGCCTAGGTGCTATTTTTATTACGAGCTGGCTCCAAATAAAGAAGAAAATGGTTAAACCATCAATGAACTGCAACAAAAGATGAAGTGCTTTACTGACCTGCAATGTTATATTGGTGCTTTTCCATTGTCCATTCTACATGCTGATATTTGAGTCAAGCTTCAAAAAAGCATTGTGAATAGTTAAACATATCGTCTTGCAATCAAACTTAACACTAGAATGGTAACCTAACAGGACATAAAAGTGTCCTTTCAGGGTTTTGGGAAAAAATTCCAAATCCATAGTAGATCCACTCATTTTGAAAAATCCTTTCATGAGCTTAAAGTTCAATAACTACTACATATAGAAAAAATGAGAAACTTGTAATTTTTCTCATCCCTTGGTCACTACAAGCCTCCAAAGTTGATGGACCATTGCATTTTTCCCAAAACAGCAATTTCTTACGGTTGATTGCATATAAATAAGAGTGGGGATTTTTGTAGGACATGAGATAAAATGCCCCGTTAACTTCAATGGGTTGGTGACCTAAACATATGGTTGCTTTTACCTCACTTTTTGTTTTTTGGGCAAAAAAATAGGTACAAAAAAGTTGCATTTTTGTCATTCTGCGGACCTATCATCAAAGTTTCTATAGTCACACTCAATACAAATACTATATACATGTTTTCTTGGTTCCCTTTGGGCCTTTGAATTCAAAAGGAGCCATGGAGCATGTCAAAAGGATAATGGATCTCTTACAATTGGAACCTTGGGGGCAATGATAAAGTGCTAAATACAGGAAACATGAAAAAATTGGGTTTAGCATTATGACCTCTAGAAACCCATAGAAACTACTCAATATCTAGCCAAGTTTGTAGTCTATGATTAGATATGGTTACTACCTACAAAATACACACAATTGTCCTAAGAAACTAGCAATATTGAGAAAGTTATACTTGCTACTCTAAAATGTATCGTATTCTTCAACAATCAAAAAACTCAACCATCATCATATACTATGCTATATAGCATATTAGGTCCCCAAAACTCAAGGAAGATTAGCTTTATGTTATACATTACACTTACACAATCAAAATTGAATTTGGATATCAAGAAAGCCACCAAAAAAATCATAAAAGTGTTAATTTTGGCCAAAAACAAGATTATGCAATTCTTGTAAATTTGTCATAACTTTCAATTTGAACACTTAGCTCTCCCTACAAGCATCAAAACATGTTGAGAACTATGAAGGCCTAACCTCTAGCCATCTAAACCTCACAAACATGAAGTTTAAAGTGGTATAGTTGCTAAAAATTGAAAAAAAGCCAAAAACAGGACCCGTTTTTTCATACAGTTTAGGTTCAAAAATGTTGTGCAAGAGTAAGGTTAATGGTGAGATCGATACTCCAAAAAAAATGCTAAGTTTTTTTCAGCTCATAAGGCAACTTTGTGGATATATAGCACCTACAAATTCAGTTTCATACTCTTCAAATAATTCAAGCAAAATGGTCACTTAATAGGACACAAAAGTGTCCAAGGACATAAAAGTGTCCTGTTACCATTCTAGTGTTAACAGACTGAAAGTGTAAAGTATATAGTGCACGTCATGCAAAAGTGCCATACAATAGTATAGTGGAGAGTTGGCACTATGGTCTCTCCAAAAATTATAAGAAACGGAAGTTGTGCCTTGCCCCGTAGTGTTTATGTGTTGCACCAAGCAAACACATAGACATAAGGAAGTGCAGTGTTGTCGAGCTTGATTCGTGGTTGTGCAGTTGACCCCGTGAGTGTCATGCTCGTCAAAATAATGCTTGCAATGAGACTACTAGGGCTTCCACCATCGAAGCTCCAAAAGAGGACGCTCATTGCAAAGGATCATCACTTTCCTATGCTTGGGGAAAGGTAAGAGAGCATGATGCCTTCATCTTTTTTGACTATGGCTCTACTCACAACTTCATAGCAATGAAGTTGGCCACCAAGTTGGGCATTCAAGATTTTGAGATGGGAGATATGGTAACGATCGACACAGATTTCAAGGGACAGCAAGCCTCCGTTACTCCCTTGATTGGGAAGTTGAGGCTTCATGTCCAAAGCTATGTCGACAAAGAAGACTTCTTCATCTCTCCTCTCCAACATGAGGATGCTATCCTAGGGGCACCATGGTTTGATCGCATGGTTGCCAATATGAAGTTCCTTGAGAGGAGGATCTACTTCACCTACAGGGGAAAGAATATGTATATAGATGCTAGTGAGCATGGTCGCACGATTCCACTTGTAAATTCTCCTGCTTTTGATAAATCAATGAAGAGCTCAGTTTCTGCGTACATGATTTTTGTCAAAGAGTCTCTAAAATATCCTAATGTTTTATCAAATGTAGATGGTAGGAATCAAGAAGAGTTAGACTTGTCTAATTTTCTAAAAGGTTTCCAAGATGTGTTCATCGATGATATCCCTATGGACTTACCTCCAAAACAAGGGGATGATGACCATCGAATTGAGCTCCTACCAGGACTCTAACCACCTAACAAGCCTCCTTATGGAGTCTCTCAAGCTCAACAAGAGGAGATCATGAGGCAAATATAGGAATTGGTAGACAAAGGGATGGTGAGGCCTAGTTCCTCTCCCTTTTGTTCTCCAGTCCTTCTAGTGAAAAAAGAAAGATGGTACATACCGTATGTGTGTGGACTATTGAGCATTAAACCATATCACTATCAAAAACAGATTTCACGTGCCTCGGGTAGAAGATCTGTTTGATAAGCTACAAGGCTCTACCTACTGCAATAAAATTGATCTTATTATCAAATAAGGATAGTGAATGAAGATATCCAAAAGACTGCGTTTCGCACAAAGTTTGGTCTTTATGAATATTTAGTCATGCCTTTTGGTTTGACAAATGCACCGATTACATTCAATCGTCTAATGGAGAAAATTTTTAGACCTTACCGCACATTCATTGGAGTATTCTTTGATGATATCATCATCTACTCCAAGTATTTGGAGGAACATAAGCAGCATCTCCAAGTGATTTTTCAAGCATTGAAGGAGATTTTTCTTAACCAAAAGAAAAGCGATTTTTTCCTTCAAGAGATTCAATCCCTAGGTCATATTATCTCTCAAGATGGTATCCGTATGGATCCATCAAAGTTAGAGGTAATAAATGCATGGCCTAATCCAAGGAATCTACATGAGCTAAGAAGCTTTATTGGTATGTGCGCATGCTTTAGATGCTTCATAGAAAAATTCTCTCAAGTAGCAGGACCATTACAAGACTTAACTAAGAAGAACGTTAAGTATGTATGGGCTGCTAAGGAGCAAAATGCTTTTGATAAGCTCAAGGAGAAGCTTACCTCTTAACCAGTCCTCATACTTCCCAATTTCTCAAAACCATTTGAGGTTCAATGTGATGCTTGCGAATACAGGAATATGGACAATAGTCGACAGGTTTAGCAAACAAGCACACTTTATTCCAGTCAAAAAGACTGTTAAGGCACACCAAATGGCAACTCTCTTCATATCTCAGATTTTCAAACACCATGGATTACCAACATCCATCATGTCAGATAGAGATCTGAGAATGACCAGTAATTTTTGGAAAGGTCTCCTTGAAAATCTAGGAACAAGATTGAATTTCTCTTCAGCCTATCACCCACAAACAGATGGCCAAAGTGAGATAGCCAATCTTACGATACTTGATTCACTCAATACTTATGTTACCGAAGTAGATCAACGCTCACAATGGGAAAAGTACTTACCTCTTGTAGAGTATGCCTACAATAATACTGTACATACTTCTATGGGAAAATCACCTTTTGAAATCATTGAGGGAAGACGTAAAAGTCCCTTGCTACTCAAAGTACATGGGAAGACCTTCGTTGCCGATGAGTATAGCCGTGACCTACAAGAATCCTTTCAAAAGATTAAGGAGGCTATATCCATCTCTCAACAAAGGCAGAAAGCTGTTGCTGATAAGCACAGAAGGGCCTTAACATTCAAAGAAAATGATTGGGTCTTACTCAAGTTTCCTAAGGCTTGATAAAGTCAAACAACGGGCAAAAATCCTACTGGCCATCAAAAGTATTATGCTAAGCTAGCAAAAAGATACTATGGTCCTTTCCAAATCTTAAAGCCCATCAATGAGATGGCTTACTAACTCAAGTTGCCCAACCATTGGCTCATACACAATGCTTTTCATGTGAGCCTACTTAAGCCCTACAAAGGAGAGCCACCAAGTGAACCAATTATTGAAGACCCACCCGAAGTTGAAGATCAGGAAGAGGTGCTACAACCCAAAGCTATCCTTCGATATGAAGACATAGTAAGATTATGCGATGGTATCTTATTAAATTCAAAAATTATCCTTTTGACGATGCTAGTGGATGCAAGGAATACAGGTTAAGGATAGTATGAACCTTGTAAATTCTTACAATGCTACATTAGGGTAAGCAAATGTACAAATTTCTTTTCAATGATCCATGTTTTTGTCTTATAAGACTAGTTCTCTTTTTCATTGTGTACAAATTTAAATAGTATGCATGCTTAGAATCATGTTTGTGATGACGACCTCTCTCAAACACCAAGTAGAATTTGTCACTCTACTTTGGGAGAATGAAATGGACTAAAGAGCAGACATGCTTGTGGCAGCTATGTCTCCCAAGCACCAAATGGATTAGTCATCCATCTTGGAAAGGTGTCATAGGGTAAAAAGGGATTCTCTACCTGCTAAGTAAAATTGACTAATGATTACGACTTTATCTATTCTACCTCATAGTCGGGGACGACTATGATTTCAAGAGAGAGGTAATGTCATAAAATCTAATATCTAACCAACCCAAATGATTTTCTTATATTAAACTGATCACTTAATGTGGGAGAATAAACAAGAACAAGGGTTAAGATACAGATGTGTTTATAGATCTATTTCAACACAGGGCCAATGGTAAAGGGGCCCAAATGAGAAATGGTATATCAAGAGCAAGGCTAACCAATATTGGAGCAAAAGACCTTAGGGTTGACTTCATTAAAGCCTCCAAAGGTAAGTGTTAAAAGCCTTAAGACATATTCTTTAATTTTTGAACTTTAGTCAATTAAAGTCCAAGTAGGCAAGGGGATAGCTTGCTTAAGCAAGGGTTGTGCTTAAGCAGGGGGCATGCCTGCTTACCAAGTTCAAAGAACTTGCTACAAAGAAGGGGGCGAGCTCTAAAAAGGAGGGATGTGAGTATCATGTATGCACCTCACCAAGGGCCCATACTTTCATGAGAGGAAAGGGGCCACATGTCAGGTTTAGAGGCACACTGCTCAAGCAGGCAAGGGATGTCCTTAAGCAAGGGGGGTGCTTAAGCAAGGGGGGTGCTAGCTTAACCTCACAAGAGGGAAATAAGGACACTTGTCAAGAGACTACACAACCTGCCCAAAGGGAGCCAAGCTCTCATTGGCTAGAGGGATACATGGCCCAATGAGCTTCAAGGGAAGCCTAGGAAAGGGGGTCGACCAAGATACCTCTCTCTCTCTCTCTCTCTCTCTCTCTCTCTCTCTCTCTCTCTCTCTCTCTCTCTCTCTCTCTCTCATCATTTGAGCCTCCCACAAACCCCCCCCCCCCCCCCCCCCCCCCCCCCCCCCCCCCTCTCTCTCTCTCTCTCATTCTTCTCTTTACACACTCTTATGAAGCAATAACTCCATCTCCTTCTCCAAGCTTGAGAAGTTGAGTGCCTACTACAACAATCTCTTGGCTATGGATACAAATCCACACAAGAGAATGCTTATGCTTACTTATCAATCTCTCTAATCTCCATTATCCCTATGCTAAGCTATGCTACAAGAGTTATGGGTGATTATGTGCAAGGGGGTATTTCTTTCTCGTAGAGCTACTTCTACTTCACTCTTCTTCCTCACTCCCTGCCAGCTCTCCTCAACTTCCATGGTGTTTGAAGTCTTGGGATTGAGGCTGGGTATTCTCCAAGTTCATGCTAATCATGTTTATTTTTGTTGTTATGCTAATGCTTGGTGAGTGAAGCTTGCCATCTTCACCTCATCAAGAAGGTCTCAAGGAACAAAATTAGTTGTATTGTAAACAAGTCTTCCGTCATGGAAGAATCTATAATACAAATTCCTAATGGAGGGGGGACCGGCTCCAACTAATCCGGTCCTCTATTGGTGTCAATTTCTCTAAACTCTCACTCTCTTTTACAAGTATTGTTCATGCCATGTTAATGAAGTAATGTGTTAGTGCTGCTCTCTCCATCCAAGCACTTTCTTTCTCAGTCTACATCTACACACAGAGGAATGCTCAAGGAAATTCTCAATATGTTATTCACTTCCCGCTCCAACTCAAGTTAAAAGGCTAATTCGATTACACTTAATGTGATCAGAACAACAACCAAAGATAAATGAGGGGTAGAGTTGCGCCCTCACCTCTTTAAATAGAGGAAGGAGGGAGGCCTCCAATCTTGTGTGATGAGCAGAGCGCCATGAGTGGAGAGGCCCCCTCCGAGGCCGCCTACAAAGCAATATGAGAGTACTCCCCTAGCGCCTTCACGACCAGTATTATATAAGGTAGTAAACCTCCACCCCTTTTTTTAGTCAAAACCTACTTGTCTCTCAGAAGGGCCAAGTCCCATGGCGGAGACCTAATAAAGTGGATTTTATGTGTCCAATATGCTATGGGTTCTTAAGTGATACAATGTGTGTGTGTGTGTGTGTGTGTGTCTATGTTCGTATTTAGTGTCGGGTATTCATGGTTGACTGGCCAACACATTGATAGGCTGGTTGCTGAGCCTCCTTAGCCCGTCGGTCCCAGACCAGACTCAAGTAGATGAGAGAGTTCGTGAGAGCATTCAATCCATGACATAGATTCCAATTCTCTAAGACTCGTTCTTCAGGAGGCGGCCTCCTAGAGTCCTTTCACTCCTAAGGCTCAATGCCTTGGATAAATCATCCACACAAACTCATTGTAAGCCTTTTGTCACACACATTGCATCCTCGCCATCCGCTTTTACACAGACTCTTTTGTGCTAACTAGTCTTTCTTGGTGGGCGTTGCTATAGAATATCTATAGAATATAATATGACATATACAGATTGACATCAAGCATCTAGCATTGAAGTAAACTAGTACAAAGTTTTCCAGATCCACATTTCCAAAAGTGATGAGCGGACTAAATATGGCTTGTTCCTCTATAGGAACACCGAACTCAACACACCCATTATCACATGAATTTGCATAGGGAAAGTAGTAGACGAACATATTGTGTGGTTGATGCAAGCTCGCAACATGGAGTTCTCTTTCCAAGGTCAGATTCAAGCATCGGCCGGTCCCATGAATAGAACCCTGTGATTGGAAAGACTCCTAGACTTTTTGAGGACAGACCCTACGTATGATAGCATACTACTGCATGGCTGACGAGTTGCATAATTGAGGAGAATCCCTGCTTGGTCTACAAGGAGAGCACACACTGCAAATAGGAAATTGGTTACACCATGTTTTAGGGCAAAAATACTCCCCTGTTCATGCTCACAAGCACGACACAGACAACATACTTATCATCCGATGACATGACTAACCCGTAGGTGCACGTAGGCAATCTCGTTAGCTTGTCAGGCTGAGACCAATCTACACATACACACTTTTATGATGCATCAATCATTAACCCTAGTAGAATGCAACCCACTCTATCCCTAAACTCTCACAACACCATTTACACCTCAAATGAACTCGGAATCGCATCAAACTTACTAGGCACCATCCTCTCAATAGGATATGCTTACCTATAAGTCTAATCTCACCAGATTTGAACCCTAGTTATCTCAATTACAGTCGCGATAGACTCACAGGTCATAATCCAAAAGTGGACGAAACCTCAGTTTATGAATATCTATTTGTAGCTAATCTCTTTCTCATTCCATAGAGCACTTGATTGTTGAAAACAAACACTGTTTGTGTTACTTACAAGCAAAACAAGCTCGAGGAAGGATCGATCATGAACAGCTCGAAAATATGAATGCGTAGCGTGGGCGCGTAGCTCTTGGAGAGGCTACCGTGATGGTGTGGTCACGTCGTGAATCTGGTGAGGGAGAAGCGCGTAGCAAAGAGGATAAGACACACACACTCTCTCTCTCTCTCACAGATTCGTATGACACAAGATTAATATTCCAAAATGTTATTCAAAAAATGGTTCTAAGGTGACTTTTATAATTTAGTCACCTTAGCTCAAAAATGTACATGGGGTTCTCTTCCTCATAATTACAAAGTGGGAACAATTCTGGGTCCTGACGGACTGATTAATCTTTACATAACCCAGACAAGTGGATCAAAATGATAAGACGTCTTCGACATAAAAATGGAAATTTGATAGGATTTACAAGGTGGGCTCATTACAACAGTTGGACAAGTTGGGCTCCAACACTCCCCCCCTCCTAATTCATGTTTACCACGACATGATCATCTTTGTCTTTAGTGTCGATGTCTTCCTTCTTGGTTGATTTGTCATAAAATATAATATCTAATATCTAAACAACCCAAATGATTTTCTCATATTAAATTGATCACTTAATGTGGGAGAATAAACGGGAACAAGTGTTAAGATATAGACATATGCTTATAGATCTATCTCAACACGGGGCCAATGGTAAAGGGGCCCAAATAAGAGATGGTCTATCAAAGAGCAAGGCTAACAAATGGAGCATAAGACCTTAGGGTTAGATTCATTGAAGACCTCCAATAATGTGTGTAAAAGGCCTTTGACCTTAGGTAAGCTAGGGCTGAGCTTGAGGCGCGGGAACCCGACCCAGCTCGAGGTGCTTGTCTTGCTTGTTATGCTTGATGACTAAGGTGCTTGAGGTGCTTGATGGTTGAGGTGCTTGAGATCCTTGAGGTGCTTGACATGCTTTAGATGCTAGGTTTGCACTTGAGGCGAGAACCCAGCCCAAGCTTAAAGTGCTTATGAGCCAAGCTTGTGGTGGGAACTGGGCCTATGCATAAGGGGCTTGAGGTGTCAAAAAGTCAAAGATTCAATCCCTACAAGGAGGGGGAGATCCCTACATGAGGGGGGATGAGAGATAACACCCACACACTCACACAAGGCATGCATGGTACAAAGAAAGCAAAAGGGACACTTGTCAAGTTCCTCCTCATGTTGCCCTCATGGTGTGCCTGAAGCCTATTGGTTGGCCACCCAAGGGGTCCAATAATAATTTAGGAGATTTAATTAATTGATTTAGCATTTATCTAGCCCTCTCTCTCAAAGGGGAAAGGGGGACACTTGTCTCAAGGCTACCCTTGCTGCTTGTAATGCCTCCTGCTTGTGATTGGCTTGGCCAGGAGGGGTCCAATGAGCTTCAAGCATGAGCTACAAGGGGGGGTCAACCCAAGCAAGCTAGGAGGTTTCTTAGGGGGTATACGCACCCACACACACTCTCATTGTGTGCGATGCAAAGTGCAAGAACTCCCTCTCCTTCTCCAAGCAAGTAGAGGTTGAGAGCCTACACCAACACTCTTGGATATGGAGTGCAAATCCAACCAAGAGCCATGCTTCAATGCTTAAGCTTGCCATCTCCTTCTTCTTCATTACGATGCTATTATGGATGCTAGCAACAAGAGTTATGATAAATGAGGAACTAATTCTTTCTCCTACGAAATGTTTCTTCTTCCTCTTCCCTACCCTCATTCCCTGCTAGCTCTCTCCACCTTCGAAGGTGTTTGAGGTCTTGGGACTGAGGCTTGGGATAGTTAAAGCTTTCTTCAAGTTTATGTTATGTTGGTGATGCATGAAGCTTTCCATATTCATTGCACCACCTAGGTCACAAGGAACACAAAGATTGTATTGTAACAAGTCTCTGTTAATGGGAGAAATCATAATACAAATGCCTATTGGAGGGGGGACCGGCTCCACATAAATCCGGTCCTCAACTATTGTCATGTTCTCTAAATTCTCTCTCTTGCAAAATTATTGTTCATCCCAAGTTAACTAATTGATATGATTATGTTGCTATCTTCAATTATGTTCACCAGCTATGCTCACAAAGTCATTTCTCAAAAGTACTCTCATTAATTTCCGCTACTCTCAAATTAAATAGGCCAATTTCATTACATTGTTATTAGAGCATTTGGTTTCTCTTTTCTTGATTAAGAAGAGAGGTGCTTAAGTAGCCTATCAATGGTTGATGTTGTTAATTATATTAGGGTAAGTGGAACAGGGATCTATTATCGGTTTTGTTGAGCCCACTATGTGGGGGATGGTGCACACCTCGGGAGCTTTGGACTTTATAATGGAGTCTTTTTAGACTTGCCTACGGCTTTACCATTATTGAGCCATAAGAAGTCCAAAAGGAGCTAGCCCTTGGCAACTCTGCTATGTTAGACCTACTCCTCTACTCTCTATAATTAAACACTTCGAGCCGTGGGTGTAGATACTTAAGAGCTGATTTTCAAAGGCTAAGAGGAGTGGAAACTAAGGTTTTGAATTGCCAAAGCATACACTAAGTACATACATAAATTTTGCTAACATGGCTGACAATAATCAAGAGAGTAGAATGAACATTGACTCCCGGGACACTCAAGCTGAACACCTTCACCGAGAGGCCAAGGCCCCGTAACTTGGAGCTCACATGCTGGGAGGCTCGCATCCACTGACTTGAGTCCCTTTGGTGGCTCATTGATGGGCTCGTCCAGAAAACGACCCGAGATCACGTTTAACTTGGCGCGCGCGGGAGCCTTGGTGGCACCGCGCGGAGTTGAAGTTTAGTTGAGTGCGGAAGCGTCTTTATGTTCAAGTTGAGTGAACGAGGCTATTCGGGCCTTGAGCGCATATCTAGGAGGTCCCTTTGGAACTCTCTCAGGCCACTTTGGGCTATCTCGGAAAATGGCCGAAATGGGCCCCGGACTGCCTCGGGTCGGGGTGGGCTGAACCTGCCAGCAGCCCGTCGGTTGAGAACGAGGAGCGCCACGGGCGCGTGTTCATGAGTGTGCATAGCTGATCTCGAAGAGGAAGTCGAGGTCTCCGCGTGGAGCACCTAAACGTCCAAATCGGACATGCTGTCCGCGCGTAGCGCCAAGCCGACGCTCGCTGAAATGAACCGACTACGAATCTGCCGCAGCCTTCGTCTGCAAACGAGGAGCGCCTCGGGCGCGCGTTCGTGAATGTGCATAGATGAGCTTGTAGAGGAAGTCAAGACCTCCGCGTGGAGTACTTGAACGTCCAAAACGGATCACCTGTCCGCATGAGGCGCCTTGCCGACGCTCGCCGAAGAGACCCGCCGACTACGAGCCGACGGCCCCGAAACTGGGTCATGGAGTCCCCGTGCATGGCGGACTCCCCCGATTACCTCCACGTGATGAATTGGAGGGGGACACTCCCGTTACCGGGCGCTCTCAAACCCCCATACGCGTCCGTAGTACCTAGACGGTGTGGTGAGGAGAAAATATAAGTCAGGACTATGTCCCATCGTCCGTCGTCCCCAAATATGCATGAGGGTGGAGTATTCCTAACACGCCCTCCATCCATGGCGCTATTGTTCCGATTTCTCACGGGGGCTTGCCCAGGTGATTCTGGTGAGAGCTACACTTAGCTCCGCTGCTATGACGGCTAGGTTGAGTTGGGGATTGTTGCCTTGCTTGGCTCACCCGCTGATGATTGGGGCTAGGATCCGGTCTTCTTGCCTTCACCTGCCGATTGAGTTCTCCTCAAGAGGTACTCTCAACCTCACGCTGATATAGCGCGGCTTTTCCCTGCCGGCTTGTCTTTACTGATGATGAGGAGGGCCTTCCTTGGCTCCTACCTCGCTGCTGGTTGGAGGGGGCTGTCTAGCCTGACCTCGAGAGAGTCCCACTAGACTACATGCTAGGGGTGACATCTCGTTGTCCCTTCACGGTGAAGAAGCCTTGGCTCTACTCCTTTGCTCTGATACCAAGTGTGACGACCCGGAAGTTGGGCCGTCATGTGGAGAAGCGTGGTGGGCGCATTTGCGGAGAAAAGGGCCCGGCTCGGACGGGACCGGCTCGGGTCAAGGTGCGTTTGTCTTCAAGGGGTATGAGCCTCCCGAAAACGGCCACGGGAGGGGACCCCCCACCTAGACACGCTAGCCTCACTCCACGCACTCGTGCACCGTGGGGGCTCCGCGCAAGGTTCCCCAGGGCACGCTATGACCCTCCTGAGTGCGGGGGAGCCTGAGGCTACGTGGGGCTAGGGACCCGGAACGCAAGACCCACGAAACGCACCATGGCCGCCGACCCACGGAACGCAACTCGCCCGAGCCGATCCTGTCCGAGCCGGGCCTCTTTGAAGGCAACTTGACCCGAGCTGGTCCCGTCCGAGCCGGGCCCTCTTGAAGGCAGCCACACGACCCGAGCCGATTCCGTCCGAGCCGGGCCCCCTTGCAGACAAACACCTCGCCCGAGCCGGTCCCGTCCGAGCCAGGCCCCTTGAAGACTTATGGAATTTCCCTACCTCTCCAGGAGGAGAGAGAGCTTAGGAGGCCTCTTGAAGAGACCCCCAAAAGAAGACTCTCTCCCATTCGAGAGGAGGAATCCAAAGAGCAAGAAAGCAATGAAAGTTTAAGTTCCTCTGAAGATGTGGCTCCACGAAGACGGCGGTCTAAACGATCGCCCACTCCTCCCAAGAGGAAAAGATCAACACATAGTCCTTCTCCTCATCACTCTGAAAGGCAAGAGAGGAAACAAAGGAAGAAAAGGGCTAGGAAGAGGTCACCCTCTTCTCCTTCTTCTTCACCTTCCTCCTCTTCCGACGAAATTTATGACTATTCTCCTAGAGAATACAAGAGGGGAGGACATCGCAAATCATTTCCTGCATGGCGAAGGTCACAAAAGCTAAAGAAGTTCAAGGAGGGAGGAAAGAGTATCTCTTTTCTCACCTATGATGGCACCTTCGGTGCTACTGACAAAGTGTTGGCCTTCATCCAACAATTTGATGCGGCCTTTGCAAATGAGGTCTTCACAGAGTCCTCCAAGCTACGCCATGTAGCTATGCACTTCCAAAAATCAGCTCGTCAATGGTGGGCTAGCCTTCGTGGCAATGGTGAAGCCCCAAAGACATGGAAAACTCTATGAGTTTCCATCATGAAGAAATTCCTTGCAAGCGATGCAAAGGACAAAGTGCTTACCGAATGGCGCAGCTTGAAGCTCCTCTCCCATGAGTCTATCCACAAATATGTAGACAAGTTTTGGGATTTACATCTCAAGGCTACTGTCTTTCAAAAGATAGACTTTGCCGAGCAAAGGCAACAATTCTGTGCGGGATTACCTGAAGAGATGGCCGAATACATCAACTCTCAACGGCCTGGTACTATTAGCAAAGTAATCCATCACACCATGGTTGCTTCACGCATCAATGTCCATCAAGGGGCTAGACGTAATGTCAAGCCCATGGAAAACAAAGACAAAAATGATGCAAAGGGGAAAACCAATGTTCAAAATACTTCCCAAGCCAATTCCAACAACAACAACAATCGGTCCAAGGAGAAGGGAGTTTACAAAGGTAAAAACAAACTCTCTCCTGAAGAGCTTGAAGCTTTTTGCAAGGATCATAAGTGTTTCAAGTGTGGGGAGCAAGGACATGGCTATCTTTCTTGCCCCAAGAAGAATACTCGCAATGAGACTCCTAGGGCTTCCACCATCGAAGCTCCAAAAGAGGATGCTCATTGCAAAGGATCATCACTTTCCTATGCTTGGGGAAAGGTAAGAGATAATGATTCCTTCATCTTGTTTGACCCTGGCTCTACTCTCAACTTCATATCAACGGATTTGGCCACCAAGTTCGGTATTCAAGCTTTTGAGATGGGAGATATAGTAGTGGCTGATGCAGCTTTCAAGGGACAACAAGCCTCCGTTACTCCCTTGATTGGGAAGTTGAGGCTTCATGTCCAAAGCTATGTCAACAAAGAAGACTTCTTCATCTCTCCTCTCCAACATGAGGATGCTATCCTAGGGGTACCATGGTTTGATCGCATGGCTGCCAACATGAAGTTCCCTGAAAGGAGAATCTACTTCACCTACAGGGGAAAGAACATGTATATAGATGCTAGTGAGCGTGGTCGCACTATTCCACTTGTAAATCCTCTTGCTTTTGATAAGTCAATGAAGAGCTCAGTTTCTGCGTACATGATTTTTGTCAAAGAGTCTCTAAAAGATACTAATGTTTTATCAAATGTAAATGATAGGAATCAAGAAGAGTTAGACTTGTCTAATTTTCTAAAAGGATTCCAAGATGTGTTCATCGATGATATCCCTATGGGCTTACCTCCAAAATGAGGGGATGATGACTATCGCATTGAGCTCCTTCCTGGAAGCTCACCACCTAACAAGCCTCCTTATCGAGTCTCACAAGCTCAACAAGAGGAGATCATGAGGCAAGTACAAGAGCTGGTAGACAAAGGGATGGTGAGGCCTAGTTCCTCTCCCTTTTGTTCTCCAGTCCTTTTAGTGCAAAAGAAAGATGGTACATACCGTATGTGTGTGGACTATCGAGCACTAAACCATATCACTATCAAACACAGATTACCCGTACCTCGGGTAGAAGATCTGTTTGATAAGCTACAAGGCTCTACCTAATTCAGTAGGATTGACCTTAAGAGTAGCTATCATGGAATAAGGATAGTGGATGAAGATATCTTAAAGATTGCGTTTCGCACAACGTTTGGTCTTTATGAATATCTAGTCATGCCTTTTGGCTTGACTAATGCACCAGCTACGTTCAATCGTTTGATGGAGAAAATGTTTAGACCATATCGCAAATTCACTGGAGTGTTCTTTGATGATATTATCATCTACTCCAAGTATTTGGAGGAACATAAGCAACATCTCCAAGTGATTTTTCAAGAATTGAGGGAGAACAAGCTTTTTATCAACCAAAAGAAAAGCGAATTCTTCCTTCAAGAGATTCAATACCTAGGTCATATTATCTCTAAAGATGGTATCCGAATGGATCCATCAAAGTTAGAGGTAATAAAAGCATGGCCTAACCCAAGAAATTTACATGAGCTAAGAAGCTTTGTTGGTATGTGCGCATACTATAGACGCTTCATACCAAAATTCTCTCAAGTAGCGGTACCACTACATGACTTAACTAAGAAGAACGTTAAGTTTGTATGGACTGCTAAGGAGAAAAATGCTTTTGAAAATCTCAAAGAGAAGCTTACTTCCCAACCCGTCCTCGTGCTTTCGGATCTCTCAAAGCCATTTGAGGTCCAATGTGATGCTTGTGGTGATTGCCTTGGAGCAGTTTTGCTTCAAGAAGGGCATGCCATAGCATATGAGAGCCGAAGGCTCAATATTGATGAACGAGTCTTGGGCATTTATGAGAAAGAGGTTTTAGCTGTTCTACATGCCCTAGACACACGGAAGCACTACTTATTGGGGACTCCATTTATCCTACAAACCGACCACCAAAGTCTCAAGTATTTCATGACGCAAACCAAGCTTTCCGACAAACAAATGAGGCGGGAAAATTTTGTTTTGCAATTTAATTTCCATATTGCTCACATAGCTGGTAAACACAATCAAGTGGCCGATGCACTTTCACAATGACCCAAAGTTAATGCGGTGTCTATAGCTACTCACAATGATCTATCCTCTATGATAGATGAGTATGCTACTGACCCTGACTCTAGAGACATAATGTCAGCCCTTGCTTTGGGGAAGAAAGAGGAACCATTCACCTTGCAGGATGGTTATCTTCTCCATGAAAATAGGCTATGTGTTACCCATTCCCTTTGTGATAAAGTTATGTATGAATCCCATGCTCCTCCCTATGCAGGGCATAGAGGTATTCAACCTACTCTCTGAGGAGTAGAGACATACTTCTATTGGCCTACCATGAAAGTGGACATACAAGAGTATGTTTCAAAATGTGTAGTATGCCAAAAGACCAAGTATGATAGAGGGAAGCAACCTGGATTACTCCAACCATTGCCTATTCCAAATTCACCATGGGAGAGTATATCCATGGATTTCATCTTTGGATTACCCAAGTCTATCCATGGGAATACAGAAATATGGACAATAGTTGATAGGTTTAGCAAGCAAGCACATTTTATTCCTGTCAAAAAGACTATTAAGGCACATCAAATGGCAACTCTCTTCATATCTCAGATTTTCAAGCGCCATGGATTACCCACATCCATCGTGCCAGAGAGAGATCTTAGAATGACCAGTAATTTCTGGAAAGGTCTCTTTGAAAATCTAGGAACAAGATTGAATTTCTCTTCGGCCTATCACCCACAAACGGATGGCCAAAGTGAGATAGACAATCTTACGATACTCGATCTACTCAAGACTTATGTTACCGAAGTAGATCAACGCTCACAATGGGAAAAGTACTTACCTCTTGTAGAGTATGCCTACAATAATACTGTACATACTTCTACGGGAAAAGCACCTTTTGAGATCATTGAGGGAAGACCTAAAAGTCCCTTGCTACTCAAAGTACATGGGAAGATCTTCACCCCGTCGATGAGTATAGCCGTGACCTACAAGAATCTTTTCAAAAGATTAAGGAGGCTATATCCATCTCTCAACAAACGCAAAAAGATGCTGCTGTTGATAAGCACAGAAGAGCCTTAAAATGTTCTAAGAAAATGATTGGGTCCTACTCAAGTTTCCTAAGGCTCGATTAAGACAAACGACGGGCAAAAATCCTACGGGCCATCAAAAGTATTATGCTAAACTAGAAAAAAGATACTATGGTCCTTTCCAAATCTTGAAGCCCATCAATGAGACAGCTTATCAACTCAAGTTGCCCAACCATTGGCTCATACACAATGCCTTTCATGTAAGCCTACTTAAGACCTACAAAGGAGAGCCACCAACTGAACCAATTATTGAAGACCCTCCCGAAGTTGAAGACCAAGAAGAGGTGCTACAACGCGAAGCTGTCCTTCGGCATGAAGACAAGGTACTACGACATGGTAAGATTATTCGACGGTATCTTATTAAGTTCAAAAATTATCCTTTTGAAGATGCTAGATGGATGCAAGGAATACAACTTAAGGATAGTATGAACCTTGTCAATGCTTACAATGCTACATTAGAGTAAGCAAATGTACAAATTTCTTATAAATGACTCATGTTTTTGTCTTATAAGACTAGTCCTCTTTTTAATTGTGCACAAATTTAACTAGTATGCATGCTTAGAATCATGTTTGTGATGACGACGTCTCTCAAACACCAAGTAGAATTTGTCACTCTACTTTGGGAGAATGAAATGGACTAAAGAGGAGACATGCTTGCGGCAACTATGTCTCCCAAGCACCAAATGGATTAGTCATCCATCTTGGAAAGATGTCGTAGGGTAAAAAGGGATCCTCTACCCGCTAAGTAAAATTGACTAATGACTAACGCTTTATCTCTTCTACCTCATATTCGAGGACGGCTATGATTTCAAGAAAGAGGTAATGTCATAAAATCTAATATCTAATATCTAAACAACCCAAATGATTTTCTCATATTAAATTGATCACTTAATGTGGGAGAATAAACGGGAGCAAGCGTTAAGATATAGACATGTGCTTATAGATCTATCTCAACACGGGGCCAATGGTAAAGGGGCCCAAATGAGAGATGGTCTATCAAAGAGAAAGGCTAACAAATGGAGCATAAGACCTTAGGGTTAGCTTCATTGAAGACCTCCAATAATGTGTGTAAAAGGCCTTTGACCTTAGGTAAGCTAGGGCTAAGCTTGAGGCACGGGAACCCGACCCACCTAGAGGTGCTTGTCCTGCTTGTTATGCTTGATGACTAAGGTGCTTGAGGTGCTTGAGATTCTTGAGGTGATTAATTATTGATAGTCTTGAGGTGCTTGACATGGTTGAGATGTTAGGGTTGCACTTGAGGTGAGAACCCAACCCAAGCTTAAAGTGCTTATGAACCTAGCTTGTGGTGGGAACTGGGCCTATGCATAAGGGGCTTGAGGTGTCAAAAAGTCAAAGATTCAATCCCTACAAGGAGGGGGAGATCCCTACATGAGGGGGGATGAGAGATAACACCCACACACTCACACAAGGCATGCATGGTACAAAGAAAGCAAAAGGGACACTTGTCAAGTTCCTCCTCATGTTGCCCTCATGGTGTGCCTGAAGCCTATTGGTTGGCCACCCAAGGGGTCCAATAATAATTTAAGAGATCTAATTAATTGATTTATCATTTATCTATCCCTCTCTCTCAAAGGGGAAAGGGGGACACTTGTCTCAAGGCTACCCTTGCTGCTTGTAATGCCTCCTGCTTGTGATTGGCTAGGCCTGGAGGGGTCCAATGAGCTTCAAGCATGAGCTACAAGGGGGGGTCGACCCAAGCAAGCTAGGAGGTTTCTTAGGGGGTATACGCACCCACACACACTCTCATTGTGTGCGATGCAAAGTGCAAGAACTCCCTCTCCTTCTCCAAGCAAGTAGAGGTTGAGAGCCTACAGCAACACTCTTGGATATGGAGTGCAAATCCAACCAAGAGCCATGCTTCAATGCTTAAGATTGCCATCTCCTTCTTCTTCATTACTATGCTATTATGTATGCTAGCAACAAGAGTTATGATAAGTGAGGAACTAATTCTTTCTCCTACGAAATGTTTCTTCTTCCTATTCCCTACCCTCATTCCCTGCTAGCTCTCTCCACCTTCGAAGGTGTTTGAGGTCTTGGGACTGAGGCTTGGGATAGTTAAAGCTTTCTTCAAGTTTACGTTATGTTGGTGATGCATGAAGCTTTCAATATTCATTGCACCACCTAGGTCACAAGGAACACAAAGATTGTATTGTAACAAGTCTCTGTTAATGGGAGAAATCATAATACAAATGCCTATTGGAGGGGGGACCGCCGGCTCCACATAAATCCGGTCCTCAACTATTGTCATGTTCTCTAAATTCTCTCTCTTGCAAAAGTATTGTTCATTCCAAGTTAACTAATTGCTATGATTATGTTGCTATCTTCAATTATGTTCACCAGCTATGCTCACAAAGTCATTTATCAAAAGTACTCTCATTAATTTCCGCTACTCTCAAATTAAATAGGCCAATTTCATTACAGATTTGATGTAGAAACGCATCATATCGCATAGACTCGCTTGCCTCTAATGGGCCAAGATTTTTGGATTTGTACATGAATTAGCCCGTATAAAATGCTTCTTCAAAGGTTTGGAGATGGTAGCTTGGCAGAAACATTAGCCGTCTGCTCTGTAGAGGCGGCCCACTTAGATCATATGACAGCTCTGAGATGCTTCTTTCTGTATTCATGTACTCTGAAGTCCAGCTTTTTGAGAACACTATGAGATAGGCCAAAAAGGTTCGAGCTATTTTACATAGCATCTTGCAGGATAGGTTGGGAGAGCCTCCGAATTTTGCGATGGCGCCCTGAAGGGTTTTCACCATGTAAGAACCGAATATTCTCTCTCCCTCTGTAGGCCCCGACAATACTGGATAATTCAGCCATGTAGGATTCCTGCTTTTTAGTGCTTTATGTTGGTTGTAAGTGTAAGTTCGGGGCGTTGGGCAAAAAGTCCTATCATTCCTCAGCTCAAGTGGTGCGTTGACTAAGTGGATCAGGCTATTAAGGTGATCCAAAAGCCATTGATGCCTCCACTTTGGTTGGCCGTCTACTATCCTGTTTTGCTGCTCCCGATCCTCTAATTCTCCTTCAAACACTGGCACTTGTTCTTCTTTTGCGAGCTGCCGTTGATGTGTCAGAGTTTCGTATTTCAGCAGAGCATAGGGTAACATAGGGGCATTCCATTCTTCATGTAGCTCTGCTGCTGTCTTGCCTGATCGGGAGAGCCCTTGTAGCATCTCCTTCTCTAGTTGCATGGCCTTGTACCACATCATCTCTGATTGCCTTTCCATTTTTTCGACCAACTTCTGCTCTTCAAATTTCGTGACTGAATCTTCGTCTATTTCTTGGTCTTTGGAGCCAGGTTGATCAATTTGCGTATCTCGGGCCTCATGATCATTTGATTCTTCCTCGTAGTCATCTTCACCCCCATATATTTCTGCCAGTCCAGCCAAATCAATGGCTGCTTGCTCTAGATGCAATCATCCCTGTCCTTGGTGTTGCCTTGCAGTTTGACTACTTGCAATTTGCGCAGCCATTGTTCTATTATTGATTTGGAGAGCTTGAAATTCCATCTCTTTTTGAGCTGCAGACTCCTCTAACTCTTTTACCTTGATGTGCAAATTTTCATTTTCCTCCCTGAGGGACTTGGAAACAATGCTTTCTATCTCACTTTCATGAGCTGGTCCTTGTTGCTGTTCACTTTGTAAGTCCGAAATTTTCCTTTGTAATTGATCCTCTACTCTAAGCTCACTTTCAGCTATCATTAAGCGCTATTTTCTTTCCAACTCCACTTCTCTCTTCAGTGCAACCACTTCTTCTTGCGGGTTGACCACCGGTGTTGTTGGTAGCGATGTTTTTTGTTTCTTTGCTCGTTCTATTTCCCTTGCTTGTATATCTGTTACTGCTCTCAAATCTTTGACTTCAATTTGTAAGTCATCGATTACGACTTGCAAACTTTTGATTGTCTCCTCGGCATCTTGCTTTTCTTTTTCCAACCTTTGGATGTGTTCATCTCTGTCACTGACATCTTCAAGAAATACATTGATTGTATCTTCACAAATGGCATTGAAAGTTTCAAACTCCTGTAAATTTTCCTTGAGGAGATTTACTCTGCTTTTGAGCCCCAAGATCTCAGCATCTCTGATGCTGATCAGTTTTAGAGTGTCCTCTCTTTGCTCCTGCAGTTTCAGAACTTCTTGATGGGTTTTTTCTAACTTCGTTTTGTTGGACCTATTTTGATCGGCTATCCACTGACTGTGCAGTCTTGTTCGGTCTAGTAGGGTCTCCATTGACTGTAAATCCACATCTATAGTAGCTTCCAGCTCAATTTCTTGAGAGGAGGAAAATTTTTCTTTTTTCTGATCCACCTCTTTTTGCTTGCCTTTATCAATTTGTGATATGGTTCCAGTGTTTGGGTGACCATCTGTTCTTTCTTCTTCTTCTTCACTAGGTGGTGTATGAACTCTCTCATCACGATGTGAGCTCTCTAAATGCGAAGGAGATTCAGCAGGTGGGGTTGATGGCCTCTCACTTGTCTCCGGCCTCGGAGATGGAGGTGGTGTTTCCTGATCTCGTGAAGTTGGCCTTAACTGATCTCTCAAGGTTTGGAGATCCTCCTCTTCTAGTAGCAATTCTAGTTCGTCCATAGCATTTCTTTTTTGGATTTACCTCTCGAACCAGTCCAACTCAAAAGCTGGGTTGTGTTTATTCTTCGTTCTCAATGTGTAAGTGCTACTAGAAGGTTTCCAAGTGGCGCCTACATCGCCTCGTAGAGATCTCTCAAGAATCAATCCTTCTAGCATTCTTTCCATTTTTGCTACCTTCTGCAATCTGGTGTTGTTTTCCATTTCCGATTTCCGCTTCTTTAGTCGGACATCTTCTTCTTCAGTTTTTCTTTCTTCTTCCATCTTTTCTTGTGTACTTCTGGTTACTCTTTCCAGCTTGCGTCCTCCAATGGTGTTAATAGAGGCCGGTGCTCTCCTTTGTGATCTGTCTTCGATATTCTCTCTTAACACCAGCCAGTCGTTCTGATGAGGAGCAGGTGGCAGCTGATCTGCCGCGCCTATGGCCTGGTATATTATTCTGGTGAGGACTTCTCCTCCTGCAATGTAATTTGGTTTGTCCTGCCGTAGCTTTGTCACTTCTTCAAAAAGATATGATGTGTGATCTATATAGAACTCATGTGTCATTCCCATAGCCCATGTCAGTGTTGTTGGGATTCTCCCGTGCGGTGTAGTGTATCTAGGCGGTCTCTTGCTGTAGCTCAACAAACACTGACTGTATATCTATGTTAGTTCTCTTACTTCCGGGTTTGCTATGAGTTCCAAAGAAGCTAATTTGGACCTTTGCAAGTAGACTGTGAGGTTCTTCCTTCTTTCTCTCATGTTGGCTCCCTGATCAAACAATTTCAATGCCTCTTTAATGATCTCCTTGGTGATCTGAACCTCCATCACTTCATTATCTATGCCTGCCACTCTGCAAGTTCCATCTTCTTGGATAGTCTCAATTAGGTGTTGTACCCTCTTGAAATCTATCCCCACTGGTGGTAGTGAGACAAAGTTCCACAAGCCAACTTTTTTCAGCCATGACCTTTGCGGTGATCTTTTCAGGTAATTTTCTGCATCCTTGGGGATCAGCACTGTATCCACTAAATTTACTTTGTCATCCACATATGAACCTTGATAGATTTGAAAGGCTGCTGCCTGTTGCACGTCTGCAGGTATCCAGGTGGCCGCTGGCTTTAGTGAATTGGGTAGAAGTGCATAGGGTATTGCGGCCTTCCGTTGCCAGGTTCTTGCCTTTTCTTTTTCCCGGAGAAGCATCCATGGATCCTGTATTCACAAATAACAGTTAATGTACAAACATAGTACTGCTCTTCTAAATTGATTATCACTTAATCATGCATCTAGATGAGCCTTCTTAATCCCAAGATGAGTTAACACTAGGTTGGTAACCTTATAGGACATAAAAGTGTCCTTTCAGGGTTTTGAAAAAAACCTCTAAAACCATAGTAGATCCACTCATTTTGTAAAATCCTTTCATGAGGTTATAGTTCAAGGACTAGTATAGATGGAAACAATAAGAAACTTGTAAAATTTTGCATGTTTTGGTCACACCAAGCCTCCAAAGTTGATGGACCAGTACATTTTCATCAAAACAGTCATTTCTTACGTTTTGTTGCATAAAAAAAAGATTAGGGATTTTTGTAGGACTTGAGATAAATTCCCTAGTTAACTTTAGTGGGTTGGTGATCAGAACATATGATTGCTTCTCACTCACTATTTTTTGTTTTTCCAAAAGAAATAGGTACAAAAAAGTTGAATTTTTACCATTGTGCAAACCTATCATCAAAGTTTCTATAGCCACGCTCAATACAAATAATATATGCATGTTTTCTTAGTTCCCTATTGTCCTTTAGGTTCATAAGGAGCCATGGAGCATGTCAAAAGAATAATACATCTCTTACCAAGGGAAATCTTGGGGACAAAGATGAAGTGCTAAATACAGCAAACATGAAAAAACTGGGTTCAACATTATGAGTTGTAGAATCCCATAGAAACTATTCAATATCTAGCCAAATTTGATCCTTATGACTAGATATGGTTACTACCTACAAAATGCATGTAGTTGTCACAAGAAACTAACAATATTGAAAAAGCTATACTTGATATACTAGAATGTTTTCTTTTCGTCTATAATTGAAAAAATCAACCATTGTTGTCTACTATGCAAAATAGGGTATTAGGTGCCCCAAAACTCAAGGAGTATTAGATTTATGTTACAATATGCGACATAGAAAATCAAATCTGCATTTGGATATAATGAAAGCCACCAAAAAAATCATAGAAGAGCTAAAATTGGCTAAAAAACAGGATTTGACAATTTTTGTAATTTGGTCATAACTTACAACTTTAACATATATTTCTCCCTAGAAGCATCAGGACATGTTGAGGACTACTAAAGATAGTTCTCTAGCATTATAGACCTCACAAACATGAATTCTAGAGTGGTATAGTTGCAAAAAGTTGAAAAAAGCCAAAAAATGGACCCGTTTTCTCACACAGTTTAGGTTGTGAAATGTTGTGCAAGGACAAGGTTAAAGATGGAATTGATATTCCAAAAAAATGTCAAGTTTTTTTCAGCTCATGAGACAACTTTCTAGACAAATAGCACCTCAAATTCCATTTTGAAACTCTTGACTAATTCAAGAAAAAATGGTCACTTAACAGGACATAAAAGTGTCCCATTACCAACCTAGTGTTAAGGTAAAATTGTTAGCAGATAGACAAGCTCTTCCATTGTCCGACTCTGACGGCTTCAAATTAAAGTTGTTGGTGAAGGAGAACAAGTCCAAATGCCTTGAAATATTGTGTGGTGTATGTGCACAGGGCATGTAAGATCACCCTATAGTCACAAACTGAAAATCAGTTCATTTGCAATTTCTGCCCAGTCTATCGCGATAGACTGGCCATCTTTTGACAAGGGTCCTATTTTGCACTTGTGACTCCACCAATTGGTTTCTCATGTCTTGCACATGATCTGATCCCATTTCCACCTCAAATGAATGTCAAGTGACCCCTTTTTGGATCAATTTCCATTTTTCCAGATTCCTTCCAAGGAGATGTTGGTCTATCTCCTTCATTTTGTGTTGTTTTGGGCTCAAACTTAGTGGGTAGTCCTCTTGCATCATGCTGGAGCCAACTGTTGATTCCAATTTTTGATAAGATGGCCTAGTATCACTCTGCTTAGTCTATCACGATAGACTTGGACTTAGTGTCATTTTGTCATATTTTGGCTCTTTGATCATCTGTCTGCCTTCTCCATGTAAGGTTGCTTGACCTTTCAAATGTGAATTTTAATTGCCTGCCCTTGAGATGCCCTGTTCTGACTCTGAGTTGCTATCATGTCTATCTCGGCTTGCCATATGATTCCAGCTTGTCACCAAATTTGGTGTACTGCCTCCATATGCTTCCCCAAGTCTATCTTGCAAAAATTTTGAAAAGCCTTCCCCCCAAAGATAAAAATAGTAAGTCTATCGCGATAGACTGGGTTACTTGGCTAAGAGAGATCAATTTTGCACTTTGATTTGATATTTGTGGTCATTATTCCTTGTTAGCACTCCTCATGAAGTCAAAATCAAAATTTTACTTGTCTAATTGTAATAGCAAGTCTATCGCGATAGACAGAGTATTTAGTAACTTTTACCAGTTTTTGATGTTAGTTGACCACAATGTTGTTAGTAGGCTCTCCTAGACACACACATCAAGTTTTAATCAATTTAGAAGAGTGTACTCCCTGTTTGCAGCACTTAGCTGGTTCTGGAGTCAAAGTAGACCACTTAGGTGGTGATCACGCCGTTCCTTTTGGTCATTGTATGACTCCGGATGTCTTTCATTCCCTTTTGACCTTCCGTCAAAGCAGTCGGTTATTGTTTTGGTGTTTACATCACCAAGAACGACCATTTAGACATCTTTCTGACCTATTGCTGGCATTTGCCCTAGTGGAAGAGCTTTTTCTTGAGTGGACACATTCCAACTCGTAGTTGACCTCTTTTGGCTGTACCCTGTCAAATTTGGTGTCATTTGGTCACTTGGTCGGCCCGTGAGAGTATCGTGATGCTTTGTGCAGTTTTTGTCAGATAGGGACTTTAAGCTTTGTTTTGATGAACTTTTTCATGGTCTAACCATTCAGTTGGTTTGTCGAGGTTATTGGCTTACTGCCTATGAGTTTTGGCTCATTTCCGATCACTTTGGTTCAGCTGCCCTTCTGCAGGTCTTGTGAAATTAGGGTTTTTTGGGCGGCTTCCTTCCCGCTTTCCGAGGTCATAGGCTTGATCCCTAAGCTATAGGCATTGTGGATTTGAATTTTGGTTCCATTTGGTGGCCTCTAGGTCTTCCTAACAACTGGTCTACAGTATGTGTGCACAGGTTGTGATGGCGGTGCTGGCGAGGTTTTGCGATTAACTGAAGTAAAAAACACTTAGAGTTAGTGTTGACGAGCATACCTCTCATATCTAATGTCGATCTGGTGACCGTGAGCGATGGATGAGCTCGTGGAAGTTTCAACTGCTGTATGGAGCTCTCTCTCTCTCACTCTGGAAAATGACTCAAATGAGAGATTTCTAGCCTAGCCTCTCTATATGTAATCGTGACTCCAACACAAAATTTTTCCATCTTTTACCTGTGGCCATAACTTTTTGCAAGATGCGGTTTAGGCTCACAAATTTCGTAATTTGGACCTCGGTTGCTCCCGTTCTACAATTTTTGCAGATTTCTCCTTTTGGAGGTCCCGTCATGACGGTGGTCATTTTTGCCCTGTCACCTTTGTAGTTCTTTTATTTTCTGTGTCTTCTTTACCTTGCTCTGATCACGCGTCTCTTCAGTTGTGTTTCCATCTGGGTTATGGATTTTTTTCTATATTTTTTACGAGAAAATGGCTAAAATAAAGCAAATAAATCCCAAAATAACCCGAAAATAGCAATTCTAACCTATAAAAATACCAATGAAAAGAAAAACACTTTGTAGCTCACTTTTCTCTCGTCTATGTACATTCTCACTCTTAATCGTCAACCTTGGCCTATTTTTTGCTGTTTTTCGACGTTTTTTGGTCAGATTTGACTCTGTTTATAGTATATACACATCCCTAGGGGCTCATATATGATCATTTGGTCCCCAATTCTGATTAATTACGAGGGCATATTCTTTTTCCCAAAATCACACAATAAAACGCAAAAATGGTTGAAAAATTAATCACAAACATTTCCCTCTAATATATGACGTGAGTTTGCATTTGGAATGCCTCCCCCCTCCTAGTTGGAGTCCTCCCGGACGACAGGGTATCGTCAAGGGTATGTGATGTGCATGGGCATGAACTCGTGCTAATGCAAGCCTTGTAATGTAGCCCTATATGCATGTACGGTCAATGCATGTAGAAAGAATTTATGCGGTGTAAGAGGAAGGTATAAGCGATTCGCTTATTGGCAGTTGTCGTTGAGGTTTCCTGTGGTAGCCTGAGTTGGCTGGCAGATTTTCTTTGCCAGAAGAAGTTGTAAATATGCCGCTCTTTGTTTGATTGTTTTCCACGGTGTTTGAATTAGCGTATGTGGATCCTTTGAAGTCGATATTGTTGTATATTTTGTTGCATTTTCTGGTGGAACATTCTTTCTTTTCCATTGGATGACTTGGGTCTTATAGATCCTTGTACTTATTGTTGTGGATTTTTCTTCTTTCCTCGTGCGGGTTGTATGATTTGGCTTGGCATTGACAATTGTAGATAACAGTTCGGTGGTCATCTTTGGCATCCATACTTGTTTTGTTGGCACGTCCTGAATTGGTAATTTTGGCCGCCATACCAATATAGTCCGTTGCGTATAATAGTGGTTGACTATTGTTCTTTGAAGCTTTGCTGGCTTTTGGTGTTTTGTCTATTTTTCTGTCCACTTTCTTACAGGAATTAGGTTGTCTTGCCTTATCCAAACTTTATATTTCCGCCTTTGCTGTAATTGTGCCTTGGCTAGATCTGTACGCCGTACCCAAACTTGCCTGGTTCTTTGCATGATTGTTGATTTTTGATAACACATTTTTTGACATGTAAACTTTGTTTGTTGTTGGTCAATTCCTTGCGATGTATTGACTCCTGTCTCCTCCTTGACATGTATTGGTCATATGATAAGAAGGATTCTGAAAAGTTTTCATTTCTGAACAGTTCTTCATTCGTATCCAAATTAATGAATATCCTGTTAGCTTTCATCCATGTCACTGCTAAGATACACAGCATTTTTGATCTACCTGGTGGCAGTACATGGAACTTGGTAGTGTACTGGTGTGCCTGCACTGTGATTGGTAATATAATAGACCACAACGTGGTCACCTCATCACCCGATGCTACCTTCAACCTGTGTGTCTCTGGGATCTTCCTCATTGGTCCAAGTTTCTGAAAGAGCTCAAAGCTGATGACACTCATTTTTGCTCCAGTGTCAAGCAATGCATAGATCTCAACTTGTTCTGTGCCTGCATAAACTTTTATGTAAGGACTACACCATGTATCTTCCAAGTTGTCAATGGTGCTATCGTCCTTAGCCATAAAGTCTGTTATTGTCCTTGCTAATTCTTAGCTTTGTATATCCGTTTCGATTGTTCGGAATGTTGAAAGAGGATATTCGTTAGTCATCATTGGTGTGACCATGTGTATTGTCATGAGAAACTGCTTTCGCTTAGCAATGCGTTCCTTGGCTTCTTGTTGTGCCTAGTTCTAAATTCTTTGCTGTTCCTGTCTATAGGCTTTGCCATAATGCAATTGAAACAACATTTCCGGTGTTAAAGGTAGATTATATTTCTTCAAACGACACCCACTAATCCAGTTCGTCATTTCTTTTCCATCTAGAGTCGGCAGTTTTACTTCTCTGCTGGACGATATTTCTTGGACCAAATAAGGCCCCATTCCCCTATTCTTTAGATTCTTGGCATGCTGTTTTAGGGTGTATACTAAGACGTAGTCGCCCGTTTTAAAGTCCTTGTTCTTGACATATTTGTCAAAAAACTCTTTCTGTTGTCTTTTTTTTGCATATATGGCTGCTACAGCATTGAGTCGTAACTCATCTAACTTTTCAAGGTCCGCTAATCGTTCTGAAAGCTCATGCCCCGTCCAGTCCAATTGTGTGGCTACCCTTAGTGTGGAAATCAAAAATTCAATAGGCAATATTGCATTTAACCCATATACCATATTAAATGGTGTAGCATTGAGTGTTGTTTATATGCAACTCGATAAGCCCACAATGCCGAATATAGCATTTGATCCAAGTCCGTTCTTGTTTCACTAACCAGTTTTGTAAGAACTGTGCACAATATTTTGTTTGTCGCCTCTGCTTGACCATTGGCTTGTGGATGGTAGGGTGCATATTTGCGATGAATTACCAAAAACTCATTTAAGAGATGTTGGATAACTTCATTTACAAAGTGTGTCCCTCTATCACTCACCAGCTCGTTTGGAAGGCCATAATGTGTAAACACATATTCATATAAGAATTGTGCCGTGGTTCTAGCGTCTGCTTTCGTTGTGGCTTTTGCTTCCACCCATTTGGTCATGTAATCCGTGGGCACTATGATATATTGTGCTTGTGAACGATACGCTGGTGGAGTGATAGGACCAACAAAGTCCAATCCCCATTTAGCGAATGCTCAAGCACTCATCATTGGTCTTAAAGGCATTTCGTCTCTTTTAACTGGTACCTTAGTGCGTTGACATTCATCACATCGTTTCACGAATTCTGCTGCATCTTGAATCATGGTCGGCCACCATATGCCTGCAACCATAATGATTTTTACGGTCCTCTAAAAAATGACCTCCTGCTATGACTGCATGAGCTTGTTCCAATAATGGAAAGTAGTCATTTTCATGAGGAACTAACCTCAACTGGTCATCAGTTCCTCTTTTATAAAATTGGTCACTAATGAGGGTATACCTATTTGCTTCGATTTGTAAAGCCTTTTGTCTGGCTTTAGACAAATCTCCTGGCAATTCCTTATTAGTCAAATATTCCACAATAGCATGACTCCATGCGGGTGCTATTGTCACTTGGTATAATGTGGAATAATCCACAGTGGTATTGGATGTGCAAAAGTTGCATTTCTTGATGTAATTAGCTACATCGCCTGCCATTCCTGGCCAATACACTGCAAGTCTTCTTAATTGTTCATAGATCATTTGATTTCCTCGATGAAATCCCCCTGTTTGTGTGTGGGCCTCCTCTAGATACGTTTTGTACTCTTCTGGGCCTATACACAACTTTAGAATCCCTTCGTTTCCATGATGGTACATTCTTCCCGCAAGCATTGTGTAATTCGTGCTTGTCTAACGTCTTCCACCATGTGTTTGTCGTCATGATTCATTCCATATGTCAGCAACGGAATAATTTGCTCTGACCATTTAGGTACCATCTCTATATTAACCAGGTATGCGTCTGGGAGATCATCATCTACCCCAGTAGCTTTTTCGCCATGTAGTAATCGAGAGAGGTGGTCTGTTCTTTGATGAGTTTTTCCTTTCTTAACTACTACTGTAAAATCAAACTCTAGCAACACAATGAACCATCTTACAATTCGTCCCGTGTTACAAGGTTTGTTTACTAAGTACAAGAGCGCCCGATGATCCACAAAAAAATGTGAATTTGTTCGCAAGTAAGTAATGCCGAAATTTCTTTAACGCATATATCGTACCCAATCCTTCTCTTTCAGTGGTGGTATAATTCTTTTCTTCACTGTTGAGTTGTCTACTAGCATAACTGATCAGAAAATCTGTATTACCCTCCCCTGGTTGTGCTAATATACAGCCTATTGCAAATGCTGAAGCATCTACATGTACATGGAAGATCTTTGACCAATCTGGTGCTTTTAGAATTGGTGCAGATACCAGTGCATCTTTTAGTTTCTGGAATGACTCCTCACAGTCATTGGTCCATATGAAGAGAGTAATTAGACTATACAAGGGTTTTGCTATTACAGTGTACATGTAGATAAAACGTCGGTAGTATCCACAATGTCCCATAAATGATTTTACCTCTCGTACAGTGTTTGGTCTTGGTAATTCTATGATCACCTTTACCTTGTCTTCATCAGTGGTAATTCCATTAGCCGATACTATGTGGCCTAAGATTTTACCTTGTCGGACCATGAATACACATTTTTCTGGGTTGAGGCAAATCCTATACGTTTTGCATTTTTCGAATACCTTTCTAAGATGATCTATATGGTCTTCTGTCAATAGAGAATAGACACACAAGTCATCCATGTAAATATCCAAGAATATTCGCAAGTATTCTTTAAAAGCATGTGTCATTAATCTCTGAAATGTGGCTGGATCATTGGTCAAGCCAAATGGAATTACCCTAAATGCATATATGCCCCATTCTGTTGCAAACGCTGTTTTGTATTGATCTTCTAGTTTGACCCCCAATTGGTTATAACCAGAGAATCCCTCCATAAAGCTATAGGCTTGCTTGCCTGCTACTCGTTCCAGGACGTGTTCAGTGATAGGAAGAGGATAGTTGTCCCTTATTGTTGCCGTATTTACCTTCTTGAGATTCACACACACTCGTAATTTCCCGTTGTTCTTAGGTACCACCACTATCGGTGACACCCAGTCCGTGGGCTCTATCTCATAAATAAATTCAGCCTCCATAAGTTTGTCTATCTCTTCCTTTATCCTTTTGGCGAATGTCTCATTGTACGTGTATGGACGTTGTTTGCTTGGCTTTGCATCAGACTTCAGAGGGATTTAATGTGCACAAATGTTAGGATCCACCCCCTTCAGATCTTTGTACGACCAGGCAAATACATCACAAAATTTCTTAAGCCTTTTGATTAGTAAGTCCTCTTCTTCTCGGCTTAAATCTGTGGCGAAGTAAACAGGTCGAGGACTTTCTCTCGACTCTACTAAGTCTATTTTATTGGCGTTCTCTGGCCCATCGTAGGACTCGTTTGATTTAGGCTCTCTCATTGGTTGTTGAACCACCAATCTTCTTTCCTGAATGGTGTACTTACAATAGTGAGGAGGTACATCTATCTTTTTACCCCCATCACTAGCGTCCGTTCCATCGCTACTTTCCATTTCAGTTGTCCATACCTTTTTCAGTTTTTGTTTCAAATCATTGTATCTCGATTTCCGTTCAACTTTCGTTATAATTGGATCACCAGAGACATCCAATTTTTCTGTTTCAACTCCTTTTTTTGCTTTGCTGGTTTTCTTAGGTTTCAACAGTCTGGACTTAAATCCTGAGTCTTCAGCAACCTTAAGAAATCTTCCTGACACTTTGTCCTTAGCACAATCAACAACATGAATGTTCATAAGGAAATGTGTCTTACCCCTGAACTCCGGCATAGGTCTCAGCCTAGTTTGTAGACTGGTATGGTGTCGCCTACTCTTGTATCTTTTTTGGCGTCTCTCACTTTGGTTTGAGAAATTGTAGAAGACGTCATTGTGTTGATCTTGATGGTCGTCTTCCTCCGTATTTTCCGACTTCTTGTCATCCACATTATCCTTGTTTTCACATTGATCAGAAGAATCATAAAATTCTCCTCCCTCCTGGTTGATTTCTTTAGTGGGATATCCACATAGCCCACTATCTTCATCTCAAGTTTTGTTTTCGTTTTTTAGATCCTCGTATGCTCAGTATCTCCATTGTTCTCGTCTTCCTCCACAAGTTTGCTCAACATGTAGTATGGTATAATATCGTAGCCATTCTCATCACAAAATTTGGTGGGAGTGACTTCATTGACACATACATCCAATGTAGCCAAAATTTGAGACCATTCTAGGGGTTTGAGCTTCTCTTAAGGAAAGGATTCTCTTATATAGGCATCGTCTTCCAAGACCCTCTCTAGTGTCCTTTCATTGTGGTCAAATTCACTACATTGAGATGCTCCGCACATCCATATCTCCTTTCTCTTACAGAGCCACGCTGGGACTTCTGATCCACTAATGGTGGCTGAGTCAAATTCTTCCACAGGTGTTCTCGTGACATCATGGTAGCTATGGTTTTTCATGTTTACACGTGTAGTGGTTTCAGCATGTCTTAGATACAAATAATCATACCCCTAGTCCTGCACCATCTTGAGTTGCCTCATGAACGGCCTACCAAAGATAATTCATAATTGTTCTTCTTGCCGAGATCTACTATGGCAAATGTATGTTAGTACTCTATGCCACATGAAGATACCACAATTACCTCAAGCAATCCTATAGGCCTTTCTATGTGCCCATCCGCCAGTTGCAATTTCATTCTAGTCATTCGTATTGCTGGTTTTCCCCATTTTTCCCATAGCATTTTGGTCGCAATGGCAATTCCAGCTCCGCTATCAAGTATGGCCTTAGTCTCTATGCCTTTATACTCAACTGGTAGAGTTGTGTTGCCGTCTTCACCCTCACAATACTCTCCGACCTTGTTGAGTGGCACTGGTCTAGTGCTGGCTTTCTTCGGTTCTGTGTCATTAAGCTCAGTTTCAAAGAACTTAAGAGGCGTCTTTATACCAAATTTTTCAAGACATTTGCCCACTTCCGTACACATGCTTGGCCTAATTTTTAACAATTCTACCAATGTGATCGTACACTTGACTGGAGTGGTCAACAAGTCTGTCAAGATTTTAGTGTCCAATTGATTTGACCCTCCTATTCTTTGAGAAGGTACTCTTCGAATTTCTGACCTTGCCTCGTAGTCTCCCATGTATGGTGGAAAAGTTCTGAGTGATGTTGGTCTGCTATCTTCGGATGCAACTGAACCATTATCCCCTTGAAATGATTTAGCATTTAAATCCCATGGAGGCTTATTCAAGTTCAACTCCGAGAAAGGCGCTGGCTCGACTGTTTTTGTCTCATATTTTCCTTGAGTTTTTCTCACCGTTTCCCATAGCTCTTAAGGCCAATTTTCTTCCACAATAGGGGTATATGGTGGAAAATCTTTCATTGATTCATCAGTGCTATTAGGTACGATTCTTGCATCCTCTACATCAGGCAAGGATTTAACGTTTTCTATTTTGTCAGGTATCCTTTGTTCGGTTTTGTGAGGTGTTTCATTGTTTGGTGGTTTGATTATTCTATCTCCCACTTCCATAGGTGGAGGCTCTAGTAAAGCTTGTGCAGTTTCAATCAGCTGTTTGCACATCTCTAGTCTTTGTTTTTCTATCTCTGGATATGAATATGTCATCCACCTTTGCTCTAGAGTCTGTCTGTTCTTCAATCTTGCTTCATATGATTGCAAGATTGCATCTAAGGGTTCATTGACCTTATCTACCAATACAGACCCTCCTGAGCTTGCGCTTCTTGGTCCCTCCGTTGATTTTAGAGAGTCGGACTCTCTTTGTTGTTTAAGTTTCTCCCGAGCTATTATTAGCTCAGCTTCTACATCTTTTTGTTTTCGCTCACGTCTAGATTTCATTTTCGCTCTTTGTTCTTTCCAAGGATTATCACGACTGACGCTAGACTTGTCAGTCTTGATTTCTTCTTGATTTTCATCATTACTCTTGGGCTGATTGTCATTTTTCCTTGTTTGGGCTCTCGTCAAAACCTTAACAGGAATCGGAGTTTCGTTTTCTGACCCTCCACTAGAAGGCAGTGCTCCCAGCATATTCAAAGGAGTTTTTGCTCCTTTGCTTGGGTTTTTAGGGCAATCATGGATCAAGTGAGTAATTCCACACTCGGTGCAATATGCGTTGACCCTAATGATTTCATCACGAGGACAGTCCCTCAGCCAATGGTCTCCACCACAATTGTAGCATGGTCCCTTAGGCTGTTGAGGTGCTCCTTGAGCTCCTCTTTGTTGGTGTACAAACCTCTACCCGCTCATGACTCCATTGGCTATGAACAACAATGTTCCTTCATCCAAGATATATCTTCCTTCACCCGCTGCCTGTGCAGCAGTTGGTGGTCCTGTATTTTCTATCATGCTACATGGTTCTGGTGTAGAGGGTTCTTCCGGTGGATAATAGACAGAGTTTTCCGCATATCCATTGGGCTCGTCGTAGTATGCATGCATAGGTACCAAAGCCTTCTCATCCGATTCAGTTACTGTTGGTGTGTATCTTATGCCAACAAAAGCTAAGCTTTTATTGGTACCTATTTATTGGTTCTACTCATTTTCTCGTGTCACTGCAAAAAACCCCAAGTCGACAAAAATCACAACCAACTAATCAAGTAACTAGTTGCACTCTAAAATCTATCAAATTATGTAAAACAAAGGCCCACCAAGCAAGACTAGTTTCTAAAATAAAACTAGTCTTGCTTGGTTGGCCTTGTCATAGTAGTTAATGTGTAAATAAGATACTATGAGTAAGTTGCTTGATAAGTTTTCTCTTAACAAAAACTAGCCTTGCTTGGTGGGCATTGCTATAGAAAATAGCAGGACATACGCAAATTGACTTAAAGGGAAGTAGAGATAACTTTATGTTCAAGTTCGTTTTGCAGATGTTTGATTCTCCCTCAGATAGATCTTTGGTTCTCGTTCTGCCATGACGGATACACAGCTCAAGCAAAGCTGAATCCCATCATGTTTTACAGTCTTCTTAGCAGAATCGTCCAACTTTTCCATGAGCAGATGAGTAACATGGAGGGAAAACTACCCTCCTTCGCCATGCTTTTTGAATAGGTCAACACTAAACTTGGCAAAGATGCAGCATAGATGAAGTTTAGACCAAGCTACTGAAAGCATAGAATTGGAACTTGTAACTTGAGAGTTATGTGATCCATTTAATGAGTATGCAACTGGTATTTGGGTTGCGAAAGAATCTCGGTCATTGGTCAAGCAAAAGGGAAGTGGTTCAAACTAGTTACTTCTAGATGAACAGGAGATCAAAGAGTGGAATCTTGGCACAAATGAGAACCCTAGAATGGTGAAGATTATCAAACATCTGTATCCAAGTAAAAAACACAAATTTAGCCCTTGAAATCAACTTATGAAATGAAAGGTGCCTACATAAGAATTAGAGTATCCCATGTAACCTCTCTTTTTAGATTTGTAATCTTTTTGTATAATATCAATGACTCTGATTCCTACCATTTGGTGCAATTGTAACATTGACTATGAACATTGTGTTCTTTAAGTATTTATACTTCTCAAGTTCTTTAATTTAAACTCTCGACCCCGATCAAGTACCGATCACGTATACCCGATGGCCGGGGGATACCGTCGATCAACTTTTATCAAAATCGGGAAACAAAGGGACCATAGGGCTTGGCGGGATACCCATCGTGCATCGTGGGCATCTGCAAACCTTGTGCAGTCCTTCTGTTTCTCAAATTTGAAAAAAGTTGAGTGGCGGTGTCTCTTAGCTACCAAGTTTGTGTGATCACAATCGAGAGTTTTTGTGGAGGCTGTCTCGTGCACGCGTTGTGTTAATCAATTTTTTTGGACAAAAGGCAATACAAAAGACAAAATTATTCTCTATTGATTTTGAAATTACATCATGGCTAGTTTGTTTTTTTGCAAATTACATATATGGTTATGGGATGAATGGTTGGCCTAATGCCAAGGGTTTTTACAATTTTCTCTGGGTTTGTCACCCATTGACCTAAGCTTAATCCATAGTGGGAGAGGACCGGCCCAGAGTGGTTGCTTATAAAGGCATACAAGGCTGCAAAAAAGTTGCTTAAACTATTAATTAATTATGACTGGCATAGTTTACCATGTCACCAATAGCGAGGGTAAGAGACTTGGTAAGGTGAACTTATCCACTACCCCTTGGTAGATTGAGAACTTCTTTCCTTGAAAGAACTACTATGAAGACGCCAATCAAGGACCCTCAACACTTATGGAATGATTTTTTCATTAGCTAGTCATACCCCTAAAAATATCACTCCTATAGACACATACAATGTTGTAAATGAAACAACAGATCCTCTCAAGTTGGAATCTGATCCACAACTAGATCAAACTAAGTAGTAGATTCTCTCAAGGTGGAGTGTTATTTACAACTGGATCTCAAAACAATCATATCTTCCCATAAAAAGAAGAGAAAGATTCCCAACACCAAAAAGAAGGTAGTCATACTAGATGTTTTATGGTTTTTAAAACAAGAGATTTACCTGCCTTGAGGCTGTCTTAGCAGATTTATGTGATCCCATGAATTAGTTTCTTGATAGCTAGGCCATGTCTATTTGCCACAAACAAAAGTCATCATCTATAATGTATGCACCTTGTGCATATAACGAATGATATAGTGTGACCACTATTGCAATCATATGGTATAAGGTGCCCATTGTTGCAATCATATGCAACCAACACAAGCAAATATACTAGCCTCAACTATTCTTGAGTAGAAGTTTATAGCTATGGTTAACTCCTGCAACAACATCAACATCAAAAAAAATTTATTGGAAACAAACAAGATCTTACCTCGTCCTTGACAGAGTAGATGGTGTTATAGCGAAAGCATAAACAATGATGGGGTAGAATTAATTCCACCTTATTAGCATGCCATCTATGCAAATGAGAAAAATAAAGTGATAGGGCCCTTGGCTACAATGACGGCCTGCCGATAACATAAGGGCCTTGCACAATCTATACTGGTATAGATACATCATAATTCAACATTGTCATACATAAAATGTGAGCTTATATCCCAAGATTTCCAGTCTCTCAACCATGTGTTCCATTTCCCTTGATTCTAATTCAATGTGTAGTACCTTGGCATGGGGTAGAAGACATGTTTCTCATTCACTCTTTCAAAGCTCTTTTCTTTTCATAGCAAGAAATCATATCCAAAATAAAGGTTAAAACAAAGAAAACCAAGAAGAACCTAAAATTGTCTAACCTTGTTTCCCCTCTGTCGCTAGTTGTCTTGAAATTCAAAAGTAAAGAGTTTCTTGAGAGTGAATTTCAATCTAATTTTTCTATCTGTGCTTGAATCTAGCTCATAGCCATGTATGTTGAGAGGTTGAGAGTCGTTCTATGTACCATGTATGCTTGCTTGGCTTGGTTCCTATTGACACCTAGTGAAATACCATTCAGGCACACTGCAAAGTGCCTCCAAAGTTTGTATATTGATATCATATTCCAAACTTTGGAAGCCTCTATGCTGCAGTATGCTTAAAATTAAAGCCTTGCTTCACATAAGGATAGTAAAAGAATAAAACATGATGGAGCCTTTGTGCTCATAGGCTATGAATGCTCCAATTGATATGTAGATATCATGGCACACTAAAATTGACGTTGTCAAGCTTCCACAGAGTATCAAACTTATCAAATTGTGATCATGTTGAGAATCATAAAAGTACCTTAGATTACCCAACGTTGAAGGGAGATAGCTCAAGTTACTTAGCTACAAAATTTCAGCTGACTTCAAAACCTTTCTTGACAGAAGCACCTTGTACTTGCCAAGTTGGGTCTGTAGAAAATTTTGCAAGTTTTAATTTGTACAAAATTGAACACTATAAATTCGTCTTGCTTACGAGCTTGCTTGACTCACCGTTGTTGGCATTGGGATTCATATGTACCTGCTTGAAGTACTACTCTTGGCTTGGCCCTTGGCCTAACCGCCTTGCCTAGAGCCCTCTTATCAAGATCATTTCTTACACAAGCCTCGCTTGAGTGTGGTCTTTAAACAAGTATTTTTTCTTTGTTGACCATGCATTCCTCATTAATTACTTGCATCGACTTGCTTTACTAGTCACATGGCATGTGTGTTTGAGTTTTGTGAGCTGCACATTTCTTTTGGACAGCTACTTATGGGCCTTTCTAGACCAAGAAGAAGGCCTCATGCGAGCCCCAGTTGTTGTAGATATTTTGCATATAAAAATTTAATTTGAGCACTTTGAATTCTCTAAGAAATCACACTTTGCCCAAGTTGGAGTGCATCTACAAGCTAATTTAATGTTGAACTTATATTTTGTAGAAGATGATATGTGCATGTATGATGATGCATGCATCATGAACATGAACTAGGTCAACTTTTGTTGTCTTGCCCGTGGCAAATGTCGGTATTTCCCCTTGCATGCCCCATGGCTTACGTAGAAGGACTTCTATAGAGATTTGAGATTGCAGGGTTAGTCCCCCATGCATGGCCCATGGTTCTCCACGAACACCACCATGCCTTGCATGGATTTGGCATGGGTTTTGTGATTTTCTACAATTTTGAGTTTATTGTTGTAGGTGACTCCATGACCGCTTGTTCTCTACCCATGACAATCATCAAATGTCACGCTTGTAAATTTGCGGTCTTTCCCTTAGGATGGGCACCCTTGGGTGCCCAAATTAAACAAAAGTGAACCCTCCACCATCTAAGTAGCAATGGTGGCAGCAAGTTCAATGTAGGAAAGAAAGGGAGAGGTATCAATGGCTATGGGACACTAAACAATTTGGTACTTTGACAAAAAATGTTTCTCTTGCCCATTCCTTGTCAATGAACTAGCCTGCACACAAATTGGTGACAACCATCATCACCTCCTTGTACATGTAAGAACGACTCCCACAACCTTTGTCCTCTATTGGTCTACCTCGCAAGGGTCTTGCATGTCAGGGGAGCTACTACAAGATCGAGATCGAGATCGAGATCGAGAGAGAGAGAGAGAGAGAGAGAGAGAGAGAGAGAGAGAGAGAGAGAGAGAGAGAGAGAGAGAGAGAGAGAGAGAGAGAGAGAGAGAGAGAGAGAGAGAGAGAGAGCACATCCATGCATATATCATGGAAGGCCATGGCCTTCCTTTCCTCCACAAGACCTTCACCATGTTTGGGTCCTACGTTGCATGTGGATGTTACCATATACATGTGGTAGTGATGTGTGTGAACACACTAGGACCGCCGGGGCATTTTTTCCCTCTTTAGGAGGTTTTTTCCCCCGAGCATTGTATATACGCCCATCACTCTAGGGCTGTCTATCTTTCCATTGCATAGTAAGAAACACACTCTCTATTGTGTGCCTTGAGCTTCCTTCATCTTCTCTAAGCTGTGTGCAGTTCTCTGCAACCCTAATTCCAACAATTGGTATGAGAGCAGGTTGCGTCCTTCTGAGCTTAGTCGCTAGCTGCTCCAGCACACGCATGCTCACTTTCTCTGATTTCATTGAGATTTGGCGAGCGTTTGCAGGTCGACAAATATTTCGGGAGAGTTCGTTGAGCTGAGTCTGCTCAGATTTTTTATTCGGGCTCATGTCGGCCTCCGTTTCCACTACACGCAGGTTTGCACAGGCAATTTCGTCATTTTGTGCAGAATTTTTGTCAGTACCGTTTTCTGCATAACAGGTGCCTCATAATGGTCTTCTACGGTTTGTGCTATATAGCATGTGTTTTTCTCGCTCTGTTTCTCCTATTTTTGGGCAGTTTTCACATCAGGTGCAACATTTACCATGTAAGACCTAGGAGACTAAGACGTAGGATCCTCCTCCCTACCGCCCTTTATATAGGCCTAGCTCCTAGCTCTTGCCCTAAGCGGATCCCTAGTCTACACTGGTCCAGTCCAGACCCTTGGCCTAGGTCCCTGACCCCCTAGGTTGGGCCTTGCCCCATAGGACACCCTTGTCCTGACATTACTCCCCCCTTAAGGAAGAGTTTTCATCCTCAAAAACAAAAGTGGGAAGGTTCTTCTGAAGAACACTAATGTTCTCTCAAGTAGCATCCTTCATGGATCTAGCTGTTTGGTTGATTGGAACACGTTCCGCAGGAGGTTCAATGAAACCAATAGTAACATCTTGATTTTCCACATTGTTGTCCATTTGTAACCATCTAGTGTGTAGACTCCATTTAGAATGCACATAAGCATACTAAACGAGTTATCACGACAAAGATATACCTAAAAGAGTACCGCTTTTCACTTTCTGTGAAGTAACTTGCTAACCTAAATCATCAGCCAAGTGTAAGTCCTTGACTTGTTCTCAAATTGCATCAGTAAACAACCCCACTTTAACGAGTGTCAAGGTTGAGAACCTGACTTATACATGAAGAGACTACCGAGTCGCAACATGCATTGACTGATAGTAAGTAAACTCCAAGAAGAGCAATAAATGCTTACTAATTGGATCGCTTGGTGCTTGGTGCTAACGTACGTGCTTTGCTTATCCTTCAACACAAGATTACTCTTTGTAATCTTCCTATCCCCTTGGATAACTGACAGTACCGAGGTGTGTTTTCCTCACGGACAGACAGTCGTCCCAGATGACTGGTAAACGGGGAATCAAAGTAGGTTAAGTTGAAAAAAATCCACAAACACCCAAACCGAGCCATGACCTCTATTGGTGATTAGTAGACCCAAAAGTAATCTCGTAGAGATATTTCACTTAGCGTGCAAAATGCTTCATAAGCAACAACTTGAGGAATATGCATGTCGTTCCAAATCAGCCTTTGCTAAACACTAGGGCCCATAACACCTAGTGTGCATGCATTTAGCAAAAAACAGATCTGAACCTGTATATCCATGATCATCCTTGCCAATATTTATGGCAAATGTGATGCGCCTAGCACACATTAAAGAGGAATTGAAATAGTTCTGAAAAGAAACTAAATACTTTCAGTTGCAATATTTGCAAGCCTTGCTGAAACGTCTGAACCATAATAGAAGGTGAGATAATAATCACTTCTAAGTACAAACTATGAAACTTTTTCATTAACAAATTATAGCCTTGCTATATGTATAAACAACCATTTGTAATGTTGTTTAGCAATACTTGTAGTATCGGACAATTTCTGGCCACTGAAATTGCTCCTGATACGTCGTGCTGAAAATGGTCTAGAAAACAGATTTGACCAGCACCTAGGGACTTTGTCGTGACACATATTTGAAATAGGTGGCGCCAGTGTCAGTCCTAGAGACTCATATTCGCCACATGTGGAATATGTCTCAACTAAGGATGTCTGAAAAAAGAACATCCTTCAAGTACAAGATGTACTTGTGTGTGGAGGTAACTCTAAACACTCTGCGAGACAAGAGTGAGAGGGACCCTCATTTGTTGCTCCACACTGGCTGAACCGAACTCCTTGAGTCCCTAGACCATGTTGTATCCCATGTGATAACATGTGCCAAATCGAATCCTACAAGTGGATTCGTAACAACATAATGTACATTGGACACTACCGCCCAAAATACTTGTTTTGACATGCCCTTGGCATGGCCCTGGAGATTGAACTGAATGTTCACTTATCCATATTCAAATACAGAGGAACATGTCGTTCACGTGTGAAAAACAAGCAACATTGTACTAGAAACCCTGGGTGTTGCCTTTGCAATCCAAACCCGTTGGGTAGAAGCTACGTAGTCAAACGCCTTGGTAAGACCCTTTGTACAACTGCGCAACTAGCAGGTAACGGTAATCAACCTAGTTAACCGTGTACAAAATGATGAGAATCAACTAAAAAAGTTGATTTTTTCGCTAGTGCGTGGTAGATTGCGGAATTCTCTCCTTGAAAGTATAATGGAAAAGATTAAATTTTGATCCTCCATGACCAAGGGATGATGTAGTAAGCACCCGCGGAATTGTACCCCAAAACTGGGATGCCATAGACACTCGTAGTGCTATAGAGAGAGCAAGAAATACACAACACTGAGATGTCTAGCTTGTATCGACAGTCATGCTGTCTCAACTGTTTGCTGACTCTAGACCCCATGGTATAGATCAACTGATGTAAGTGCAAGAGTATCGAGAACTTAACTTGAGCGTTGCACTAGAAACATATAGTGCAAAAATGACACCCTAGCCATCCGTACTGCAAGACTCTTACTTGTCCAGTAATATCGATGTATACTTCCTTGGGTAGAGCTGTTTGATCTTGAAAACAATCACCCAAGGAATGCCAGTAGTTAGGTCTTACCCTTGGCCTGACAATGGCTCTTAGCCAATGTAGCTCATATCCATAGCCATTATGCAAATTAGTATTCAATGGACAAACCAATGAATACTAATTTGAGTAGCATCTTAGTCACGTGGTAGCTAAGAGGTAGAGCACCTTGGCTTAGGTTGACTCACGAGCAAAACATGTATCAAAAGCTTCTTAGAAGATTTGCATTATTCCCGTAAAGAGAGAGAGAGAGAGAGAGAGAGAGAGAGAGAGAGAGAGAGAGAGAGAGAGAGAGAGAGAGAGAGAGAGAGAGATCATGTTGGGTTGAGGAACTTTCCTTAAGGTTTTACAGTGTGTACCCAAGCTATCTGCCCTTACGCATGTTATGCCTAAATTGCAGCTTATCGTATAAGCATTCCATAGTTTGTCGCTATGACGCTCTCATCGAGAGAGGTAACAGAAAAAGAGAAAACGCATTCCGACCCACCTACCATGCAGGGGTCATGATTGTATTAGGACTACTTAGCCTTAGCACTTTGACTGTAAAATAAGTCCTAGCTTTAGGTTCCTTTTAGTGTTGTTGTGTGTTGATAACAACCAACAACCATATTAATCCACTTAGTCTGTCCTTGATAGAGTTGCGAGTGATAGAGCGGAAGCGTATGCAATGATGGGTGTTGTACGGCCATCGTACGAGTATCCCATGCATACATATCAAAGAATGGAATGATAAGCCCTTGGCTTCAATAATAGTCTCAACCATGTGAGTCATTGTATACGTGCCTTGCACGATTACACTGGCATGGATAAATCACAGTGCGCCGTTATGTACTATGATCTTATATCCATATAGTGCCAAAGATGTGTGCCATTATCATTGATCTCAAAGAAATTGATAAGAACGTGGCACAGAAGAGAAGCCGTACTTTATATGAAGACATGAAACGCACTTTGCTTTATACAATAGCTTCTTATGGAGTCTGCCCAAGCACTTCGCTTTGCACAACTAAGAGGTCTGTTCTAGAATGAAAAGTAAAACATAGACAAAAACAAACATAATCTTGACATTGACTAACCTGTCGCCTACTTGTGATCAGGTTTTTGGTAGTGCACTCGAATCCGGCTCATAGGCGTATATGCGAATAGCTTGAGAGTTGTCGGATGTCCCGCACATGCCTTTGTGCTTGGTTGAATCCAATCTCTAGTGAGAACACAAGTAAACATGTGGCAAAGATTCCCAAGTTTGTATGCTGAGAGTGTATTTTTAATGTCAAAAACTGCTATGCAATATATCTTAGAGTGAAGCCTTGCTTCCTAGAAATTGAGCAATAAGATGAGACCTAACTGATACTCAATGCTCATAGCAAATAGGTACGCTTGTTGACACACATGTGTCCAAGTAGAGAAGAATCGATCTTGGAAAAATCTTATAGAGAATTGGCCTTGCCGAATTGTGCAGCGTATTGAGAATCATGAGATTGCCCAATAACATCAAGAGTCAACTATTGCCAAACACTACCGAGTGCCCTTGGCATCGAAAGTCACAGCATCCCGTATGTGTGGTGATCGCATTGGGTTCAGATTGCCCAGCTTCTCCATCAGCTCTCCTACTAGGTCTCCTCTAAAACCTGGTTCCCTGTCAAAAAGTATTTCAAGAGGAGTGCCAAAATGGTAACAAAAATTTTCAAATACAAACTCAGCCACTTCCTTTGCTGTAATTTAGGTGGTAGCAGCTGCTTCGCCCCACTTGGTCATGTAGTCCGCACCCATGATGATATAAAAGTTACCCAATTGGGTCCTTGGCAAAGGTTCAATTGCATCAATTACCATTTCTCAAATGATTCATAAGAGATAATAAGATTTTGTGGCTCGTATGTGAGTCTCCTATCACCAGCCTTCTGACGCTATTTGCATGTTTTGCACCAGTGATGCACATCTCTTTGTAAACTAGGCCACACAAACCCAGCTTGTAGAATCTTCCTACCGATGATGTCAGGTGTAAAGTGATCTCCACAAACACCATCATGGAAACTTGAAATTATTTTGTGATTTCTCTAGAGAGAGGTACCGGCCTAAGGATTTGATCCTTACCCTTGCAGTACAGGTCGTCATTGATAAGGCGGTATTTTGTTGCCTTACGCATGAGCCACTGCTTTTGGACCATGGTAAGTTCTTTAGGACACTCTCTTGTGTCCAAAAACTCATGAAGTCAGGCAAAGCATCACTACCTTGAAAGTGAGGTAGTTTTAATTTGATAGCTCCCATTGGAACATCTTGTAGCCTTTCTTTAGATAAAGCATCTGCCTCTTCATTTTCTGCTCTAAGTACATGATGTAATTGCAAAAATTGAAATTTTCCTAGAATCTCCTTAACTTGGCTATGATTTGTACAATCCCAAATTCCTTGTACTTTTTTCTATTAAAAACATGGCATCCCCAAATACATTTAACTGTTGAATACCTTGTGTCACACATCACCCTAACCCAAGAGTTAAGGCTGCATATTTTGCCTCATTGTTGGAATGGGAATCCAAAAGATGCCCAATGGAGAATAACTTCTCCCCTTGTTCGTTGAAGATGACAATGCCCATTGCAGTTTTGTCCACTGTCCTCTTATAGGCTCCATCAAAGAAAAGAGAGTGATCCCTCTCTATCTTAGGGACTTCCAACACAGGTGTTACTTCTTTGTCATGTGTCTTGACCTTCAGCTTCTTTTCATAGTGGCGATGAGTGAGAGTGCCTCCAAGACTGGCTCTTGTGGAGCTCTCCACTTGCATTGTGTAGTCAAACTCTTGCAACCTTGTGAGCCATTTGGAAATCCTAGAAGAAACATCGATGTGCTACATTACATAAGGAAATACTTCTTCCATGGTTAAAATATGAATGGTCTAGATAGTAAATAAGAGTGAAACTTGGTAGTAGCAAACATTAATGCAAGCACCATCTGCTCCACTATCGTGTATCCCTTTTTTGATGGATTCATCATGCGACTAGAGAAGTAGATAGGATGCATGAAAGAAGTTTGAGCATCCTTTTGCATCAATACCGCCCCAAGTGCGTCATTGCCCACGCTAGGGTTTACATAAAATGGCTCGTCCCACTTTAGAGGTGCAATGGTTGGAAGTGAGGATAGAATTTTTTTTACCTCATTGAATTTTTGTTCATTTTCTTCACTCCAAGTGAATATCTCTTGATGGGTAACTTGTTGTAAAGGGAGAACCACTTGAGAGAGCAGGTGAATGAACCTACTCAAATACCTCATCTTTTGAAGAAAAGAGAACAATTGCTTTGTTGTGGTGGGAGAGGACAAAGCCACGAAGGCTTGAACCTTGCATGGGTCAGCTTCAATGCCCTTGGAAAATATCACATGACCAAGAAGAGTAACCTTGCTTTCACCAATGTGGCATTTCTCCATGTTGAGTTGGCCACCCAAAGCTTGCAGCCTAGCTAGACTTTCATAGACTTTCTCCAAATGAAGAGACCTTACCTAGATGATTTTGTCTTGGTTTTCTTTGATGATATATTGATCTATTCTAAAGATGATGAAGATCATGAAGAGCATGTTCATAAAGTATTATAGCTCTTACATCAGCATCACCTTTATGCTAAGAAAAGTAAATGTACCTTTTGCCTCCCTAAGTCAACTATCTTGGCTTTATTATATCTTCCAAAGGCATCTCAGTCGACCCCGACAAAATCAAGAACATTATAGAATGGCCTCAACCTACTACCATTAGTGAAAAAAGGGGATTTCTTGGGATCACAAGATGGTATTGAGTATTCGTCAAGGATTACGCTCTTATTGCAGCACCTTTGACAAAATTACAAAAGAAATGAATGAGGAACAAATGGAGAGCAGAACACGAGGCTAGTTTTGCAAAGTTAAAAGGTTACCTAGTATTAGCCCCTATTCTTAAGCTTCCTAATTTCAGCAAAGAGTTTGAAGTTATAGCAAATGCTAGCAAACTTGCTTTAGGAGGATTCCTTACTCAAGAAGGTAGGCCCATAGCCTATACTTCTCAAAAGCTCAGGGATCATGAGACGATTTACCCTACCCCCATGACTTGGAACTCTTAGCAATCATCCATGCATTAAAGTTATGGAGACATTATCTTCTCAATTGCAAATTTCAATTAGTCATTGATCATAAAATCTTGAAGTGGATAACTAGACAACCCGATCTGAACATGAGGCAAAGGAGATGGATTTTATTTCTTCAAGAGTATACGACTTTGACATAAAGTATAGACCTGGGAAGGACAATGTAGTCTCCATGGCAGAATAACATTCATGAGATACTTCGGCTTGTTCGGATCGTAATAGTTTGGCTCATATGTCCGAATGCAGCAGCATGACTCACAATCGTTCTTCAATGATTTGTATCTTGTGTCGTCCACAAGGAGCGTGTTGGCTTCATTAAATTGAGGATGCTTGCGCCAAACTCTTCGTAGGAGCTTCAGGAATGGGCTTGTCACCGAACTGCCCCAAAAGGCCTGCCACATCCTTCATAGAGGAAGCCCATTTTTCACAATGGGACTGGTCAAAAATAGTTGTGTCAAGTAAACTAAGTTGTTAGAGCAGGTATACAGTTCAGAGTACCAAAGTCTAAAAAACAGCAACAAGTTCTGTACATAACAGTACCAAAGCACCAAAGTACCAAAGTACCAAAAGTACCAAAGGACTTAATCACCAAAGTTTGAAAAACAGCAAGTTTTGTACATAACAGTACCAAAGTACCAAAGGAGTTAAATCACCACAGTCTGAAAAACAGCAAGTTTTGTACATAACAATACCAAAGTACCAAAGGACTTAAATCACCAAAAAAAGAAAAACAACAAGTTCTGTACATAACGGTACCAAAGTACCAAAGTAAGCTGTGCAAATAGTACCAGTTTGTATGGACAGTATCAAGTTGTGCAAACAGTACCAAAAGTACCAAATGTACCAAATGTACCAAAGGACCAAAATGAATAAAAATAACCAAAAAGAACCAAAAGAAACAAATAGTACCCAATTGTGCAAATAGTACCAAATTGTGCTAACATTACCAAAATCGTGTGGACAATATCAATTTGTACAAACAGTACCAAATCCTATACACGATAGTACCAAATAGTACAAAAAGAATCAATAGTACCAGAATATGTACAAATCAGTAGCAAAGGTAGATACAGTACCAAATCAGCCAAACCAGTTTGGAAGTTAAGGGATTCATACCTAAAAAGAGACTTTGCATCTTCATCAACTTAGGGAAGCAAGCATGTAGTATGGCCATCAAATTGTGTCTTTGGCTGCAGGACCAAAGCATCATGTTGCATCGCCTCCTCAAGCTAAGGATGAAATCCTCCGCATCACGTCTAACCACGTAGTATTTGTGTCGGGAGACCTGCACGCATTGGGGCTACATCCCTTTAGAAATGGGATTTTCCACAAATCTTCGGGTTCTTCATGACAATCCTTCAACAGAACTCCATTCACATCCAGAATGACAAGGTGCTTAGTGCTCGCCTTTAAGTCCAGCGGAATTGATGTATCCGGTCTCTTTTCATTCAGCCACCACCAGTCCCTCACTGAAGTACCACGAAGAAAAATGAGTAAAGAAACACCCAGCCTTTTGGCAATAGAAAGTGTGGACATTTAGCACCATTAAAGGTTACCAATTGTTGACAGCATGACATAACAAGGAACGGACACATTAACATCTCTGACTGACATGACACCAAATATTGACAAGCCAGAAGCATGTACAAAATGCTGTTAAATAGCTAATTCTTGGAGGTTCGCGGCTTGAGACCACAACCTTTGGGGCGCTTTTTACATTTCATAAGGAAGAGTTTGGAGAGTGTGGCACAATCAATGCTATAACTTGATTCTAAGGTTGTCGCCTGCCCCGCACCTTCGGCCTCCTCCATGGCTTTCGTCTCCTCCGCAAAATAAGCTGCCTCCTCCGTGCCATACTCTTTCTCACCCTTAGCAGGTTCCACCTCCTTCGCACTGTCAGCAAGTTCCGCCTCACTCTTTGCCTGCTGCCTCGTGTTTCTGCCTGCCTTCTCCTCTACATACTTTGGAGTTGCATCCAAACACTCAGCCGTTGAGGGAACTTTCAGTGCCACCTCCTCATCAGCCTGAATTTTTGCGTTTTTCTTCTTTCCTAGCTCTATCTCTATGTCATCAGCTTCCTCAATCGTTTCTCTTTCCTCTTTATCCTTCTCTTGCACTTCAATTTTAAGTTTAGCTTCTGCCATACCAGAGCCCACACCAGCCTCAGACCCTTTCCCTTCCACTATGCTGGCATTAGGGCCTTGCTGGCTTTCCTAACACTCTAGACTCCAGTTTGGAAGAAGATAACACTAAAGCCGAAGCGCTTTCCTCTTTATCCTTCTCTTGCACTTCAGTTTTAAGTTTAGCTTCTGCCATACCAGAGCCCACACCAGCCTCAGACCCTTTCCCTTCCACTATGCTGGCATTAGGGCCTTGCTGGTTTTCCTGCGCTTCGGCTTTAGTGTTATCTTCTTCCAAACTGGAGTCTAGAGTGTTAGGAAATAAGATGTAGCTAAATAGATAATTGAGTAGATTACTTAATGGAGAGAGACAGATTTATATACACGAGATTATAGAGTAGAGAGAGAGAGAGAGAGTACACATGATATATGTGGTTCACCCAATGTGGGCTACGTCCACGGGAAAGCAGCCATTCAATGGCTTTAGTACTTCAAAACAAGAAGTAGTTTACAAAGGGATTATACCCTTAATGGAGCTCCCGCCTTGCTTCACTCTCACCACCTCACACTCACCTTGTTGCATCAACTTCACACTATGAAATGTGTGTAGAAATGGCCTCCTTTTATAGGCCAAAAGGGCTGCCCTCTCTTATGAGAGACAGCCATGTGTAGCCACCCTTGTGCGAATAAGTCCAAATCGGACCCTCCAATCCGCCCATGTGTGGCCGCCCTTGAGAAGACAAGTCCGCTTTTGAATTCGGCCACCGGCCATTGACTTCCGACCACCGGCCACCGGCCACCGGCCAACCGACCGGTTGTTTTCCGACCACTTTCCGGCTGCCGTCCGGCCATAATATTCCAGCGAAAAAGAATATTCCGGTGAAAAAAAAGTCTCAGGGGCCTCCGCCCCCGAGGCCTTTAAAGTTGCCCCTGATTCTTGTCCGTGAAAATTTTGGTTTCCGGTGAGTGATTTTCCTTCACGCAAGATGGCTTCTCCTCATAATGGGGTCCTTACAAATGTGCGCTTTTACCACAGAAAATTTTAAGGGTAAATCAGGCTCCATACTTAACAATCTCCCACTTGGAGACTCATCTCCAAACCAAACCTGTGAGTGCTTTCCATTCTGGCTTCTTATCCTTGAATGCCGATTGAAGATGAGCAAAAGCTCAACTTCTCCTTGTTCACCACCTTTGTAAAGATGTCTGCAGGATTTTCACTTGTATGCACCTTTCCTAGCTTTAGTTGTCCCTCTTCCAAAAGAGTGCGTATGAAGTGATATCTCACCTCAATGTGCTTTGTCCTTGAATGAAAGGCTTAGTTCTTCGCAAGATGGATAGCGCTTTGGCTATCATTGTACAAGACACAATTGTCTTGTTTGAATCCAAGCTCTTCTAAGAATCTGTGAATCCACAGAATTTCTTTGCTTGCCTCCGTCATTGCTACATACTCTGCTTCCGTGGTAGAAAGTGAAACCACTTTCTGCAGCTTTGAAGCCCAGCTTACTGCTGTGCCTCCAACCGTGAACACATAGCCAGTAGTGCTCCTTCGAGTATCTTTGTCAACTGCCATATCTGCATCAGCGTACCCTTTTCGAAAAATATCAGTTCCTCCAAAATAAAAAGCATTTGTTGTTGTCCCTTTTAGATACCTAAGTATCCACTTCACAGCTTGCCAATGCTCTTTACCTGGGTTGTCCATGAACCTACTCACAACTCCCACTGCATGTGCAATGTCTGGCCTTGTCCAGACCATAGAATACATTAGAGAACCTACCGCTGCAGCATATGGAACTTTAGACATATACTCTATCTCCTCTTGTGTCTTTGGACACATATCCTTCGTTAGTTTAAAATGATCAGCCAAAGGTGTAGAAACTGGTTTTGCATTTTGCATTGCAAACTTTTCTAGTACCTTCTTGATGTAATCTTCTTGAGATAGCTTTATTGTCTTCTTCGTCCTGTCCCTTGATATTTTCATACCAAGTATCCTCTTTGCAGCACCTGAATCTTTCATTGAAAAAGATTTGGACAGCTCCTCTTTTAGGTCTTTGATGTCCTGCATGTTAGCACTTGCAATCAACATGTCATCAACATACAACATTAGGATGATGAATTTCCCATCTCCCAAATTCTCCGTGTAGACGCAGTGATCCGAGTTGCATCTTGTGAATCCATGATCCAACATCCATCGATCAAACTTCAAGTACCATTGTCTTGATGCTTGCTTTGAACCATACAAGCTCTTCTTTAATCTGCAAACCATTTTCTCCTTACCTTTTACTTCATACCCCTTTGGTTGAAGCATGTAGATTTCTTCCTCTAAGTCACTGTGAGGGAATGCCGTATTTACATCCATTTGCTCGAGATTTAGATCATGAGCAGCCACAAGGATTAAGACAAGCCTAATTGAGTTTATTTTTACAACAGGAGAAAATATTTCATTGAAGTCAATACCTTTCTTTTGAGAAAAACCTTTTACCACAAGCCTAGACTTGTACCTTTTCTTCCCACCTTCTTCTTCCTTTAGCTTGTACACCCATTTGTTTTGAAGTGACCGCTTACCTTTAGGCAACTCAACCAACTCCCATGTTTGGTTGCAATGTAGTGAGTCCATCTCCACTTGCATGCTCTTCGTCCATTCTTCTTTGGATTCATGTTGCATAGCTTCTTCATATGATTCCGGCTCTCCAGAATCTGAGATCAAGAGATGGTTGAAGGAAGGAACAAACCTTTCTGGAGGTCTACTTACTCTTGTAGATCTTCGGGGAATAGGTTGAGGCTCCTCATTTGGTTGACGTTGTTGCACATTGTCACCGTTTGCAGTCCTTGAGTCTTCACCGTCCTCAAGCTCCATGTACTCATCACCTGTTTCTTTTGTTTGTTTTCTTTCCAAGTAATCTTTGTACATATTTTGTTCGTTAAAAATTACATCCCTACTCCTTAAGATTTTACCATCTTCAGGATTCCATAGGCGATACCCAAAGTCTCCTTCTCCATAGCCAATGAAGAAACACTTTTTGGACTTTGCATCTAACTTCGATCTTAGGCTTCTATCTATGTGCATGAAAGCCTCACACCCAAACACTTTGAGAAATGCATAATTCACCGGTTTACCTGTCCATGCCTCTTCTGGAACTCCCCCATCCAATGCCGTTGAGGGTGACCGATTGATTAAGTACACAGACGTAGTTACAGCTTCCGCCCAAAGCTCAAGCGGTAGGCCTGCATGTAGCCGCATGCTTCGTGCTCGTTCCATGATTGTCCTGTTCATCCTTTCTGAAATCCCATTTTGTTGAGATGTCCTTGGGGTTGTCCTTTGCCTCCGAATGCCATTGCTAGCACAAAAGCTTTCAAAATCTTGGCTGCAATATTCGCCTCCATTGTCGGATCTGAGGCATTTAACCTTGGTACCTGTTTCATTCTCCACAAAGGCTTTCCACCTTTGAAATATGGAAAATACATCGGATTTATTCTTCATGACATAAACCCATGTTTTTCTAGTCGCATCGTCTATGAATGTTACATAGTACAATGAGCCACCAAGTGATGGTGTACTTGCAAGACCCCAAACATCAGAATGAACCAACTCAAGTTTTTTATTTTTTCTTTCATTTCCTGATTTTTGAAATTTTACACTCTTTTGTTTACCATAAACACAATCTTCACAGAACTCTAAGTCCACTTCTTTCAAACCTGGTAGAAGATTCTTTGTTTGAAGGATTTGCATTCCTTTGGCACTCATATGCCCAAGTCGGTAGTGCCACACCGCACTGTCAACTTCTGTAGTTGCTGCACAAGCTGAAGGTTGCGCGCTAACAGTACACAAGTAAAGTGTACCGACTTTTTCTCCCTTGGCAACCACCAAAGATCCCTTTGAGATCTTCCACCGTTTGTTTCCAAATGCAATGTTGTGACCTTCATCGTCCAATTGTCCTGTAGAGATCAAATTTTTGCGAAGAGAAGGAACATGCCTAACATCTTTAAGCTTCCATTCATTTCCGTTAGCAGTTTTGACAGAAACTGTACCTTTGCCAACAATCTCACAAGCTTCATCATCTCCCAAGTATACATATCCAAAATTACCTTTGGTGTAGTCTTGGAAATGTTGCTTGTGTGGTGTCTCATGGAATGAAGCCCCGGAATCTACTATCCAGGAATTAGACACATTGTCTAATGAGAGAATTAGAGCATCTTGCTCTACTTTACCTGCCACATTGGCCTCCGATGTTGGCTTGTTGTCTTGAGACTCAGTCTCCTTCTTCTTCTTGGACCAGCAATCCTTCTTGACGTGGCCCTTCTTGCCGCAGTTCCAAAATTCAAGAACTGACTTTGTGCGTGACTTGCTCCGCCTTGAGTGATCACGACCCTTTTGGTTTTTGAACCTCTCCTTAGGCCTTCCTCTTGTTTCCACTGATAGTGCAACACTTGATGATTCTCCTGTGCTTCTCCTTCGCATTTCCTCGCTTAGGAGAACACCCACAACATCATCAAACTTAAGAGTATTTGTGCCAGAGATAGAGTTACTTACAGCCATCACAAGGCTGTCCCAACTATCCGCGATAGAGATGATAGTATAAGGAGAGCTCGCACTTCGTCATCGAAATTGATTTTCACTGATCGAAGTTGACTTATGTTGGTGTTAAAGTCATTTAGGTGTTCTCCAACTGAACCATTCTCTGCCATCTTTAGATTGAACAAGCGCTTCATAAGAAATACCTTATTGGATGCTGATGGTTTCTCGTAGAAGTCGTCAAGTGACTTCATCAAGTCCTCCGTGGTCTTCATCTCCGAAACATTGAAGGCCACCATTGACGCCAAGCTTAACCGGATTTTTCCCAGTGCCTTTCGATCAAGGAAAATCCATGCTTCATCTGCCATTGTTGCGGGATTCTTCGCAAGACCGCCTAGTGGCAAATAGAGGTCCTTCTGGTAGAGATAGTCTTCAATCTGCATCTTCCAATGTTGGTAGTTTTTTCCGTTGAACTTCTCAATCTTAAGGTTCCCTTCCTCCGCCATAACTCCCACTCAATTCAAGGAATCCTTTCCTTGAGATAATTTAGCTACGAGCAAACCTTGCTCTGATACCAGTTGTTAGGAAATAAGACGTAGCTAAATAGATAATTGAGTAGATTACTTAATGGAGAGAGACAGATTTATATACACGAGATTATAGAGTAGAGAGAGAGAGAGAGAGTACACACGATATACGTGGTTCACCCAATGTGGGCTACGTCCACGGGAAAGTAGCCACTCAATGGCTTTAGTACTTCAAAACAAGAAGTAGTTTACAAAGGGATTATACCCTTAATGGAGCTCCCGCCTTGCTTCACTCTCACCACCTCACACTCACCTTGTTGCATCAACTTCACACTATGAAATGTGTGTAGAAATGGCCTCCTTTTATAGGCCAAAAGGGCTGCCCTCTCTTATGAGACACAGCCATGTGTAACCGCCCTTGCGAATAAGTCCAAATCGGACCCTCCAATCCGCCCATGTGTGGCCGCCCTTGAGAAGACAAGTCCGCTTTTGAATTCTGCCACCGGCTACCGGCCATTGACTTCCGACCACCAACCACCGGCCAACCGACCGGTTGTTTTCCGACCACTTTCCGGCCGCCGTCCGGCCATAATATTCCGGCGAAAAAGAATATTCCGGCGAAACAAAGTCTCAGGGGCCTCCACCCCCGAGGCCTTTAAAGTTGCCCCTGATTCTTGTCCGTGAAAATTTTGGTTTCCGGTGAGTGATTTTCCTTCACGCAAGATGGCTTCTCCTCATAATGGGGGCCTTACAAATGTGCGCTTTTACCACAAAAAATTACAAGGGTAAATCAGGCTCCATACTTAGCATAGAGCAGCCTCACCCTTTTTGCCTTCCATCGTGTTGGCATCAACGTCATGCAGTACTTCATGCACTGACTTATAAGGATCTTCCTAGAACATGTGACTAGCATCTGACTTGCCATATCCAGGAAGATCCTTCTGATCCACAGGGGTGTTGTCATGGGTGTCCACACAGAAAGATCCTCTCCCTACATATACACAAAGATGAAAGAGAAGATTAGATCATAAATTCAACTAATATTATAAGCATGTAGTGTCCAACACAAACACCCCACTTACTCTTCAATAATGACCTCCCTGAAATCCAGGCCTTTGCCTCCAAAGGGATTGCAGTGTTGCAAAGTGCCTTCACGCATGCATCTTCCATTCTCAATACACCTGCAAAACACAGTGGATGGTACTGATGCCTGCAGGGAAGCATGAAGGTACCAACCACGTAAGAAGCCTCCAAAGCCTCCCCATAGGAAACACAAGAACCAAACACATGTATCGTGTTTTCAGGGTCCACAACATGAGGCCTTGGAGTCAACGTGTGAGTCATCCCTCTCTTCACATCAGCAGAGAGCTTGCTTACAAATTCGTACTGGTCTTGGGTTTCCAAGGACTCGTTGTAGAGCCTGGCATACTCTCTCTGCAAAACATAATGCTCTCGTAATTTACTTACCAAAACAACCAAGATGCATGGAAGAACACATGCAATAGCAAAAAATTATTGAAAGAGTACCAAAATAGAATAAAACAGTACCCAACAGGCACCAAAACAATACCAAAATTGACTGCTAGCAAGAAATAACACATGTCGTACCAAAATATTATTGCAACAGTTACAAAATAGAACCAAGATAGTACCAAATCAAACAATTAGCAAAGAAAACATTATTAGAAGAAAAAACCAATGTAGTATCAAGGTACTAGAAAAACTAGAAGTATCAAAAGTACCAAAAGTTTCAACAGTACCAGAGCAGTTTCAAGCACAAAAAGTACGCAAGTCATACTCAACATTAGAGTATAAGACAATAACTAGAAAGTACCAAAATAAGTAATCAGACTACCCAAAGAGCAGATAAATACCCAGAGTACTAAGGATTGTGCCACATAGCACCCAAGGAAAATCTGTAAACTATATGAGTACCAAAATTCTCAAGACAATGCCAAAATGGTCAAAGAGAGAAACAAATAAAATAAATAAGCACAAAAGGTTACAAGGAAAGTACCAAAAGTACCAAAATAGGTTGAAGTACCAAATGTTTCAACAGTACCAAATCAGTATCAAGCATCAAAAGTACCCAAGTCATACTCACTGTCACAGTATAAAACCGTAACTAGAAAGTACCAAAATAAGTAATCAGACTACCCAATGAACAGATAAGCACCCAGAGTACCAAAGATTGTACCACATAGCACCCAAGGCAAATTTGTAGACTATATGAGTACCAAAAATTCTCAAGGCAGTACCAAAATGCTCAAAGAGAGAACCAAATAAAATAAAGAAGCACAAAAGGTTACAAGGGAAGTACCAAAAGTACCAAAATAGGTTGAAGTACCAAATGTTTCAAGAGTACCAAAGCAGTATCAAGCACCAAAAGTACCCAACTCAAACTCAACATTACAGTATAAGACTATAACTAGAAAGTTCCAAAATAAGTAATAAGAGTACCCAATGAACAGAAAAGCACCCAGAGTACCAAAGATTGTGCCACATAGCACCCAAGACAATATCTGTAAACTATATGAGTACAAAAAATTCTCAAGCCAATACTAGAATGATCGAAGAGAGAACCAATTAAAATAACTAAGCACCAAAAGGTTACAAGGGAAGTACGAACATAGCAGTTAGTGTTTGATTAAATACCCAAATCAGTTTAAAAAGTACCAAAACAGTCCAAAAATAAGCAAACCACTTTCAAAAAAAAAAAGGAAAGTACCAAGACATTTAAAGAAGATACCAAAGCACTAAGCAGCATGTACCATAGCAGTCCCAAAATAGAATTGAAAAAGACCAAATGATCAGAAAAGCACCAAAAGTACCATGGATTGTGCCATTATAGAATCCAAAACAAAACAAATAGTACAGTGTAAGACTCAAAAATTAGAAACAAGGAAGTACCAATATAGTACCAAGTAGTTCAAATGAGTACCAAATGAAATGAAGTGCAGCATAAAGTACTAAGGAAAGTTCCAGCACTGCCCTTAGTGTTAAATAAAAGTACCAAAACAGTTAGAGAGAGTACCAAACCAGTCCAACATAGTACTAAAACCCATAAAAATGTCAGCAAATAAACCATTCAAGAAGTGAAACATGCCAAATCACCAAACCTTGTGCAGAATAAAACTTTCAATAGTCGTACACAATGCAATAAGCCAGAAATACAATACCTCCTGCTGTTCAACCTCAGCTAGGAGCTTCTTGATATTTTTGAAAACCCCGTGCCGTCGTAACAAGCGCCGACTTGCTCCCAGCTCAGCCTCCACCTCTCTGATCTATTCATCAGGGATAGGTATTTGCTGCCGCAGCACACCAATGCACGCCTCCACGGTATCAATATCCTCCATCAAACTTTTCGCCACGCCCTCTTTACCCTCATATACTAGTGCTGGTCCTTGTTTGCTTGAATAGAGGCCTTCACGTCTGTTAGTTTTGATGACCCTGGATGTGACACCTGCTTTTGGAGTCTTTGGAGCAATGCCTCTAAGTCAGGTAGGTAGTGAGCCACTGCCCCTCTGACACCTTGCTCTGGTTCTGTGCAAATGTTGCTGCCACTTTGAGTCATGCGGGCCTTCTTAACTGACTGCGGGACAGTTCCAGGGGAGGAAGCATTTTGCTTCCTCCATGACTCAACTTTACGGTCAAGACTGCCAGTCCTAAATGATATCATCTGCAACACTCCTTCCCCAAACCGGGCCCATGCTATTCTATGCCCTGTTGGGTCTTTTCTCGCTGCATTACATTTCTCGAACGCATAACCCTTAGCAAATCTGGTGGTCAGTTCACCGCATGAAGGGGGTCCCTAATAAACTTTGGAGAATAGAAATCTGCAGTCATCCACCAGATGTGGCTGCAAATGATTTAAATAAATTTTGCTATTCTTTTGGAACTTGTACTTGAAAACAGATAACCACTGCACGGATGGCAAGTCCTCATAAGTCACGTCCTTAGGGAGTTTTCCTTCTAGACTAAGTCCATACTCCTCATGCAAGTCCTTTGGTGTATAACAGAACCTGGTTTGTTGAGGGTACTCCTCCATTTTATTCTTACCTAAAATGTCAAACAAATCAGAAATTATTGTGAAACAAATCCAAAGTACCACATTTGTTACTGTACATTTAATAACTAATAACTAATGTGTTTACAATATAATTTATCCATACTCTATTTCCACAAAACTTCAACACTAGTCTGCAATAACTTCAGTTTTAATCCTTAGCATATGATATACAAAGCTCTAACATAAAGCAGGGAAACTATAGAATCATGTACATTGTCTCAGCTAAACCTTTCTATCCACAAACATTGAAGCTCCACAACCACTTTTCTAGAATATCCTAGAAGAATACACTTAATACTATACAACAGTCTAGATAATTAGCATGGTCCAAGTCAATTTTCTAATTTTTCTCTCATATGCATATGGATTACAAATGCGATGCTCCAAGGTATCAAATTTTACACTGAACATTTAAATTCAAAATTTTACACCATCTAATTAACACAAGCCTGATTCCAATGAATAGCTTACCACGTCTTGACTTGTTGGCAAATTTTAATTCATCCTCATCGACACGGTGTGAGGTCCTTTCTGAGTCGATTTCAGAAGCCTTGAATTGTTTTGCACTAGCCCTTGTGTTGGGACTGCTTTTGTTCTCCAGCTCTATTTGTTGAGAGGTGGGGGTGGAAGAACCTTTGTTGTTGCTTCTCCCATGGGTGGACATTCCCTCCTTGGCCTTCGCTTTTTGTTTGCATGTTGAAGGTGACGCTCTGCTGGCAGCAGCTCCCTTGGCCTTTGGGGTCCTCATGGTGGGAGAACTCACAGGATAGTAGCGCTGCTACAATGCTGAGAGAGAGAGAGAGAGAGAGAGAGAGAGAGAGAGAGAGAGAGAGAGAGAGAGAGAGAGAGAGAGAGAGAGAGAGAGAGAGAGAGAGAGAGAGAGAGAGAGAGAGAGAGCAGCTCTGCTACGAGTCTGAGGGGGGAGAGAGAGAGCCCAAGCGCTGGCAGAAAGCGCTCAATTCAAACGGACGCAGTTCGGACCACTAAATTTACTAATTACACCACTACTCTCACACAGGCTAGCCCATTGTGAAACTGCACGACTTGTATTTTTGAGATACAATTATAGCTAAAAAAATACAAATTCCAAAACTTTTGGGCCTCAAAACTTTCCCTCCAAAGGACCAAACAGGTGGAAAAAAAAATGGCCCTTTTTTTGTACCACCATCCTTTGCTTTCAGCCATAGCACGTGTATGAATCTGACACCTTAACTTATCGTCCTCGAGATCGTCTTTTAATGAAAACTTTTAAAATTGAATTATGATAAATTAAGCTCACTTTAGCCAATTAATTATTATCCTAATATTAATAAATTAATTCATAGTCTAAGGTATGTATTGTATGCATGTGTATGGGCATGTATGTGCATGTGTATGTATGTCCATGGATACCCATAAATGACACATAGCCATGGACCCATCTCTTAGCTTATGAATGGTTGACTATAAGCATGGAGACTACATGAGGTGTATCACCTAAAAGTGGTATATAAGGATACCTCTAAAAGGAAGTGGGGAGCTTGTGACACCTCCGCACACTCTTTTAGCAAGAGAGAGTGAGTAGGGAGGTATGGGCATGGCTTGGGCAACAAGGGACCTCCAAAACTCTATATAAAGAGCAATTCCCACTCATTTTGTAAACACAAAAAGACACACTTGAAGACAGAGAGACTCTACTTTTGTGGCCACTGGCTACTCATTGGTGAAGCTTCTACAAGGCCTTGAGAGATCAAAATATCCTAGGCACAATCTAGTAATGAAAATTTGTTGCATCAACTTACTTCTACATCTATATTCTCTTCTTTTCTCAAGAATTTATAACATACTACTACCCTTCTTATTCTTATCTATCTAAAGCTCACTAGAAGACAACGGAAATTCTACCTATTATAATTCTACTATATGAAGTTACACACTCATTTGTGTTAAAATACACAAGCCCTTGTTCAAATTTGCACTGAAAATTGAGAGAAAGGAAGCTGAAAATCAATCATCAATTACTTTATAATAGTGAGGTGCATAGCCAAAACTTGGTATGCATTAAACTTGCTGAAATTGTATTATGGTTGTCCACCAATGCATGAAAATGAGATTAGAGTGTGAGTCATAATACTATGCCAAAATTAAGCATAGCATATGTTTTGAGTAATGTATGTCATAACCATAAATGGATGGTATTAAAACACTTAAATCAATCATTCTTACTCCATTGGGTTATTTACATATTAAGCTTACAAATTCCCAAGTTAATTTAGTAACTAGTAGTGAGAATGGCATCCAAGAGAACACACTTTGGTGGATCTCATGATCATGAGGCTGGGACCAGAGATCAAAAAGGATAGGGAAAGGCCCCTATGATCGATGAAGTGCTAGCCATCTCACGAAGCAATGTTATGGGCCAAGAGAAGGTAGGAAAACTTTTTTTTTATGTTCATTGCATTATGGGTAACTAGGAAGGAAAAAAAAACCAAAACATTGAGTCATTCCTGTTGGAATTAGGGTTGCAGAGAGACACACACAGCTTGGAGAAGACGAAGGAAGCTCAAGGCACACAATAGAGAGTGTATTACTTAGTGTGCAATGGAAAGATAGATAGCCCTAGAGTGATGGGCGTATATACAATGCACGGGGGAAAAAACCTCCTAAAGAGGGAAAAAATGCCCCGACGGTCCTAGTGTGTTCACACACATCACTACCACATGTATATGGTAACAAATCCCCCCTGGAGTGATGCGGTGAACGAGAGCTGGCACATGAGTAAAGGGAAGTGCCATGCCCTGAGGACACGATCAGTCCACAAAGGGGAGTAAGCCCAAAGCTTTGTGGAAAGCTTCAAGCTTCTCACGAGACAATGCCTTTGTGAAAAGATCTGCAAGGTTGTCCTGTGTTGGCACATAAGCCAAGCTGATCTCTCCTACTGAGAGCCTCTCCCTGACATAGTGGTAATGCACCTCAATGTGCTTTGTGCGAGCATGAAAAACTGGGTTCCTCGCAACTGCCAATGCGCTCTGACTGTCAGTGTAGATAGTGTTGGCAGTGTCCTGTCCAACACCCAAATCAGCCATAAGGCGTCTGAGCCATACACACTCAACCGTAGCTGTGAAGACTGCCCTGTACTCAGCCTCACAACTCAAAGTGGCCACAGTAGGTTGCTTCTTGCTCAACCATGATATACATGAACTGCCAAGCATGAAACAAAAACCACTTGTGGACACTCACGTGTCAAAACAACCAGCCCAATCTGAGTCCGAAAAAGCATGTAAGTCTGGCGGCAATGATCCCCCCTTGGGATAAAACAAGCCAAGATGTAAAGTGCCACTAAGGTAGCGGAAAATCCTCTTGACAGCCTGCCAATGCTTAGACCCTTGGCTATGCATAAATCTGTTGACCTATGAGACTGCAAACTGAATATCCGGCCTCGTGTTGCATACATAAAAGAGGCAGCCAACAGCAGTTTGGTAAAGAGTGACATCAGCAGGATCACCAGCATCGTGTAGACTCAACTTCAAACCTGTTTCCATGGAAGTGGCAATAGGTTTGCAATCCTCAAGTCCAAACTTACATAGCAATGTCTCTATGTAACTTTTCTGACACAAGGCAATACCACCATCACACTGCTTAAACTGTATACCCAAGTAATGATGCAACAGCCCCAAATCTTTCATCTTGAAAGTAGCATTCAAATCAGCCTTAAATTCAGCAATATGTCTCTCATTTGGTCCAGTGATCAGCAAATCATCAACATAAAGAACCACAATGAGAAATACATCACCCTCACGCTTTACATACAATGTGCTTTATGTTCGACTGTTACGAAAGCCTTGTTTGACCAAATGAGTGTCAGCTTTCTGATACCAAGCATGAGGAGATTGCTTCAACCCATACAAAGCCTTGTTACATTTGCACACTTTGTCCTCTTGTCCTTTTATGACAAAACCGCGAGGCTGCGTTACATAAACTTCCTCAAAGATGTCACCATTCAAGAAAGCAGTAACAATGTCTGATTGATGTACATCCCAACCAAAATGAGCTTCCATGCACATAGAAAACGCACAGTAGTCATACGACAAGTGGGAGAAAAAGTTTCTTCATAATCTATGCCTTTTTGTTGTGCATAACCCTTTGCAGCAAGTCGAGCCTGATGGCGATCAATCTCACCATCCGGCTTGCATTTCAACTTGTAAACCCACTTCGTACCAATGGACTTTTTGCCAGGAGGCAAATCACATAAAGTCCATGTGTCATTCTCTATAAGTGCATCAAATTCTGATTGCATGGCAGCCATCCAATTTTCTGAATTCTGTGCTTCATCAAAAGACAGAGGCTCCTCAACATCATGTAAACTAGACATAGCCAAAGCATAACAATCTGATGCATAAGATGCATGGCGAGAGCCTGAATGAGTACGACTAGACAAAGGTGCATCCAATTTACTGTCACGCAAAGTGTGCACCAGCCATGTTGGCATACCTCTAGCCTGCTCATTTTCAGCCCTTTCCTCATCAAGTACATCATGTACATCTGCATCAGTAATAGGCTGATCTAAAACATTTTCAGAAACCCCCATAGGCTGTACATTTGCCTCATTGGAACTTAAATTCGTATTTCCACCACTAAAAAGAGGCAACAAAGTGTCATAAATGTCCTGTGAGCTTACATTACTGTCTCTAGTACATGACAGCAAGGGCTGAACAGAATCTTCCACAAACACTACATCCCGAGAAACCAGAATACGTTTTGTTTGCGGATGATACAACCTATAACCTTTGCTTTCAGCACTATAACCAACAAAAATACATTTGACAGCCTTATCATCCAATTTTTTGCACTGCACTTGTGGCACCAAAGCATATGCCAAACAACCAAAAACACGCATGTGCTCAATAGGAGGCTTTCTATCATGCCATGCTTCATATGGAGTAATAGACTGCAAAGCTTTCGTAGGACACCTGTTAAGTACATAAGTGGCACACATTATGGCCTCAAGCCAAAAAGAATGCGGTAAAGCTTGACTTTTGACCATACATCGTGCCATTTCCGTCAGTGACCTGTTTTTCCTCTCAGCAACACCATTTTGATGAGGTGTATAAGGCACTATACATTGGTGTTTTATCCCACGACTAGCCAGAAATGCATTAAATTCATGAGACATATACTCCCCCCCTCGATCGGAACAGAGGGTGCCCGTAGTACATTTCGAGACATTTTCAGCCATAGCCAAAAATTGTTTGAAGCACATAAAAACTTCGGACTTCGCTTTAAGCGGAAATACCCATGCATGCCTGGAGTAATCATCAATGAAAGTCACGAAGTACAGGTAATTGGCCAAGGACGGAGTTTGCATGGGCCCACAAACATCACTATGCACAAGCTGCAACCTACATGTGGCCCGAACTGAACCATCCTTTGGAAATTTAGAACTCTGCATCTTACCCAAAATACAGCCTTCACAAACATGTTTGATAGGTGCTTCAAGAGGTGGCAAAGAGGCAACCATATTAGATTTCTGCAAACACAGCAAACTGGCAAAATTCAGATGACCAAAACGTGCATGCCAAAGTTTTTCATCTGAATAGCCCTTGAATCTGCAACAGCATTTGCAAAATTTTGTCCACACTTGTCATACAAAGTGAGCTTATACAGCCCACGGCACAAAAGCCGAGATGCAACAATTTCATCACCAAAACTGAGATCATGAACTGTACATCTGTCATCCACAAATTTGACTACAAGTCCAAGTATAGCAAGTGCGGATACAGATAAGAGATTCTTCTTGATCCCAGGTACATAAAGTGCATCAACAAGTGTGAAGGAACTTCCATTAGCAGCAGTGAGCACAATCTTTCCAACTCCTTGAACTGGAAAAGAGGCGTTGTTGGCACAAGTGACTGAATTCCCATGAGGGACAGCCTCGAGAGAGGTAAACAATTCACGATGTGAGGTAATGTGCTTTGTAGCACCACTGTCGAAATGCCACACATGTGAATCTGCAGCAACTGACAAGCATGCATCATGGACAGTAGGATTGTAAGTGCACTCTGTGCTAAAAGCCCATTCTGCATGAACATCAGCAACACAGTCTCCTTTCACAGAAGAATCAACAATGGCTGCATTTGTAGTGGAACCAGCATTTGCAGTGGAACCACCCTCTTTCTTCTTAGCCTCTTTGGTCTTCAACTTAGGACACGACTTGATCAAGTGATCGTTGGCTTTACAATAATAGCAACGCATCTTCTTTTTGCCCTTATCACCAGAATTGCCAGACGAAGTACTGCCAGCAGAAGCATTAGGAACATAATTTTTGCCACTCGCAGCAGAACCATAAGAAGTGGTTGCATTACTGTTACCACCCTTTCTTTGAGAAGCAATAAAGTCCTGTTCAGCTGCCCGCTGTCTAGTCCTGTTTTTTCTGGACAGTGACTCTTGCAACATCAATGTTCATAATGCATCAAACTTGACAACTTCAGGATTTCCTTGGGTCATCAGTCTCCAAGTACTAGAAAAAGTCTGGTAGGAATCTGGTAAGGCATCAAGAACAGTCTGCACAAGGGAACTGTCTGAAATGACTTCACCTGTAGAAATAAGCTGCACATTGATAACCTTGACACTAGCAAGGAAAGTGTCCATATCATCCTCCTCATGCATAATCTTCGACTCCAGCTCTTTACGCAGCAAAGCAATTTTAGCCTCATTGCGGCTTGCATAAAGACCTGCTAGAATATCCCAAGCCTGTTTTCCAGATTTTGCTGAACGGATGTGAGGAACAATGGTGCGCTTCACAGACAACGCAATCAATGCATGAGCCTGCACATCCTTAACATCCCAACGAGCTTGTTCTGCCGTAGGCAAAACAACTCTAACAGCTGCAATCCTTGCAGCAAGACCTGCAACATCCTCAACATCGCCTACATCCTCAGAACCAGGACGTACATTAATGCCCTGCACAATGTTCCAGACACCTTTTGACACAAGAACATGTTGCATCATATAAGCCCACATAGGATAGTTGTCCCCATCCAACCTGTCCTTAGCAGCAAACATCTTGAACACATCTCTGTTGTTGTTGTCATCCATGGTAAATGCTACACCTGATGTGAAAACTACCCGAAAATAGGAGAAATGGAGCCGGAACAACCTCTGCTATGTAGCACAAACAGTAGAAGACTATAAGGCACCTGTTATGCAGAAAACGACACTGACAGAAATTCTGCACAAAATGACAAAATAGCCTGTGCAGTACTGCCTGTAGTGGAAACGAAGGCCGAAATGAGCCTAAATCAAAATTCTGAGCAAACCAAGCTCTTTGAGTTTCCCCAAAATATTTGTCGACCTGCGAACGCTCGCCAAAGCTCACTGAAATCGGAGAAAGTGAGCAGGCGTGTGCTGGAGCAGCTGGCGACTAAGCCCGGGAGGACGTGACCTGCTCTGATACCAATTGTTGGAATTAGGGTTGCAGAGAGACACACACAGCTTGGAGAAGACGAAGGAAGCTCAAGGCACACAATAGAGAGTGTATTACTTAGTGTGCAATGGAAAGATAGATAGGCCTAGAGTGATGGGCGTATATACAATGCACGGGGGAAAAAACCTCCTAAAGAGGGAAAAAATGCCCCGGCGGTCCTAGTGTGTTCACACACATCACTACCACATGTATATGGTAACAATTCCCAATTGGAAATTTCATCATCTAAATTTGTTATTTTCTTCTAACTTTGTATTAAAGTGAAAGAATTGCTTAATGATATATTGTCTAAAGTAGAAAAGAAATGTTTTCCTAGGAAGAACTCTCTCAACCTTACTTTATTTTATTCCAATATCGATTTAGTTAGAACTTCCCTTTGATCACAAAGAGGTGGTTCGTGGTTCAATGTAGGAGCCATGCATTTCTATGCATAAAGTTGATCCATTTATATGAGACAACTTGGTTTATTTCAATAAACATATAAAGTGGCATACGACAGAGTTACTCCAGGAAATGTAGTCCAATATTGGTTGTATGGGCAGCCAATGAAAACGGATGGAGTAAACATCCACAGGAAAAAGTTTCTACGATTCCGAAGTATTGGAATATAATTAAGTAATATCGTATATCAAGTTTTTATCTAGGAAATATTGTCTTGGTGCCAATTTGATAATGTTGGAAGGGTTGTCTTAACGAACTTGTGATGGGAAACATAAAAAGAAATTGAATGTATGAACTATCATGTGGTAGTAATTAGAAAACAATCACAAAGTGTGAGTATGGAGGTGGAAAGTGGGGACTGGCTTGGGTTGCCAATCAAGGATGGGTGGTTTTGATTAGTCAAGAAACTCTCCACTCCCTCTTGTTAGGAGAAGCAAATTTAGAGACTCATTGTGCCAGTCGAGAAGTCCCAAATATACATGCCTCTGAAAGATATGGGAAAAATGGTATTTGGATTTTCTCTCTTTTGGAAGGTGAGGATAAGGGATTTACAAAATTCTTGTGTTAGCTCATGCTTTCCCTACAAGATAGGGCTAGGAACCTTCTTAAATGTTTTGGACTTAAGTTACTTAGTGACGAGAGGCCGTCCATTGGAAATTAATTCTTTCTTGACTATGTTTTCTCAAGCGATTAGGGCCTAGAGACCTATCGGATATCATCCACTTTCTAAAAGGTTATGGTAATGGGGTGAGAATCTCACATTAATCAAGCAACAATCAATGGAAGAGTAGTTATCTGAAGGTAACCCTTTTACCTCTGAAGAGATTCAAAAATTTAAGGAATTTCTAGCCTTGCCAAAATATCAGCCATCAAAAGATATGCCAAAATTTAAAAGAATTAATAACTCTATTTGACCAACAAAAGGATCAACCAACGAATGAAGAACCTACAGAGTTACAAATGGCAAATGAAAGAGAAATATAAAAAACAATGTGGAAATTCCCATAATAGGGTTACTTAATCAAACCAAAAGGCTTCCAACCAATTGCAATACATGCACTAATGGATACAAGATCCGGAGGCAGCTTTGCAAACAAAGCCCTATTCCCACAAACAATGATCCAGCAAAAAAACATCTAGCAATATCCAAAAGCCAGACAAGTTATCTATGATAATGGTTCGAAAGCCATTATCAAAGAATTTGTGTATACTTGGATACAATTAGATATTTATAAACTCCCTATTAGACTATCCCTACATTCTAATAGTGTTATGATATGGTAATAGGTTTCAACCTTATATCAAAATAAGCCCCCATTATATTTTCAAAAAATACTTTTTCATTTTCATATATTGGGAAAATACATAATACCTCTATTAAGAAAAAAAGTCAAATTTTCTATGAATAGTTATTTGCTATCTATTAACTATTGTGATAAAAAATTTTAAAAATGGTTCTCCAAATAAAAATCAAAATATAAAAACCAAATTGAATCCATCAAAGAAAAAATTATAAGCCAAACCTCCGACAACCCATTAGCTTTCTAGGATCAAGAAAAATACATGATTACTCTTCCAACTATCCCTGAAGCAATCCCTAGTAAGGCTTCACACACGGGCATCTCTATTAAAGATGCAGAGGTTTGCAGAAAGGATATTGACGCGCTTCTATAAAAAGAAATAGTTGAGCTTCCAACTCAAATTGGGCCTACAGAGCTTTTTACGTCAATAATCACAATGAATAGAAGAGATTGAGAAAGAGGTTAGTTATTAACAAAAAATTGTTAATAACTAACCTCTTCACAAATTCTTGGTAGAAAAAAAGTTTGCAAACGATCTTCAAGAAGATATAATTCGACGAATCAATGGTACAAAAGTATTCTCCAAATTTGATCTCAAAAGTGGATTTTGGCAATCTAAAGTACATCCAAGCTAGACAGGTATAAAACTACCTATGTAATACCTTATGGCATCTTTCAATGGATTTTTATGCCAATGATATTAGCAAATGCTCCATCAAAATGCTAGCTAAGAGTAGAAATGATCTTTGGTCCAATCAAATATTTTTTCTTAGTATATCTAGATGACATCTTGATATACTCAAAAAGTATGGAATAACATATTCAACATTTGCAGGCATTCCACAATCTCCTAAGCAAAACAAGACTGATTCTATCATATACAAAATGCACTTTACATAGGAAGAGGTTGGGCTTTTCACCATCTGCAATGGATACAAGAGCATGTTTGTCAAAAATTGATAATACTCCAAATAAGCTAAAAACGGTCACTCAACTTCAACATTTTTTGGGATGCCTAAATTGAATCAACTGGAATATCCCATATCTGGCTATCTTGAAAAAAAGGATAGTGGAATAGCTCGGAGAACTAGGAACACTCTCACAGCAACATAGTGGAATTTAGTAAAATGATATGCAACCACTTACCTCCACTAAAGCTCCCAAGATTCGGTAAATTAATCCTTTACACCGATGCATCTCTTGATGCATGGGGATCAGTTTTATGTGAAGCTACTGGAGAAAAATAAATACACGTATGTAAGTTTATCAGTGGTTCCTTTTCTCAAGAAGAACAAAATTACCCTTCTGCACAACGATAAATCCTGTGGCAAAAATCAGTATCAAGAAATTTTGGTTATTTCTTTTAGGGAAAATTTTCATTATTCGCATGGATCCCAACAATTCCCCAGGATTTCTCACTTCTAAGAATTCCAATGAAGACAAACGACTCATACGATGGGTATCTTGGTTCGCGCAATGGGACTACTAGTATGAACATAAGTTGCATTTTTATACGTTTGTACAACAAAAATTGTACGTATAATTCAATATTATACGTTGTATATTCATATTGTACGTGGATATCCAACTAAAACATATTTTGATCAAAATATATTATACTCTTTAAAAAAAATTGTCGCAAAAGTTCGTTCGAACTGCCGCGAATGCTTACGATAGAGACAAAGAGAGACAACACGTAGCAACAAGTAATCACTTATGCTTCTTCTTTTTTTTTCTCTAACTTTGTCTTTGTTAGCGTTGTTGTTGTGGAGCATTGCTCACACCTCAGTGTTAGTTTGTAGGTCAGGGCCCTCTCTTTGGCTGCGTTGACCCTTGTGTCACACTACAAAGAGAAATATAGTTTAGACACCCGTCCTTGGCTGAGTTGATCCTCGTGTCACACTACAAGGGGGATTTAGAATTCATACGTTTCATGCTTAGGATGTACAATTAGATTCCCCCCCTCTGGCTGTTGTTGACCACCGCGTCGCACTGCAAGGAGGGGTTAAGTATCTTAGATCCTTCTTTCTTGGCTGTTATTGACCATTGCGTCGCACTGTAGGAAAAATAGATTCCTCATCTTTGACAATTGTTGACTATTGTGTCAAACTGCAGGGAGTGGTTATGTATTTTAAATCCTTTGTTTGTGGCTATTGTTGACCATTGCCCCGTACTGTAAGAAGATTGGATTTAATAGATTCCCCGTCTTTGGCTATTTCTGACCCCACCACGTTGCACTACAGAGAGAGCTTAGGTATTTCAAATCCTTCTTTCTTGGCTAATGTTGACCACCACATAACATTGCAGGTTGATTGGATTTAATAGATTCCTTATCTCTGGCCGTTACTGACTACCATGTCGCAGTGCAGAGAGGGGTTAGGTATTTTAAATCCTTTGTTCCTGGTTGTTGTTGACCACCATGTCGCAATGTAGGTTGATTGGGTTTAATTGGGTTGTTGATGACCACCGCGTTGCACTGGAGCGAGATTGGTTTTAATAGATTCTTTGTCTCTGGCTGTTGTGCTGACCACCACGTTGCACTACATGGAGGGGTTATGTATTTTCTAATCTTTTGTACTGGTTTTTAATGACCATCGTGGCACACTACAGAAAGAGGTATCATATTATATAATTGCTCATTTTCAAATGTTACTTGTCATTGTGTTGCTTTGCAAAGAGGACTATTGCAATTTTAGAATTATAAATAATCATTTTAATTCATGAAACCTTTTTATATTTTTCTATTTGTAATCATATAATTCAAAATTATATCTATTCTTAATTTTATTTGCTTCCTGCATTTTCAGGCTTCAGTCATGGTAGAGACAAAGTTATCGCCTCAGCATCGCAAAATCATTTGTGATGCTCTTATTTTATCTCTCTATGGAGATTCAAATTATCATTTGTGTCGGGCATTGAATCCAAATCTTTAAAGTTCTTCAAGTTAGGGTTTTAAAGTATTTCAAATTTGATCTATGAAATCCTTCAAACTATCTCTCTTTTTTAAGTACATATAAACGTCACTCGTAAAAGTTTATTGTTTTGCAACTCAGATATGGAAGATATTTCTCTCGACCAGAATGCACAGCAGCCTAATGATCCTTTGCTTAATCACGCATTGGCACAACAAATATACAAAGAGGATGAAATCCGGGTGGCAAAAGGGGATATTAAAACATTTCTCCCTACATTGAGATGTGGTAGTCAGCAACATCCAAGGACAAAGGATTTAAGATACCTAACCCCTCCCTGCAGTGCGACATGGTGGTTAGCAACAGTCAAAGATGGGAAATCTATTAAACCCAATCAACCTGCAGTGAAACATGGTGGTCGGCAACAACCAAGAACAAAGGATTTAAAATACTAATTACCCCTCCTTGCAATGCGATGTGGTGGTCAACAACAGCCAGAGATGGGGAATCCATCAAACCCAATCAACCTGCAATGCTACACGATGGTAAAAAATAGCTAGGAATGAAGGATTTACAATACCTAACCTCTCCCTTCAATGCGATGTGATGATCAACAGCAGCGAGAGATGGGGAGTGTATTAAATCCAATCTCCTGCAGTGCGACACAATGGTCAGTAGTAGCAGTCAAGAACAAATTTAACCCCTCCCTACATTGCGACATGGTGGTCAACAACAATCAAAGATGAGGAACCTATTAAACCCAATCTTCCTACAGTGCAATGCGGTGGTCAACAACAGCCAACAGCAACAGCCCGGCTAATTATCGATAGCGACGGTGCATACTACGGCTACGAGCTTTCTTGGAATCAAGGTATTCTTCTTGCTCTTACTAGCATTACATAGTGTCACCATGGATTCCGATAACGTGACTTTTGATTTCGAGCACCATATGCCCGATCCTTCCAATGGTGGCTCACGGTCGGATACTCTCACGGAGGGTACTCGCAAAGCTACGGGAGGAGATGACGCTTATGAATTTCTTGATATTCAAGAATTTTGAGCACTTCAAGCATGTATGTCGATGATGGAAACAAATTTTGCATTACTAAATGAAAATGTCAATAAATTATCCACTTCAGTGGTACAGTTTATGCAATAGCAGGCCAAGGGTCCTATTGACACACATATACATGAGCATGTAGCCGATCAGGGACAGGGTCCTCCTGGTCAAGAGGTCCAGAGGTCCCCCTCCAGATTCTCTGCACTCTCTCACTGCGAAGGAGGTGGACAAGTTGTTGAAAAATACAAAGACACCAACTTTAAAGGGAGAGGACCAAGAGCGCAATAAGGATGCAGTGAATATATTTCTCAACAAGTGGAACGGAATTCACACCTTACGGCATACTCCAGATGCAGTCAGGGCATTGTAGACAATTCTGACTATGGAAGGCAAGGCCTATAAATGGTGGATGTCTTTCAAGGAGAAGAACATCATACCATAGAGTTGGACAACTTTTGAGGCTATGTTTAGAAAAGAGTTCCTGCCCATGAAAGAGGCAGAGAGAAATTGGATAGCTTGGGACACGTGTTCCATGCACCAATACCCATCATTGCTTCAATATATCTCCCACTATCGGGATGTGATCCTCAAGTTGGAAGGGTTACACACCTTTCAACAACTACGTGGGTTTATTCGTGTTCTGACATCAGAGCTTAAGAAGCATGTCAAAACTCGAGACCCTAAAACACTTGAGGAGTCTATAGTGAAAGATCACTTGATGATCTAAATGGTAAGAAATCACATGTACTCACCTGCCTGCTAATACACATGGTAATACATGCACACAGCATGGGCACAATAAAAGAAAATTTATAGTAGCCAACTCTGAAGCAGCTAAGAAACCCAAGGGGTCTCAAGGACCCCTCTCTCTTGAGAAATTTGAGAAGGCAAAAAAAGAGAAGTTATGTTTTCAATGCTTGGGAAGCGGCCATGGAAAAAAGGATTTTCTCAAGGGAAAATCTGATGCTCAAGGCAAGGAGAAAGTACTGCACATGGTGCAGCTGTTGCCTCCTGAGTCTTCCTCACGTTTCTCTAAGGTGGAGGTAACACACACCGAGGTGCCCCTCTCACTTGAGGAATTTGAGAAGGCTAAAAAAGAGAAGTTATGTTTTCAATGCTTGGGAAGCGGCCATGAAAAAGAGGATTGTCTCAAGGAAAAATCTGATGCTCAAGGCAAGGATAAAGTAGTGCACACGGTGTAGCTGTTGCCCCTTGAGTCTTTATGACGTTTCTCCAAGGTGGTGTATGAATGTTGTATCACAGCTTCCATGTGGCAATAGAAAGTTCGGTCCACATGAGCTAGTGTGTATGCACTAATCTATTCAAGGGCACAAGGTGCGTATCTTGGTAGATGATGGTGCTACTCACAATTTTATTAACTACGGATTAGTGAAAAGGCTCAAATTGCCCCTTAATTCCCACCGCTACAAGGTAGCAATGAACGGCTATGATTCCGAATTATGGGATACTCAAGTGAGAGTTGTACTATTGGAAATTCAAGGCTACTCCATATCATTGGATTTTCAGGTTATGAACATGGACTCGGACATATGTGGTACGTGGTAGAGAATGGTTGCGTAGCCTAGGACCATCACTGAAGTGTAGCTACGAGCACAACAATCTAATGTTTGAATCCCATGGCGGCACACATGTGTTGTTGTTAGGAGAGAAGGATGTGCCTTTCTCACCACTGATATGTACAACAGAGCTTACGAAGCTCACTTTTGATAATGAGTTAGAAGAAGTTTTCTTGTGTTACTCATTGTGCCATTTTCTTTCAAATGAGGAATTTGTTGAACATTCCTCAACGCTGCATGCTACTCTCTCTTCTCTTCCAACAATATCTACTTCTCTCTTTTCTCAACAAGCAAACGTTGCTAGTCAATGAAAAGATTTATTAATTTAATTTCAAGATTTTTTTCCTAATGATCTACCATCGGGGTTATTACCGACACAATCTGTGCAACATGGCATAGACGTGGTTGCAGGTAGTAAACCAGTTAGTAAACATCCTACAGAATGAGTCATTTTGAGACTGCTAAGGTGGAATGTCAGCTTGCTGACTATCTTAGCAGAGGGTTTATTCAATTGAGTTCTTCACCATGGGCTTCTCCTATCCTACTGGTGAAGAAAAAGGATGTGCGTAGACTACTGTGGTTTAAATGCGATCACTATTAAGAACAAATATCCATCACTATGCGTGGATGAACTGTTTGACAAGCTCATTCATGCTTGTATTTTTACAAAGATAGACTTGCGATCGAGATATCACCAGGTACGTATTCGACTTGCTGATATACCGAAAACTGCATTCCAAACAAGGTTTGGACATTATGAGTTTTTGGTTATGCCTTTTGGGTTAACCAATGCGCCCGCAACTTTCATGACACTCATGGATAGTGTCTTGAGACCGTACTTGGGCAAGTTTGTTATCGTTTTTCTTGATGACATTCTTGTATATAGTGCTTCTGAGGAAGAGCACTTGCAACATCTGAGGCGGGTGTTTGAACTGTTAAGAGCAAACAACATATATGCCAAAGAATTAAAGTGTGACTTTCTCAAGGAGGAAATTCACTATCTAGGGCATGTTAACTCAGCTAATGGGTTGCACATAGATCAATCCAAAGTGGATGCCATTCGGAGGTGGCCTTCTCCCAAAAATTTGAAAGAGTTATAGATTTTCTTGGGAATTGCACGTTTTTACCAACGGTAATTTGTTAAAAACTATATTCATATTGCTATGCCAATAACGAACTAGTTGAAAGGCAAAGGGAAAACCTTTCAATGGGGTGCCGCTCAATAGCAAAGTTTTAATACGCTCAAGGATGCATTAGCTACAGCTCTTATTCTAGCTATTGTGGATCCTTTGAAGCCATTTGTTTTAGAAACGGATGTCAGTAATTGTGCTATTGGAGCAGTCCTTCTACAGGAGGGGATGCCAATTGAATTTGAAAGCAAGAAGCTTGATTCAGTGCAGTAGAATTATTCTGCTCATGAACGCGAACTCTATGCAATATTGTCTGCCTTAAAGACATGGCGGCATTATTTGTATGGAGCTCAGTTTGAGATTGTGTTTGACCACGAAAGCATAGAATGGTTTACACAACCAATTGACTTGAAGGGTGAAAAGGCCAGGTGGGCAGCGATTCTTCAAGAGTATGATGCAAATCTCTGATATTGTAAAGGACGATACAATGGGGTGATTGATCGATGCTCTTAGTCGTATGCCTAAGATCAATTCTCTTTTGTTCAGGGAACTTAAAAGTGATTTTTTGGATTCTCTGAAGGACAAATATGAGCATGATGACGCATACTCCAAAGTGTCGAGCCATGTGCAAATGAGGAATCCTTCTCACTCCAATGCTGATAGTGTTTTGTTAACCTCCACACACACTGTTCTCCTCCGTTGAGTGATGAACTATAGAGATGGAATAATTTTTCCATCAATAATGGGTACCTACTCCATAAGGGGAGAGTTTGTGTACTGACAGACACAAACATTTGGTGCCAAATTTTTATGAATTTCGTCACGACAGTCCAAGTGTAGGGCACCCAGGCATTAGAATGACTTATGCTCCCGTGTAATGACAATTTTATTGGCCAGGTTTACATGGCTTTGCTCAAGACTATGTCTTGCATTGCCAAAAATGTCAAGTTAACAAAGTAGAGCGCCTGAACACAAGAGGACTCTTACATCCTTTGGAGATTCTCAATGATAAATGGGAAAATATCTTTATAGGTTTCATTGTGGGTTTACCAACCACTATATGAGGTCATGACTCGGTATGGGTGGTCATAGACCGGTTGACTAAACTATGAAAACCAAGTCAACCATAACTACTCCAGAATTAGCTAAGTTATTTGTGGACAATTTGTACAAGTTGTATGGATTGCCAAGTAACATTGTGAGTGATCATGATCCCAAGTTTAACAGTCATTTTTGGAGGGCTGTGTTAAACGATTGGGTACACAACTCAACCTCAGTACAGGAAATCATCTAGAAACGGATCAAATTGAACGCATTAGCCAAGTGCTAGAGGATATGCTATGAGCATACGATGGAAAGGGGGAAATGGAAAAACCACGAGCACATAAACTCGATGCCTCTATATAGCTCAGTGATCTCACAGCACCCCTATCCCCTAGCAAACACACACCATGATACGCAATCTGCAAACAGCTATTGTCCAAGCCCGATCCCGACCAACCCTGACTAGATAGAAAAGTAGGTTCAGATAGCCTCCATCTATAACACTGTAGAGCACCATGTGACATGTAGGCAATCCAATAACAATCGACACTCGAATTCCTATCCAATCTTTGACATACCCCCATTTATCTTCAAGCTTGCAGACTTATACACATCAACATCCATATAGAAAGCACATATACATCATCACCTTCAGAGATACACATATACTAGACCAATAGATAACAGAGAAATAAAGGATTGATACAATATCAGGTAGACAAAAGATCCCATAGAGGGTGTACAATGATGGATCCCCATAAGATCACCTCCCTAATTTGATTTCTTAGCCCACTTTTTGGTGGCTCGCAACAATACACCTTAGCTGGCGGACCCTCTCTCCTCGGTGTCAATCTCCCACAGGCTCCTCTCGGGCTTGCTTTCTTTTCATATGCCGCCTCAACAGATGGCGCACCCCTATTGGCCGCTTGTAGCCCTGGCAGCTTTTCACAAGCCCAACCCCTTTCTCAACTCGCTGCCTCTGATCTTTTTTTCACCCCATGCAGCCCCGTTAGCTACTCGATGAGCTGCAGCCCTTTGTGGCTTTCCTACTCCCTCTGGATGCAGCCCGTGGCCACCCTCAGCCTCTCCTGCATAGCCTTGTATGACCAGCCAACTGGCGGACTCTCTGCAACAGCGCCACCTCTTGCTTTACGCCATCACTGGCTGCTTCCCCTTCTCCTCCTTCCTGGCGCAACCTGCACACTTCAACTGGCAGGCCCCTTGTGGTGATCCTCCTCGACTTGCCCTCCTTGCAGTGCCTGCCTCCTCTTACTCTCGGCCCTTGGCGGCCTTCAACCAAGAAAAATAAAACGCTGCCCTGCAGCCCGTGCGTGGGTCTCACTGAACAAGGCAGCCCTTCACCTCCTCCTTAACTGCACAAGGCCTCCTCAAGCCCCCTTTGGCCAATAGCGACCTCGCTATTGGTCGCTTTCCCCTCTGCATGTTGCTCTCGTCTTCGGCCACCGCCGGCCCCTTTTTGGCCAATCCCTCGATGTCATGGCTCTTGGCGGCTCCCTTCGCTTGCATGCGCCACCAAGTGGCCTCCTCTTCTACTGCATGGCGCCAACACCTGGCTTGCTTTCCCTCTGCACTCCTCGTCGACTACAACAACTGCAACAATACGTTTTTTTTTTATATTAATAGTTTTAAAAAGTTTACTTCGGGCTTAGCCCCCTTGCACATGCCAAGATCACCAATCCAACAAAGCCTTCGTAGTCGGTCCCTCGGCGATGCAAATGGGTCACAATAAATCCCACCCACCACTCAGAGAAAAGCACGACTGCTACAAGTGTCGGAAACCTTTGAACATCATCTGCTTGAGCGGGCTTCATGCATCGAGAGAGCCTCGAAATTTCTAAGATAGTGAAAGCATCCAATCATATTACATACCATGGTGCTAACTGACGATTGCACCCAGCCCATACGGTGGAAATTCATCCTCGCTCTGGAGATAAATCCTTCGATCCTTAGTACCCTGGCAAGTAGTGTCTCTTGTAGACATCTCGTTCCAAATCCCATAGCATAAAATTCATGACACCTGCATCTAGCACCCCTTGCCTCGTTCCCAACCTTGTGATATAAGCATATGCTCCTGCCATCTGTGATAGCAAAAAAACACTTGTAGTTTTGGCTATGCAATTGCTCCAACTCGGTGTACCTGGCTCTTGGCTCCATCAAATATCTGCTCAAGGTCTTTGCCACTTGCCTGCAAACTGTTATGCCTCGACTTCCTACACTTCCATAGATCGACACAGTTTGGTTGTACCAACGTTAGAAAGAAACAAACAGACTGGGAAGAGTATCTACCTCTTCTTGAGTTTGCTTACAACAGTTCTAAGCATGTCACGATTGGATTCAGTCCTTTCATGCTAATGTACCGATTTCAACCTAGGTCACCAGTAACGGTGGGGTTGGCAATTGAAAAACTCCAGAAAGTTAAGGACTTTATCCAAGACCATATGGATATGTTGAAACTCACTCGTCAGAATGTTCGGCAAGAGCAAGATTGGTATAAGAAGTATGCTGACAAGAAACGTCTGCAAGCTACCTTCAAGGAGGGGGAAGAGGTATTTTTGTGTGTGACAGAGCATTCAAAAAGTCTGAAGATTGGGCCAACACCTAAATTATATCTGAGATATTGTGGGCCTTTCAAGATACTCAAGCGAGTTGGTAATTATGATTAGAAACTCTCGTTACCAGCACACTCTCGTGTCCATCCGGTATTTCATGTAAGCCATTTACGTAAATGCTTGCATGGGGATGACAATGTTGTTAACCAATATATTTTGGTTGATTTTGTTGAACCTCATACCCCATCGCATGAACCTGAGTGAATCCTCGACTATCATGATTTACGTATGCATCATCATATACGTCATCAAGCTTTAGTCAAGTGGAAAGATCGACCTGAAGAAGACGCCACTTGGGAAAACATTAGTGTTCTAAAGAAGAAGTTTTCTACTTTTGTTTTCGAGGATGAAAACACTTTTCCAAGGGGGGAGTAATTTCATGCCAAGGGCATACCCAGGGGGGGGTTACGGACCAGGGCCAAGTGGTTGGCTGCCAATGTGGAATGGGGATTCAAGGGCCAAGGGCTATATATGGGGGCTTGGGTGGTGAATTCGTACCAGGTAGTCCTCTAGGCTTTATAGCCTGTGCAATAAGATTCTCCATCTACCACTTTTTACCTTCCACCTCTAACTACCTTTTGACATGCCCACTTTGTAAAGCAATCAACCACCTTGGAGAGTGACACCCACTAGTGTTATCATATACCCACCCATGTAAAGTAACATCCACTACCTTACCCACCAAGGCCATACCTTGAGCTTCAAGCCAAGCACTTCCTATATAAAGGAGGCCACACCTCATTGTAAATCCATCTTGGGTCGAGCTTAGCTCTAAAAGAGTGCATACTCTTAGTAGTCATCTCAGGTTGAGTCTAATAGTCTCTCTCTCTCTCTCTCTCTCTCTCTCTCTCTCTCTCTCTCTCTCCTAACATCTTTAGTCGAGTCCTTTTGCCATATAGTAAGCTTAACCTATCTCTTATACAAAGCTTCGTAAATATGAGCTTTCTCCTTCGTATTAATTGTTTTAGCATTTTCTTTATTTAATACACTCCTTCTGCCTAAAAAGTCCTTTTGTGCATCTCTTGGTATCAGAGAGTGTGAGATAATTTAGCCTATTGCTCTAGCTCACTCTGTTTATCATTCTTGTTCTATGTGTTATCGTACCTCAATTGTGTATGAGCTTACGTTCAACAAGCTTTCCGTTGAAGGCTACTTTCTCTGAGTGATTAGTAAGATTAATACTTTATACATTATTTATCCAACAGTGTTATTGTTATTCACTTGAGTCTACATCGACAGGAAAGGTAGTGATATTGTGGTAGCGAGGTAGCAAGGTACGAATTTGGTAGCCGTCGACCTTTTGGCGTAAGGAAAAGCCACTGAGCCATGGGCGTAAATTCCTCGGTAAATTTCCTCATCATCAACCCCACCATTGGCTACACCTTCCACCACAATGTCCCCTCTCTTTTGGCAGCTTGATGTACAGCAAGCAAGCTTTGCAAAATTAAGGGGAAATTACTTATTCAAAGAGTTTTGACGTTGTTTAGAGATAGATTCATGCAAAATTTTTCAAAATGCAATGAAATTGGTGGCTACTATAATTGAAAAATTGCTACTATATCCCCTTTGGGGTTTTTTCTTCATTTGAATGGGTTGCTCCTTGGAGAGAGACTTTTCAACATAATAGAAGCCTTTGACTCCTCTTTTAATTTTCTCATAATATAGATGAAATATGATTTCTCTAAAACATGTTGAGAATTTTTTGATGGGGAAGATATGGGGTGGAGCTTGCTTGATGTTATAGAACATGAGTTGTAATTATTGGTCATCAATTGCAATTCAATGTAGTGTTGTAAAAGAGAGGTAGTTGGCATTTTATCATCCTTTACAGTGAGGGAGATAGAAAATAAGATTTCCTTTTGTATGTTTTTTTGTTTGTTTATAAACACGTAGCCTACACTTTTGTGCTCTGAAACCCTCGTGCTAGTTCGCTACAGGTTGGCTTCAGCGGCTTCTCACAGGGTGGGGGCCCCTACAGGAGGGATGTCTGGAGAATCTGCACAGACCCTCGGGTGGTGTAGCATGATCTATTGGCGTTGCAACCGTTGATGAGGGTGTGTCGACGGATTGGAGACAGGGTGTGCTCTGGGAAGGGGGCAACCGACTGCCTCCCCCCTTTGCATCCGTGTTTGGGAGCGTAGAATCTGCATATATTTGGCATGGGTGGGAGACCTTCCCTATTGCTTCCCATCGAGAAGGCATTGAAAGTCAAATTTCGTTGAGGTTTTTGCACGACAAGGTTTGATCTTGTGTTTGGGGTTGTTATGTGATGGCTTTGTGGTGGGGTTCTGTTATGGGGTTGCCTTTGGTTCATGTTGCGTAGATATGTCTGGTGGCTAGGAGTTATGCTCCCTGTGATGGGGTGTGGCGCACATTATGAGATTGTGGATGTCAGTGGTTCAGTTTGGATGCTAGTCATCGGATTGTCTGCTTGGATCTCTGATTGTGTTGTTGTCTTTTAGATGCCAATGGGAGGACATGTCTTGGACATGTGATAGATGGGCAGGTCACGGTGTCATCCTCATGCAAGTCATTCGGTGATGGAGCTCGCGGATCCCCCCATAGTCGAATATATCTTCTCTTTGCTTGTGAGTTATCTGATGTATTCTGGTTTATGTTGTAGACTCCTCAAAGTTTCATGGTGCGGGGGTTGGCCTCCGCTGTTCGGGTCGGGTGTGGTAGGAGTTGATGGATAAAAACTATGATTACTTTTGGTTCCCATGGCACGGTCTGTGCATGGGAGGTTTATGTTTTTTTTTTGGTTATGCAATATGTTCTTCACTCACGCACAAAAAAAAAAAACAAGTGAAAGGGTCACGATGGCTTTCTAAAACAATAAGAAAGTGATAAAATCATTAGGTTGAGTTCAATTGGAATCAATATTTGGGAAAGAATTGCCTCAGCTTAGCCGTGAGCCATTTGAAAATCAAAACTAGCCGGTTGCAAACCATGATAAAGGGAAGAAAAACTAGTGAAATATGCGAGAAAATAGTTCAAAAGTCATGCTAATTTTAAATTTGTATTTTTGGTTTGCTACTTTGGCCGACGACCGTTGAATAAAAGAGACTTTTCCCAATATTTGATTAGAACTAAGTTATAGAATGCAAGAAAAATCAAGAATGTGAGGTTGCGAAATGAAATGTGAAATTTAAAAAAAAAACATCAATAAATACATGTGTGTGTGTGTGCGTCTATAGAATTTTTATTAGAAGTATGCAAGGTTAATGCAAGAGAACACAAGACACGTACATGTCACATGTGAAATGAAAGGTGAAATAAAAAGATCCATTTATTATTTTAGAACTGAAGATAAGTCTCCATCATCACACTTAAAATAACATTTAAGATATGTCTTTATCATGGCACTGAAAACATTGAAAGTATGCCTGACCCAACTCAACACTAAGGCTTCTTTTAGAAATCCAAAAAAAAAAAAAGAGTTTCCTTTTGTAAGATGTTCTTTTATTCTTCTTGAGCAATCTTCCTTCATTAAATCTGCTCCATCTAAGCAAAGGGAAGCCTTGATGTCTAGCTTTTTGTCTTGATTCAACACCTGGTAGTTGTGGAAAGATGTTCGTTATGCTCCATGGAATGCCACCTTTATGCAGTCTTCAAATCAGATAGCTTTTGCATTTACATCGTATCTACTCCCACAAGAAAATGTTTAAAGGTTGTATTGGTTGATTGAAAGTTTGCATTGAAAACATGATTTGGTACAAGGTAGCAAGCATTCTGGACGTTCCAACACAATAAACATTACATATTTGCCAATAGTGATCTTATGTTGCGCTTATATTAATGTCAAAGACATGCATTTTGATGGGAATGGGAGGGTTCAATGGTTCTTAAATATGTAGATTTCTAGTTGAATACAAGTATCCACGGGGTTGTGCATGTTTGACAGCATGTATTGAGGTCTATGAAGGTAGTAGAAAATTGTGAAGAGGATTATATGTTTGACTCAAATCTATAATTGGGTAGAGTTGCAAAGAATAAGCTCAATAGTTATGGGAATAACACATTCAATTTTCTAAATAAATTGATATCAGATTAGTAACATCGACGCACACGTACGTGTGTGTGTGTGTGTGTGTGTGTGTGAGAGAGAGAGAGAGAGAGAGAGAGAGAGAGAGAGAGAGAGAGAGAGAGAGAGAGGCAATTGGATGGACAAGTCTTGTGTGCAATCAAGGGTGGGTACTACTACCCTTGATTATTTTGGAAGTAGTTTTTGACTGTATATGGCCTATGAGGAGAGTGTGATGACACTCCAAATGAGGAAAGGGAGCTGTAATAGAATCCTATAGTATATTTCCATCTCTCTCCCTCTCTCTTTAGAGTTCTAAAGATGATCCCTTCTTTGTTTCTCCATTGCATGCCCTCTATGCACAAATGAGCAAAGTTGAAACCACGAATGAATGGTCGTAGAACCCTAGGAGAGATGGAATGAGGGATGCAACCTTGCTTCTTTGCACTGCCTCAATCCTTCAATCTATATTATATGTAAAGGGGGAGGGATTCTGATAGCTTGCTACCCCCATGTCTTTGTGTCTGACATCTTCGGCTTAGAGTGCACTGGGCACACACACACAGAGAGAGAGAGAGAGAGAGAGAGAGAGAGAGAGAGAGAGAGGTGCCACCATCGTAGGTAGTGTAAAGAATGAGGATGCAAGAGAGCTACACAAGACAAGCACAAAGCACACAGAGATGGAAAGCTGCTTCTTCTTTTCACAGAAAAGAGAGTACAAAATGACTAAGTGATAAAGCTGAAAAGTAGCACATATGTACATGCGGTCACTAAGTGTGAACAAGCTAGAAGCGTACTAGGCTGGCACTATAAGTGTAGTCCAGTTGTAGAATCACTGGCAGAGATCCTCCGTGTCGGTCACCTAACGTGCTAGTGAGTAAATGTCATAAGCGGCCAAGACCCGTAGTGGATGCCAGCTCAAGATGTAGAGCTCGACATCTCAACACTCCCCCTCGAGCTCTGCATGTCGCAGAGTCCAAGCATAGTCCAGAAACGTCGAAGCTTCTCAGCTCCGAGGGCCTTGGTAAAGATATCCGCTATCTGCTCCTCTATGCTGACGTAGACCAAGTCCATGTCGCCCGCCAACACTCGCTCTCGAACGTAGTGGTAATGGACCTCTTTGTGCTTGGTCCTGGCATGGAACACTGGGTTCCTAGCCAACTGCATGCTGTTGAGGTTGTCATAATGGATGAAAATTTGATGTTCCACCTGCACTCCCAAGTCCTCAAGTAATGTGCGTAGCCAAGCTACCTCGCACGCTGCAACTGTTGCACCTCTGTACTCGGCCTCTATGCTCGATAAAGCAACCGTAAGCTGCTTTTTGCTACTCCAAGTAACAGCAGCACTCCCAAAAGAGAACATGAAGCCACTCGTAGATCTCCTATCAACAATGTTACTTGCCCAATCTGCATTTGTATACCCATACAATGCTAATGGCACATCTGCTGCATAGAACAATGCGTAGTCAAGAGTCCCTTGCACATACCGAAGTGCGCGTTGTACTCCATCCAAATGTAGCTTCCTCGGAAGCTGCATGAACTGACTCTCCAAGCCTACTGTGTAGCTCAAGTCTGGCCTCGTGATAGTCAAGTAGATTAGACTACCCACAATCTTCCTGTACATCTTGACATCCTCAACAACATCACCCTTCTCTGCACTCAGCTTTGCATTCACATCCAAGGGAATAGAAATTGGCTTACAATCGGCCATACCATACTTTGACAACATATCCAAATCATATTGTCTCTGTGATAGCCATACACCCTCTGGAGTCCTGATCACCTCAATGCCAAGAAAGTAGCGCAACTCGCCCAAATCTTTCATTTCAAACTCCTGTTTGAGAAGACCCTTCACATGGTCAATCTCCATAGCATTGCCACCCACAATAATAAGGTCATCTACATATATGGTAATGACCACAATCCCCACATCACTCTCATGTACATAGAGTGAATGATCAGCATGAACTCTCCTAAACCCAATACTGACAAGATACTTGGCAATCCTGTCATACCATGCTCTAGAGCCTTGCTTCAAACCATACAAAGCTTTGAGAAGTCTGCATACATAATCTGGGTAACCTGGATCGACATAACCAGGTGGCTCATCCATATACACTTCCTCTTGCAACTCACCATTCAAGAAGGCATTCTTTACATCTATTTGATGCATAATCCATCCTCTAGATGCAGCCACTGCTATGACAGCTCTCACAGTCGTCATCTTTGCCACTGGAGCAAAGGTCTCCTCATAGTCTATGCCATACGTCTGTGCATAACCCTTTACGACCAGCCTTGCCTTGTGACGCTCAATGTTACCATCAGCCTTATGCTTGGTTTTATACACCCATTTACAACCAATAGCTTTCTTGCCACTTGGCAATGGCACCAGGTCCCATGTGTCGTTTGCTTCCAATGCAGCCATCTCTTCATTCATTGCATCATCCCAATGCACATTTCCAACTACATTTTCAAAACATGTGGGCTCCACATCCTGTATCACCTTAGCCATGTAGGCTTGGTGATGCGCTAGATACCCATCATAAGTCAATTTTTGAACTGGATTTCTCACTCTGTTAGATCTACGCGGTCCTGGGTCACTCCTTCACCCTCTAGCATCTTCTTGTACTTTCCTTACACCAGGTGTCCTGACGGCCGGAATTCCAAATTCCTCATCAAGACTTTGTTCAGAACCATCTGAATCCATGTCTACATGTGAAAACCCTGATGATGCATCAGCCATAAAGGGAGGTTCATCAACCTTTTCCTTTCCTTTTTGTGATACATTCCCTGTACCTGCTGGTGGAGTAACATGCGTACGTAGTCTACCATTCCATGGCTTCTCAATAGAGCCAAGAGAAGACGACTCTTGTGGTCCACTCAAAACCTGTGATTGTGGCCTCACATTTTGTACAACCACATCATCTTTTACATCAATTCCAATAGTGCCATGTGCATTACTGTACCAGCTACTCATCTCATCAAAGACTACATCTCTGCTCACTCGTAATTCTCGTGTAGTAGGATTGTAGCACCTGTACCCTTTTGTTCAAGGGAATATCCCACAAGAATACATTTCTCTGCTTTAGGATCCAATTTCCTACGCAACTCATACGGTACATGCACGTAAGCTATGCAGCCAAACACTTTCAAGTGTGCCAAATCAGGCTTTGTACTTGTAAACTTTTCCTCAGGCGTTACATCATGCACCGCAGCTGTAGGTGTCCTGTTCATAATGTACACAGATGTATTTACAGCTTCAGCCCAAAAATGATGAGGCATGTTCTTCTCATTCATCAATGCACGTGCAACTTCTGCAATGTGCCTGTTTTTCCTTTCTGCGACCCCATTCTGCTGTGGAGTATATTTGCATGTAAACTGCCTGCTTATACCATGCATTCGCAGAAAATATGAAAAATCGTTGGAGAAGTACTCTCCCCCTCCATCTGACCTCAATGTCTTGATTTGCATATCTGTCCCCTTCTCAATCATGACTTTGATGTCCTGAAAGTGACCAAACACTTCACTTTTGTTACGCATGAAGTAGACCCATACTTTCCTTGTATGGTCATCAATGAAAGAGACATAATACCTGCAACCATGTATACTTGCAGTATCAGTTGGACCCCAAACATCTGTGTGCACCACCTCAAGTGGATTTTTACATACATTGCGCTCATGTGGAAATGAGCCCTTTGACTGTTTTCCAAACTGGCATGCTGCACACACTTTATGCATACCATTGACCTTGAATTTGGGAAAGCCTTTTACAATCTGTTTTGACACTACAAGAGGTTGTGTGCTCTTGTGACGCTGTTAGCGACGGAAATACACTGGGTTTTTATAACCCCCGGCGTCGCTAATAGCGTCGCTACGAGAGCGTCGCTCATAGCGACGGTTATAGCGACGCTTACACAAAAGTCTATAGTGACGCTCCAGAGCCATAAATAGCGACGGTTATAGCGACGCCCGAGAGATTTTTTTTTTGGTGATAGGGCATTGAATGCCTTGCCACCCATCAACCATATTGTACTTGATTCACTTTTTAAAAAAAGTGCAAGGGTAGATAATAGACCCAAAATAGTCACCCACAAGACGCATTGTTTGAAAAATTGACAAGCGTAAAATTGACAATTGTACACATCATAGGCAAAATGAATTGATTGGCAAATGTAATAATGACAATTGTACAACATCATAGGCATAAAGAATTGATTGACAAAATGAACTACGGTGACAAATGTAATAATATACATGGTTCAAAAAGACGTATAAAATCCGTCTCATGATACATAAGCTATGAGAAACCCTAAAGTAATGCTATCTAGCTACGGCTAAACTGATGTCGTCTAGTCAGACGACTCATCGCGTCCAAGCGGCGTATTTGTCGGATTCTGCAAAAAAAGACAATAAGACAGCTTTCAGTAAGTATAAACATATAACGCCATTTATAAAACAATACAAAAAATAGAAAAGAGTAAACCCTAATACTAACCATGCCGCCGCGAGAACTGAGAATGTCCATCAGGGCGTTTAAGCCCTTCCTGCCTGCGTACTGACACTCGTACGGTGTGGGATCACGTCCTGTCATCGACCACTGTCAAAACATACAAAGATTTCATTATGTTAGAATTAAAAAACTCATAAACCCTAAACTATCGAACATAAAGAGCAATGCGAAAACAATTACAAAATCGGCCTCAAATGATGTCCATCCACCGCTCCCCAAGTGGTGCGAGCTCCCTGCCTCTACTCGGGCTCTGGCTGCATCCTTTTGTTGCTTCCACTTGTTGGGATTCTCGCGCGCTGCTTTCTTCGCATTCTTCCAATCTTCTTTGGCCAGCCAATCTGGCCTGTTCCACCCATGCTTGATTACTTTTTGCACTTCGAAACGCTTGTGTTTGCAGTATTCGCGCATTCGAATCTTCATCAGGTCTTCATTGAGGCGCTGATCCCATGCTGGAACGGGAAACTCATCATGAAGTATGCTGATGACTCTGGCTTTTAAATCACTTGGTACTTCACTCCATTTGTTTAGTATGTAGTGTCTAAACAGCTAAGAGCAAAGACCACGCATGCGCGAGATCACCTTCTTGCCGTCATCATCCATGATGATGCCGCCGCTGAAGTCGACGGAGTAAGGCAAGCCCTCTGGCCGGTGACGCGTGAACCTGGGTGTCCCGGCAGGGGTCTCTAGCGGCGTGTCGATGGGGGTACAGATGTCAGGTGTCTCCACCGGCCTCTGGGCCCCGAAGCGAGGAGTGTCGAGTGGGGTGGCTCCTGGCGGAGTAGGTAGAGGTGTGTAGCTGCTAGGAACAGTCAGTCGTGCAAAACCTGGCGTAGATGGCGATGCTGTGGCTGGTGTGGGGGCGGGCAAAGAAGGGGAGGGTAAAGAGCCTCGTCGAACACGAGGCGGTGTGGAGGCATCGGCGGCGGAATCCCCACAACAACTGCCACCGCCACCACTAGAGCGCCGGTGTCTAGACGAGTGTGAAGATCGTCTCGTCAACATCGAAGCTTCGGAGCGCGCCGAATGCTCCGAAAGAGAGGGAGATGCGGATGGAGTAGGAACGCGCGATGATGCGCCAGAGCGATGACGCTCCACGTACCACTGTCTCTGCTACGGTGACAAAGAAGAAAGAAACTCCTCATCATCCATACCTGCATTAAACACACGAATATTTATACTTAATATTGAATGAATAGAGTAGACAATGACGCAAAGACCATTAAATACAATGACGTAATGACGCATATAAATACAATGACGCAATGAATTGAGTGATAGAAGAGGCAAGTCGAAAACTCAGAATTTTCAATCAAAAGATGTGAGCGCGAGTAGAAAAGAGCGTTATACACCATGGAAGGTACTTAGAGAGCCAGAGCTTTTACAACACGGAGAAAAATTGTTCAAATACAATATTTGTGGCTTTAAGAGATCTCTCTCTCATCCTCGCATAACTCAGCATAACTTCGCATAACTAAGAAGAACATCCATCTGGAATGAACTGTGCCAGCTATTTCCACCTCATCAACTATGTGAACAAGAAGATGCACCTGAATGGTTAGCATGGTAGTAGGAAAATGTTTCTCAAACATGCACACAATCTCCGCAGCATTTAGTTTGTCGAATGGTATGGAGTCTACGTTGATCTCCTTTTGTGAGATCCATTGCACCAGCTTTGCAAGTTTGTAGATTGTGTTACGGATGTCGAGAGACAAACATCCCTCAATGGCAACCGGTAAAATAAACTGTAAAGTATGTGCAGCAATGATATTAAAGTCCACATTTTATGCAATGATATTAAAGTCCACTATGAACGTACCTAACACATTTTATGCCAATCGTGTGACTTCAAACCGGTAAGCTTTCCTTCTTTAGTAAAACACGTTCGGAGCGAGTGCATTACGCGAGTGGGGGTCCGCAAAGATCGAATGGTCTCTTTTACTTTGCGTTCTTGGGCTCCTGTGAAAATCCATGGTGCTTTAGGGAGTTTTATCGATCCATCAGACGCTGTTTGCGGCCAATATTGCTCCATACGATCCACATTTCTAAGGTCAACTCTGACTCCCAAAGTATCTTTCTTGCCGGTCAGATGGTCCCATAGTAGATTACCCACATTCTTGAATATGTGCATTGGATCGATCAAGTGATTGATCATGAGTCGGGGCCAGTATGGTAACTCGTACCATAGAGATAGTCTCTTCATCCCTGGAGGTAATCCGTCATCGCACATCTCCTTCTGCTCTAACCATGCTTGTGCAGACATCCTTGGTGGCTCTCTTCCCAAAAAGCTGTCGCGTAACACATGATTCTCTGGAAGATACGCTTGATGACCTTCGTAGATTTTCTTCTTCAGTGAGGGCGCCCTACGTGCATTCAGTCTAGGTCCACATGTGACACATGCTCTGTATCCGCTTGTTTGAAGCCCTGCATGTATACACATGATAATAGATCAACTATGGGAAAAAACAAGATTTACAGTGTCTGAGTGAGGAGTGTCAATAGATCACCTGAGCATTCTGTTAGCCCGGGATAGTCATGCATGGTCCACATTAGAATGCCTCTGATCAAAGCATTCCGTCGTCCTGTGTGTCGGCTCATATCCACCACCTCTATGCCAATCCACAATTGTTGTAGCTCTTCCAATAGTGGACGAAGATACACATCCATATTCTCCACTTTATATCGCCCTGGCACAATCAAGCTTAGCCATAGGTGCCCCTTCTTCGTAGTCAACCACGGGGGAATGTTGTAGTTGACGATGACAACGGGCCATACACTGTAAGACGTTGATCTTTGACCAAATGGATTTACGCCATCCATAGCCAGGCCTAAGCGCAAATTTCGAGCTTCCCTGGCAAAATCCGACCATGTTCCATGTATATGTTTCCAGGCTACGCAATCTGCAGGAATTCGTAGCACACCATCCGAAGATTTATTCTCCTCATGCCATGATGCTAGGGCGGCCATGGACTTACATTCGAAGAAATGCTTGATGCGAAAAAGCAGAGGAAAATGTCGCAAAACCTTTTGTGGAATTTTTGTCCCGTGGATATCTACTCGATATCTTTCGGAATCACATTTCGGACACTTCTCCATGTCTATGTATTCCCCTCTGAAAAGAATGCAGTCATTAGGACAAGCGTGGAGAGAATTGTAATCCATCCCCAAGTTTCGCAAAATCTTTCTTGCTTCATCTCGGGAATCTGGCATCACATTGTCAGCTGGTAGTATGTGCTCTTTAAGCAATCTACACAACATAAAAATACAATACAGTCGTGTAAAAATCTATCAGATCATTATACATTTAGAGTTTTATTAAAGTAAACTAATTGTAATAGATCACCCGAAAAGCGCTGTGACGCTAGTGTCACTCCATCCAAACTTTGCCTGCATGTTGAGAAGAACCAAGAGTGCTTTCAATCTAGACATACGTGCTCCATTATACAATGGCGTATCGGCTTCACTTTTCATATCATCATAGATAAGCCTTTCTGAATCCATGATCGTCTCGATCATTTCATCAATCTCGGGCTCAAACATTGCCTCGTTGGGAATGTGCTCTGCATGATCATTCCCCGAGCTGTTAGAGGCTACATCTTGTGGCCTCACATATGCTGCTTGACCAAAGCGCCTGCGAACACGTCTATTGGGTTGCAAGATTGTGCTTGTTGGCCAGCGTCAGAGTCCGACGAGTTATAATTGGCAACAACTCGATCTATAATAGATGGATCGAACTCGCCAAATTCGCGAACGTGCTGCAAAGAAACACGTCTTGTCCATCGCACAGCATGCTTGCATTGATTACAAGGACATAAGACCCTCGTTGAGAGATAGGTGTTTCGGTTGGACGGTCCCACATCCTCGTCACTACTCATAATGAGGATAAAAATCTTATAACCTGGACAACAAATTTAATATTCTATTGGCATTATTCGTCTTATCTCTCTCTCTCTCTCTCTCTCTCTCTCTACCTCACATTCTCTAGTCATGTCCAATCCCCGCACACCTCGGTCTAGAGGTGCACGGAGATCAGAACCACCGGGTTATAATCTCGTCTTTATTGGTCAATACCTATATTTGTGGGTACAAGAAATATACAGACCCACGTCTACATGATACTGCATGTAGTGGACAAAACCCCTTTGCCTCTTCTCCAGCTGTAGCACTTTACAACATCTTAACATCTTTTCACAGTAGATCTTTTCACTTTTCGTCTAACTCTAAATCCTAAACCGTAAGTAATTCTTGCGTGGACTCGATCTAACGTAAATAAGCATAAATCTAAATAAACGTAAATCTAACTAAAAATAAACCTAAATCTAATTTAATGTAAGTCTACATCTAACCTAATCTTTAACGTCTTTTGGGATAGTTTTCTACGACGTTAAAACTCTCTTCTTCTTGTGTGTGTGTGTGTGTGTGGGTAAACCTAAATAAACCTAAGTCTAATCTAATATAACATAAATCTAAATCTAACGTAAATTATGTTATATTAAAAACAAAGAACTAAACTAACAGGGATTATAAGAACCTTAAAACTTATTTAACACATAATTTTTCACATAACTCGGCAAGAGTTGGCATTCTCATCACTAAAGATGTGAGAGTTAACTTCCGGCGGTGACGCTGCCTCATCTCCGTCCACATCTGACGACAGCAATTGGCCCTTTGGACCGTTCTTGCTCTTGTTACTAACTTTGAAGTTGCTGTTGAATGACTAGAGGTTGTCTAGATGGTCATTGTCGGGGATGTAGTGACTCTTGCCGCCCTGAAGATCCACCTTCTTCCCTATCTTCTGAAGACATTTCACCAGTACTTTTGGATCGACGGAGCCCACCATGAGTGAAGGCAGCAATACCCTATATTCCATTGAGGGCTTTCTTCACCCGCTTCATGCAGGCATCGCAGTCTATGGAGACCTAAATCTAATCTAATATAACGTAAATCTAAATCTAGCGTAAATAAACGTAAATCTAACTAAAAATAAACCTAAATCTAATCTAATTTAACTTAAATAAACCTAAATCCAATTTAACGTAAGTCTACATCTAACCTAATCTTTAACGTCTTTTAGGATAGTTTCCTACGACGTTATAACTCTCTTCTTCTTGTGTGTGTGCGCGTGTGTGGATGTGTGTGCCAATAAAAAGAGATAAATGGTATAACCTTTCTATCACCCATGCCAAGTATGATAGATTGGTTATGCCATTTCCCTCTTGAATAATAGGTCTTGAGTTCAACTCCTCGTCGGCTAGATCTTTAGGTCTTTTAATTTTAATTAGTTTCCTACGACGTTAAATTAGTTTCTCTCTCTTTCTCTCTCAATGTGTGTGCGTTTTTTTGTTTATGCATGTTTTCTCTCTCTTTTCCTCTCTCAATGTGTGCGTTTTTTGTTTATGCATGTTCTCTCTCTCTTTTCCTCTCTCAATGTGTGCGTTTTTTGTTTATGCATGCTCTCTCTCTCTTTTCCTCTCTCAATGTGTGTGTGCATTCTTTGTTTATGTATGTGTGTGTGCGTTTTTGTTTATGTTTGTACTCTTTCTCTCTCTCTCTCTCTCTCTCTCTCTCTCTCTCTCTCTCTCAAAAACACTATGTGTGTGTGTGTGTGTGTGTGAGAGAGAGAGAGAGAGAGAGAGAGAGGGAGAGAGAAAGAGGGGAAGGGAACATGAGAGTGAGGAGAGGGAAGGAGCATACCTGGCTCTCCTTCCTCTCCTCGTGTGTGTGTGTGTGTGTGTGTGTGTGTGTGTGTGTGTGTGTGTGTGTGTGTGTGTGGAGAAGAAAGAGAGAGAGAGAGAGAGAGAGGGAGAGCGTTACCTGCTCCTTGCTTGAGGGCGCCGAAAAACTCAAATATGAGATCTGAGTTTTTGGGCTCTCTCTGTTATAGCGACATCGGGATTTTTTTTTTTTGAGCGTCGCTGTGTGAGCGTCGCTAATATGAATAGCCTCTTGTAGTGTGATTGCATGCTACGCAATCTCTGCTCATTGACATGGCCAATGCGTTTGTGCCAAATGTCAACATCAGCCACAACACCTGTGACCTGTGCAAATAATGCAGCTTTTACCTGAGGCATGTCTACATTCAGCGTAAACATTCTGCCCACACATTTGCCCTATGTGATCAGCTTACAGCCATTCTGGAAATCTTCTACATAACAGCCATTTGGATTGAAGCAAACCTGCAAACCCTGCTCAACCATTTGTCCAACAGAAACAAGATTCTTTGTAATGTTTGGGACATGAAGTACATCTGCTAAGTACTTTGATTTCCCACTCTTCGTATTTAGAGGTATGTCCCCTACATGAGCAATGAGGTGAGCTGTGTCATCTCCTGTCTACACATAGCCTGACACATCTGGTTTGCGCATATCTCTAAACCACTCTCCACGAGACGTCATGTGATTAGAGGCACCTGAATCCACATACCAAACATCATCTTGGGTGGAATTCTCTTCAGTCATTGTATTCATTACATGCTGCATAACAAACATGTGCTCATTTTTGCTGTCATCTGCATCTCTGCTAGTAGATGCATAGTTGTCTTGTTCTCTCTTTCCACTTGATTTTCCCTTTGGATAGTCACGTGACATGTGACCTCTTTCACCACAAGTCCAACATTCTCTGCTATCTGCAGTATGTTGCTGCCTGCTGGATCCTGCACCACGACCTCTTTGACTCCCCCTGCCTTGAGACTGGTTTCCCCTGCCACCTGTATTGTTTTGATTTGATTGACCTTCTTGAAATTGGCCCCTGGAACCCCTTGGGCCTCGACCACTACCTCTACCTCTACCTCTCTTGGAGTTAGAATAGAAGGCCTGTTCAGAATTATTTCTGCCATGAGAAGAAGATGTGTCAAGGTTCTTCTCCTCAAGAATAAGCATAGAAATCAAATCTTGGAACACGGGGATGTCGTCTCTTGTATTCATGGAAGACCTGAAATGTACATACTCATCTCCTAGACCATCCAAGCATGCACGGACAATGTCATCGTCTTCCACTAAGACTTTAATAGATCCAAGAGCCTCAATGATACTCTTGATTTTCAAGGAATAATCATTGATTGAGAGGTTGTTCCTCTTAACTTGATTTAGCTCCGACTTTAGTTGAATCTTCCTGGACTTGGTGTTCACCTCGAACACTCTGCCTAAGTTTTTCCATGCAATGGCGGGGGTTTCAGCATCCTGTAGATAGCCCATCATGCCATCTATGATGCTCATAGAAAGCCAATACATCAATTTTCTTTGGCCTTGTTGCCAGTCCCTCAAAGCTTTCCTTTGTTCTGCTGTATAGTAGCATTTGCCACGGGAATCTCTGGTTCCTTTTCATTGTCTCCTTCTACATAGTCCCAATAACCTTTTTCTTTTAGGAAATTAGTTATTCTGAACTTCCATGCAGGGTAGTTATTTTTCTCAAGCTTCTCAGTGACAATCTGATTGAAACCGTCAGACTCTTGAAGCACTAAGACAAAATAGCTGCAATCTGCAAAAACCTGCAAATCTGCTGAACCTACTATCGTGGTACCTGTAACGCTTTCTACACTCAACGAGTGTCCACAATCAAGCGTACATACAACCATTGTACTTGTATAGTAAATCTCTGTGTACTGCACTTTGGAGACCTGTTCAGAAACTAGTCGTGGATTGAGAACGAAGGGATTGTGATGCTCTTGCTCTCTTAGCCTCTCTTGCCTGCACCAGGCTCTGATACCATGTAAAGAATGAGGATGCAAGAGAGCTACACAAGACAAGCACAAAGCATAGAGAGATGGAAAGCTTCTTCTTCTTTTCACAGAAAAGAGAGTACAAAATGACTAAGTGCTAAAGCTGAAAAGTAGCACATATGTACATGCAGTCACTAAGTGTGAACACGCTAGAAGCGTACTAGGCTGGCACTATAAGTGTAGTCCAGCTATAGAATCACTGGCAGAGATCCTCCATGTCGGTCACCTAACACGCCAGTGAGTAAATGTCGTAAGCGGCCAAGACTCGTAGTGGATGCCAGCTCAAGATGTAGAGCTCGACATCTCAACAGGTAGTGCCTATAGACTAGTACGAGTAATATTGAATAAAGTTGAAAGGATGACATTTTTAGTGAATGCCAAGTGAGACTTTCTTCGCAAGTGTGATCCAAGGCAATTGATTCAGGTAAGAAGTTGTTCTACTTCACATTGAGAAAATATAGTTTGGAGCACAATCATATACTACTCTTACCTAGGAAGAGTACCCTTTAGTGATTCAGTTGATGAAGTTGTCTTCTAGCATAATGTGATCCTTGACGAATCACATTAAGTGTTTGCTAGAAGATGTCATGGCTCCTCGTAAGCATGACTAGTATTTGTAATTCTTTTGGGTTCTAATATAATATACTCACGTTCGTGAGTTTTGAAAAAATTGAGTTTCTTAGAGCTTAAGCTATTGCATTTACTTTACATTGAGAGTATGGAGATGGATATGTTCTTCTTATCCACCTTCAAAATAAATTGAGCCCTTCCTTATAAAATACTAGTAAGACGGCGCCGCCCTCGGCGGCGGCATGGCCCCTCTTACCCTAAAACCCCTCGCTCTTGATAAATTTCATAAAAGCAGATCAATAAATTCTCTCTCTCTCTCCCCTCCGGTTCCCCTCTTGCCATACGCTTAGAGCATTGCCTTGAGACATGCGTCAACCTCTATATTTTGTGCTTTGCCTCCCTTGGTTTGCAGGAGACATACACAGAAGCTCTCACACTGCCTGCGAAAGCGAGAGAGACAGAGAGGGAAACAATAAACGTCTCACGCTCGATGCCCTATGAGCATTGGGACTACTTTAAACCAAAGATCTCTCCACCCTTCTTTTAGAGGAGGAGAACCTTGGAAGAAGGGGTGGGGATGCCAAAGAAACACACTGGGCTTTGATGAGATTTCTCTTTGAGGAAATGCACGGGCGTAGAAAACCCAATTATGACATGCCCTTAAGGCTCCTTTGGAACCTATCTTGTAACTGCATCTCTGCATTTTGTGTAAGTGTGCGCATGCGCGCGTGTGTATTGCGATGATGATCTCTTGCAAGTACCATCAAAGTCTAAGTTGCTTCTCCCGGAGAGAAGAATGCTGAAAGAGATGTGCATCCCTCACCAATGATTATGTGTGTGTGTGTGTGTGTGTGTGTGTGTGTGTGTGTGTGTGTGTGTGTGTGTGTGTGTGTAGAAGCCTCTTTCTGTGCTACATTTTTTGTGTGTTTCTTTTGTGTAGGCAAAAAGAGAGAGAGAGAGAGACAGAGAGAGAGTCGGATTGCACTGTAGCGCACCAGCAGTTGTTTATACTCGTGGAACAAGCGCGGTAATATACTCTAGTGAGAGCAGACGCGCAGGCTCAAGGCCAGGTCCTCCAAGATATAGGTAAGTGGGGACATAGCAGAATTTACTATAGGAAGATAAGATTTCAACAAAGGAAAATATTTTTACTGACCTAAATTCAGCAATAAAAAGGGACAGTGATTGAGTGAGTGTGCGTGTGTGTGTGTGTGTGTGTGTGTGTGTGTGTGTGTGTGTGTGTGTGTGTGAGAGAGAGAGAGAGAGAGAGAGAGAGAGAGAGAGAGACGTTGACTCACCGGACCATGAATCACTGCACAAAGGAGAGGGAGATCTAGAAACTTCGAACAGATATATCGATAATGCAAATATACAGCATTAGCAAAGCTCTAGCATTACTACGCACCAGCATCGGCAACAACAACCCGCTAGACTCACAAGATCTCCAAAGCATAAATTAGAGAGGCACACTAGGCGCATGAGCTCGACTCGCAACAGTACTTGAGAATCTTTGTTCATATGGCTACCTGTACAAATACCTCAGCCCGTGCATGCCTCTTGACCACCTTCATCCTGGCCATGGCTTCGCTCTCAGGCTTCCTATGTCCTTTCACCCCTTCCCATCCATCCTCAGCCCACCTGCAATACTGCACCACCGCAAGCTAGCCGAGTTTCCACCTCTCTCGACCCTCCTTCTGTCACTTCAGAGCCTGCGGCCTTGTACAATTTCGAAGAAGAGGCCTCATCTCTCCCTCTCAAGGCGATATACATATTGACAACATGAGATCTGTAGATTACCTTTGCGATGGAGGTCGCCCTGCTCATAGGAGTGCTCTCTCTCTCTCTCTCTCTCTCTCTCTTTAAAGCACTGCTCGTGCGAAATATATCTAAATGTCGTCTCAGACTTGAAAACCTTTCACCTCATTGGCCATTAATAAGGCCTCTCCCTCCCTCTCTCTCCTCTGTCGGCCTCTCTTAGTACACACGCAGAGTCTCTCAAGTGTAGCCTGCATCGGTGGCCACTATCATGGGCGGATCAGAGAGTATTCTCTCTCTCTCTCTCTCTCTCTCTCTCTCTCTCTCTCTCTCTCTCTCTCTCTCTCTCTCTCTCTCTCTCTCTCTCTCTCTCTCTCTCTCTCTCTCTCTCTCTCTCTCTCTCTCTCTCTCTCTCTCTCTCTCTCTCTCAAGTGCTACTATCATGGCGGATCGGCGGACACACCAGAAGCTTTCTCCTGCTGACACGTGGGCGAGGGGAGGGGCCGAAATCCCTTCCCCCATTAGCTTGCCTTCAAGTAAACAGAAAATTTACACATCTTTTAGAGAAATTACCGGCAAAAGCTTCAAATTTGGATTAAAGCCCGGGAGAATTTAAAGTTTGGCCTTACTTTCACCGATTGAGGAAAATGTATTTTTCTAGCCCTGGCTCGCACATGCAATCAGCAAAGAGGTCGTTCGTTTGTTTGCGCTTTTAAACGCCCCACCATGATGAAAGCATCGCCCCCCTCACCTCCCCCCGGTTCGAGCGTTGTTCAAGAGGCAAGAAAGGAGCTGCATTGCGCGAGCATCTCAAAGACCCGTTTTCTTTTGCACTGCAGCTTTTTTCAGAGGTGATCGGAGAGGGATGCCTTGGACTTAGAGCCCGAGAGAATTTAAAGTTTGGCGTTACTTTCACCAATTGAGGAAAATGTATTTTTCTAGCCCTAGCTCACACATGTAGTCAGCCAAGAGGTCATTCGTTTTGTCTGCGTTTTTGAACTCCCCACCGTGATGAAAGCGTCGCCCCCTCACCCTCCCCCCGGTTTGAGCGTCGTTCAAGAGACAAGAAAGGAGCTGCACTGTGCGGGCATCTCGGAGAACCGTTTTCTTTTGCATTGCACCATTTTTGCAGAGGTGATCGGAGAGGGACATCCTCAAGCATGTGTGCAAGCTATCAATCAAAGGGCGATGGTGGAGATTGTGGCTGGCTGGTCAGTTTTTCGATGCATTTGCGTGCCCTCGTTGTGCAGCATCCTTGCACAAAATTCCAACATTGAGTATCTGCGATTCTGCATGATCTCTCTCCGGTGTCCGGGAAAAATCATTTTTCCAAACATACAAAATTGCTTTCTTTGAATTTTCCAATAGGAGATTTCACAAAAATGGCTTATTTTTTCCATTGTTACCACTATTTTTCTCTATTTTGGGGCGAAATATTTCCTTTTTCCCTTGACCGCAACGATGGTGGAGATCGTGGCTGGCTGGTCAGTTTTTCGATGCATTTGCGTGCCCTCGTTGTGCAGCATCCTTGCACAAAATTCCAACATTGAGTATCTGCGATTCTGCATGATCTCTCTCCGGTGTCCGGGAAAAATCATTTTTCCAAACATACAAAATTGCTTTCTTTGAATTTTCCAATACAAGATTTCACAAAAATGGCTTATTTTTTCCATTGTTACCACTATTTTTCTCTATTTTGGGGCGAAATATTTCCTTTTTCCCTTGACCGCAACCGGCATTTTTGAAATTGAACACGACATCTGTGTGTGTGTGTGTGTGTGTGTGTGTGTGTGTATCTCTGTCATGCGCGCAGTAAAGCAGGCTGTTGTATGAATACAGTCTTATCTTAGTGCCCCCTCCCCCCAAATTCCCAATCTCAGCGGCGGCTCTCTCTCTCTCTCTCTCTCTCTCTCTCTCTCTCTCTCTCTCTCTCCTCTCTCTCTCTCCTCTCTCTCTCTCTCTCTCTCTCTCTCTCTCTCTCTCTCTCTCTCTCTCTCTCCTCTCTCTCTCTCTCTCTCTCTCTCTCTCTCTCTCTCTCTCTCTCTCTCTCTCTCTCTTGTAGAGAAGGCGGCGCCTATATCTCGCTCGTCAGGGGAATTGTACATTAAAGGGCATTTTGGGAATTTATGACCAAATAAGGGGGGTATTTTGGGAATTTCCACAAATTAGACGGGTATTTTACCAGTTTAATACTCTTTTTTTTTTTGCCAAAAAATACTCTCTCTCTCCTCTCTAATACATAAATGGGTCTATTTTGGCATTCTGTAGACGTCAATATGACATTTCATTTTCATCTCTCTCTCTCTCTCTCTCTCTCTCTCTCTCTCTCTCTCTCTCTCTCTCTCTCTCTCAACATAAAACAATTAAATGCAAAAAACTAAAAAAACATTTAACTTAAAACCTTTTGCTTACCTGGTAGCTCGGGCTGAGGATTCGCTGCACCACCCGCCCACTCGAGCTCTGCAATGAGCAAGTAAATACTCTCTCTCTCTCTCTCTCTCTCTCTCTCTCTCTCCTCTCTCTCTCTCTCTCTCTCTCACACACACACACACACACACACACACACACACACACACACACACACACACACACACACACACACGCACGCACACGCACGCACGCATGCAGGCATGCACACGCGTGGGCTGCCAGGTGGTCCTCTGCGACCTGCTCACAATGTTGAAACAACACTGCCAGGTTGTCCTTTGTGAGCATGGGGAGACGTCCTGTGCTCACAATGCTAGAAGGAGACAGAGCCTTCGGTTGCTGACTGTGATCCTCGAGGCTCAATGAAAGTTGTGTACAGGGTGAGGAGAAAACTCGAGCAGCTCTCGTAGGTATTGACTCATGACAAGCCTGGCCCATATCAACGTCTTGCTTAAGCCACATGCCTTCAAGATGCAAGTGTAGGTGATTGACTACCCTTGCTTCGCATCGGAGCTGAAGGCTTGGCCCATATCAACGTCTTGCTTAATGCCACATCTTCAAGATGCAAGCGTAGGTGCAGATTGACTGCCCTTGCTTCACATCGTAGCTGAAGGAGCCCAGACACACACACACACACACACACACACACACACACACACAGCGGGGGAGGAAGTCGATATCGTCACATCCTGTAGGTACCTTTGCTCTCTCTCTCTCTCTCTCTCTCTCTCTCTCTCTCTCTCTCTCTCTCTCTCTCTCTCTCTCTCTCTCTCTCTCTCTCTCTCTCTCTCTCTCTCTCTCTCTGGGCGATGGAGTCAGCTAGAGGCACAATGAGTTGCTCGGCTCTCTCTCTCCCTCTTTTTCTCCCTCTGCGCTCGCATGTGTGCTCACGGCTTGGAAGCTGGATCTAAGCATTGAATAAGCCAAGGTGCCGCGCGGCTACTTTAACACAACAAGACAGGTGCAGGCTAGGCGGCCACCTCTCTCAGTCATATTCTCTCTCTCTCTCTCTCTCTCTCTCTCTCTCTCTCTCTCTCTCTCTCTCTCTCTCTCTCTCTCTCTCTCTCTCTCTCTCTCTCTCTCTCTCTCTCTCTCTCCCCCCCACGGCGGTTAGGCTGCAAGGCACACATAACCGGAGTTGGCTGCTCGCTGTTCACTGTTCACACAAGGTACACTGCCTACCTTTGCTAGAGCAAGGAAATGCCGCCATGTGGCGGGGGGGAGTGAGCCGGAATTCCCTCCCCCTTTATCTATTAGTATAGATATAGACGTCGTGTAGAAAGGGGAGAGTAATGTGCAACCAATATGTGTCTCAATTTGGCAGGCCTCTTGATTTTATCACTTGTTACTTGGTGAGCAAAAGGTCCTTTTTTAATTCTTTGAGCCCATAAACAGCCACGTGGAGATGCGAGATGCAACACGTGAAAGAAAAAAAACCCAACAAAAACAGGTAACTACTTGACAAGTAAAGAAAAGCTACATGCAACATCGACAGGCAGAGGAAAAAGTAGCTTTTGGCTGAGCTAAGCTGCTCCACAGCGGCGAGGAAGCCAAGGCAACGCAGTGTGTTTCAGCTGAGCTGCCATTGACAAAAGGGCCAGAAGAAGGAGAGGAGAGCCACCAATTGGTCTGAAGCAGGAGAACATCGCAGGATAAGGGGACGCCACAAGGAGTATATGCGAGGTGGCTAATATCGTAGGTGGTGTGCATATCGTGTTAAAGGGCTACCAAAGGGGGAGAGCTGCTAGGAGGAGGAGGGCTGCCATTACATGGTTTGACGGGTGTGTGCATGAGGGAAGATCTCCAAAAAGAAATTTGGCATACAGAAATAAAATCGCCACGGAATGGGCGCTGATAGAAGGAGGAGGCCGAGTTGGTCACCAAAGAGAGGGAGGACAAGCAGTGGCACTGGAGAAGGTTGAGGTGCAACATAAAAAGAGGTGAAGAAAAGCATCAGGCCATCGGGGAGCAATTACAGGACGCTGGCAACTTGTTTTGTGCCAACAAGCTGGAGAAAGTTACCGTCAAACGAGGCAAGACAACGAGGAGCCGCCGATGTGCCGAGAAGGTCTGCAGGAGGCTGGCGGCTTGTTTTGTGGGCAGCCGCCGCTACGAAGCTGTGTCACAAGAAGAATTACAAATTTTCTCATGTAGGAAACCGGAGTCTTTCTCATTGTTTTTCATACAATGCATAACATCATGAGCTTCTCCTCCAGAGGCACTGCATACCTAGCTAGGTATGATTGGGGGTAGGGGACCGCCGGCCCCCCCACCGGGCCGACAGTCCCCTACCCCCAATCGTACCTAGCTAGGTATGGAGTGCCTCCCTCATAGAAGCTCATGATGTTGAGGTAAGTCACAATGTGGGAAATATTGTGAGAATTTGTCCAAAACTTCCTGTGTGGGGGCCCTTGTGCACTGTTCAATCAATTATCATACTTCCAATTAGCAACAGCTGAAATCGACGCACAAAATCCTTCCCTTGTGTCACCTTAATTAGAAACACAAGTCTGCACAACAATGATGGGGAGCTCAAGACCTTGATCAGATGATGGGTAGTGGGCTTACACACAGAGATCGAGAACTTGAGCTGGCTAACAGTGGCATTGCACATGGCAGGTGCAAGGCTCGGACAAGGCTAGCAGTTAGCATACTAGCTCCGACAACCTTGGGATCGACAATATTGCTCCAACTCTCACTTTCTTTGTCTTGGTGGTACACAAAGATATTGTAGTTGAACACACCATCATAAGATGGAGGACACTTCTACGTCTATTAAGACTACTGAGTGTGAATGAGTTGGCAATAGCACCTAGATGCAAAGGTAGGGATGAAGGCATGTTTGCGACCAACGGCTGCTTATATCTGGTCAACAAGGGCTTATGATCATCTCTAAAGACCCATGCGGGCTTTGTTGCTATCCGAGTTTTCAATGTATCAAAGGACGATGGATGGTGGCTATGCAGCAGCCGTAATTAGTCTTAATGGACAACGGCCGAAGCAATGACTACCAACGGCAAAGTTATGGCGAAACTGCAAAAGACTATGGGTTGGTGCAAATTGTGATGGAAACATTGTGCACAAGCAGGCGAGGCTATCATCAAGGGTTCATGATGGCTAGATCTTTGTGTCTCTCCTCCTCCTCCTCCTCCTCCTCCTCCTCCTCTCTCTCTCTCTCTCTCTCTCTCTCTCTCTCTCTCTCTCTCTCTCTCTCTCTCTCTCTCTCGGTGCTAAGCTTTGGCATATGTACTTCATCAAAAGTTGCTCACCAACATTCATGTTGTTCTTCTCTATAAAAGTAAGACTGCAGACAAGCAGAAACATTGGCTTTTGGTTATAATTACTCGGTAAGCCTAATGTTCTATTGGGGGAGGCCAAAGTCATCAAGATAGATTATCATAGCTTACATGAGTAGTTTGAAAGAAATTGCAAAAGATGTCCTAGATCTATATTCTGGAGAAAAGAAAAGTAGCAAGCAAAAGTGGCTTGAGTTTGGTACCATTGAGTCCTAGAAGCGGATTAAGACCTTGTTCAATTTGTTCACAGACAATGTCATAGAAAGAACATATATTCACAACAGTGGACCTTTTGACTACACAAGCTCAAAAATAGTGCAAGGTCCGTTATCTGTATACATTCCCTATGTCTATATGTTTGCTTGGCACAACATATAAATGCTACGGGGCAGGGCACAGCTTCCGTTTCTTATAATTTTTGGAGAGACCATAGTGCCAACTCTCCACCATACTTTTGTATAGCACTTCTGCATGACGTGCACTATGTATTTAGCATTTTCAATATGTGGAAGTTCATTGTAAGACGAAATGTTTAACTATTCACATTGGTTTTATGTAGTTTGACACAAACATTGTCCTCCAGCTTAGACAATTGGACGACACCCGTGCACAATTATCAGGTCAAAAGTGCAAATTAAATTTTTTAGCATGTTTATGATTTTTATATTTTTTGAGTTTGTCAATGCTTCCTTAAGTTTAGTTTACCTCTACATGTTTTTCTCACTAGTATATGTTCAATGTCGATCATCGTATCTATATATCAAATAGATATATGTCTATCAATGCCCACCAAGCAACACTCGTTTCCCCTTATGCTAAGCCTCTAAAAAAATCTTTTTCACCCCAAAAAAAAAAACACATACAAGGATATGGCTTTCCTATTTCTATCTCAACTTTTCTCTTTTTTGGGGAGTGTTTGTAAATGTTCGTTTGCTCTAGACCAAAGAGTGTTGGAAGTTTCAACGAAAGGAAAAAAATCTTTTTCACCCCAAAAAAAAAACACATACAAGGATATGGCTTTCCTATTTCTATCTCAACTTTTCTCTTTTTTCGGGGAGTGTTTGTAAATGTTCGTTTGCTCTAGACCAAAGAGTGTTGGAAGTTTCAACGAAAGGGTAGTCTCTTTGAGTCACTTTTCTCTTTTTTGTTTTCTCTTTTTTGGGGAGTGTTTGTAAATGTTCGTTTGCTCTAGACCAAAGAGTGTTGGAAGTTTCAACGAAAGGGTAGTATCTTTGAGTCACTTTTCTTTTTTTTTTGCATGTCCTATGTTTCTATCCAAGGGACATGGTGATGGACTGGTTGTTAATGAAATCCTAGTAGTTACACAATGTCACTCAAGTGGCAATGATTTGAGAGCTAAGAGAGCTCCCCCATAGGTCTTAGAAAAGTGCAACAATAAGGCCCTCTGAATGGTTATTTTGTTCCCCATATCTAATTTGCTCGTAGCAAAAATCAGGACTAAACTACATCTTTTTTGTTGGGTTGCTTCAACCACCCCCCACGTATCGCTAATGCTTGTTTCTTCAGAGCACATATAAGAAGCTACCACCTACTACCAACTCACGGATTAAGGGCCAATCAAAGAACGGCAAGAGCTGTTTTTTTGTTGGTTGTTTGTGTGTGTGTGTGTGGGGGGGGGGGGGGGGGGGGGGGGGGGGGGGGCGTCCTAAACTCACTCTTTGCTCCTTTGATGTGGAATTGCTTCAAAACCCATTGTTTGGGAAAAACCATTCTGCTACCCCAACATCCTAGTTTTTATCTCTTAAAATCTTTGGTTGTTAGAGCAACATGTTCATTGATAGGTTAGCTCTCGCTTTACCAACCTGGCAATTAACAAGTCTGTGGGCGTGATTGAGCATGCCATGATGGCATGATGGGTGGGTATTTCTTGGCCAGTCTGAATGCACACCGCAGTAAAAACCACTCCCATTGGTAGTCACACCAGTACTCTCTATTGGATATCATGTGCAAGATCCATCTCTAAAACTTGACCAGGTCAGGATATATACAACCAGGATTGCAATGATCAAGGATGCAGTTGATTACTACACTTGGCTGGATGCTAGCACTCAGAAGGCCCTCATTGACAATGGGACCATGAACATGACAGATGAGTGGGTGCTAGAGATTTTAGAAGAGATCCATGAGTTATCCAAGAAGTTTGAAGAAGCCAAGGCCTTTGTGGCTCGGCTTAAGGCAGCTTAAGGCAAAAGTAGATAATCTTTCATCTCTATCTATGGTATGCACTTGCAAGTGCTTAGGGCCTGATTATAACATTTCCCCTATATTTTTCACTTTTATCCCTTCCTTGGGTAAGTAGATGTAATCTTTTGCCTTCTACTTAATTCAAAATCGTTTATTTAGTTAAACAAGTGATAAAATCACAAGGCCTAGTCCTTAGGTGAGTTTAACATGCAAAGTAAAGAAAGAGATCCACTTCTATGTTTTCTCTCTCTCTCTCTCTCTCTCTCTCTCTCTCTCTCTCTCTCTCTATATATATATATATATATATATATATATATATATATATATATATATATATATATATATATATATACATATATATACACACACACACTTGCTTAAAACAAATTAATCTTTCTTTCTTTTTTTGAGAGGGGAAGGGAAAAGGGGGGGGGGAGGACAAGGGCTTAACCCTACAAAGTGAGACTAAAATTTTTGTTAGACTATGGAGCTGAATGGTATACATAACTTGAAACATATATATGGAATTGCTATACCCAACCAATCTTTTGTAATAGTCTCTTTGACCATATCCTTATGTAAGTTGATATGCACCCCCTAAAATGCCTATTGTCAATTGCACACCAAGGGCTTCTCACCCATGCAACATATTACCCAATCTATTTGTGCAAGTTTCTCACACAAGGGCCTTCTACCGACACTCCATTCAACCCCATATTTCCCATACAATGAGAGTCTCTTATTGACCTCATGTAGCCCCATGCATCCCCTATCACCCTCTTGCTCTCCCCTATCCCCTACCTTGTCCCACCCATCAGTTACCTCATGTATAGTACACAAGAAGAGGAGAGAGAGAGAGGGAGGGAGATTATTATCATCGTGGAAGGCCAAGTATGACCTATGAGACCACAACAACATATCATGTAGTATGTTTGGAGTTAATAATTTATTTCTCGGTGTCCAAGGATTGTACAAATGAGGGTTGCAATTGGGAGGCCACATCTTGGTTGGGAGAGAAATGTATGGAGATAGAGAGAGAGAGAGAGAGAGAGAGAGAGAAAAAAAATATATATACCTTCCCTTGACACACCCCTCTCCTCCCTTCTTTAACGTAAATATAGAGAGAGGTATGGAGAAAATCTCATACTTAAAAAACTAAAGCAATACAAAAGAATCAAGAAAAAAAAAAGTTCGAAAAGCAATTAAATTATAAAACCTATCTTTTGCTTAGAATTCATAAAAAAAGATGAAACACTAGATCACAATTTCTAAGCTTTAAGAAAAACTTAAGAGTTTGGAAGCTTAAAAATAAACCATCTTTTTTTTCCATGTAAACTCTCTCTACACAAGACTAATATTACCAATTTAGAAAAAGTTTACTTGAGGTAAAAGTTTAGTTCAAACTTCAATGTTTCATGCTTTCAATCCAAAATCCTTTCCTTGGTCAACTAGCATTCACTTCCTATTTAGTTAAGACACTTTTAAAATCCATCATTAGATTTACACACTAGTCATCTAAATCTAATTTAGTACACATTCTTCATAACTTTTTATCCATATCCTTAGTGTAGAGGAAGGGAGCATGGAATCTTTGCAAGAAATCAAGGGGTTTTTCACAAGTGTATGAATTCAAAGGTTGTAGAGCTAAACCTCAAGAAAGTGGAGAAGAACATGGCATCCATACAATTCGTTCAATAACCATACAATTCATTTAATTACCATGAGAATTCTTAGCAAAACGGAGAAGTTTTTTTCATAAGTGCACTCAAACGTCTCCATGAAATCCACACAATTCAACTTTGACATACATGTTGTGTCTGTATAGACTATTGTTAAACCTGACTATAAGTGCATTGAGTTTATCAAGCTGCACTTTGAATGATACAACCTCTCGCCTCAAGGAAGATATTTGCTCCTGCAAGTGGCATATTTATACATCTTTCACATTGACTTTGTAATTGTCCACAGAGTGTTGAAGTGACTCAACAAGCTGCCGCACAAAGCTCCACAAGCCACCGTCGCCTTAGTCATGCAACTCCTTCCATATGTTGACGAGCATCTCCTGCAAATTTTCTAGCATTGACTCCTCTGTGACAACGAGAGACTCGTCCACTTGCATATTAAAGAACCCAAGTGGAAGGCTCTCGCTATCCAACGGTTTCCTCCATGAGGAGCAATAGTTTAGTGGCACATCTTGCAAGAAAAAACAAAAGCTCACCTTGCGGAGCAGCGTAGCACATTTTCAAGAGGCGACCGTAGTGACACTAGTTCGGTGCACCAAGAGGATGTAGTTGTCTCCAATCAAAGGCTCCCCCTCTTCATCGTCTGTGGCAAATCTTCTTTGCTCATTCATCTCAGTGAGAGCAATAGCCGCACAAACTAGGGTGGTGTCCGTGAGGGTTTTTCTTCACACGCGAGAGATAGTCAGGCTCGTGGAATGGCGTGGCCCAGTAAACCATGTTCACCACATTACCTACCTATTTGTTTCCATCAGCTCCTGAACCAGTCTACGTGAGGCTGGCTATTCGCATACAGATCGTCCGACAAGAAAATGGTGACTATGTCCTCGTAAGTGATGCTCGCTGGAAAAACCATGCATTTCCGCTCTTGCGAAACAGGTATACCCGCGTCTCTCTCTCTCTCTCTCTCTCTCTCTCTCACACACACACACACACACACATGCACACACACATACACAAGGAGAGGAAGGAGAGCCACACACACACATACCTATTTTCGCTCTTGCAAAACAGGTATACCCGCGCCTCTCTCTCTCTCTCTCTCTCTCTCTCTCTCTCTCTCTCTCCCACCCACACACACACACATACCTGTTTCCGCTCTTGCGAAACAAGTATACCCGCATCGCTCTCTCTCTCTCTCTCTCTCTCTCTCTCTCTCTCTCTCTCTCCCTCTCCCACACACACACACATACACGAGGAGAGGAAGGAGAGCCAGGTATGCTCCTTCCATCTCTTCCCTCTCATATTCCCTTCCCCTCTTTCTCTCTCTCTCCCTCTCTCCCATACACACACACACAGATTGTAAGTGTGTGTGTCTGTGTGTGTGAGAGAGAGAATGTACACACATGCATAAACAAAGAACACACACACACACACACATTGAAAGAGGAAGAGAGAGAGAGAGAGAGAGAACGAGAGAGGGGGGGGAGAGAGAGAAAGCAAAGAATGTACACACATGCATAAACAAAGAACACATACACACATAATGAGAGAGAGAGAGAGAGAGAAAGAAAACAAAGAGAGAGAGAGAGAGAGAGAGAAAGAAAACAAAGAGAGAGAGAGAGAGAGAGAGAGAGAGAGAAAATATAGAGAAAGAGAGAGAATATGAAATGAAAAGTTATATTAAACGTCTTCAAAATTTCAAAATGATTTATGAGACCAATCCGATGAACTCCTTATGGATCTAATATAATGTCTACGTTGTCTAAGAAAATAGTGCATCGATCGGTGAAGAGCTTCATCAATGTCTATCTTTGTAAATAGACGTACTCTGACATATATAGATAAAGAGAGAGAGAGAGAGAGAGAGAGAGAGAGAGAGAGAGAGAGAGTCGAGAGAGATTTAGGATTTAGTTTTTATATTTAAATTAGAGTTTAGGTTTACATTTAATATTAGAGCTTTGGGTTTAGGTTTAGGATTTAACTCAAGGTTTAAGGTTTAGAGCTAAAGAAGAGGTTTAACCATCTCTCTCTTTTTTGTAGAGCTTAAAGGTGTTTGAAGCTAGTTAGCTTTGGAATGTTTAAAGGGTAGGCAACAACACTAGCTGCTGAAAGCATTCTCATTCTATTGAGTTTGAGCGGTGGAAGAGCAAAGTGGATAACTCAGGACTTTCACAACAAGTTGGCTTTTGTGTGTGTGTGTGTGTGTGTGTGTGTGTGTGTGTGTGAGAGAGAGAGAGAGAGAGAGAGAGAGAGAGAGAGAGAGAGAGAGAGAGAGAGAGAGTGGGCACTTGCAGTGCTGAGCAAGAATTAGAGAAGCTAAAGCAAACGGCGTAGTAGGAGCAGTTTTCATTTGAAAAAATTGCATTTTTATTTTCTGTATGTGCATGCATGTTTGAGAGAGAGAGAGAGAGAGAGAGAGAGAGAGAGAGAGAGAGAGAGAGAGAGAGAGAGAGAGAGAGGGCACTCGCAGTGCTGAGCAAGAATTAGAGCAGCTAAAGCGAACGACGTAGCAGGAGCAGTGTTCATTTGAAAAATTTGCATTTTTATTTTCTGTATGTGCATGCATGTTTGAGAGAGAGAGAGAGAGAGAGAGAGAGAGAGAGAGAGAGAGAGAGATTAGGTTAAATTTAAGATTAAATTTTGGATTTAGTTTCTATATTAAAGTTTAGTTTCAGGATTACGGTTTAAATTTAGAGTTAGGTTTATGGCAGTTTGCATGTAGCTCACATGAGTTTAGGTATGTATTTGTTTGCAAGCTCACAAGTGCAAACATCTCTCTCTGTCTTTCTCCCTCTCTTTCTCGCCATGGATAAGGCATTAGTTTGGAAAGCTTTCAACGGCGTGATACTCAGAATGGAGGTAGACATGTAATGTGCACAATAATCCCTTGAACAAGGAGCTGATGTGAAGAGATGTTAAACTGTTATGAATTGCTAGAAGTGAACAAGAGGCAAAGGGGTTTTGTCCACTACATGCATTGTCATGTAGACATGGGTGTGTAGATTTCTCGTACCCACAAATATAGCCATTGACGAATAAAGATGAGATTATAACCCGGTGGTTCTGATCTTCGTGCTCCTCTAGACCGAGGTGTGCGGGGATCGGACATGGCTAGAGAATTTGAGGTAGTTTACATTGTGATCTATGGTTTCTTGATTGTGTGTGTGTGTGTGTGTGTGTGTGTGTGTTGTGTGTGTGTGTGTGTGTGAGAGAGAGAGAGAGAGAGAGAGAGAGAGAGAGAGAGAGAGGATGCCAATAGAAGATTAAATTTATGTTCAGGTTATAAGGTTTTTACATTCATTATGAGTAGTGACAACCAAAAACCTATCTTTGAACAAGGATCATATGTCCTTATAATCAATGCAAACATGCCGTGCAACGGACAAGACTCGTTTCTTTGCATCACATTGGCAAATTTGGCGAGTTTGACCTATCTATTATAGATTGAGTTGTTGCCAATTACAACGCGTCGGACTCTGACGTTGGCCAACAGGCAGAAATCTTGCAACCTGATAGATGTGTTCGCAGACGCTTTACTCAAGCAGCATACGTGAGGTCACAAGATGTATCCTCTGACAGCTCGGAGGGTGATCATATAGAGCACATTCCCAACGAGGCTATGTTCGAGCCCGAGATTGATGAAATGATTGAGAAGATCACGGATTTAGAAAGGCTTATCTATGATGACATGAAAAGTGAAGCCGATATGCCATTGTATGGTGGAGTAAGTGTGTCCTTCTCAACATGCAGGCAAAGTTTGAATGGAGTAACACTAGCATCACAACACGTTATAAGGTTGTTGGGGACAATTGTAGCATGACCTAATCAACCCAAGACCAACAAAATTATCAATCCTAGGATCGGCAACCCTGCTAGGGCATAGAAGCTATCAAATGAGAGGATTCAAGAGAATTCTCTTCCAATGCAATAGAGATTAGCCATAAATCACTAACTCTATTCACACGATAATCATCAATCAAGCATCACCTACACACATTAAGCCCACCAAAGTCCGACTTGCCATAGACTAGAATCTCAAAGCACGCTCTTGACAAGCACACACTAATTGCATTGGTGTTCACCTCTCCAATCACCACATGCCAATCAAGGTACTCAATCAAAAGCTACAGACATAAGGTGAATGGTGTTTGAGTTTCATTAAACCCATCCACACACGAACAAACAATAGGGCATATACTCTAATCACAAGATTAAGAACCTACTTAATCAACTTAATTAGAGATGTTAAATATCACAAATCGAGTGCTCATAGAAGGAAAGGAGTGGTCAATATGCAAGAAGTTATCACACACACTCAAATCTAGAATAATAAGAAGGTAAAACTACTTCATGACATAATGGAATATAGAAGAATTAAGACTAATGAAGAAAGTAGAGACTAGATTAAGAAATGCTTCTCTAATTACAAAGGATTATCACTAGCCTTCTAAGCATGGGCATTAAGCTCAAGGCTAGGCCATCCATAAAGTGAACACTCAAGAGAGAGCTCTCAAGAGTGGATACTCAAGAATGAAGCCTCTTTGCATAAAAGGCTTTCTTATAAATGCATGCACCACAAGCCTTCCTACTATGGGATTAAGTTGAGCCCTCTAGCTAGCATATATAATTTGAAACTCCCAAATGAGCCCAAGACCTTATACAATGTGAATAGGAAATATTGTGCATATCGATAGCACATCCCTCGCTTGATGCATAATCGGTGTCTCATGTGTTAGCCGCTGCTAACATTCCCCCCTTCCTAATTTGGTGCACGTCCTTGTGTGCCGCTGAAGCAGAGCACAGAGACATGGGTAAAAGCACGTCCATGGAAGAATGTTGAGTTGCAAAACATAAGAACAAATCATGAGTATCAAAGGCCAACAAGGATGAATAAAACATGAAGTATAATGAACAATCATGCAAAGTGATTTTTTGCTTCTAAAAGATGGGTCAATCATAGTCAAAAACTAAACAACACAAAGCAAAAAAACACCTAACTGTTATGAAGATTAAACCACTTGAAATTTTAGTTTTATGCATGAAACACACACAATCAGTTAAGACCCTACGCCAATGCAATTTCATAAACCTACTAGCCTAAAAACTATATGACCAATCTTAATAAGGCATCCAAGTTTATCATGTCTACGGGCTATAAAAAAGCTCCTAATCTATTAGTACATTGTCACAGCTTTTTGAAGCTCATGGAAGTTTGTTTTTTAACATTTCATAGAAAAAAGTAAAGCACAATACAAGGCTACCACCCCAAGGCAATTCTAGCTACGACTCTCGGCTCCTTGAACCCTCAAGGAGGTGTTCCAAGAATCTACTAGCCTACCAAGGCAACGGCTAACCCCTATCAACCCAGGGCATCGGTTTAGGGCCTTGACCAAGCAAGACAAGGTGGTTCCCCTCGCCTGCCAAGTGGCAATAAGGCGCTAAGCTGAAAGCATGTTTAGGTGGTACCACTTTTTGCACCTTTTCGTGGTACCACCAATAGCACCTAGGTGGAGGGAAATTCAACGTTTTTCAAATGTGGGAAAAGAGGGAGAGGGAAATTCTAAATTTCCATGCAATATAGTTTATGTATTTATAATCTAAATGCATGCCCGCCATTATGGGGTGGAGTGGGTCCCCTTTTTATGAACTTACAGTCATCATTGGCCTAGACACTCCTTGTCCTTTTTCTCCTTTCTTCTCATGCAACTAGCTTGTCACTCGGACGCCTACTTGTACCTGTGTGCTTTCTCTGCTCCCATAGCTCGTGCTCCCCCCATTGCATGGTGTATCCGTCGCGCTCTGCCCTCCATTGCACCTGTTGCGCTTTTCCATAGCCCTGGTGGAGCTATGTCCCATTGCCCCCGGTACGAAAGCATAAAGGCTGCAGCAGCACCCTTTGCAAAGATGACTCCCAAGAAGAACATTCCCTCCCGGAAGTGCAAAAACCCGACTCAGAGCACGGAGGTGGTATAGAAGGTGGCCCCTGCAACAAACACCACAACACAATAGACCCCCGCAATAGCCACCACACAGTAGTAGAATCCCCGCAACAAACACAACCACTAAAACTTCCCTCTCCAAAGGAATGTTGTCGACTAAAAAAGTTGCTTGGAAAGGTAAGTTCTACATTGCATTTTGGTCATGTCTATGCGTCTCATGGCAGTGCATGGCAAAAATTCCTATTTTTCAGCATTGGCTACAAATCATTTTTCTCCATGGCTTTGCTTGCAGCATCAGTGGAGTATCCGGTACTTTCCAGGTTTTTCTATTTTGCATTGCAGCTGCATGAGGAATATGGACAAAGCAGGAAGGGCAAGCTTCCCAAGGATTTAACAGACAAGGACCTGCCACCTGAATAGTGGTCAATAGTGTTCAAGGTGCCAGAGAAGAAGAATACTAAGATCTTCCTCCACCAGGTGCATGACCACCTTCATGATGCATGTAGGCTTCTATATCAGAAGGTCTACCATGCTGTCCCCTCCAACGGCAAGCTCATGATGAGGTTTGTGAGGGGGTTTGCATATGAATATTGCGATGCTACCAAAGCAGACCCCAACAGCCATAAGATTGCATGGGCTTTGGTCGGGGATCAAGTATTAGAGAATGTAAAGAGCCAAAAAGGGGGGCTCAATCGAAAAATACAAAAGTTCATGTCCAATTATAGCGTGAAAGAAGCCCCCACATTTGAAGGACTGACAGAGAATGTTGTGGACGGTCCTACGGCATCCAGCCTCCCTCTACAACACATGTCAACAGACTCTCAGTCCCTCTCTCTACACAGCATGGGTGGATAATCTTGCCGATGACCTTGATCCGCAGGCAGTGAAGGCAGAGGAGAAGGTGAAGTCTGCAAAGACAGTCCTAGTTGCAAAGTGGGACATATGGTTGCGCAACAAAGGTACCTCAACTTGTGCACCCATCATTGCAGAGGTGGAGAGCCTCATAGAGGAGGTTGAGAGCCTCATAGAGGAGGTGGAGAAACTGAAAGCCTCTCCAACAGAAAACGCAGCTGCGATTGCCAAAAAGGAGGCTGAAATCAGAGCCCTTACAAGGGTACTTTCCAAGTCCTTTGGATTCAACGATGCTGCAAGGATGATGGAGGAGGTGTCAGCCATGCAGGTACTACAGTCTTCTCTGTCTTTAAAGTGTATAGAGTGTTAGAAAGTGCTCACCTTTTAAGCACTTGCAAGCACTTTTAGTCACCTATAGGCTCTTTTAAGTGCTTGCAGTTGCTTAAAAATGGTTGAAAGTGCTTGCAAGTGCTAAACAATGCTTGACTATTTAGCACTTGCAAACACTTTTAACCACTTGCAAGCACTTCCAAGTACTTTTAAACACCTACAAATGCTTGCAAGTGCTAAAAATTGCTAAAAAGTGCTTAACTTTTATGCACTTGCAAGCACTTTGAAGCACTTTTAACCACTTGCAAACTCTTGCAAGTGCTTGAAGTGCTTCAAAGTGGTTAAAATTGCTTCAAAATGCTTAAAAGTGATTTTTGCAATCACTTCAGAGCACTTTAAAGCACTTTTAAGACCCTGCAAGAACTTGCAGGAGTTTGCAGGTGGTTGAAAATGCTTCAAAGTGCTAAAAAGAGCTTCCAAGTGCTAGCAATTGCCTTTCAAAGTGCTGCAAGTGGACAGATAGAGCAGCTGCAAGCACTTCGAAGCACTTTTAAACACCTACAAATGCCTGCAAGTGCTAAAAAGTGTCTTAACTTTTATGCACTTGCAAGCACTTTGAACCACCTCTGCAGGCACATTAAAGCACTTTGAACCACTTGCAAAGTCTTGCAATTGCTTGAAGGTGCTTCAAAGTGATTAAAATTGCTTCAAAATTCTTTCAAAGTGCTTAAAAGTTTATTCTACAATCACTTCAGAGCACTTTTAATCACTTTAAAGCACTTTTAACCACTTTTAAGACCCTGCAAGTATCTTCTAGAGTTTGCAGGTGGTTGAAAGTGCTTCAAAGTGCTAAAAAGAGCTTCCAAGTGCTAGTAAGTGCCTTTCAAAGTGCTGCAAGTGGACAGATAGAGCACTTGCAGGCACTTGCAAGTGTCTACAAGTACTTGAATGTTTCAGAAAGTGCTCCAAGGTGCTTGCAAGTGCCTGCTGCTAGGGCCTGCATGTCTCCCATCATGGTTGGTTATGCAATAATCTTCCTTTGTTTTTCATTTTGTACAGAAAATAGTTCAGGAAATAGACAGGGAGCTTGGTGATCGAGTTCAGAAGGCAGGCCTCCTTCATGAAGGGGTCCAGCAAGTTCATGAAAAGAGAGGGCAGGGCCCTTCTAGTGCCCACTCCACCTTCCAAGTCTAAATTTAGTGTGGATATTGTTTTATTGTGTGGAAATTGTGTGGTATGTGGCCAAGAACTGTCGGGAAAATATGCGGCGGGTGTCTTTCAGCTGCCGTGTGTCCACAGATACCATCTGTTCTGCTTTTTAGTGGTCAGTGCGGCTGATCCCAAGTGTGTTGTACCAGACTGTAAATGGGAGATATCCCATATAGCAAGATGTTGGGCACTTGGGAATTTGTATGAGGAGCTTGAAGGTAGGTTGGTCATTTTATACAACAGAACTTATGCTAATCTGTTGTGGAGACTAATTGTGTGCGTTGGTTCAGTTGAGCCAGTGACTGAGAAAGAAGCTTCCACATTGTCCATGTACGATGTGGACGAGGTCTTTTACCTTGACATGTTGCTGAAGTACAAGAACTTTGAGGGTGGGAAAACTGTTGAGGGTGGTGATGGAGACATTCTAAAGGAGACAACTCTGTCCGCAAGCAACCAAGGTACTGTCAGTTTTTTATATCTGTCTCCTCCCATGTCTGAATCATGCTCATTGTGTTCATTGTGGTCACAATATGCTATCGAGGTACTGATGCCTATAAGGAGGACAATGTAGCTGAGGTAGAGGATCTTGAAATGGAATCAACCCTATAATTTGTAGCAGTGGAGATGTAGAAGAAGAGAAAGAAGCAGGTGGAGGAAGAGCTGTCCCTGGACCCCAAAAAGCGTATTGGCATACTCCCCCCAAAAACCAGAGCATGCAAGAAGATTTAGCTTCTTGCAGCTTTGTATCTTTTTTCCCAGAAATATAAATATAAGTATTCTCTCTTACTTTCTGTCCATTTGTGCTCTGTAGTTAAAATTTGTGTGGTTGGCTCAAAACCCCCACCGCCCACTGATGAGGTAGAGCACATTGATCGCCAAATTCCTTGCTACGAACCAATGTCTCACTTCCCAATCCATAGAAATTTGGCAGAAATTGTAGACTTCAACAATGTGCTTGCTTGTGTGCATGACAAGCGCAAAGGATTGGAACCCCCAGATTTAAACATGTTGTACTTTCACAAAGTAAAGGGGGATGATAACGTCACCTACTATGTACGGAATGATGCAGAATTATTATTGCTTGGATTGAGTTAGATAGCAGAGACTTTTCTATGGTCATCACGTGCCTGCCACAATCTTGAGAAGGGTATGGACAAGTGCCTATCTCATGCCAAGTGTTGTCTGAGTGGGTGGCTGGCACAGAACTGCTGCCATGTTAGCAGGGAATATGGAAACCCCCCAAAGCAAATGTTTTTCAAAAAACTAGAAACCTTTTGGTACCTCTTTCCTAAGTTCAATAAGTCTAACACTTTACTGTTGGATGATTCCCTTTATAAGATGTACTTCAATGATCCTAGTAACTTTGTCGTTCTACCTAGGATAGAAAAGCAAAATGAGAGGGAGTGGGAAAAATTCCTCAAGGAGGATGTTGCCTTATTTATAATACAGGGGGTTGAGACTCGTAACAGAGCCAAGTTGTTAGCACTAGGTTGGTAACCTAACAGGACATAAAAGTGTCCTTTCAGGGTTTTGAAAAAAACCTCCAAAACCATAGTAGATCCACTCATTTTGTAAAATCCTTTCATGAGGTTATAGTTCAAGGCCTACTACACATGGAAAAAATAAGAAACTTGTAAAATTTTTCATCTTTTGGTCACACCAAGCCTCCAAAGTTGATGGACCAGTGCATTTTCATCAAAACAGTCATTTCTTACGTTTTGTTGCATAAAAATAAGATTAGGTATTTTTTCAGGACTTGAGATAAATTCCCTAGTTAACTTCAACGGGTTGGTGATCAGAACATATGATTGCTTCTCACTCACTATTTTTTGTTTTGCCAAAATAAATAGGTACAAAAAAGTTGAATTTTTACCATTCTGCAAACCTATCATCAAAGTTTCTATAGGCACGCTCAATACAAATAATACATGCATGTTTTCTTAGTTCCCTATTGTCCTTTATGCTCATAAGGAGCCATGGAGTATGTCAAAAGAATAATACATCTCTTACCAAGGGGAATCTTGGGGACAAAGATGAAGTGCTAAATACAACAAACATGGAAAAACTGGGTTCATTATTATGAGTTGTAGAATCCAATAGAAACTATTCAATATCTAGCCAAATTTGATCCTTATGACTAGATATGGTTACTACCTACAAAATGCATGTAGTTGTCACAAGAAACTAACAATATTGGAAAAGCTATACTTGATATACTAGAATGTTTCGTTTTCTTCTATAATTGAAAAAATCAACCATCGTTGTGTACTATGCAAAATAGGGTATTAGGTGCCCCAAAACTCAAGGAATATTAGCTTTATGTTATAATATGTGACATAGAAAATCAAAAATGCATTTGGATATTATGAAATCCACCAAAAAAATCATAGAAGAGCTAAAATTGGCTAAAAAACAGGATTTGACAATTTTTGTAATTTGGTCATAACTTACAATTTTAATATTTATTTCTCCCTAGAATCATCAGGACATGTTGAGGACTACTAAAGATAGTTATCTAGCATTAGAGACGTCACAAAAATGAATTCTAGAGTGGTATAGTTGCAAAAAGTTGAAAAAAGCCAAAAACAGGACCCGTTTTTTCACACAGTTTAGGTTATGAAATGTTGTGCAAGGACAAGGTTAAAGATGGAATTGATATTCCAAAAAAATGTCGAGTGTTTTTCAACTCACGAGACAACGTTTTAGATAGATAGCACCTCAAAATAAATTTTGAAACTCTTGACATAATTCAAGGAAAATGGTCAGTTAACAGGACATAAAAGTGTCCCATTACCAACCTAGTGTTAGGGAATGTCCCATTTGATGCCAGGAAGGATGAACTTGCACAATTGGACTGGAATCTAGCACATGGAAAAGTACGGGCACAACAGAAAATTCTTGCACCGAGGCTGCCAGCTCCAGCAACCAACTAGAAGCGGCCACCTCGGCAAGGATGGCCAAAGCAGTCTTCTAACTAACTGAATTTACTCCTTGAAAAATCTAACTCCCTGTAAAGCTAACTGTTCTTATATCTAAACCTGAATATACTATGAAGAATTTTGCATAAACTGTTTTTGTTGTTGTCAACTGGATTGGGTGTTAAGTATTAGTTAAGTGATCAAGTGGTTCAAAGTGTTGTCCAAGTGGTACAAAAGTGCTGAAAAGTGCTGGTCAAGTGGTCCAAAGAGCTGGTCAAGTGGTTTAGGTGGTTTTAAAGTGGTGGTCAAGTAGTACAAAGTGTTGTCCAAGTGGTTCACGGGGTTGGTCAAAGTGTTGATGAGGTGGTTCATAGTGCTTGTCAAGTGGTATAAAGTGATGGCCAAGTGGTTCAGGGGGGTGGTCAAGTGGTTCAAGGGGCTTGTCAAGTGGTATAAAGTGCTGGTCAAGTGGTCCAAAGAGCTGGTCAAGTGGTTCGAGGGGTTGGTAAATGGTGGTCAAGTGGAACAAAGTGATGTTCAAGTGGTTTAGGGGGTTGGTCAAGTGGTTCAAAGTGCTTGTCAAGTGGTATAAAGTGCTAGCCAAGTGGTTCAGGGGGTGTTCAAGTGGTTCATAGTGCTTTTCAAGTAGTATAAAGTGCTTAAAAGTGTTGGTCAAGTGGTCCAAAGTGTTGGTCAGGTGGTCCTAAGTGGTCCAAAGAGCTGGTCAACTGGTTCAGGGGCCTGGTAAAGTGCTCAAAAGTGATTTTAAGTGTGTCAAGAGGTTGGTAAAGTGGTTCACGGGGCTTGTAAAGTGTTGGTCAACTGGTCAAGTGCTCAGAAGTTCTTTCAAGTGTTTTAAAAGACGTCTTTTATCACTCTATTGTGAAAAGTGCTAGTTGTTTAGCAGGCGTGATTAGCTGTAATTCTAGAGGGAAGTAGTCAGGTGATCCCCCCCCTCAGCTTTGATGTAATCCTTCCTGACTCTCTTTAATATAGTTCACTGCCTCCTTTTTATTTTTTATTTTTTATTTTTTTGAGTGCTAGCTACTGTTAAAAGTGTTGGCCATGTCCTCAAGTCAAATTTACACAGATAAATCTTACAAGTTCTCCTCTGAGGGCATGCTGTTATAGATTTTCTCGAATATGTCATTTGACATATCATATACATTATGGTCACCTTCCCTCGGGGACATGGAAAACCTGATGCATCGCACCATATGGGAGTAGATTAGAGCAATGGGCTTGTTGCCCAAAAGGACATAAGTATCATCTCGGCCATTTACCTTGTCATAGAATAGGCCCTCAACCACATACAAATTTTTCTTAATGATGTTGTTCCATTGATCCTTTTCCTCTATTTTGGCCAGGCACTTTGTGTTGGTGCATTTCAGAATGTAGAAGTCTGCACCTACCTCCTCTGCAGTCACTGCAAAGTTATGTCCAACCATCAAGGCATCGCTTAGGTCATCATGGTGGCCAACATACATGGGGGCATATTCATCATCATCCTTGCTCGATGCTTCTCCATCGTTTTCATCCGTAACTGTGGGTTGTATTTGCAAGAATACCCACCCCTGCACATGGCCTTTGCTGGCACATCTCCTCCATTGACCTTTGATGCACACACCACAAAAGCAAGAGAGAAATCTATGCCTTAGTCTGTGCATATCCGTCTGACTGTACCCATTGACACAGTGCCAGAATTGAGACCCTGCCATGTGCTTGCAATCCCACTCTCTAACTCTATCGACATCATCGAGCTTGACCTCCCAGAAAGCACGATCGACTTTCTTGCATGTCTGTGGGCATTGATTTTTGAGAGTTGCATTGGGGAATGCGACAACGCTTGAAGCTTCATGAGCACCCACCCATCAAATTTCAACTGGTCATGTGTGAGGGCTCTTTTGACCGCTACACCAGCCCCGTTGTGTTCACCCTTTCCATGGCCTAAAGCAAAGAAATTCTGCATCATTTCAACACCTGTCATATTGAAGAATCATGCAACAAAATAGAATGTCCGCCTTGCTTTGAATTGTGATGCAGCACCATCCGACCACACCCAATGTCGCTTGACAGTATAGCCATGTCTTTTCAACCATTCATTGTGCAAAAGAAAATAGTGTTGCACAAACAAAGTGTCATGTGTCTTGTCATCAAAGATGTAGAAGTGAGTCGTCTTTTGTATAACACCAAGCGCATCACGTATGTATGAAATGTGAACAAAGATTGTGACCTGAGATGAATACCAATGCATTGACTGGATCTCATTCTGCACCTTGAAGGAGTAATTCTCTGCAAAATCCACTATAGACACCACTACATCATCAAGAAAATTGGCCAAACACTCGTTGAACTGTTGAGCTTGCCACCTATACAAGTGATTGTGTTTGATGAACTTCCCTATTTTCCCTCAAAGCATAGAAATAAAACTCATCAGACTGAGATGTTGAATCATGAGGTCTTTTCAACATTTAGCTTGACCTTCTTTATCATTTTCCTGTGTAGGAACCTTGTCCAAAAGCTTGACAATCATTCTAGAGATACCATCACTCTCTTCGATGGGACACAACAAGAGCCTTTTACTCCCGCAATCAGTTCATGTTCCCAAAAGACATTTGATGCGGTGAAAATAACTATCAGTTGGCTTTGGACACAATACAAACTCCCATAGTTTTGTCAAGGATGAAAAAGTGGCTTTTGATGTTGTGCACTGCGCTATTCCACCACTCGGACTGCACACAAGACACCTGAAAAAGCATGACGTTCCATGTAGCCTGTATCTTCCATGGCACATCTGATTTAAGCCTTCCTTCAAGTAAACAAGCTGAACATGGTATTCACAACAACAAGTGCTGCAGTCCTTCAACTTGCATACGAAGTATGGCTTTAGACCCTCAAAGCATCTAATGGACATCCTAATGTTAGGATGATCCTCTTGGAACCGCATGTACAAATCCTTTGCCACACAAAAGACATTTAAAAATACTATAAAGTACTAAAATCTAATTGCAACACTTACCTACTACCACCTCGGGGTGTATTTTCACAAAAGTAGGTATGACTTCACCTTTTGTCCACAAAAAATGTAGATTTGTCATTCCTCCACCTTTTCAACCAAAGTGTGGTGGTGTTGGTTGAGAAGTGGGAGTTGGTGTCTATTTTTGGAAATTCTCAGTTTCTACTTCAGTTTTTTGTACTGTTGAACTTCTGTCCACTAGTGAATCACTTTAGTGCACTGGGAGAACATTTTGAAGCACTTTGGGGCACTTTGGTGCCCTGTTAAGCACTCTACAGCACTTTAAAGCACTTTGGGGCACTTGAAAGCACTCTGAAGCACCACTTTGTGGCACTTTCAAGCACTACGAGGCACTTAAGCAACCTATCATACACTTTGGTGCCCTTTGAAGCACTCTGCAGTACTGTAAAGAACTTTGGGGCACTTGAAAGCACTCTGAAGCACTTCACTGCACTTTAAGAGCACTCTAAGGCACTTTGTGGCACTTGATAGCACTCTGAAGCACTTTACCAACAATTTGGTGCACTTTGAACTACTTTGGTGCACTTTGGAAGCACTCTAAACTACTTGGTGGCACATTGTGGCACTTCAAAGCACTTTGTGGAACTTTCAAGTGCTATGAAGCACTTTATGGAAGTTTCAAGCAATATGAAGCACTTTGGTGCACTAAATAGAACTTTGTGGCACTTTGAAGCACAATGAAGCACTATAAAGCACTTTTTGATGCTTTCAAGCACTTTGAAGCACTCTGCAACACTTAAAGCACTTTTGGGCACTTGAAAGCACTCTGAAGTGCACTTTAAGGACTCTTTGAAAGCACTTCAGTGCTATTTAAGAGCACTCTGAGGCACTTTGTGGCACTCTGCAGCACTCCAAATCACAAATCACTTTAGAGTTTAGAAAGCACTCTAAAGTACTTTGTGGACTTTCAAGCACCATGAAGCACTTTAGTGGACTTTGGAAGCGCTTTGAAATACTTTGAAGCACTTTTTTGGCGCTTTCAAGAATTTGTAGGCTCTAAGTGACGCACTTTGAGGCACTTATAAAGCACTTCAAATCTTTTGCAAGCACCCAAAATTACTAAGGAAAGCATTGTGACACACTTTGAAGATGTTTTGGCTGATATACCTGAGGTAAATCAAGGAGATGCACCGAATGCACCACATGTGTCCTCTTGCCGATTCTCTCTCGAACCACATCTTTCTTGTTTGGAGAGATGCAGGTTTCCATTGACCAGAATTGAAACACGATTTCTCTGATTTTGATTGTTAAGGTACTAGTCCTATGATGTTGACATTGACACGTGTCTAAGGGAAATGACCCCTCCTCCATATAAGTTTGTATTCGAAAATTGGCTTCCGTGACATTTCTTCGATGAAGTCCTAATGCCTTCGCAACATCATTATTGCTCATTACATTGTCATCCCCATTGACTCCATTGAGGCATGCCATGACAGTAGCCCGTTTCAAAAACTGCTCATCAATGTCACCATCCTCTTGCGCTCGTGCCATCCTTTTTTGCATGTTTCTTTGTTCCCTCTTCTTTGCAGCCCAGTAGTTTCGTAGACTCGGCAGAAGATCCCTTGGGATATGTTGTGTAGTAGATAATGGAGGAAGGTAAAGGGGGTTTGTATTTCCATTTTAAGTATCATGTGATCCCATGTGGAACGTGCAAGGATGCTAATGACACGACAATGAAGACAGCCAAAACAATGCCATAATACTCATGTAGAGAGAGAGAGAGAGAGAGAGAGAGCTTTCGTTGAAGCTAAATATGGATGGCAATGAGGAGCTGGTTGATATGGTTTTGTGTTGCACCTGCAAGCACCTGCAACGGCTATGGAGGACTGAGAGAGAGAAGAGGAGAGAGAGAGAGAGAGAGAGAGAGAGAGAGAGACGCACAAGAGGTGGAGGGACCCATTGAGGCAGCACTGCAGAGAGCCCAAAGGAGTGGTGGCGAGAGGGAATTTAAATGCACAAGCAGTTTGCTACTTTAAGCTTTAGTATTAAAGTAAAATGGAATTTCTAGCTCGCCTAAATTCTAACCTCTCCGCCAAAAAATATTTTATCTTTCCTTTATATAATATGAAAATAAATAACTCACCACCCATTTCATCTCCTACCAAAGGAGTGTCCAAGACACTCCTTTTTGGTACCACCTAAACATGCTCCGGTCCGCTAGGTCTCACAAAGACACAACTAGAACTAATGCAATTTTGAATGGAATTCAAGTGGCTCTTGAAAGCCAAATTTTACATTTCTAAAGCTCTCCAAAACAGCTTCCTAATAACTAGCTCACATGAAATTTTACAAGTTTAGAGAAATCTATGAGGTAGAGATGACTGCAACTTGCTGGAATGAAAGTGAATGGATCTAAATAGCCAATTTTTGCAATATATTGCAATGCCAACTCGCACTTTGGATCAACTAAATCTCACGTCTGACCACAACCCTTCAAAAAGAACTTGATCATTTGTGCTATATAATCATTGGATCATTCATCACAAGCACTCTTGAAGGAATTCACGATCAATCACAAACCCAAAAGTTTTGTGCTATTCCATGGGCATTCAAAGAAGCTGAATTTTAGTGCTATGTAGGGTTTTTTTTCATTCATTTCAAGCACTAAGATGCAACAAACAATGTTAAGCCCAAGTTTTGATGCACACTCTCCACAAAACATCCATGCAATGTCAATTGTAGCTCTCAAAAGTGTATCCCTTATGCATACCAAAAAGGAAATTTTCATTTAGCGTAATGCAAATGCCACATGAAATTAGCACAATTGGAATTATACGTGCAAATTAAGGTCATTTGTGCATAGAAAACATCCAACCAATGTCCATAATGCTCTTACGCAACATATATGGAATTCACTGCAAGTGAACGAGAAAGCATGTGCTGAAATGAATTTCTAGCTCTCATAAGATAACCCAAACTATATTTGTGTCATTGGCAATATCTCCACAAAATAGCTCAATAAGGACTGACTGCATTATAAAATTTCATCATTGAAATCAAACACTAAGGGAAATCCAACTCAAAATGTAGTCAAAAATTTCTCACTCACAATCACACATCATTCCCTCAAAATGAAGCGTGACGATATTAAGTCATTAGAAAAACCCAAAAAGAGTGCATCACATAATAAGCATGTCAATTTGAGAAAATTTTGGTTGGATTTAGTGCTATTATATGTGCGATGTTCTCTCATGATGGTCACTCAATAAAAACAATCACCTTTGAACCAAAATGCAACATTTTTTTCATTTTTACCCTTCCTCATAAACAATGAGCATTCCCAAAAATTTATCAAGCTCAAGGTTATATTTTTTGCTTGACCAGACTCTCGCTCATGAGATCTCCAAAAGACTTCCATTTTTATTCAAGGGTGGGAGCCTCCTCTTATTGAAAGAAAACAAATTGTTTTTTCCTTTTTTTAAAGGTGGACTCCATTTCTGGCGGGTCGCAGTCTGGGGAAATCACACACACACACACACACACACACACACACACACACACACACACAGAGAGAGAGAGAGAGAGAGAGAGAGAGAGAGAGAGGATTAAGGGAGCATGTGTGTGTGTGCGCGCGCGCACTAGCGGTGAACGCCAATCGAGGCCCACAAAGCAGGGCCTCAGATTCAGCAAGAGAGGGTGGGCAAGGGAGACAGAAAGAGATCTCGACCTTTGCATTGACAAATCCCAATCCCAATAGCAATCATTGCATCATGAGTTCCTCATCTTCACTAATTACAATCATTAAAACAAAATTGAATTTGTCCATTCGGGTTTGTGCAGCCATTCATGCTCAATTTAGGCACCATGAAAGCACATAATCTAATGCAAAAATTACCATAACTAATCAATTGGCATGGTAATCCACACAAGTCATCTCGATTGTACAATGTACTCAATTGGGTCACTCGATTCAAAACATTCGATGAGACACATCACTCTAGGTCTTCTAAGTGATAACACCAATCATTCATTCTCGACTTGAATATGCGGTGCCATTGATTTTCATACACCTAAATAATGGAAATTAAGCACATTACCCATCCACATGCTTTCAATTGGAATGCATAAATGCTCAATTTTCTTGTGTCAAGCTCAAATGTTGGTTGAAGTTACACTCAAGTGAGCAATGTACATAGGACCTTTAATAGCACACATCCTCTCCTCCGCAAAATCAAAGCATTTTATCAATCATCGCAACTTGAGTTGCTTATTTCATTATTGGAATTAATTCAAACCCAACGGATTTGTCCTCTCGGTTTAATAAGCTTCACATAGCCATGAACTTGCCGATGATGTTGACGACGATGAGGACGACGACGAGACGGGCTGAAATCTGAAAATGTTAATCTTCTTCTCTACAATGCAAGGATCCCTCATCCATGGCAGTACAGGGAGGTGAGTGGCACACCCTTTGCACGGCACACTCATTACTGCAACATAGCCATGTTCATCCATTTGTCATAGGACCTTTAATTGCACACATCCTCTCCTCCGCAAAATCAAAGCATTTTATTAATCATCGCAACTTGAGTTGCTTATTTCATTATTGGAATTAATTCAAACCCAACGGATTTGTCCTCTCGGTTTAATAAGCTTCACATACATGAATTTTGGTACGATAGGCACACTCATTACTGCAACATAGCCATGTTCATCCATTTGTACAATCATTAGCATGGCAAAAATCTTCCACAATTGGGCATCAATGACTGATCTATCTCAATCTTTAAGCTAATTTTTTACACACACATCAATTCTTTGGCCAATTCATCATCATAATTGGTAAAAAATTACTAATTATTCATTAACACATTGGATTGTGCATGCCATGGATTGGTATACACACCCAAATTTAAGCCAAAATTTTATGCAAATAATCCATCAATTTCTTATTGCAATGCTAAAATTGCATACTTGATCAAGCATGAATGAATGTATGCATGGTTAATTTCTCAAAAATTAACACTATTTTGACCCAATCAAGCAATGCACACACTCAAAAATTAAGCACAAAAGATCAAATTTGGCTCAATAATGCATTTAGGCTTACATCTAATGATTGCACACACTTTTAATGAACATTTTACAATCAAAAAGTATTTGGGTGCCCCAACTGACCATCAATCATTGAAAATCAAGTGGTCTTCAATTGGGCACACACTCAAATTTTGCCCAAATTTTTGGCAATTAGACATATCCAATGATTAAATCATCCTAACATACATATCAATTACATGATTTCATACTCACATATCATCAATTCCATCAATTTCTATGCATGCACACACTCAAGATTAGGTGCACACACACTTGAATTTTATGACAGTTTTTCCCTCTTTGGTGCATTACGCACACAATGATTTTTATGCACACACATGTATTCTTGTTGCAAATCAAGCTTAATCTTGACACACACATCATTCATTAGTCAAAATTGACCATCAATTTCATTCCAAAAGAATCAAATTAGGCTCTTCAAAGTATGTCAATTGATTTACACACCTAATTTTAGCAATAAAATAGTAGCACATTGGAATCAAATTAATCACCCAAAAATTGAATGGAGTAGGCCAATGCACTTACAATCGATTGCATCCAAGCTAATCCTTGCTCCATGAGATGATTCCACCTTGCACACACATGTGTGGCTCTTCCAATCTTGGCCCAAAAATTGACCATTATAGGCCAAAAATCAACCACTCAAATCAATAGTTAGACATGGATTAACACAAAGAAACTTGATAAAAGTGTTGATTCCACCTCTTATAAGGGGATTTGACATACATTACACTTAAAATGTTAGCGGTTAGGTTAGTGAAGTTAGCCAAAAATTAGTAAGAATTAGCATGAAATTAGTACAATTAGCATGGAAATGAAGAGAAATTAGTAATGGTTAGTGTGAAATTAATGAAATTGCGAGTGAAATTGGGGGTTTGGGATATTCATAACTCAAAAATTAGCTTCAATTACTTGCACATACATCATCAAATCAAACCAAAATTGAGGTACATACACTCAAAAATTGATGAAATTAGTAGTGAAAATTACTATATTATACACGTCCTCTACTCCTAGCTTAGGTTATCGATCCCCGAAAACAACGCCAAATGTTGAGGGCAATTGTAGCATGACCTAATCAACCCAAGACCAACAAAATTATCAATCCTAGGATCGACAACCCGGCTAGGGCATGGAAGCATGAGCATCATTGGATGTATCGAATGAGAGATTCAAGAAAATGCTCTTCCAATGCAATAGAGATTAGCCATGAAAAAATCACTAACTCTAATCACTCCATAATCATCAATCAAGAATTACCTACACACGTTAAGCCCACCAAAGTTTGACTTGCCATAGACTAGAATCTCAAAGCACACTCTTGACAAGCACACACTAATTGCATTGGTGTTCACCTCTCCAATCACAACATGCCAATCAAGGTACTTAATCGAAATCTACGTGAATGGTGCTTTTCATTAAACCCATCCACACACGAGCAAACAATAGGGCACATACTCTAATCACAAGATTAAGAACCTACTTAGTCAACCTAATTAGAGATGTTAAATATCACAAATCGAGTGCTCATAGAAGGATAGGAGTGGTCAATAAGCAAGAAGTCATCAGTGATCACACACACTCAAATCTAGAATAATGAGAAGGTGAAACTACTTCATGACATAATAGAATATATAAGAATTGATACTAATGAAAAAAGTAGAGATTAGATTAAGAAATGCTTCTCTAATTACAAAGGATTAGCACTAGCCTTCTAAGCATGGGTATTAAGCTCAAGGCTAGGCCATCCATAAAGTGAACACTAAAGCGAGAGCTCTCAAGAATGAATCCCTCAAGAATGAAGCCTCTTTGCATAAAAGGCTTTCTTATAAAGGCATGCACCACAAGCCTTCCTACTATGGGATTAAGTTGAGCCCTCTAGCTAGCATATACAATGTGGAACTCCCAAATGAGCCCAAGACCTTATACACTGTGAATATGAAATATTGTGCACATCCATAGGACTTCCCTCACTTGATGCATAATCAGTGTTGCATGTGTTAGTCTCTGCTAACAAAGGTTCGACGTGCAATGGTTCAAGATAAACATAGAGGGTCACAACACTACTGTGTGCAGAGGAGAGTCAGGTTTCCTTCAGGTGGACTCAACCAAAAAAAAAACCGACCTTTGAGACACTTTCGTACTACCTGAGCATTGTGAACAAGTAATTCTGTAAATATTTAACATCCAACTTTAGAGGACAAGTGGTCTGGAAGCACTCATGTAAGTTATGTGGCTCTTGCAGGTGGTATTTCATCCTACAAAGGCTACACCAAACTGGTGGTATGTCATAGAGGTAGCCCCTTGTAGTGCACGGACGTATGAGGGCTACAATGTGCCAATCACAGCGGCATCAGTGGAGGAGATCGGAGAGGATGCTGATTCGGAAGCCGATGAGGTGGTGCTAGATGAGCTTGGCGCTACTACTCTATATGGAATGCATGCAGACGACCTACAAAATGAAACGGAGGACATTTGTCTAAACGGAGAATTCTATATAGACATAGGGAGTTATGCTGAGTTATGTGAGTATGAGAGAGAGACCACTTAAGCCATAGACATTGTATCTGAGCAATTTTGCTCCTTTTTATAATTGTTACCATATACATGTTGTAGTGATGTGTGTGAACACACTAGGACCGTCGGGGCATTTTTTCCCTCTTTAGGAGGTTTTTTTCCCCCGTGCATTGTATATACGCCCATCACTCTAGGGCTATCTATCTTTCCATTGCACACTAAGTAACACACTCTCTATTGTGTGCCTTGAGCTTCCTTCGTCTTCTCCAAGCTGTGTGTGTTTCTCTGCAACCCTAATTCCAACAATTGGTATCAGAGCAGGTCACGTCCTCCCGAGCTTAGTCGCCAGCTGCTCCAGCACACGCTTGCTCACTTTCTCCGATTTCAGTGAGCTTTGGTGAGCGTTCGCAGGTCGAAAAAAATTTAGATTTAGCTCACAATCTTGATTTGGGCTCATTTCGGCCTTCGTTTCCACTACAGGCAGTACTGCACAGGCTATTTTGTCATTTTGTGCAGAATTTTTGTCAGTGTCGTTGTCTGCATAACAGGTGCCTTATAGTCTTCTACGGTTTGTGCTATATAGCACAAGTTGTTCCCGCTCCGTTTCTCCTATTTTCAGGCAGTTTTCACATCAGGTGCAACATTTACCATGGCTGACAACAACAACACAGATGTGTTCAAGATGTTTGCTGCTGAGGACAGGCTCGATGGGGACAACTACCCTATGTGGTCTTATATGATGCAACATGTTCTTGTGTCAAAGGGTGTCTGGAACATTGTGCAGGGCATTGATGTACGTCCTGGTTCTGAGGATGTAGGCGATGTTGAGGATGTTGCAGGTCTTGCTGCAAGGATTGCAGCTGTTAGAGTTGTTTTGCCTACGGTAGAACAAGCTCGTTGGGATGTTAAGGATGCGCAGGCTCATGCATTGATTGCGTTGTCTGTGAAGCGCACCATTGTTCCTCACATTCGTTCAACAAAATCTGCAAAACATGCTTGGGATATTTTAGCAGGACTTTATGCAAGCCGCAATGAGGCTAAAATTGCTTTGCTGCGTAAAGAGCTGGAGTCGAAGATTATGCATGAGGAAGATGATATGGACACTTTCCTTGCTAGTGTTAAGGATATCAATGAGCAACTTATTTCTGCAGGTGAAGTCATTTTAGATAGTTCCCTTGTGTAGACTGTTCTTGATGCCTTACCAGATTCTTACCAAACTTTTGCTAGTACTTGGAGACTGATGACCCAAGGAAATCCTGAAGTTGTCAAGTTTGATGCATTATGCACATTGCTGTTGCAAGAGTCACTTTCCAGAAAAAACAGGACTAGGCAGCGTGCAGTTGAACAGGCTTTATTGCTTCTCAAAGAAAGGGTGGTAACAGTAATGCAGCCACTTCTTATGGTTCTGCTGCGAGTGGCAAAAATTCTGTTTCTAATGCTTCTGCTGGCAGTACTTCGTCTGGCAATTCTGGTGATAAGGGCAAAAAGAAGATGCATTTCCATTATTGTAAAGCCAATGATCACTTGATCAAGTCGTGTCCTAAGTTGAAGGCCAAAGAGGCTAAGAAGAAAGAGGGTGGTTCCACTGTAAATGCTGGTTCCACTACAAATGCAGCCATTGTTGAGTCTTCTGTGAAAGGAGACTGTGTTGCTGATGTTGATGCAGAATGGGCATTTAGCGCAGAGTGCACTTACAATCCTACTGTCCATGATGCATGCTTGTCAGTTGCTGCAGATTCACATGTGTGGTATTTCGACAGTGGTGCTACAAAGCACATTACCTCATATCGTGAATTGTTTACCTCTCTTGAGTGTGTCCCTCATGGGAACTCAGTCACTTGTGCCAACAACACCTCTTATCCAGTTCAGGGAGTTGGAAAGATTGTGCTCATTGCTGCTAATGGCAGTTCCTTTACACTTGTTGATGCACTTTATGTACCTGGGATCAAGAAGAATCTCTTGTCTGTATCCGCACTTGCTAGACTTGGACTTGTAGTCAAATTTGTGGATGACAGATGTACAGTTCATGATCTCAGTTTTGGTGATGAAATTGTTGCATATGGGCTTTTGTGTCGTGGGCTGTATAAGTTCACTTTGTATGACAAGTGTGGAAAAAATTTTGCAAATTCTGCTGTAGATTCAAGGGCTATTTCAGATGCAAAACTTTGGTATGCACATTTTGGTCATCTGAATTTTGTCAGTTTGCTGCGTTTGCAAAAATCTGATATGGTTGCTTCTTTGCCGCCTCTTGAAGCACCAGTCAAACATGTTTGTGAAGGCTGTATTTTGGGTAAGATGCAGCGTTCTAAGTTTCCAAAGGATGGTTCAGTTCGGGCCACATGCAGGTTGCAGCTTGTGCATAGTGATGTTTGTGGGCCCATGCAAACTCCGTCCTTGGGCAATTGCCTGTACTTCGTGACTTTCATTGATGATTACTCCAGGCACGCATGGGTATTTCCTCTTAAAGCGAAGTCCGAAGTTTTTATGTGCTTCAAACAATTTCTGGCTATGGCTGAAAATGTCTCAAAATGTACTATGGGCACCCTCCGTTCCGATCGAGGGGGGGAGTATATGTCTCATGAATTTAATGCATTTCTGGCTAGTCGTGGGATAAAACACCAATGTACAGTGCCTTATACACCTCAGAAAAATGGTGTTGCTGAGAGGAAAAACAGGTCACTGACGGAAATGGCACGATGTATGGTCAAAAGTCAAGCTTTACCGCATTCTTTTTGGCTTGAGGCCATCATGTGTGCCACTTATGTACTTAACAGGTGCTGTACAAAAGCTTTGCAGTCTATTACTCCATATGAAGCATGGCATGATAGACAACCTTCTATTAAGCACATGCGTGCTTTTGGCTGTTTGGTATATGCTTTGGTGCCACAAGTGCAGCGCAGAAAACTGGATGATAAGGCTATCAAATGTATTTTTGTTGGTTATAGTGCTGAAAGCAAAGGTTACAGGTTGTATCATCTGCAAACAAAACGTATTCTGGTTTCATGGGATGTAGAGTTTGTGGAAGATTCTGTTCAGCCCTTGCTGTCATGTACTAGAGACAATAATGTAAGCTCACGGGACATTTATGACACTTTGTTGCCTCTTTTCAGTGGTGGAAATACGAATGTAAGTTCCAATGAGGCAAATGTACAGCCTATGGGGGTTTCTGAAAATGTTTTAGATCAGCCTATTATTGATGCAGATGTACATGATGTACTTGATGAGGAAAGGGCTGAAAATGAGTAGGCTAGAGGTATGCCAAAATGGCTGGTGCACACTTTGCGTGACAGAAAATTGGATGCACCTTTGTCTAGTCGTACTCGTTCAGGCTCTCGCCATGCATCTTATGCATCAGATTGTTATGCTTTGGCTGTGTCTAGCTTACATGACATTGAGGAGCCTCTGACTTTTGATGAAGCACAGAATTCAGAAAATTGGATGGCTGCCATGCAATCAAAATATGATGCACTTATAGAAAATGACACATGGACTTTATGTGATTTGCCTCCTGGCAAAAAGGCCATTGGTATGAAGTGGGTTTACAAGTTGCTAATGTCACTCTTTACCAAAGTGTTGTTGGCTGCCTCATTTATGTATGCAACACGAGGCCAGATATTCAGTTTGCAGTCTCACAGGTCAGCAGATTTATGCATAGCCCAGGGTCTAAGCATTGGCAGGCTGTCAAGATAATTTTCCGCTACCTTAGTGGCACTTTACATCTTGGCTTGTTTTATCCCAAGGGGGGATCATTGCCGCCAGACTTACATGCTTTTTCGGACTCAGATTGGGCTGGTTGTTTTGACACGCGAGTGTCCACAAGTGGTTTTTGTTTCATGCTTGGCAGTTCATGTATATCATGGTTGAGCAAGAAGCAACCTACTATGGCCACTTCGAGTTGTGAGGCTGAGTACAGGACAGTCCTCATAGCTACGGTTGAGTGTGTATGGCTCAGATGCCTTATGGCTGATTTGGGTGTTGGACAGGACACTGCCAACACTATCTATACTGATAGTCAGAGCGCATTGGCAGTTGCGAGGAACCCAATTTTTCATTCTCGCACAAAGCACATTGAGGTGCATTACCACTATGTCAGGGAGAGGCTCTTAGTAGGAGAGATCAGCTTGGCTTATGTGCCACCACAGGACAACCTTGCAAATCTTTTCACAAAGGCATTGTCTCATGAGAAGCTTGAAGCTTTCCGCAAAGCTTTGGGCTTACTCCCCTTCGTGGACTGATCCTGTCCTCAGGGCATGGTACTTCCCTTTACTCATGTGCAAGCTCTCGTTCACCGCATCACTCCAAGGGGGAATTGTTACCATATACATGTGGTAGTGATGTGTGTGAACACACTAGGACCGCCGGGGCATTTTTTCCCTCTTTAGGAGGTTTTTTTCCCCCGTGCATTGTATATACGCCCATCACTCTAGGGCTATCTATCTTTCCATTGCACACTATGTTGGACGGGAGCAACTCACACACCCATGAAGTGCATGCAAACACTACCTAGATCAACATAATGTCAATCGAGGACACAGATGACACGATATGCACACAGAGGAAATATCTTAAGCTTGTCAGGCTGAGACCATCTTGCACATACAACACTCAGGAAGGCCAACTAAACCACAATCAAGAACCTCACTGCTCTCAGCTACACCACCTAGCCATATACACACATACTAAAGGTAACTCGCCTAATCATGCCAAATTCGTACGAAACTTAAGGAACATCATCACCTCACTAGGATACACCTGTCCCTAAGCTTCTACACTCAAAACCCTCACTCTAAACCCATCTGCAAAAAACGCGTAGGATGACAGAGCCGAATTTTGAAAGTGCTCGAAACTGAAATTTATGAGTACCTATGTGTAGCTTATGTCGCCACGATTCTATAGACTACTAGCACGCAGAAAACAAACATCGTTTGATACACTTACGGCCACAAATAGCTCATAGACGCGTCGGCGTGTGCGCTTCGTCTTGTGTGGAATGCTTGGCGTTGTCGCGTAGCTCTCCTCGAGCCTACAGCAATGGTGCAGTCGAATCTCCATTGTGTTGAGCGAGTCGGGCGTAGAGAGAGGATGAAGCTCACGCTCACTCTCTTTCTCTCTCACACACAGTAGACAACAGCGCTAAAGTTTTGATTATGATAAAAGTCTTCTTTACAAAATGACCTAGGTACCTTACATACTAAGGCTACCTTAGGTTTAACCAAAAATGGGGTTGAAAGGGTCAAATGGCTTTGTATTTACAATCTGGAAGTGCCATTGCACCCCGACTTCTGAAACTAGAATAACTACTCATTACAAATGACGTTCATAGCCATAATCCGCAGCATTTCATAACTCGCAAAAGATAAGACTTTGGTACGAAACTTGAGTTATGTTGTGTTGTTGACCCAGCGGTCAACATTCCCCCCTTCCGCGTTCATGTCGTCCCCGACATGACCTGATTGTCGAGGGTGATGTGGTCTTTGCTGTCGTTTTGTTGTTGGAAAGAAAGTATAGACATATAGCCTTTGCAGTAGCTTGTCCTTTTTGTCCAATCCGATGTACATAGTCTTCACATGATTCAAGAAAATCATAATTGATGACGAGCTTTATGTCTTTCACATCCAGGCTCCGAGCTGCAGCATCTGTTTTTGTCATTATAGGTCTACTGCCAGATATAAATGCAAAAAGAACCCAATGTTGTTTAACTTGACTCTTATCATCATGGATAGAGAAAGCTCCATCCATCATTTGCTCCAGCAAATCTGTGAATTCGGAGTATTTGTGATTCTCAGAAACAACTTCTACAATCTGTAGAATTAAGTGATTGGCTTTCTGATCTTGTGAGTCAATGACAACTTTGTAAGGATTTTGTAGAAATTGTATGGCTAAACCCTTAACTTCTTTAGGCCAATTTGCACTCCAATGCAAAGTCTGTCTGTCAGGCCGAATCCAGGACTTAATTATTCGAATTTGAGGTTCAAAACCCTGCCGAGTATTCGATGCGCATTATCAAGGACAAGCTTTTGAGATCCTCTGATTACCCTTATGTCTGCTCTTTGTCATTGAGGACTTCTTTGTTCCTGTGCAATCATGTTGTTAGTGTTGTCTGCAGCTTTGTCATTGTAGGCCATTCTTCGACTCGCCATTGAGGAGAAGTATGCTATGATCTGAAATTGGTGCTCCAATTCATTTGTCAATTGATTTGAGTAGCATTTCCTTATTGTTGATGTAGAAGGAATATGTACAAGAGGATGGTGATGGGTGTCTTTAGATTAGGGTCTAAAACCTGGATGACCAAAGGGAAAAAACCGGTGGGAAAAAAAATGCCTTTGGTATACTCTCTTATTGGAGTTGAGCAGTTGAACGTGAAGTACATGTTCATGAAAGGTGAGTGCTTGGGTGAAACACGGAAAGAGTGTCTGATGCAAGTGCTAATTATGAGACACTCTATATGCATATGAGAAATTTGTCAACAAAAGCATGCAATATGAAAGAGGAGATGATGGGTGTTTTGAGGAATAAATGTAGCACATGTGACATCAAAAGATTTCTCAATAGCTTCCACCTTTCCAAGAAGGGTTTTCGATGTAGAAGTTTCTCCACTCGTATCTCACTGTGCTCAGTACGTGAGTGTCTTTTGGACCTTCTCCTTCACTTCACCAGACTTAAGTACTTAGACTTCGACTCTTGTGCTCACCTATACCAGCATGAGAGACACAATGTAAATATGCTCAACTCTTCCAGCTTGAGCAATACCTAGAATAGCTAAGACGCTTAGACCACAGAGAATATTACTTGAAGCTTTGGGACTAACACCTCACTCATTTTGTGGCTTAGCTACTCGACTCTGACTTGTATGACTTGTCGGTTGCATGTTGACACTGCTTTGTGACAAGTTCTTCGGCTATTGTAGTGGCTGCTGAGACATACTTTGTGAAGTTTCATCGTTTCCCTGTACCTTCTTCTCTTTGTAGTGCTCAGGCCTCTCGTCAGTCTTTTCTTCATGTGGATTATGGATTTTTTTTATTTTTTCTTAATAATAAACAAAGAAAATCTTAAAACGAACTCAACAAAAGAAAAATTATTCAAATAGAAATCTAAATTCTATGTACACTATACACATGTCCCTAGGGGCTCATATATGGATTTTGTCCCCATACTCCTCTGTAACACTACTATGAGGGCATATACTCTAAATTTCGTCAAAAATTTATCACAATAAAACGCAAAAATTCAATGCATCTCACAAAACATTGCCCTCTAATTTATAGTCATAATGTTAGGTCCGCATTCAAAATGCCTCCCCCCTTCCTATTTGGAGTCATCCTTTACGATAGGGTATCGCAAAGGGTATGTGTTGTGCTTGGGCAATTAAAAGTTGTGCCTATGCAGGCCTTGTAATGTAGCCCTATTATGCATACAAAGTCAATGCATGGAAAAGATTTATGTTGTGCAAGATGTGGGTATAAGCAATTTGCTTATTGGCATTTGTTGGCGAGGCTTCCTATTCTAAGCAATGTAATGGTCTTTGAAGCTCCTATATCGTTGCTTGATTGAAGCAACTTGCTCTCTTCTAACTATACTGTAATCGTAGGAAGAATTGTAAGAATTCAAGCGGCGATGCATTGATAGCAGTTTTGTTGTTCTTCTTTGGGACCCATTTCTTTGCGATTATTGTCTATTTTGTTTGTTGGCTCTCGTTTGGGAACCCATACTTGCCCGTGCTTTGTTTGTGTTTGAAGAGACTTCTTTGGGATCCACCTTTTTGTTGTGTGAGTCGACAGTGGTCTTTGCTTCAGCCCTTGTACGCTGGGTTGATGACGGGATTCAGGCTTTGAAAGTTGATACTGTGGTTGTTTTGGAATCCAAATGAATTCCTGACTTTTTTGTGCTTGAATCAACTTCTTTGGAGCCCAAACCTGAGTTGTGAAACCTTGCGACTTTGTGATATTCTTACCCGTTTGTGCACGCTTTCCTTGTTTTTGTTTTGGTGTTGGATCTTGTGATTTTTCATTAGAGATCTTTGTCTTCTTGATCCATATCTGTTTTTGGCCGATCTAGCTTTTTGGTATCCAGATTTGTCGAGCTTTTTGGCTTTGACTTGTTGTCATGTTCTTTTGACCTGTCATTATTGTTGTTGAAGGGGTTGGTGATAGTGATGGCCTAAATTGATGATAGGGGATGTCGTAAGATTCATCACTATCGCTACTATCCTCAGCAAGGTTGACTTCTTGTACTTTACCTTGATTTTTTGGTTGGTAGTGGAAAGTTACTGTCTATTTGCTCATGGGTGGTAGTTTCTTGGAGGACTTTTCTAGCCCATTGATTAGAGAATTGTTAGCTCGTTGCTCTGGTCGTATTCCTCCTAGGTGAGTCTTTGCATCCTTATTAGGAGCCATTGACGGGAGCAAAGCGAACCCTGAACCCCTGACGGCCTCTAAAACACCGGGGACCGAATGGCGCGCCTCGAGCCTGTCATGGTAAAGCAAACAGGGGGCACCACCTAGCTTCAGCGGCTAGGACGCAAAAAACACACCACCATAACAAAGTTTTCATCCAAGAGAGATGGATGCTTGGGAGTAATGATGAAGAGGAAAGGGAATGAGATCAAGTGAGAGAGAGAGAGGGTGAGGGAGGGGGTAGAGCGGCTTAGTACTTAGGCACCACAAAAGGATGGCGAATCCGCACACCCTTCACACATACACAAGCTCACTCCAAACACAAGACTAGGTGGAGATTCCGCACACCTCACATGGGCAAAACATTGCAAGAAAACATACTCACAAAACCTCAAGCTTTATTTAGAGAATAAGGCGATGAAATGGGGAGCATAGGGTAGGGGAATGAGAAGGGAGAGCGTGGTAGAGCACATGGCGGATAGGTGGGAGTTGATGGCGAAGACTCGCACGAGGGTTATGGCCATCATCCTTCATTTAGTTTCCCTTCATCTTCCATAGCCCAAGGGTGTAGAGGTCATGCTCAAGACGAGCATGGTGATTGCGGTGATGGTGATGGTGTGGGTGTGTGTGTGTGCACTAGGCACACACAGTGCATAGTGTACTCTTTGGTGATGTTGTGTGTCTTTAGTGTGATGGTGACCCCTCTTTATATAGGTGAGGAGGGGGGAGAAATTCTAAAATTTAGAAATGAAGAAATCATTATCTACATAGGCCATGTGACTGTGGGCCCCACTTGTCTGGCTGTGTGTATATGTGCCAGAACAGCAGTCTCATGAGAGAGAGACTAAGAGAGAGAGGTGGGTTGATGAAAAAAAGTGAGAGGTGACATGGAGAATAAATTAATTACAAGAGGGGAGAGAGGGGAGTGTGTTCAGAGGTGAATCTGTGTGCAGATGTGTGTGAACACAAGAAAAATCAGGTAACCACCGGGTGGGGATGGGTCTGTGGGCACCTTTTTCAGTGAAACTGAGTGTGTGTGAGTGTGGGGGAGGTTATTTAGCTACAAGACAAGAGACATGGCACCCTTTAGAGAGAGAGGGGGGTATTTGGGTCATGGGATATGATAGGAGAGAGAAAGGGGGGGTGGGGTATACTATTTTGGAAGATATGATAAGTTGCATGTGAGTTAGGGTGCATTATTGGTGAGTTAGAATGCATTATTGGTGAGAGGTGGGGTAGCTTGAGGGGAGAGAGAAAGGAGAAAGGACAAGGGGAAGAGAGAGGGGGTTGACCTTTTGAGTGGAGGAGAGGAAAAGGGACACACGGCGGGGCATCAGTGAAGAAAAAGGAGGCAAGGTGGGGATGGGCTGCCCCGCAGGCATGAGGTGGCCTATTTTACCTTTCTTATATATTTACATAATCATACTTTATTTTTTCTTACTTTTTCCAATGCCTTTTATCACTCCCTCCCTAAGAGGGGGTTTTCATGGGGTGGGGACGAGAGAAGAGGGGTATGGGAGCTTGGCTTGTGAGAAGCCCCCATCACCATGTATGAGGATTTTTGTGGTGGTTGTGTCTTCACCGAGGACTTTGGAATCCACTTTTGATGCACTTTACTCATGTAGCGATGACATTGATTCCTGGGTCATTGATCTTCTTGAAGCTCGAAGTTTTCTACAGAGTCATAGAACTCGTCGTCTTCTTCATCTTTTGATTCTCCACATTTCGTTGTTTGCTCCTTATTTCGAGAGCTTGTTGATGTCTGGTTCTCTTTGTTTTCTTGGATTACACTCACTGCAAAATAAGGAACGACATCATAGCCATTTTCATCACAAAACTTTGTTGTGGGAGCATCCTCCACGGCGCACACGTCCAGAGTAGCCAAGATGTGTTCCCATCCAAAAGGCTCTACCTCTTCTTCAGGAAATGGTTCTGGGATATAGTCGCTATCCTCTATAACCCGCTCTAGGATACATTCCTCACGTTTCAAGCTGCCACATTGTGAAGCTCCACACATCCACAGGTCTTCAGGCTTACCTAACCAAGCTGGAAGTTCTGATCCTGCTACTGTGGCGGAATCAAACTCCTCAACCGGTGTTCTCGTCACATCCCTATAGCTATGGTCCCTCAAGTTTATCTTTGTTATGGTTTCCATATGTCTCAGGTATATATGGTCATAACCCCAATCTTGGACCATTTTCAATTGTCGCATGAATGGTCTTCCCAAAATGATGTCATAGTTGTTCTTCTTGCCAAAGTCAACAACAGCAAAAGTGTGTTCATATTCAATGCCGCAAGAAGTAACAAGTACTTTTTCTAGCAGTCCTAGGGGCTTTTCCTTGTGTCCGTATGCAAGCTGCAGGGTCATTCGTGTGGATATCAAGGCAGGTTTTCCCCATTTTTTCCAAACCTCTTTGGTTGCAATGGCCACACCAGCTCCACTATCAAGGATTGCCATGGTTTTTACATTATTGAATTCCAAAGGAAGGGTGGTGTTTCCATCTTCTCCCTCGTATCACCTTGTTTAATGGCATTGGCCTAGTATTTAGTTGAGGCATTTCAAGCTCTTTGATGCCTTCCTCGATTTGAGTCATTGGGGTTTTTACACCAAATTTCTCTAGACACTTACCCACATTAGCCCACATGTTTGGTCTTATTCTGAGCAACTCGGCTAACATTATTGTACAGGTGACTGGGGTAGATAGAATATCTACTAGTCCCTTTGAATCGATGGCCTTGTTGGGAGGCAGTCTCTGTGATGGGACTGCAACCACATCTCACTTGGTCTCGTACTCTCCCATGTAGGACGGTAGTGTTCTTAGCGAATGCGGTTGACTATCCATAGATTGTACATATCCTTTGTCGCCCCAACACGATTGTACGTCTAGATTCATTTGAGATCTAGTCTCAAATTCCTCTATTGGTGGTAGAAACACTCCTCGTTCATCACCAGTCTTGTCTACTCGTCTTCTTAGGTGATCGGCTTCATTGGCCTCTCTGACTTGTTTCCACAATTCATCAAGACCATCTATCTCTTTACAATCCTCAGGTATAGCTTGGTGAAATCCCTCGGAAGAGTTATCTGTGGTATTCAGTACTATCCTTGGTTCTAATGTTGGGTCTTTGAGGTTTGGTCTATGCTTATGACTAGAATCTGGCTCTTTTAGTTCCTAGTTTGGGGGGATTATGTGTGTAGGCATGACATGGATCACATCCTCAGGTTTTGAAACTGGTGGTTCTAGTAAAGCTTGGGCTGTTTGAATCATTTTCTGGCACATTTCAAACCTTTGCTTTTCTAGTTCCACATCGGGATATGTCATCCACCTGTGTTCTTGCGTTTGGTTGTTTTTGAGCCTCACATCATAGGCTTTCAAGAGGGTATCTAATATCTCATTAACCTTCTTTGCCAACACAGATCCTCCTGAACTAGCACTTCTCGGTTTCTCATCCGTGGATGGTTCTTCTAGAGGTTTAACCATCTGTGTAAGAGAAGGTGCCTCCTTTTCCTCACGTTGTTTTATCTTCTCTTCAGCTTTGGTAAGCTTCTCAGCTAGGGATTTTTGCTCCCGTTCCTTGTGTGCTTTCATCCTAGTCTTTCTAGCTTTCCAACTATTTTGTTTGCTCTTGGTTTTCTGACTAGGTGGGTCTGTCTTTGGTCCATCATCTGTCTTTGGACTCATGTCACTTTTCGTGTTCTTTGTCTCTGGATTCTCATTAGCTTTCTTTTGAGCTTGTGCTCTTGTAACCACTTGAACTGGTACGACATTTTCATTTTCTGAGCTACTAGGGAGCTGAACAATCCCTGATACATTTGTCGTGATTTTCTTGATTTGGTTTGGTTTTTTCGGGCAATCGGGGATCAAGTGAGTGATGCCACACTCAAGACAATAGGAATTTACTTCAGTGATCTCCGTATGAGGACATTGTTTGACCAAGTGGTTGTCACGACTTTTGTGAAAATCTGTCTCTGGTTGAGGAGATTCTTTTAGCATTTCCTCTTGGCTATAAGCAAGCTTTGACCTAGATAAGCCTCTATTTGCAATTAATCGCAATGTCCTTTCGTCCATTTCATAACTTCTTTCTTTTGACTGAAACCCAGGAGGTGGAGGTTGTACCGGCCTCACCACTCCATGTGTTTCTCTCACATTTTGTTGCTCCAAAGGGTAGTACCCACTTTGGTTGCTATACCACATTGTAGCTGGTACTGGAGTTGGTTTATTTGATGCTTCCATCATTGGCATGTATCTCATGTCCACCGGCATTCTAACACCTGGGAGCGGAGGTTGTTGTCCTAAGACAAGCTGTGGCCTTAAAACTCCTACTGGTCTTGGCGCATTCCCCGTAATGTATCTAGGTGGAGTAGGTGCTTCTAGAACAGGTTGTACATACCTCTCCCTAGCATTTTCCATGCTATAATAGCACTCTTCCCCTGTATGGTTCGTCCATTTTCTCTCAATTTCACACCACTTTGGCTCTCCCGAATCAGACCTTACAAGAGGAATCAACCTCTTGACCAAGTCGTCGATAAGCTTTTCTTGATCAATAGGTGCCATTGGCTTGGCAATGGACTCACTTATCTATGTCATCTCCTTGACTCTCTAAGTCCTTTTCTTTGTATGCCTCACAGTTATCCACTAGATAAAGAGCTTCTTTGATCAACTCATTTAGCGTCATCCTCCTTATCATATGCAGATCCTTCTGAAGGCCCGCATGTCTCATTCCCTGGATAAAGATCAGCATCAATTGTTCTTGCATAGGTAATTCTGCTCTCGGACAGAGCTTAACATATCTCTTGAGCCGTAATGATGCTTTGCGTACTGATTCATTCTCTTTCTGTTTGAATCTACGGATTTGCGAGACCGTGTTGTGAGCAATGCCTTTTGGCGAGAATTCTTCAATAAACTCCTCGAACAGCTCATCTAGGGTCTCAAAATCCCATTTTTCCACCGCATCATCTTCTAGAGTCAATCCAAATCCCGCAAACTGTGTCGCAAAATCTGAAACTTCCTCTGTTCTAATAACTCTTCTGAAGGCCGCTACGTAATCTCTCGGATCTTTGTCTCCGGAGTATTTTCTGTTTACCCATTTCTGGACTTGGGATGGTCTAACTCGTCTATTGTCTACAAGTCTAACCAGAGACTTTCCCAATCCTTCTCTCGTTATCGCTCTTGAAGGGAATCCTGGTGGCTCTCTTCATGGAATTCCTATAGGAATTCTCGTGTTTGGTGGAGGCATTTGTGGTCCTTCATTGACCAAATATCCACCTCTTTCTAGTACAGTCTGTGGATTTGTGCTTTCTACAACTCTGTCTTCTCGTCCATACTTGTCGACAACTATAGATCTCCATTGACAGTCAACTCCGTATGTGTAGACATATAAGAGCTTGTAATCCGTTATCTCTTCTAAGTATGGATCTGAGCACCTATAAAGATTGACCTCATTATCGTCAATTTATCTATATAGTCCTTCACTCTCATGATCAATCATCCAAACTCTCTCAACAAGATGGGTCTTTATCAATTGCAAGTTTGGAAGATCCATTGTGGGAGGATATTCCTCTATCGTCGGGATCTGCAAGCTTGTGTAAGCTGCGTTTGAAGCTAGGGTAGACATGATTTCTGGGCTTAAGAGATTTTTCTTGGTTCAAGTAGACTTAGTCCACTGTGTTCAAGTGATTTGGTTAGGGAAAAGTCGAAACTATGTCCAAAACCGCAACCGTTTCGTCACAATTCTCGCAAATTGTCGCTTTCAGACACCCCTAACTTGCGGATGAATTTTGAGGCCTCAAACGACGTTTTTTTCAAAGTTGACCTAAACGGTTGCTATTGTCATACATTTAGTTCAAGTTTTGCTCTAAGATCTGTAGAGCCGCTCTCAGGCTACGTTTTGATATAAAAACTTTTCCGATCCGATACCGTTTGTGAAAGTTATGGCCAAAAAAGTGAAATGCAGTTTAGACTGGTCAAAATGAGTCCAAATTCAATTTTAAAAGAAGATTTGGGATCTCTGTGAGACTGTGAACACTTTTGAACGGTCAAAATTACAGTTGGACCCTAAAACTGGCCTAGAGACATCCTACGTGTAGGATGTCTATATGCTCATAATTTAACAAAATTTGGTCCAGAGACTCCCCTTAAGTCTAGCAACACAATGGTATGCTCAGAAATTTATTTGGACCTAAAAATGGCCTTGAGACATCCTACGCGTAGGATGTCTTTTTGCTCAGAATGACTTGAAATTTTCACCCTAGCTTCTCCTTGATGTGCTGATCACAGTGGTGTGCTCATAGGTTGGTTTGGAGTCCTAAATCAAGCTAGAGACATCCTACGCGTAGGATGTCTAACTGCTCAGATTTTGTCCAAACTTGATCCCAAGATTCTCCTAGTGCGCAGCAACCCAATGGTATACTCAAAATTTAATTTGGATGCCAATAGGTCAAGATTTAGGCTGCAAGAGCTTCTAGTGCACTCCCAGAGTAGGATGTCTGACAATTCTTGTCTTTGCTTGGTAAATAGGCCAAACAAGGCCCAAATTCACTTTTGAAAAAATTTCTGGAATCCTTGAGACACTTAGGACCTCCCTATATGGCCAAAGTAGAATTTTGACCACTTTATGCCCCTAGAGACATCCTACGCGTAGGATGTCTTTTTGCTCTGTTTCAGATCAAACTTGCACTGTAGCTTCCCCTTGATGTGCTTAACTCACAGCTATTTTTACTTTTTGATTCTGACACCTATAGGTTGGTCAAATGATCCAGAATCTTCTCCAGAAGCCTGATGTCTGTTCTAATGAATTCCTAAGTCAAATCAACTCCAAATTGGACCAAATTTGACTAGGAGGCTTGCTTAAGGCTATACAACACCCTGCTATGTCCATAGTTTGAATTTGGCCTCTAAATCATGCCTTAGACATCCTACACGTAGAGAGTCTAACTGCTCAGAATTGCCCCAAATTTGAACCACAGACTCTTCTTAAGGTGTTGATCACTGTGGTATGCTCAGAATTTTGGTTAGAGTCTTTTATCACACAGAAGACATCCTACGCGTAGGATGTCTTTTTGGCCTATTTGACCCCAGACTTGTCCCACAGCTTCCCCTTGATGTCAGTAACCCAATGGTATGCTTAGATTTGAGTTTGGATGTCAAAAGACCCCAAAACTAGCTGTTCTTGCCTTTTTCAATCAAAAATACTAAAGTCTGCTTAAAACCCAATTTTCTCACCCAAATGAACTGAAAACTCTCACATGCAATCAAAACATCATGTATAACATGCACATGAAGTCACTCTATGGTTTGGTCTCAAAAATTATTCCTTGGACACAATTTGGGTAGGATGTCTGGAAATTCTCGTCTTTTGGCTTTGATCTATCAAAATTTGGAAAGTGGAAATTTGGTCAAATTTCCACTTTCCAGGTGAAAATAGAGTAAAAGCTACCTTCTAAACACACTGGTAACCTCAGATTTTCAAAATTTCCACCAGATCACCCTGTAGACATCCTACGCGTAGGATGTCTACTGCTTATTTTTTCAGTCTGAAGTGTCACTGATGTTTCCTTATGCTCTCAGCAAGTGCAAGTATGCTTCACAATTGCAAAAACATGCAAAAATCTCTCAATTTAAGCCTTTTTTGAAATTTTGCGTTTTCTGACTCTGCCTTTTGGCTTTTGGTCAACAAAAATAGGGAAAAACACCCAAGTCAATGTGAAAATAGGGTAAAGCCTACTCTCTGAACCCACTGGTGCAGTCAGAATTTTCAAATTTGGTCTCCAGAACCCCCTTAAGACATCCTATGCGTAGGATGTCTATGTTTACAGAATTGCAGGTTTTCTTCACAGAACCCTTGCAAATGCTCTTTTATATGCACAGCATCAGTCAGTCATACAAAAATATCCACAAAAGCTTGTTTAATGCATTTTTACCCTCAAAAGCACACTTTTCCGTGATTCAAATGCAATCAAGCACTTTAGCAAATAATTCAGTGATGAATAGCTCTAGATCAGAATCGGATCACTTACCTAAAGCTACTCCTACAAATCATATGGGGTTTTGCATCTATGAGTAGAAAAACGCTTCACTGCCACACACGGACTAGTAAACGCTTTTATCACCTCACAAATCACTCGACCACCAACAACTACTCTAATCCACATATCCTAACTAAACCTATCTAGTCGCAAACCCTCGGCAAGACACACGCTTCCTGGCTATCCACTTGATCGCGGAATATCCTCTTCCGGATCCACTTAAGAAAAATGCTTTCTTTAGCCGAAACTAAATCAAGCAACCATCACACGAGTCTTAGTAGAAAACCTACTAAGGTCCTTGTGTCCCCAGCAATGGCGCCAATGTTGGACGGGAGCGACTCACACACCCATGAAGTGCATGCAAACACTACCTAGATCAACATAATGTCAATCGAGGACACAGATGACACGATAGGCACACAGAGGAAATCTCTTAAGCTTGTCAGGCTGAGACCATCCTACACATACAACACTTAGGAAGGCCAACTAAACCACAATCAAGAACCTCACTGCTCTCAACTACACCACCTAGCCACATACACACATACTAAAGGTAACTCGCCTAATCATGCCAGATTCGTACAAAACTTAAGGAACACCATCTCCTCACTAGGATACACCTATCCCTAAGCTTCTACACTCAAAACCCTCACTCTAAACCCATCTGCAGAAAACGCGTAGGATGACAGAGCCGAATTTTGAAAGTGCCCGAAACTGAAATTTATGAGTACCTATGCGTAGCTTATGTCGCCATGATTCTATAGACTACTAGCACGCAGAAAACAAACATCGTTTGATACACTTACGGCCACAAATAGCTCATAGATGCGTCGGCGTGTGCACTTCGTCTCGCGTGGAATGCTTGGCGTTGTCGCGTAGCTCTCCTCAAGCCTACAGCAATGGTGCAGTCGGATCTCCAATGTGTTGAGCGAGCCAGGCGTAGCGAGAGGATGAAGCTCACGCTCGCTCTCTTTCTCTCTGACACACAGTAGACGGCAGCGCTAAAGTTTTGATTATGATAAAAGTCTTCTTTACAAAATGACCTAAGTACCTTATATACTAAGGCTACCTTAGGTTTAACCAAAAATGGGGTTGAAAGGGTCAAATGTCTTTGTATTTACAATCTGGAAGTGCCATTGCACCCCGGCTTTTGAAACTAGAATAACTACTCATTACAAATGACGTTTATAGCCATAATCCGCAGCATTTCATAACTCACAAAAGATAAGACTTTGGTACGAAACTTGAGTTATGTTGTGTTGTTGACCCAACGGTCAACACACTAAGTAACACACTCTCTATTGTGTGCCTTGAGCTTCCTTTGTCTTCTCCAAGCTGTGTGTGTTTCTCTGCAACCCTAATTCCAACAATAATATATATTGTATTCACGTGGAGTTTTGTCCATTCTTGTCTCTATGCTATATTTGTGAAATTTAAATTGTGATTAATCAAATTATAACTTGTTCATATTTTCTTCTCCATTCACCATTAAGATTTAATGTTCGTGTATTTTATGCAGGTATGGATGATGATCAGTTGTTTTCTTTTTTGGACCCCGAGCAAAGGAGGTGATATGAGGACTATCATCGCTCTAGAGCACCGTCCAGTCGTTCCACACCTTCAATGTCTCCCTCTGCTTCAGAGCGATCAGCGCGCTTCGAGAGTTCGGTGTCGACTAGACGATCTACACACTCTTCTAGCCGTCGATGCTTTAGTGGTGGTGGTGGCGGTTGATGTGGAGGAGCCACCACTGATGCTTCGACCCCCCCTTCTTGTAGTCGTTGAGGCTCCTTACCTTCTCCTTCCCCTTGGGGGAGGTTATGGAGCGAGCTTTCGAGCGAGCTTTTTTTTTTCCCCCCATCCCACCACCACTACAGCCCATTGCCACCCCTTAGTACCCATGACCACCACCATCCTAGCCAACCATTGATTGTTGATGGTTCTAACTTGCTGCCACCATGTGTCGCCCCTACCTCTACTACCACCATCCATTGCAACTCTCCCTCTAGTAGAGTACCTCTCTCTCTCTCTCTCTCTCTCTCTCTCTCTCTCTCTCTCTCTCTCTCTCTCTCTCTCTCTCTCTCTCACACACACACACACACACACACACACACACACACACACACACACACACACACACACTCAAGTGTGGTAGATTGGTTATGCCATTTCCCTCTTGAATAAAAGATATTGAGTTCAGCTTTCCTCGTCGAATAGATCTTTAATATCTCTTGGGATAGTTTCCTACGACATTAAGATTCTCTTCTTCTTCTTCCTCTCTCTCTCTCTCTCTCTCTCTCTCTCTCTCTCTCTCTCTCTCTCTCTCTCTCTCTCTCTCTCTCTCTCTCTCTCTCTCTCTCTCTCTCTCTCTCTCTCTCCCTCTCCACGCAGGTTCTAAAGGAGGTCGCCAAACAAGTGAGTGTAAGATTGTAGGCCTGATCGCCAAGCGGGGCAAGAGAGGCCTTATTTGTAGAGCACAATGTTCCTGAATCAGTCTTGGCCTAGCCCAAGGCAAAGAAGGAAGGGGTTATACAGAAGCCTGCTGCAACCGGATGCAGGGTTGAGGAGTAAGATCTTATGAGCATGCTCAAACTCAGGCTCCTTAATTCTTGTCGTGAAGTCTGGCGTGCCAGACTTGCAGAGAGTCTAGCAAGGAGGTGTAAGATTGCAGCCTGGCAGGCAATTTTTGCAGGCTTGATTGGAGCAGTAGTAGGCGCCTACGATTGCAATGAGATAGTCCATGAGCTAGCGTTAAAAAAAATCGTTCACAACTAGCGATAGACTCAGCTTGCGTAAAAAAACTCGCATAAAAAAAAAGAGAACCGAGCAATAGCGACATCGCTAGTGCTTGGTTCTCTTTTCCGTTTCTTTCTAGAAAGTGATTCTCTCTAGCTTTCGTCGTAAGAAGTCTCTCTCCCGCTTTCATTACAACAACGCCTCTCTACTCTCTCTCTCTCTCTCTCTCTCTCTCTCTCAGCTAGTTTCAGAGGCTCGGATGAAGCTCTGGCTTTTTGACACCTTGGTGGCCTCCGCATTACTCTATGGAGTTCAGATATGGGGGCCCCTCTTTGGACCATCATGGGAGGTCGGGTCACACTAGTGGGGATGGAGAGACATGGAGGTTGAGGCACTCACCATATCAGTCTCCTTTATACATCGCTTATGGGACCTCCCCAGAGATAGATATATGCGCCTAGCACTTGAGTTCTCTCTACATTTAGCTATGCAGGGAGATACAACATGCTAGTATGGAGATATGACATCATGGTTTCAGGGAAATGGGTTCATCATGGATAGATTTCCCCCTCTCTCTGACTCTTACACAATCTGAGATCATTCAGGCTCATTTGCCAAGACTTGACTTTGCTTGACACCATGAGGACTTGGATACAGCCGGCACAGGAACTGGGCACAAATATGGCTTTCTATAGAGAACATCGTCTCCAACTCACTGAGGATGGTTTTCAGATGAGGCCCTGATACATGGACACCCACTTATCTGATGGGATACGATGCGCTATTGGCCACATATGCACATCTTTACACCAGCTTTGGATCAAGACTGGTAGGTACAATGAGTACCAATAGAGCCCAGGACATGTCTCCTATGTCACATGGAGCTAGAGACAGAGTTGTAGTGAAAGGCACAGAGAGAGAGAGAGAGAGAGAGAGAGAGAGAGAGGGAGGAAGAGGGATATCGAGAGAGATGTACAAGGTAGAGACAGCTGAAAAGGGAAAGAGTCAGAGAGAGATAGAGAGTGAGAGGGAGGGGAGAGAGGAGTTAGAGGATAGACGGAGAGAAAGAATGAGAGACAAACAAGAGAGAGAGAGAGAGAGAGAGAGAGAGAGGGGGGGGGGGGGGGGGGGGGGGGGGGGGAGAAAGCGATAGAGATTGGAGAGAGCAAGAGAAGGAAAGTGGGAGAGGGGAGTAATAGGTAGACAAAGGGAGAGTGAGAGGAATAGAGGGTGGAAAGAGAGAGAGAGAGAGAGAGAGAGAGAGAGAGAGAGAGAGGGAGAGAGAGAGAGGGAGGGAGGGAGGGAGGGTTTGATAGGGGTTAGAGAGAGAGAGAGAGAGAGAGAGAGAGAGGATAGTAGGGGAAGAAGGGAGAAGGAGAAGAGGACCTTGAGGAAGGTAGGAGGAGATGGAGAGAGAGCGATTGGAGGAGGAAATGGAGGAAATTAGGCCTGCTAGAGGAGGAGATGGAGGGAGAAAGTGGAGGAGAGGGAGGATATTGAAAGAGGAGGTTGAGGAGGAGGAGCAAGGGAAGAGGAGGAAGCACACGGGCGGCGAGAGGAGGAAGGAGAAATGGGGAGGGCGGCCCTCAAAAAAAAAAAAAAACTCGCTCTGAAGCTCGCTCAAAGACCTAACTCCTTTCCCTTCTTTGCCCACCCCCACACCAACCACGGCATCGCCCTCTACTCCAAGTTTTGCACGACGATCGGCCGTTCTTGGCTACACACCACTCGTTGCTCCTCCAGGAGTCACCCCACTCGACACTCGTCGCTTCGAGACCCAGACTCCAATGGAGACACTTGTCGTCCATACCCCAATCGAGACGCCACTCAAGACCCCTGCCGAGACACCCAGGTTCACGCGTCACAGGCGAGAGGGCTTGCCGTACTCGATCGACATCAGAGACAGCATCATCTTGGATGACAACAGCAAGAAGGTGATCTCGCGCATGCACGGCCTTTGCTCTCAGGTGTTTCGACACTACATACTAAACACTTGGAGTGAAGTGCCAACAAATGAATTAAAAGACAGAGTCATCAGCATGCTGCATGACGAGTCCCCCGTGTCAAATCGGGATGAGCGCTTCAATGAAGACATGATGAAGGTTCGGATGCGCGAGTACTGCAAGCACAAGCGTTCTAAAGTGCAAAAACCAATAAAGCATGGGTGGAACAGGCCAGATTGGCTAGCCAAAGAAGATTGAAAGAATGCAAAGTGAGCAGCGCGCGAGAATCCTGACAAGTGGAAGCAACAAAAGGAGGCAGCCAAAGCACGAGTAGAGGTAGGGAGCTCGCACCACTTAGGGAGCGGCAGATGGGCATCATTTGAGACCGACTTTGCAAGTGTTTTTCCATTGCCCTTTAGGTTTGGTAGTTATGGATAATTGTACTTTTAAATTCTAACATAACGTTGTCGTGCTGTGACATGTACATAGTGGGAACGCATGCTACAAGATCTATCTTGTATTTTTTTAGATACATAATTATATTTCCTATAGTGTACATATGCATATTTAAGTATAATAATAAGCATTCTATCTCATCCTATTATTTTTCTCAAGGGTAACATATCCTTACTTTACCATCAGAAAATACTATGGGAAAAGCATCAATAGCTCCACCTCTTTAACTTGCGGCAAAAAGCATTGATTCTTTATTTCTACTATTTCATTATCATTTCACACCCTAGCTAGATCCTATATCTAGGGTAAACTCCAATATATATATATTCTATGTATTTTTTATACTTTTCTTATATTTCTTTTTAAATAACTACTAGGAGAGAATCAAATCCTAGTGGGACACTAGATAGCATGATTTCAAAGATACACTTATTTTAATGCATTATTGCAAACATGATTACAAAACTTTGTCAAGGAGCAATGTCATGCTTTCATATGGCATAAGGTGTCCTTTGGAATTAAATGAAAGTCTAGGCTAAGGAGATCACATGAAGACTTTTGCTGCCATAAATGGACCCTATTTTGATGAATTTTTTACACAAGGTTCCAATCCGAACTGGAAAACGATTTTAAAATGAAAATCGTAGCTAATGAGCTGAAGTTTTTGCCCATATTTTTACTTTTTTATTTGGAGCCACGGTTGAGGAGATATGATCAAAATACTGGACCCCAATCTGGCCACATCATGCAGGGGCAGCTCATTTCCAACTTTTCCAATTCCTGTTCACACTGGCTCCTCTCTTCTTGTGTAAACCCTTGGGGGTTCCTTCACCTATAAAAGGGGACCTCTTCTTCCTTGGAAGGAACTCAAGCATTCAAGCCATTGATGAGAGGAATTCTTGAGGGAGTGAGTAGTAATGCCTAATTGTACTTAACCCCATTAACATAAGCCCAAGCCTACACTTTCTCCTAGAGGAAGATTAGCCATTCTTGTACGCTATCCTTGGAAGATCAACTCTAATCAAAGAAGGTGTTGTACTTGGCGTATCAATCAACATTGAATTCTCCCCTCTTCTTCTCTCTCCCATCAATAATGGTGCCGAAGGGTTTCAAGTAAGATGTGTTCTACATTGATGTTTTCTTGATTTCTTGTTGTTTTCATTTTCATCTCTAATCCAACATATATATATGTATCTCCTTAACCAAACCTATCTCTCTCATTCTTAGTAATTCATCCTCTCTAGGTTCTCTTTGCTACAGGTACATCTCTCCCCGCAGTATCCTTATTGCCTACGTGCAAGAATAGGGCTTGGGAGGGAAACTTCTCATTTCTTCACTTCTCTCATATCTACATTTCTCACATACTATCCTAGATGAATAACCCACATGATGATCATTTCTATCGCTTTCACTCTGTACGATCTATTAGAATTAACGTATGGATTAGCCGAAAAATACACTTTCAACAACGTATAGTGTTTCTCTTTGGCCCAGAAAGGCTTAATGAAATACTTCTATCACCGGATCCCATCATACTACCTCTCATAGACTATAACTTTTCTTTTGACGTAAGCGTAGTTATCTTGCTATGAACCAAGAAGATTTGTACACACAATTAATCCCAATCACTAGACAAAATATATATATTATGGTAAGCACAAAACTACAATTCCAAAGAACAATTCGTAGCCTATTTGGTCAGTCAAGATTGGATGCCATTAACTCATCTATTAACCCTTTCATATTACCCATGATACGATATGACCATAGCCTTGATGTTTTCATTTTCGTATTGTTTTGACATTCTCTTTTGTGTTCTTTCTTTGTGTGTGTGAGCGCAAGAGAGAAAGAGTGAATCTTCTTTGATTGCACTTCTTTCCAAACCCTAGTCTTCATGGCATCTATGGTTTAACTCCTTCATATAGTTTTTGTTGAGTTCTCTCACAAACTCTCAAAGCCATAAGCCCGGTGCTTTCCTGGCAAGACCGCAAATTTCTCGACAACGTATTCTTTTTATGTTTTGAAGAGCGGTCGATGACAAGACGTGATCCCACACCATACGAGCGCGAGTATGCGGGCAGAAAGGGCTTAAATGCCTTTATAGACATTCTCAGTTCTCGCTCCGGCTTAGTTAGTATTTAACTTTACTCTCTTACATTTGTTGTATTTTAGTGATAAGCTAAAAAATTGATTGTTTTGTTATTATATGTTTATACTTACAAAAAGTCTTATTGTTTTTTTTTTTGCAAAATTCGACAGATACATTGCTTGGACGCGATGAGACATCGGATTAGATGACGTCAATCTAATCGTAGCTGGATAACACTAGTTTTCTTTTCTCATAGCATGTATAATGAGACGACCTGTGCATGTCATTTTTGTAACTATTGGTCAACGACGTATTTTCTCAAGTATGTCCCCACGATCTTTTCTTGTGTTGTAACTAGGACATTTTGGTCAAAGCTTAACAATCAAGTGATTTTGCCTATGATGTGTATAATTTTGTTATTGTATTACTTTTGTCAATTCACTTTCATTGAAATACTTTTGTCAGTTTTGCATCTATTCTGGAAACCTTATATTCAATATGGTTGATGGGTGGCAGGCCTACCACCCAAAAAAATTGATTCTCGGGCGTCGCTATAGGCGTCTCTATTTTAGGTTCTGCAGTTTCTCTATGAGCGTCCCTAAATTGGAAACTGTAAGTGTCGCTATAAGTGCGGCTATACGCGCCGCTATATAGCAACGCGTATAGCAACGTTCTCTTTGCGACGCTTTTAGCGACGTCGAGGGGGAAAAATATCCCCGTGTATTTTCGTCGCTACATCCATCACAAGTGCATGGAACCTCTTGTAGTGGTAGGAGAGAAACGTCTATATCCCTCCCTACGGTGGACACGATCACACTGACCTCTAGAAGCTTTTTGATCTTCTTACTGGGGACGGTTAAGGAGCGAGCTCAACGGAGCGAGCTTTTGTTTTTTTCATCCCACCACCACTACCTCCCATTGCCGCCCCTTAACACTAAGTTAGTAACCTAACAGGACATAAAAGTGTCCTTTCAGGGTTTTGAAAAAAACCTCCAAAACCATAGTAGATCCACTTATTTTGTAAAATCCTTTCATGAGGTTATAGTTCAAGGCCTACTACACATAGAAAAAATAAGAAACTTGTAAAATTTCTCATCTTTTGGTCACACCAAGCCTCCAAAGTTGATGGACCAATGCATTTTTATCAAAACAGTAATTTCTTACGTTTTGTTGCATAAAAATAAGATTAGGGATTTTTGTAGGACTTGAGATAAATTCCCTAGTTAACTTCAATGGGTTGGTGATCAGAACATATGATTGCTTCTCACTCACTATTTTTTGTTTTGCCAAAATAAATAGGTACAAAAAAGTTGAATTTTTACCATTTTGCAAACCTATCATCAAAGTTTCTATAGCCACACTCAATACAAATAATATATGCATGTTTTCTTAGTTCCCTATTGTCCTTTATGTTCATAAGGAGCCATGGAGCATGTCAAAAGAATAATACATCTCTTACCAAGGGGAATCTTGGGGACAAAGATGAAGTGCTAAATACAACAAACATAAAAAAGATGGGTTCAACATTATGAGTTGTAGAATCCCATAGAAACTATTCAATATCTAACCAAATTTGATTCTTATGACTAGATATGGTTACTACCTACAAAATGCATGTAGTTGTCACAAGAAACTAACAATATTGAAAAAGCTATACTTGATATACTAGAATGTTTCGTTTTCTTCTATAATTGAAAAAATCAACCATCGTTGTATACTATGCAAAATAGGGTATTAGGTGCCCCAAAACTCAAGGAATATTAGCTTTATGTTACAATATGCGACATAGAAAATAAAAAATGCATTTGGATATCATGAAATCCACCAAAAAAATCATAGAAGGGCTAAAATTGGCTAAAAAACAGGATTTGACAATTTTTGTAATTTGGTCATAACTTACAACTTTAATATTTATTTCTCCCTAGAAGCATTAGGACATGTTGAGGCCTACTAAAGATAGATCTCTAGCATTATAGACCTCACGAAAATGAATTCTAGAGTGGTATAGTTGCAAAAAGTTGAAAAAAGCCAAAATCAGGACCCGTTTTTTCACACAGTTTAGGTTGTGAAATGTTGTGCAAGGACAAGGTTAAAGATGGAATTGATATTCCAAAAAAATGTCGAGTTTTTTTCAGCTCATAAGACAACTTTCTAGATAGATAGCACCTCAAAATCCATTTTGAAACTCTTGACATAATTCAAGGAAAATGGTCACTTAACAGGACATAAAAGTGTCCCATTACCAACCTAGTGTTAACAACCATCACCACCCACCACCCTAGCCCACCACTGGTGGTTAGTGGTGCTAACTTACTACCACCATGTGCCACCCTTACTCCTAACACCACCGCCCATTGCCGCCCCTCCCTCCAGTGGAGTAGCCAGGACCTCCTCTCTCTCTCTCTCTCTCTCTCTCTCTCTCTCTCTCTCTCTCTCTCTCTCTCTCTCTCTCTCTCTCCTCCCACCCCTCTCTCGTGTTGTCTTCCCTCTGTGCGTGTGTCTCTCTCTCGTTGTCTCCCCCTTCCACCCCCTACCCCCTCCCTGTAGACATGTAGTAGTGTTAGTGTGTATACGCGCTTCACCAGGGGCACTTTTCTCCCATTGGGTTTTTCCCCCTAGACATCTGGTGTGAAAGGACACCTTATCTCTTAGGGTCTCATATAAGCTTTGTAGCTCTGAGTTTGTATATACTCTATTATTCTAATACAGACAGATAGACTACAGAGATATCGTACACAAGCTCTGTGTCTTCTCCTTCTCCATCTTCTTCCTACTCTGAGTTGCTATCTTCCTTCTATTTCCTATTTCATCATCTTCAACAATTGGTATCAGAGCGAGGTGATTTCCAGAGCCTCTACTTGCGTTTTCGCGTCCGCACGCGCAATTGCAGTTTTCAGGCAGTTTTCGAAAAATTTGCTCGTGGGAGCATCCTCGACGTTCCGGGAGTATTCTCAAAAGATGACTTGGGGTTTTCCCCCTCTTTTGAAGCCGTTCGAGACCTCAGAATTTTGTTCTGAGCAGCGTAGTAGAAGTTACTTTTTGGAGGCGTTTAGATCAAGAGGGTGTGCTTTTTGACAGATTTTCTTCACGTAAACGGTTCTTTTGGGAAGCAGCTTGTCTTAGCTTTGTGCAGAGATTTTGTGTAGAGTTTTGCTTGGATTGGAGAGGAGATTTGTGAATCTCTTGGAGGTTATTTTGCTCTTTTGTGTGCATCCACAGTATGGCTCAATCTATGGAGAAAGAGATTTTTGGTGCATTTACATCCGAAGACAAATTGGATGGTACCAACTATTCTCTTTGGTCTTTTATGGCCAAAAATGTTTTGGTTGGTAAAGGATTGTGGGATTATGTATCTAGAGATGAAGTTCGTCCAGGTAGCATTGCACCTGCCATGCCTGGTCGTGGTGCAGCTGTTGGTGCAGGACCCTCACAAGTCACTCCAGAGCAAAAGAAATGGGATACTAAAGATGCACAAGCTATGGCTGTGATTGCCTTAACCATAAAGAGGACAATCACACCACATATCAGATCTTGCAAAACTTCTGAGGATGCTTGGAATACTCTGCAAGCTATGTTTGGAGGAAGAAACGCTGCCAGAATAGAGTTTTTGAAGAAACAACTTGACAAAATACAGATGGACGAAGGTGACGATATTGTCGAGCATCTTACAAAAATCAGGGATCTTAAAGAGCAATTGCTTAGCATTGATGAAGTGATTCCAGAGAAGGACTTGGTTTCCAAAACACTCAATTCACTACCACCATCTTATTTGACTTTTCAGACTTCTTTGACTCTGTCTTTGCGAGCTAATCCTGAGCCTCTTCGTTTTGAAGAGTTAGTGGCTTTACTACTGCAGGAGGATCAATCACGTAAGAACAAGTCTTTACAGGTGGATGGTATGGATCATGCTCTTGTTGTACATAACAAAAACAAGGGTAAAGAGAGTGCTCATCACTCCAAGTCTAGTGCAGGACAGTCTTCAGAGAAGTCTAAAGGTGATTTCGACAAGTCCAAGAAGAAAGGTAAATGTCACTACTGCAAGAAACCTGTTCACTACATTAGTGAGTGTAAAAAACGAATTGCTAAAGAAAAGAAGAAAGAGTCAAGTTTGGTTGTTTCAGCTTCTGGTGATTCTTCTACAGCTAAAGAAGAGTCTGCAAACTTTGTGCAGGATTCTTTTGCTTTCGTAGTATGTTCAGATTTTTCTGCTTACAGTGTTGACGAGACACAAATGATTTGGTACTTTGATAGTGGTGCATCCAGGCATATTACTTCAAGGAAGGATTTGTTTTGTTCATTGGATGCAGCTCCAGCAGGAAAGAAGGTGACATGTGCAAATAATGCTTCTTATCCAATCAAAGGAGTTGGTAAGATTTTGATTACCATTTCAGATGGTTCAGATTCATGCTTGCCAGATGTCTTATATGTTCCAGGGATCAAGAAGAATTTGTTGTTTGTATCCTCTCTTGCAAAAAATGGTCTTCGGGTGGCTTGTGGCAAAAGGCTATGCGCAACAAAAAGGCATAGATTATGATGAAATCTTTGCTCCTACTTCTCGTGCATCCACAGTTAGATCACTAGTTGCAATTGCTGCTCATCATGGTTGGAAAGTGCATCAGTTGGATATCAAAACTGCTTTTTTGAATGGTGATTTGCAGGAAGAAGTTTATGTAAGTCAACCAAGTGGTTTTGTTGTAAAAGGTCAAGAGCAAAAGGTATGTAGATTGCGTAAAGCTTTGTATGGTCTCAAACAGGCTCCAAGAGCATGGTATGAGAAGATACATACTTATTTGATTGGCCAGGGATTTCAGAATAGTCCAACAGAAATTACTTTGTATGTCAAAAAGAGAGATGGAGTTGTAATGGAATTTGCCTATTCAATTTGAGAGTAGCGGAATTTAATGAGAGTACTTTCAAGAAATGATTTTGTGAGCATAGCAGGTAGACATAATTGAAGATAGCAACATAATTATAGCAATTAGTTAACTTGGCATGGACAATACTTTTGCAAGAGAGAGAATTTAGAGAACATGACAACAGTTGAGGACCGGATTTATGTGGAGCCGGTCCCCCCTCCAATAGGCATTTGTATTATGATTTCTCCCATAAAGAGAGACTTGTTACAATACATTCTTTGTGTTCCTTGTGACCTAGGTGAAGCAATGAAGATGGAAAGCTTCATGCATCACCATCATAGCATAACCTAAACTTGAAGAAAGATTTAACTATACCAAGCCTCAGTCCCAAGACCTCAAACACCTTCGAAGGTGGAGAGAGCTAGCAGGGAATGAGGGTAGGGAAGAGGAAGAAGAAACATTTCATACGAGAAAGAGCTAGTTCCTCACTTATCATAACTCTTGTGCTAGCATACATAATAGCATAGTAATGAAGAAGAAATAGATGGCAATCTCAAGCATTGAAGCATGGCTCTTGGATGGATTTGCACTCCAGCCAAGAGTGTTGGTGTAGGCTCTCAACCTCTACTTGCTTGGAGAAGGAGAGGGAGTTCTTGCACTTTGCATAGTACACAATACGAGTGTTTGTGAGTGTGTGTGGGTGAGTATACCCCCTAAGCACCCCCCTAGCTTGCTTGAGTCGACCCCCCCTTGTAGCTCATGCTTGAAGCTCATTGGACCCCTCCAGGCCTAGCCAATCACAAGCAGGAGCCATTACAAGCAACATGGGTAGCCTTGGGACAAGTGTCCCCCTTTCCCCTTTGAGAGAGAGGACTTGATAAATGCTAAAACAATTAATTAAATATCCTAATTATCATTGGACCCCTTGGGTGGCCAACCAATAGGCTTCAGGCACACCATGAGGGCAACATGGGGAGGAACTTGACAAGTGTCCTTGCTGCCTCTTCAAGCTGGGGCTTCCCTTGTGTGTGTGTGTGTGTGTGTGTGTGTGTGTGTGTGTCTGTGTGTGTGTGTGTGTGTGTGTGTGTGTGTGTGTGTTCTCTCTCATCCCCCCCCCCCTTGTAGGCTCGCCCCCCTCCTTGTAGGGATATTTTTGACTTTGGATGAGCAAGCCCCTTAGTCATCAAGCATGACTAAGCACTTGAAGTAGGGGGTGTTCCCACAAGCATCTCAGGCAAGCTTCTCAAGGCACCTCAAGCACCTTAATCATGCACCAAGTCAAGCACCTCAAGCATGGAGCCAGTCAAGCACCTCAAGCATCTTAATCAAGCACCTCAAGCAGGACAAGCACCTCAAGCACGACAAGCACCTTGAGCTTGGGCCGGGTTCCCACCTCAAGCTCAGCCCTAGCTTACCTAAGGTCAAAGGACTTTTACACACATTATTGGAGGTCTTCAATGAAGCTAACCCTAAGGTCTTATGCTCCATTGGTTAGCCTTGCTCTTGATAGACCATCTCCCATTTGGGCCCCTTTACTATTGGCCCCGTGTTGAGATAGATCTATAAGCACATATCTATATCTTAACACTTGTTCCCATTTATTCTCCCACATTAAGTGATCAATTTAATATGAGAAAATCATTTGGGTTGGTTAGATATTAGATTTTATGACAGAGTTCTCATTATGCTAACACTTTATGTGGATGATATGCTTCTTACAGGCAATATTACAGATGAAATTGAAGCGTTTAAAGATGCTTTGAGAAAAACCTTTGAGATGTCTGATCTTGGTTTGCTACATTATTACTTGGGTATTCAATTTGTGCAATCAGAGGATGGCATATACATGTTGCAGGCAAAATATTTCCATAAAATTTTGGACAAGTTTGGTATGCAAAATTGTAAACCAATCTCTACACCCGTAGAAACTGGATCAAAGTTGAGCATGCACGATGCTGGAGAACCTTTTGATGTACATACTTATGCAACAGTGGTTGGTTGCTTGATATATTTGGCAGGCAACACTCGTCCAAACATTCAATTTGGGGTTTCACAAGCAAGCAGGTTTATGCACAGCCCAGGTATGCGTCATTGGCAGGCTGTGAAGCGCATACTTCGTTACCTTTCAGGTACCCCTAATCTTTCCATGTTCTTTCCAAGGGGGGATATGTATGGAAAGCACAGTTCTATGCAGCTTCTTGGTTACAGCGATTCAGATTGGGCTGGTGATTTTGACACACGACATTCCACAAGCGGGAATTGTTTTTTCTTGGGAAATGCATGTATATCTTGGCTAAGCAAGAAGCAACCCACAATGGCTACATCAACTTGTGAAGCTGAGTACAGGGCAGCTTTCACGGCAACAGTTGATTGTGTATGGATACACAGGTTATTGGTAGATCTTTGTGAGTGTCAACAGGCACCCACTACCATTTTCACTGACAGCCAGAGTGCTATGGCAGTTGCAAGGAATCCAGTATTTCATGCAAGAACAAAGCACATAGAGGTTCACTACCACTGTGGCAGGGAAAGGCTACATGCAGGGGAGATCACACTAACTTACTGTCCTACACATGATAACATTGCAGATATATTTACGAAGGCATTATCACGAGAAAAGTTTGAAGCTTTCCGAAAAGATTTGGGCTTACTCTCATACACATGATGATCTGCTACCTTGTACGGATTCACACTATCACTACAGGGGGGATTTGTAGACATGTAGTAGTGTTAGTGTGTATACGCGCTTTACGTGTTAGTGTGATAACATTGCAGATCTATTTACGAAGGCGTTATCACGAGAAAAGTTTGAAGCTTTCCGAAAAGCTTTGGGCTTACTCTCATACACATGATGATCTGCTACCTTGTACGGATTCACACTATCACTACAGGGGGGATTTGTAGACATGTAGTAGTGTTAGTGTGTATACGCGCTTCACGTGTTAGTGTGATAACATTGCAGATCTATTTACGAAGGCGTTATCACGAGAAAAGTTTGAAGCTTTTCGAAAAGCTTTGGGCTTACTCTCATACACATGATGATTAGCTACCTTGTACGGATTCACACTATCACTGCAGGGGGGATTTGTAGACATGTAGTAGTGTTAGTGTGTATACGCGCTTCACCAGGGGCACTTTTCTCCCACTGGGTGGTTTTTCCCCCTGGACATCTGGTGTGAAAGGACACCTTATCTCTTAGGGTCTCATATAAGCTTTGTAGCTCTGAGTTTGTATATAATCTATTATTCTAATACAGAGAGATAGACTACAGAGATCTCGTACACAAGCTCTGTGTCTTCTCCTTCTCCATCTTCTTCCTACTCTGAGTTGCTATCTTCCTTCTGTTTCCTGTTTCATCATCTTCAACACTCCCCTCTCTCTCTCTCTCTCTCTCTCTCTCTCTCTCTCTCTCTCTCTCTCTCTCTCTCTCTCTACTTTTCAATAACGTTAAAATTCTCCTCTCTTTCCCTTTGTCTCTCTAAAAAAACCTAAAACATTAGCGATTTTGCTAGTGCCTTTGTTTTTGCTTTTTTAAAGAAAACCCTCTCACCGCTCCCCTTCTCTCCCTCTCATGATCCCTCCAACCCATTCCCTCTCTTGCCTCCTGCTCTCTCTCTCTCTCTCTCTCTCTCTCTCGCCCTCTCACCCACCTCTTTCCTAACTGTGGCCCCCACCTGTTGCTCTACGTCCGCCCCTCCCTCTTCCCTAGCTCCGATCCTCCCTCTCTCTCTCTCTCTCTCTCCCTCTCTCTCTCTCTCTCTCTATATATATATATATATATATATATGTAATGGAATTTGCCTATTCAATTTGAGAATAGCAAAATTTAATGAGAGTAATTTCAAGAAATGATTTTGTGAGCATAGCGGGTAGACATAATTGAAGATAGCAACATAATCATAGCAATTAGTTAACTTGGCATAGACAATACTTTTGCAAGAGAGAGAGTTTAGAGAACATGACAACAATTGAGGACCGGATTTATGTGGAGCCGGTCCCCCCTCCAATAGGCATTTGTATTATGATTTCTCCCATAAAGAGAGACTTGTTACAATACAGTCTTTGTGTTCCTTGTGACCTAGGTGATGCCATGAAGATGGAAGGCTTCATGCACCACAAACATAACATAAACTTGAAGAAAGCTTTAACTATCCCAAGCCTCAGTCCCAAGACCTCAAACACCTTCGAAGGTGGAGAGAGCTAGCAGGGAATGAGGGTAGGGAAGAGGAAGAAGAAACATTTCGTAGGAGAAAGAATTAGTTCCTCACTTATCATACTCTTGTTGCTAGCATACATAATAGCATAGTAATGAAGAAGAAGGAGATGGCAAGCTTAAGCATTGAAGCATGGCTCTTGGTTGGATTTGCACTCCATAGCCAAGAGTGTTGGTGTAGGCTCTCAACCTCTACTTGCTTGGAGAGGGAGCTCTTGCACTTTGCATATCACACAATGAGAGTGCTTGTGAGTGTGTGTGGGTGAGTATACCCCCTAGGCACCCCCCTTGTAGCTCATGCCTGAAGCTCATTGGACCCCTCCAGGCCTAGCCAATCACAAGCAGGAGCCATTACAAGCAACATTGGTAGCCTTGGGACAAGTGTCCCCCTTTCCCCTTTGAGAGAGAGGACTTGATAAATGCTAAAACAATTAGATAATTCATGTAATTTATCATTGGACCCCTTTGAAGCCTAGCCAATAGGCTTCAAGCAACACATGAAGGTAACATGGGTAGGGGCCTGACATGTGTCCTTGCTGCCTCTTCAAGGTGGGCTTCCCTTGTGTGTGTGAGTGGGTGTTCTCTCTCTAGGCCCTAGGAAAAGGGCTCGCCCCCCCTCTTGTAGGAATGCTTTTGACTTTTAGGTGATCAAGCACCTTACTCACCAAGCATGACAAAGCACTTGAACTAGGGGGGGTTCCCACAAGCATCTCAGGCAAGCTTCTCAAGGCACCTCAAGTACTTTAATCATGCAGCAAGTCAAGCACCTCAAGCATGGAGCCAGTCAAGCACCTCAAGCATCTTAATCAAGCACCTCAAGCATGAAAAACACCTCAAGCATGACAAGCACCTCAAGCAGGACAAGCACCTCGAGCTTGGGCCGGGTTCCCACCTCAAGCTCAGCCCTAGCTTACTTAAGGTCAAAGGACTTTTACACACATTTATTGGAGGTCTTCAATGAAGCTAACCCTAAGGTCTTATGCTCCATTGGTTAGCCTTGCTCTTTGATAGACCATCTCCCTTTTGGGCCCCTTTACATTGGCCCCGTGTTGAGATAGATCTAAAAGCACATACCTATATCTTAACACTTGTTCCCGTTTATTCTCCCACATTAAGTGATCAATTTAATATGAGAAAATCATTTGGGTTAGTTAGATATTAGATTTTATGACATTACCTCTCTCTTGAAATCATAGTCGTCCTCGACTATGAGGTAGAAGAGATAAAGTCTTAGTCATTAGTCAATCGTACTTAGCGGGTAAAGGATCCCTTTTTACCCTGCGACATCTTTCCAAGATGGATGACTAATCCATTTGGTGCTTGGGAGACATAGCTGCCGCAAGCATGTCTGCTCTTTAGTCCATTTCATTCTCCCAAAGTAGAGTGACAAATTCTACTTGGTGTTTGAGAGACGTCGTCATCACAAACATGATTCTAAGCATGCATACTAGTTAAATTTGTGCACAATTAAAAAGAGGACTAGTCATATAAGACAAAAACATGAGTTATTTAAAAGAAATTTGTACATTTGCTTACTCTAATGTAGCATTGTAAGCATTGACAAGGTTCATACTATCCTTAAGTTGTACTCCTTGCATCCATTTAGCATCTTCAAAAGGATAATTTTTGAACTTAATAAGATACCGTCGGATAATCTTACCATGTCGTAGTACCTTGTCTTCATGCCGAAGGATAGCTTCGGGTTGTAGCACCTCTTCTTGGTCTTCAACTTCGGGAGGGTCTTCAATAATTGGTTCAATTGGTGGCTCTCCTTTGTAGGGCTTAAGTAAGCTTACATGAAAGGCATTGTGTATAAGCCAATGGTTGGGCAACTTGAGTTGATAAGCCGTCTCATTGATAGGCTTCAAGATTTGGAAAGGACCATAGTATCTTTTTGCTAGTTTAGCATAATACTTTTGATGGCCCGTAGGATTTTTGCCCGTCGTTTGCCTTAATCGAGCCTTAGGAAACTTGAGTAAGACCCAATCATTTTCTTTGAACATTAAGGCTCTTCTGTGCTTATCAGCAGCAGCTTTTTGCCTTTGTTGAGAGATGGCTATAGCCTCCCTAATCTTTTGAAAAGATTCTTGTAGGTCACGGCTATACTCATCGGCGGCGAAGATCTTCCCATGTACTTTCAGTAGCAAGGGACTTTTAGGTCTTCCTTCTATGATCTCGAAAGGTGCTTTGCCCGTAGAAGTATGTACAGTATTATTGTAGGCATACTCTACTAGCGGTAAATAATTTTCCCATTGTGAACGTTGATCTACTTCGGTAACATAAGTCTTGAGTAGATCGAGTATTGTAAGATTGGCTATCTCACTTTGGCCATCCGTTTGTGGGTGATAGGCCGAAGAGAAATTCAATCTTGTTCCTAGATTTTCAAAGAGACCTTTCCAGAAATTACTGGTCATTCTAGGATCTCTATCTGACACGATGGATGTGGGTAATCCATGGGGTTTGAAGAGAGTTGCCATTTGATGTGCCTTAATAGTCTTTTTGACAGGAATAAAATGTGCTTGCTTGCTAAACCTGTCGACTATTGTCCATATTCCTGTATTCCCATGGATAGACTTGGGTAATCCAAAGATGAAATCCATGGATATACTCTCCCATGGTGAATTTGGAATAGGCAATGGCTGGAGTAATCCAGGTTGCTTCCCTCTATCATACTTGGTCTTTTGGCATACTACACATTTTGAAACATACTCTTGTATGTCCACTTTCATGGTAGGCCAATAGAAATACGTCTCTACTCCTCGGAGAGTAGGTTGAATACCTCTATGCCCTGCATATGGAGGAGCATGGGATTCATACATAACCTTCTCACGAAGGGAATGGGTAACACATAGCCTATTGCCGTGGAGAAGATAACCATCCTGCAAGGTGAATGGTTCCTCTTTCTTCCCCAAAGCAAGGGCTGACATTATGTCTCTAAAGTCAGGGTCAGTAGCATACTCATCTATCATAGAGGATAGATCATTGTGAGTAGCTATAGACACCGCATTAACTTTTGGTCGTCGTGAAAGTGCATCGGCAACTTGATTGTGCTTACCAGCTATGTGAGCAATATGGAAATTAAATTGCGAAATAAAATTTGCCCACCTCATTTGTTTGTCGGAAAGCTTGGTTTGCGTCATGAAATACTTGAGACTTTGGTGGTCGGTTCGTAGGATAAATGGAGTCCCCAATAGGTAGTGCTTCCATGTGTCTAGGGCATGTAGAACAGCTAAAAGCTCTTTCTCATAAATGCCCAAGACTCGTTCATCACCATTGAGCCTTCGGCTCTCATATGCTATGGCATGCCCTTCTTGAAGCAAAACCGCTCCAAGGCAATCACCACAAGCATCACATTGGACCTCAAATGGCTTTGAGAGATCCGGAAGCACGAGGACTGGTTGGGAAGTAAGCTTCTCTTTGAGTTTTTCAAAAGCATTTTGCTCCTTAGCAGTCCATACAAACTTAACGTTCTTCTTGGTTAAGTCGTGTAGTGGTCCTGCTACTTGAGAGAATTTTGCTATGAAGCGTCTATAGTATGCACACATACCAATAAAGCTTCTTAGCTCATGTAGATTCCTTGGGTTAGGCCATGATTTTATTACCTCTAACTTTGATGGATCCATACGAATACCATCGTGAGAGATAATATGGCCTAGATATTGAATCTCTTGAAGGAAGAATTCACTTTTCTTTTGGTTGAGAAAAAGTTTGTTCTCCCTCAAGGCTTAAAAAATCACTTGGAGATGTTGCTTATGTTCCTCCAAAGACTTGGAGTAGATGATGATATCAACGAAGAACACTCCAGTGAATTTTCGATATGGTCTAAAAATTTTCTCCATCAAACGATTGAACGTAGCTGGTGCATTAGTCAAGCCAAAAGGCATGACTAGATATTCATAAAGACCAAATGTTGTGCGAAACGCGGTCTTTAAGATATCCTCATCCACTATCCTTATTTGATGATAGCCACTCTTAAGGTCAATCCTACTGAAGTAGGTAGAGCCTTGTAGCTTATCAAACAGATCTTCTACCCGAGGTACGGGAAATCTGTTTTTGATAGTGATATGGTTTAGTGCTCGATAGTCCACACACATACGGTATGTACCATCTTTCTTTTGCACTAAAAGGACTGGAGAACAAAAGGGAGAGGAACTAGGCCTCACCATCCCTTTGTCTACCAGCTCTTGTACTTGCCTCATGATCTCCTCTTGTTGAGCTTGTGAGACTCGATAAGGAGGTTTGTTAGGCGGTGAGCTTCCTGGAAGGAGCTCAATACGATGGTCATCATCCCTCGTTTTGGAGGTAGGTCCATAGGGATATCATCGATGAACACATCTTGGAATCCTTTTAGAAAAGTAGACAAGTCTAACTCTTCTTGATTCCTATCATTTTCATTTGATGAAACATTATTAGCTTTTAGAGACTCTTTGACATAAATCATGTACGCAGAAACTGAGCTCTTCATTGATTTATCAAAAGAAAGAGGATTTACAAGTGGAATAGTGCGACCACGCTCACTAGCATCTATATACATGTTCTTTCCCCTGTAGGTGAAGTAAATTCTCCTTTCAGGGAACTTCATGTTGGCAGCCATGCGATCAAACCATGGTGCCCCTAGGATAACATCCTGATGTTGGAGGGGAGAGATGAAGAAGTCTTCTTTGTCGACATAGCTTTGGACATGAAGCCTCAACTTCCCAATCAAGGGAGTAACGGAGGCTTGTTGTCCCTTGAAAGCTGCATCAGCTGTTACTATATCTCCCATCTCAAAAGCTTGAATGCCCAACTTGGTGGCCAACTCTATTGATATGAAGTTGAGAGTAGAGCCAGGGTCAAACAAGATGAAGGCATCATGCTCTCTTACCTTTCCCCAAGCATAGGAGAGTGATGATCCTTTGCAATGAGCATCCTCTTTTGGAGCTTCGATGGTGGAAGCCCTAGGAGTCTCATTGCGAGTATTCTTCTTGGGGCAAGAACGATAGCCATGTCCTTGCTCCCCACACTTGAAACACTTATGGTCCTTGCGAAAAGCTTCAAGCTCTTCAGGAGAGAGTTTGTTTTTACCTTTGTAAACTCCCTTCTCCTTGGACCGATTGTTGTTGTTGTTGTTGGAAGTGCCTTGGGAATTATTTTGAGCATTGGATTTCCCCTTTGCATCATTTTTATCTTTGTTTTCCATGGGCTTGACATTACGTCTAGCCCCTTGATGGAAATTGATGCGTGAAGCAACCATGGTGTGGTGGATTACTTCGGTAATAGTACCGGGCCGTTGAGAGTTGATATATTCGGCCATCTCTTCAGGTAATCCCGCACAGAATTGTTGTCTTTGCTCGGCAAAGTCTATCTTTTGAAAGACAGTAGCTTTGAGATGTAAATCCCAAAACTTATCTACATACTTGTTGATAGACTCATGAGAGAGGAGCTTCAAGCCGCGCCATTCGGTAAGAACTTTATCTTTAGTATCGCTTGGAAGAAATTGCTTCATGATGGAAACTCGTAGAGTTTTCCATGTCTTTGGGGCTTCTCCATTGCCACGAAGGCTAGCCCACCATTGACGAGCTGATTTTTGGAAGTGCATAGCTACATGGCGTAGCTTGGAGGACTCTGTGAAGCCCTCGTCCCCAAAGGCCGCATCAAATTGCTGGATGAAGGCCAACACTTTGTCGGTAGCACCAAAGGTGCCATCGTAGGTGAGAAAAGAGATACTCTTTCCTCCCTCCTTGAACTTCTTTAGCTTTTGTGACCTTCGCCATGCAGGAAATGATTTGCGATGCCCTCCCCTCTTGTATTCTCTAGGAGAATAGCCATAACTTTCATCGGAAGAGAAGGAAGGTGAAGAAGAAGGAGAAGAGGGTGACCTCTTCCTAGCCCTTTTCTTCCTTTGTTTCCTCTCTTGCCTTTGAGAGTGATGAGGAGAAGGACTATGGGTTGCTCTTTTCCTCTTGGGAGGAGTAGGCGATCGTCTAGACCGCCTTCTTCGTGGAGCCACATCTTCAGAAGAACTTAGACTTTCATTGCTTTCTTTCTCTTTGGATTCCTCCTCTCGAATGGGAGAGAGTCTTCTTTTGGGGGTCTCTTCAAGAGGCCTCCTAAGCTCTCTCTCCTCTTGGAGAGGAAGGGAAATTCCATAGGCACGAAGTTGTTGAGTAACTTCGGCTTGCAAGGTAGGGTTGCCCATAGCTTGTTGCAACCTAGTCACAAGATAATTCACAAACATGGGAGCATCATCATTAGCACCTTCATGTGCAAAATCAAAGCTATCAATGTTCATTCTACTCTCTTGATTATTGTCAGCCATGTTAACAAAATTTTATGTATGTACTTAGTGTATGCTTTGGCAATTCAAAACCTTAGTTGCCACTCCTCTTAGCCTTTGAAAATCGGCTCTTAAGTATCTACACCCACGGCTCAAAGTGGTTAATTATAGAGAGTAGAGGAGTAGGTCTAACATAGCAGAGTTGCCAAGGGCTAGCTCCTTTCGGACTTCTTATGGCTCAATAATGGTAAAGCCGTAGGCAAGTCTAAAAAGACTCCATTATTAAGTCCAAAGCTCCCGAGGTGTGCACCATCCCCCACATAGTGGGCTTAACAAAACCGGTATTAGATCCCAGTTCCACTTACTCTATTATAATTAACAACATCAACCATTTATAGGCTACTTAAGGACCTCTCTTCTTAAGCAAGAAAAGAGAAACCAAATGCTCTGATACCAATGTAATGGAATTTGCCTATTCAATTTGAGAATAGCGGAATTTAATGAGAGTACTTTCAAGAAATGATTTTGTGAGCATAGCGGGTAGACATAATTGAAGATAGCAACATAATCATAGCAATTAGTTAACTTGGCATAGACAATACTTTTGCAAGAGAGAGAGTTTAGAGAACATGACAACAATTGAGGACCGGATTTATGTGGAGCCGGTCCCCCCTCCAATAGGCATTTGTATTATGATTTCTCCCATAAAGAGAGACTTGTTACAATACAGTCTTTGTGTTCCTTGTGACCTAGGTGATGCCATGAAGATGGAAGGCTTCATGCACCACAAACATAACATAAACTTGAAGAAAGCTTTAACTATCCCAAGCCTCAGTCCCAAGACCTCAAACACCTTCGAAGGTGGAGAGAGCTAGCAGGGAATGAGGGTAGGGAAGAGGAAGAAGAAACATTTCGTAGGAGAAAGAATTAGTTCCTCACTTATCATACTCTTGTTGCTAGCATACATAATAGCATAGTAATGAAGAAGAAGGAGATGGCAAGCTTAAGCATTGAAGCATGGCTCTTGGTTGGATTTGCACTCCATAGCCAAGAGTGTTGGTGTAGGCTCTCAACCTCTACTTGCTTGGAGAGGGAGCTCTTGCACTTTGCATATCACACAATGAGAGTGCTTGTGAGTGTGTGTGGGTGAGTATACCCCCTAGGCACCCCCCTAGACCCCCCCTTGTAGCTCATGCCTGAAGCTCATTGGACCCCTCCAGGCCTAGCCAATCACAAGCAGGAGCCATTACAAGCAACATGGGTAGCCTTGGGACAAGTGTCCCCCTTTCCCCTTTGAGAGAGAGGACTTGATAAATGCTAAAACAATTAGATAATTCATGTAATTTATCATTGGACCCCTTTGAAGCCTAGCCAATAGGCTTCAAGCAACACATGAAGGTAACATGGGTAGGGGCCTGACATGTGTCCTTGCTGCCTCTTCAAGGTGGGCTTCCCTTGTGTGTGTGAGTGGGTGTTCTCTCTCTAGGCCCTAGGAAAAGGGCTCGCCCCCCCTCTTGTAGGAATGCTTTTGACTTTTAGGTGATCAAGCACCTTACTCACCAAGCATGACAAAGCACTTGAACTAGGGGGGGTTCCCACAAGCATCTCAGGCAAGCTTCTCAAGGCACCTCAAGTACTTTAATCATGCAGCAAGTCAAGCACCTCAAGCATGGAGCCAGTCAAGCACCTCAAGCATCTTAATCAAGCACCTCAAGCATGAAAAACACCTCAAGCATGACAAGCACCTCAAGCAGGACAAGCACCTCGAGCTTGGGCCGGGTTCCCACCTCAAGCTCAGCCCTAGCTTACTTAAGGTCAAAGGACTTTTACACACATTTATTGGAGGTCTTCAATGAAGCTAACCCTAAGGTCTTATGCTCCATTGGTTAGCCTTGCTCTTTGATAGACCATCTCCCTTTTGGGCCCCTTTACATTGGCCCCGTGTTGAGATAGATCTAAAAGCACATACCTATATCTTAACACTTGTTCCCGTTTATTCTCCCACATTAAGTGATCAATTTAATATGAGAAAATCATTTGGGTTAGTTAGATATTAGATTTTATGACATATATATATATATATATATATATATACTCTATACGTCCTCCTCTCTCTCTCTCTCTCTCTCTCTCTCTCTCTCTCTCTCTCTCTCTGACTGTGGCCCCTCCACTTGCCACCCCTCTCCCCACCCCCTATTCCCTTTCTCTCTCTTTACTCCCACCACATCACCCCTAGAGTCCCTGCAAACCTAGAGAGAAATGAAACTAAATGGAATGAATTTTTATATTAGCTAAAATGGAATGAAATGCTATACTAAGAATTTTCATAGGTAAAAATGACATATGAGACCAAATTAATACAGTCTTGGTGGATATAATACAATGCATGGGTACAAAGAAAAATGAGAGAGAGAGAGAGAGAGAGAGAGAGAGAGAAGGGAGGGACCAGCGGGGAGGGAGAGGTAGATAGATAGATTTTATATCATCCTCGGACGTCAAATGAGATATGGGACCAAAATTACATGTGATGTAGTATTTGTATCGCTCATGAGTAATTCTTGATAGTCCAAAATTGTCGTGATGAGAGTCGCAATTGGAGAGCCCACACTATGGCTGGGAGAGGAAAGTGTGTAGGTCTAGGTCATGGCTGAAGGAAGTAAGTTTGCATGTGACCAAAAGTTGAGCACTCTAGAAGTGTGTGGTACTCAGACTCTCGAACTTGAAGTGAAAGAAAGAGAGAGAGAGAGAGAGAGAGAGAGAGAGAGAGAGAGAGAGAGAGGGGGGGGGGGGGGGGGGGGGGGGGGGTGGCGAGGGGGGATTCTGAGAGGGGGAGAGTGGAGTGTAGGGTTTTTTTTTTCCCTAAGGGATAGAAATGGAATGTTAGGGTGCTTGGGCCCAAAAAAAAAAGAAAACAAGGTGAGATTTCACGACGGCTTTCCAAAAAAGAAATCAAGATATGAGGGAAATAAAAATACAATATATATATATATATATATATATATATATATATATATATAGAGAGAGAGAGAGAGAGAGAGAGAGAGAGAGAGAGAGAGAGAGAGAGTCACATGCTTGTTCTTGTGAAAAAAGCTCTTTACTCTTTAAAAGCTTTAAAAATAAAAAGGTACACAAAATAAAAGCAATGTAGTCCCATCTTAACAAAAAAGAACAAGTATAAATTGTGTGTTCGTGTTGAAAATAATATAAGATGAGCAAGGACCAAAAAAAATAAACAAGACAAAGTCTTAAAAAGCCCTTAAGGCTATGAAATGAAAAGGACCCATTTGACAAATTCCATCAACATTTAAGATGAGTCTCCATCGTTGGCACTGAAAACATTGGAAGGATGCCTAACTCGACTCAACACCAAGGCTTCTTTTAGAAAGCCAAAAAGCCATCCAAAGCAATAGCCTAACTCGACTCAACACCAAGGCTTCTTTTAGAAAGCCAAAAAGCCATCCAAAGCAATAGGGGAGAGTGTGGAGTGTAGGTTTTTTTTTTTTTTGGCCCAAGCACCCCTAACACTCCATTACTTTCCCTTAGGAAAAAGAAGAAAACCTACACTCCACTCTCCCCCTCTCACAATCCCCCCTTCCCCTCGCGTGCCCAACCCTGCCCTTCCCTTGCGGACCCCTCTCCCCCCCCCTCTCTCTCTCTCTCTCTCTCTCTCTGTGTCTCTCTGTCTCCTTCTCTCTCATTTTATTTTGTACCTAGACATTGTATTAGTTCCACCAAGAATGTATCGGTTTGGTCGCACGGGTCATTTTGGCCTTTTGAAGACAATTAACATAGCATTTCATTTCATTTCTCATTGGGATTGGAGGGACTCAATCGACAGTGTGACAGGAGGCAAAGAAAGATGTAGTGGGAGAGAGATCAATAAGGAGAGAGAGAGAGAGAGAGAGAGAGAGAGAGAGAGAGAGAGAAGGGGGCAACAAAATTGTGAGGGAGAGAGGTGAAGTGTATTGTTTTTTTTTTTTTTTAAAGATAGACTCACCCCTTGTACAAACCCCCTCCCTCCCCCCGCGCACTCCCTCTCTTTCTCTCTCTCAATCTCCTACTCTCTCTCCACTTGCCACCCCTCTTCTCTTTATCTCTCTCTCCCTCCTAATGCTCTCCCTCTCTCTTCCCCTCCCGCTATCACTCTCTCTTTCTCTCCCCCTCTCTCCCTCTTTTACAAAAAAGGGAGGCACTAGAGATACTGCTAGTGCTTTGTTTTTTTAAAAATAGCTCTCTCCACCCTCTCTCTCTCTCTCTCTCTACCCTTGCCACCCTTCCCTCTCGTCCTAGTGTGTATGTGTGTGTGTGTGTGTGTGTGTGTGTGTGAGAGAGAGAGAGAGAGAGAGAGAGGAGAGAGGGGTGGAGCTCACTCCAAGAAGGGAGGGAAGGCAAGGGGGGGGGGGGGGGGGGGGGGGGGGGGGGGGGAGGGTGGAGGGGGAGACAACAAGAGAGAGGGGTGGCGGGCGAGAGAGAGAGACACTCGCACAGAGGGAAGATAGCACGAGAGAGAGAGAGAGAGAGAGAGAGAGAGAGAGGTGAGAGAGTGACTAAGAAGAGAGAGAGGAAGAAGGGAGTAAGAGATAGGAGGACTTTAGGGAAGGGATGGTGGTTTCTAGAGGAGGAGATGGAGGAAGGGAAGGTGGTTAGAGGAGTAGATGGAGAGAGGAGGTGGAGGAGAGGAAGGATTTTGGAGGAGAAGGCTGAGGAGGAGGAGGAAGGGAAGAGGAGGAAGCACATGGGTAGCAAGAGAAGGAAGGGGAGGTAGTGAAGGCGGCACTCCAAAAAAGAAAAGCTCGCTCTGTTGAGCTCGCTCGAAGACCTAACTCTTCTTGACTTTGCCTTCATCGCCCTCTCTTCGCTCGGCAAGGGGGACATACCCCTTCTCTTCCTTCGGGGGACTGGTGGGCTTGGTAGAAGGAGTAGAACGTGCTGCCTCTCTCACCCGTGGCATCTTGCCCGCACGATCAAGTGTGGGACACAACCACATGTGCAACACAGCTTGCTGAGGATTCAACAAAAGGTAGTCACCTTAGTTAAACCAAAGAAACCACACCATTATGTCTGCATTATAAAGTAACGAGTCCTTCAATGCAGAGCGGTGGGGGGGAGACGAGGGCCGTGCGAGCTATGACATGGGTTGAATTCCCGACAGGAAAGCGATGCAGGAGCTGCTTTGCAGCCCCCCCCCCCCCCCCCCCCCCCCCCCCCCCCCCCCCCCACACACACACACACACACACGAAAACGCCACGCAATACCTGGAATCATATCTCTTGCTGCACATGCGAAGAGAGAGAGAGAGAGAGAGAGAGAGAGAGAGCACGTCCCCATTTAGCCCTTCGTGCATGTTGCCACCGAGGCCTGCATTTAGCAGCTGATGAGGGAGCTTGTTTCTCAAAACCAAGCGCCACTCAAATTTAAGAAAAGAACCAATCACCAGTGGGAGAAATCATAATTTGGGAGGGAATCTTGATTTTCACTTTATTTGTCATCTATATATTATATATATAGATGAGGTTCTTGCCATGATATACTATGACAGGATTCCACTTTTATTGCCCGGAATCTATCGTGATTCCTTTTGCCTTGCTGCCTTGCAGGACTGTTGGAGGCGCAAAATTTGAAGTTTCAACAGGTTTCAAACTCTCCCAATCCGCTCGAAAGGCTAAAGCCTCACACCCTAACCATCATGCAGGCAAGCGACTTGTGCTTTTTGAATGTACTTTTACTTTAAAAAAAGATGTGTTCTCCCCAGCTTCACACGAGGCTTCCTGCTCCGCCTTGGCCTACTGGCTCCTGCGCATCGTTGGTCTGTTGCCTGCCAGTTGTGTGCCGCCTTCCTCTCCATGCTCGTCGGATTCTCTCGTGAACACCAAGATTGCCTCGTAAACACCAAGATTGTCGATTATACGGCGCAGTCGCCTTGCCTTGGGACTAAATGACACCTATATTAAATGCACGATGGAGTAATGGGATCGACGGTCGGGACTGTGGAGCAGGATCTCGAAACGCACTAAACCCGGCCAACGAGAAAAACGAGGCACACCGTCAAAAAAGCGAGGCGCATTAAACATGGCCAGCGGGAAAAACGAGGCACGACGAGGCGACTTGAACCCAAGACCTAGCTGTCCGAGTTTAGGGTCACATAGGCTAACCACTTCACTCGCGCACGCATTGTGTACTCACACCTCTTTTTACAACATGATATTATAAAATAAGATGCATTTCCCAGGCTGTCCAGGTTTAGTGCATGTCCAGGTTTAGTTTTTGATTTGATTTTTGGGGCTGTGATCTTCTCGACTTTCGCGTGTGGGCTTCTACGCCTTTGATCCCATTGCCTCCCCCTCTTAAATATAGGTGTTACTTAGTCCTCAGGGTCGCCTTGCTAGTTCTGCACTGACTTTTTTCAACCCTCGCTTGATTCGGCGTAAGGCAGTTGAGTAGCCAATGATTGCGTGTCACATGAACCGGATGACCGGACCAGACTTACATGAGCTCACCGACCGGTTGCGTACTGTTTCTAGTATCGACCGTTCGTTCAGCAGCAGACGCTCTCTCTGGAGGCAGTGCGTGCGACAGTTCCGCTTCCAGCTTGCTCGTTCCTCAAGCTCTGCTACTTCGAAGGCTGGCTTTGATAAGCTAGTAGACACGATCTGCACGCTCATCGACAAGGAGGATCAATGGAGTGCTTCTTTGGAGAAGTCCATCGCCTCTGTTGCGATCCTCAAACTGCAAACCCATCCTCACATGGCTTGCGGAGTCTTCCATTGGGCCTCTCGCTTACCCAACTTTGCCCACAGCCCCTTCACATACTGTGCCCTCATCGAGGTCTTGGCTCGCGTCAAGGACTTCGATCAGATATGGTCTCTCATACATTCCATGCATGCAGCCCGCATCCCTCTCTCCCCTGTTCCATTCACCACTCTGATCAATGCGTATGCAAATGCGGGCCGAGGAGGCCCAAACTGCATTCAACGCCATGGCTAGATTCGAGTGCACGCCCAATATTTATGCATACAACGCTCTCCTTGACCCGCAGATTAAAGCACAGAAAATCCTCGATGCCTTCAGCACATTTAACTCGCTGAAAGATCATGGGTTCACGCCAGACGTCTTTACATACACATCAATGATCACGGGTCTGTGCAATGCTGGCAGAGTTGATCAAGCATTAGAACTCATGGAAGAGATGATGAACAAGGGTTGCTTGCCGAACACTTGGACATTTACTGCAGTAATACAGGGTTTGCTCAAAGCAGAGAAAGAAAAGGAGACCTTGTTAACACTTGACAGAATGCTGGATGCTGGTTGCACGCCAGACATGATCACATACAACTCGCTAATGCAATGGTTCTGCTTGAAGGGGAATGTCGATAAAGCGATGGATTTGCTTGAGCAGATGACTATGAAAGGGAGTATGCCAGATTCATGTACGTATGAAATTGTAGTGAATGGCCTGTTTAAGGAAGGTAAAGCTGAGGCTGCTGTTGTTATTATAAGAAAAATGGTCGCAAATGGTTGCCATCCCCATGCTTCCACATTCAATTTGCTGACGCAATGGTTGTGTAAGGATGTGGCCCCAGAGAATGCAGTAAGCATTCTGGACTGCATCTTCAGCATGGCTTATCGGTCTTATGGCTATAACCATTCTGTTCTGACTGATGGGCTGTTAAAGGCGGAAAGAGCCGACCTCCTCTTTATGACTGAAAGGATTGCTAGCGAAGGGAATTTGTCCCGACGAAACCATTTGCACACCTGTAATTAATTGGTTATGTAAGCAGGGACGGACTGGTGAGGTTGTTGAGCTGCTGGAGAAAGTGACTAATTTCTAGGTCTTGGAAAGTGAAGCCTGTGGGTGATGAGGTTGTGTTTTATCATGTGTAACAAAATGCGAGAGGTTTTGATGCTGCTTGTATAGATATTGGTCATTTGCTCAATTGCAGAGGTTGCCGTAAGCTAAGCAGCTACATCAGAAGCTTGTGGTACGGTGAAATGATTACAGGTTTCTGGATGATGCAAGTTTTATATACATGCAGCTGGTAAAAGGGGATAAAACCTTGCATGTGACGGAATGATCGCGAAACAGATTATGGTGCTTTGTATGCTACGAGCATGGTTGTTGTCGAAACAGATCATGGCTCATCCCAGATGTCTGATGTGAGTTTGGCCATGAAAGCGGCTATCACTCCAAGAAAGCAAACAGAATTTGTAGCCGCTTTTCTTTCAGCTTCTTATTGACCATGAAATTGTTGTGCAAAGAGGCTTCATTTTCCAGGTTGCTTATGCCTATTTGATTGCATTGTGGCACTCTATGTTCTGGAATCAATGCATAGTCTGAAGGCAGCCCAAGTTCAGTGTTTAAAGAAAGGAACAGTTTGTTAGAACAGATTAACCTTGATGGTTATATGGTTGCTACTCCAGCATATGGCAGACCACTCACCAGAGAACCATATGGTTTGCCGACAACCTTAATCGGAACACATTGACCATAACTGGTAGTTGCTATGGTAGTCTAATGGTTTAACTGGGAAACGACATGCCTAGCTCGAGTGAGCACAACAATCAACTGCCCACTTACAGAAAGTTTGCCTTGAAGTCCTCTCATTATCAAGACTGCCATGATAACCAGCTGGTAATTCAAAGTCCTTGTATTTGGAACTCGATTTATGCAAGCCTACTCTTGGACATTGATGGCCTAAACAGGGTCTGTAGTTGTGCGTTTTCAAGCGATACATGGTCGAAAATGCGTGCATATCCTAAACAAATTCTGATCTTAATGGCTGTTTAATGTTCATGATTAAATTTAGCTTTAAGAGTCACTGCCACTATGTATCATAAAACAAAAACAGTGAAGCATGATGGTCTCCCTATTTGTCTACCTCTTTGCTCAAAGCATCCTATCCCTTCATTCTATGAAATGTACAAGTATCATGCTCTCTAAAGTATCCAGGGAGGCAATTGGGTGGAGGATGACATAACTCCGTGATGGTGAGATAGCCTCTCTTTATGCCTTTGTCAACAAGTGTGTGTGTGTGCGTGCACGCGTGTGTGTGTGTTTTCTTCTTTTCCCCAAGAAGTATCTATGTGAATCATTTTCGGGCTAGCGCCCTATCACTCTCATGCCAGTTATATATAAGTTGGTCAGTAAGATGTTGCCTAATAGAATTAAGGGTTTCTTATATGATGGATTACATCATGCTCAGTATGGTTTCATTCTTCGCAGACAGATTAGTAATAATCCAGCTAATGCATATATTGGCATGGAATGTGCCAAATACACTAAACAGAATGTGCTCGTGTGTCAAGTTGATATTGAAAAAGCCACTATTAGCAGGGATTACATTGCTATGACTATGGCACAGTTGGGTTTTGGATTGAGATTGCAGCCTGTAATGTAGTGGCTTTACAATGGTAGTGATGCTTCCTTGATACGTGGCTCTTCCTCGATTTACAAAGATTTGTTAAGCAAGGTTGCCCTTTGAGTGCCTTACTTTATGCTGCAGCCACTCATCATTTGCTTACATATTTCAATCATTTGTTGACCTCCAGTGCACTGCATGGTTTGGAAGTTGCAATATGCTTTCTAACTTTTCTTATCAAGTAGAAATGGATGTTCAAAGATTTTGACAAGGTCCAATCCTTATGATTTAAAGACAAATGTAACAAGGAGTCTAGAGGATTTTAAGTCCAGAAGATAAAGCATTTAAAGGGCAAGAAACCCCATGAAGACCATGAATTATTAGACTAAAGTTTCATGTACAAGGCTATGACAAAGAGAATTTCTATCCTTGTCGATTGAAGTCTTATTACATTCACGTATCTACCTCCAAGTTACTGATAAGGGAGACACTTTACTTAATGCTCTTTTTGCACATGATGTTTGCCAAAGAATTCTCTCCTACGTCCCCAAAGAGTTGGTCTAACGGTAAGGCTTTGGCCTCTCAACCTATGGGTTGTGAGTTCAAATCCTCTGCTGGGTCACACTCTAGAGGGACACCTTGTGCTCACTTGGTAGGCTCTTGCCCTTTGACACTCTAGTGTATCCTCCTCCTCGAGTGGGTGAGCCGAGGAGGAGGTTCCTAGCTGGTTGCTACGAGTTCTCTCCATTGTTCCCAGCACGTTGTGCATCAATTAGGTGGCCATGGTGATGACTATGCGTGGCTCTTGCCCGATGGTACATGGCCCTTGCTCGACCATGTAACATGGGTAATATTTGGAAGGGATAAGCACCCCACCCTGTGGGCCCCCTAGTGTGTCGGAAAAAAATCACATTCTCTCCTGCAAGTGATCTTTTCTCATTTACAAGAACTTATCTTGTTTATTAAAGTAATTGGACACCACTTCAAAGCAATTTTGAATTGTTGGATTTGGATATTGTATAGGCTCTACCTTATAGGACAACATGTCCCTTTCTTGGAGAAGATGGCAATAGAATTGAATTCATACCTTTAATTTTTTCTCACACAAGAAACCTCTCTCTAGATGAATGAGCCATTGAAAAAAGGAAAGATACATTCTAATTATCTACTAACACACATTGGATATACCTTTCCCACTATAATAAGATAGACCTTGTAGGCTAGTATCCTTCAAAACAGAGAATTGCCATCCTATAAAGCAGAAATTTTTTCATTTGCACCCGCAGCCCCCATTCAAAAGAGATTTTCAATGGTACACTTAAGAGATACCCCTATCAAAGCATAAGCCTCTACACCCCCTGTTCAAAAAGACATTTGCAATGGTACATTTAAGAGATAGCCCTATCAAAGCACAAGCCTCTCTTGGGGCTAAAGGCGAAGTGCCTTTACCTGGGGCCGGACGGACGTCCCTAGTGTCTGGCCGCCCATTGCCTACACCATCTTTATTCTTGTACATATACAAAGAACAAGGAGCCTCTCATTCTGAAGTGTTTCTCCACCCACACATCATAGTGCACTTCTCTTCTCCTTTTCCCCTTCCCCGCACGCACCGTGCACACATGCATCTGTGCACCATTTAACTTTTTCAACCATATCAAAGCTCCCTCAACGTCGACGGGGCTTGGGGGCGTCGGATTGGAGGCGGTTCGACTCGGTTGCGGTGGAGACATCGACTCAAACAAGTAGCAGATTCGAAGCTTAGCGTAGCTCGAGCTTTGAGAGGATCTCAGATCAAAGACCCCACCCCCCCCCCCCCCCCCCCGCGCCCCCCTTGAAGCTCAAGCTAGAGAATGGAATTTTTGTAGGAAATTTGAAGCTGAGACAAGCTCAAGCAATAGAGCAATTAGAGGGAGAAGGGGGCAACTCGTGAGCAAGAAAAGTGAGCGTTGGAGCTCACGAAATCAATTAAGCAAGGAATTGGAGGCAGCAAAAATTGAGCATGGCGCAACATTGCATGAGAATCAACTCTGCAATAGAAATTAAGCACGAATTGCAAAGCTTTTTGTAGCTCGTAATCAACTTGGGAGTGTGCGTGTGTGTGTGTGTGATCTCTGAGTTAGGTCATGGAGCGAGCTCACTGGAGCGAGCTTTTTTTTTTTTTTTTTTTGCCGCCCTCCTTAGCTCTACTTCCTCCTCCTTCCTCCTCTTGCCGCCCATGTGCCTCCTCCCCTCCACTTGCTTCTCCTCCTCAGCCTCCTCCTCCAACATCCTCCCTCCCCTCCACCTTTTTCCTCCATCACCTCCTCTAGCCACCATCCTCTTCCTCCTTCCTTATGCATCTCTTCTACCTCATTCCTCCTCTCTTCTCTCTCTCTCTCTCTCTCTCTCTCTCTCTCTCTCTCTCTCTCTCTCTCTCAGTGCAGCCGTTTTTTGACCTAGTAGACAACAGTCCACTCTTTTGATCATAACTTCTTCATCCGAACTCCGATTTGGGTGATCTATAGCCTCAATCGAAGAGCACGAAGTCCTCTACGCATTGATGTAAAGACAAAAATTTTCAGAGTTATGGAAGGCGTTTCTGTAGCAGCATTTTCGAAGTGAACAGATTCAACAAAATTGATTTTCATCTCCTATTTTACATACAATGTCTTCCGGCACTCGCAAGGGTTCTTCTTCTTCAACAAGGTCCACAACCATTGTGGAAAATGATCCAAAATCTCCTAAGTGTGGAGATAGCAACACAACCACCCAACCAACGACATCGGAAACCATGATCATGGCGTACTTGGTATCATTGCAAGAGACCGTAAACAAACAAGGCGAAGACTTACGAGCACTTGCAATGGAGAATGGCACACTAAGGGTACTTGTGGTTGAGAATGAGAATCTCAAGAGGACACTTGAGATGCAAACAACACGTTTGATGCAACTTGAAGAGGAAGTCAAGGAATGTAAACGCTCTCTTGTGGACTTGAATGCTTTGAAGGAGCGGATAAGCAAAGTAGAGCATGACCATGTATTGAAAGAGGAGAAATTTGACACTATGAGCCGGGATGTATGCGACATGAAAAATGTATGCACAAACAAGTCTTGGGCTGATGTATGTGGTAGCAATGTGGTTTCTAATTCCTCACTCATGCAAGCTATGGTTCAAACAAAGAATGTTGAGAATGTGGATGTGGAGGAGTTGAAGGAACGGGAGCGACGTTCCAAGAACATTGTTATTCGTGGAATTCCCGAAGAGAAGTTAGAGACACCTCCTTTTCTTGCCATTGTTATTGAAGATTTCTTCAAAACCCACTTTGGCATGTCCGGAGTTATGGTCTATGGAGCACATAGAGTGGGGAAGCAAGGAGCTCCTCGCTCGGGAGAACGGCCAATTGTATGCACCATGCCGGATGAGACCAAGCGAAAGATTATCCTTGATAATAGTTGGATCTATTTGAGGGATACAAAATGTTTTGTATGTGAAGATCGCACTATTAAGCAACAAAATATGCGTCGCAAGGCATATGAGGAAAAGAATAATAAAAACAAGGAGATCTCTCATGAAGAAAATGTGCCCAAGGAGGAGGCAAGTCTCTCAAGCAAATAGGGATGCGTGACCTATGAGACCGAGTTACAATTGAAAATATGCTTTTGGAATTGTAATAGATACCCATGGAATGCGGGGGTTGGCATTGATGAACTAACAAGCAAAGCCGATGTTGTACTTCTTGTTGAAACTTGGGAGCATGATACACAAAGGATTAACGGCTTGGAAGATTACAATGTACATTCATTGATGTGGTCAAAGAATCTCAAGCAACGAAGAGGACAAGGAGGGTTAGCATGTATGGTTAAGAAAGGATTGGAATATTTTGTATCAATTGTAAAAGATGACAAGTACAAACGTTATGTATGGCTGAAAATTATGACACCAAAAAGAGCACCCATTTTTGTAGCCGGTTGCTACATTCCTCATCATGATTCTCCCTTTTATGCTTGCATGGATAGAGATCAACCATTTTCTGATTTGGAAGAGGACATTGCTTATTTCAAAGGTGAAGGTGATGTTATTGTATTTGGGGATATGAATGCTCGCACAAAAACATTGCAACATGATACTCAACAATTTGATATGCCATACATTTCAAGGGAGTTGGAGGAAGGTCACTTGTATGATCGTACTTCAATGGATGAGAAAGAGCCGGATCACTATGGAAAGTTACTTTTACACATGTGTAATAGCACGGGTATGCTCATTGCCAATGGTGTATCTTTGTGGAGTGGAACCAATGGATTTACATGTAGAAGACATAATGGGGATAGTGTGATTGACTATATGCTACTCTCTGAAGCCATCATGTATCGCATAAAGAGTTTTATGTTTGGTCAATGGACCCCGGAATCCGACCATCGCACCTTATGTATTGACCTTTCATGTGGAGAAGCAACTAAGCATGATAATCTCAGCCAAAGGAAAGAGAAGTTATCACTATGTATGGATTTCAAACGGGCACCAATGTACATTGAAATGGTTGAGCAAAAATTATGGATGACAAAGCTTCAATGTGATGCACCATTGGAAACTAAATGGGAAGCTTTCAAGAAAGCTATTTGTTCTTGTGCGGAAGAATGCTTTGCCATAAAGCATCTCCATGGTATCAACAAAGATAGATCACGCAAAAGGTGGTTTGATAAAGAATGTCAAGATGCTCGAAAGTCCTTAATTAAGCTTGATGCAACTATGGACAAAAACAACTATCAAAGTCATTTGCATACATACAAGGCATTGATTCAAAAGAAGAGAAGAAGATGGGAAGTAAAGCAACAAGAATTTCAAGTCCAAGAAAAGGCACATGCATGTGGAAGATTTTGGAAAAACTTGAGAGGCAAGCGGGTTGAGAATTTTGGTAACTTGAGTCTAGTGGATATGTACACACATTGTAGGCAATTATATGAGCAAGAAAATACTGAAAAAATACCATTTTATGGTTCACTCCCATGTATGCCGTCTTTTTTTACTATTGAGGATGTATGCGGTGGGCTTGAAAAGTTGGCCACTCGCAAAGCGGGATATCTTCAAGGTATCAAGCCGGAGATGATCAAATGGACGGGAGATTTTACCCATGAGTGGATGTGTGATATGTTCAACCTTGCACTTCAACATGGTATGCCTTATGATTGGAGTACTAATTGGGTTAAGCCTTTGCATAAAGGAGGGGATGTAAAGAATGTAAGCAACTACCGGACTATAATGATTGGGTCTCTTATGACAAAGTTGTTTGGGTGCATAATGGAAATGAAATTGAGTGATTGGGCTGAAGATAATGACAAGCGTGCAAAGGGACAAGCGGGTTTTCGTCGATGCCATAGCACCATTGATCATCTTGTCACTCTTCGTGTTCTCATGGAGGAAAGTCGGTTGAAAGGCAAGGGATTGTATTGTTGTTTTGTGGACTTTAAGAAAGCCTTTGATATGATTCCACGTAACAATTTGTGGAGAAGGATGGAAGAACTCCAAGTGCCAAGTGAGTTTATGCTTGCGGTTTCTCGAATCTATGAGAAGGTGATTTGTCAATTGCGCATGGAAAGAGAAATTTCAGAAATTTTTGTAAGCACTATTGGGGTTAAACAAGGATGTCCATTGTCACCAACTCTCTTTGGTCTATGCATCGATCAATTGGAACAAATGGTACTTGACTTTATGCAAGAAGAAGGCATTGAAGAGGTCACTATTTGCAATGCGGTAATCATGCTTTTGTTGTATGCGGATGATGTAGTGCTTCTAGCACACACTTTAGAAGATGCACAAAAGCTTATGGTTGTTCTTGAGAACTTTTGCTTGCATAGTGGGCTGATTGTAAATGAATCCAAAACAAAGGTTATGCTTGTGAAAACCAACCATAAGGAGAAGCCATGCATTGTGTACAACAACGAGACACTTGAAGTTGTTGAGAGCTTTAAGTACCTTGGCCTTGAGGTTCCATCCAATCACAAGTGGCATGAATGTGCTATGCGTCGTTTGGAAGCGGGAAAGAGAGCATATTATGCATTTGAGAACATGTGTAATGCGGGAAACATCAAGTGTTGGGTTCTCAAGAAGTATCTTTTTGATGCATTGGTGACACCTGTTCTTCTTTATGGAGTTGAAGTGTGGGGCGGGAGCATCTCAAAGTCTACTTGGAAAGAGTTTGAGAATGTCCAAAAGCGTTTTCTTACAAACTTTCTCCAAGTTAAGACACCAACACCATATATGCTCCTACTTCTTGAGTCGGGATCTCTTCCAATTGAGGTTATGGGCATGGAAAGGGTTGTGGAGTACATGATAAAGATGCGTCAAAACCCCTCACATCGACTTCCTACAATTGCATGGGAAGCAAGCAAAAAAGTTCAAAAGACGCATAAAAGCAAGATCTTGAGCGCGGGATGGATGCAAGACATAAAGAAGTGGTTTGGGAGATGGGATGCATTACACTTGCTACATGATGCTTCAATTGACTCTCAAGTGAATGAAGCTTTTCTACAACGCCAATGTATTACGGCTTGGGAGAAATCCGGTGGGTCACGCTTCATACATTACACCACCTATATTGCCCCCAACTACAAAACCATATTCTTCGCTGAGAGAGGAAACCGTACTCACACTTACATGCTTGAGCCTATTCCCTTGTCCGCGATACGCACTATCGCAGCAATTCGGCTTAGCTCCCATTTCCTTCGATGCGAGATAGGGCGTTGGGGCAATGGAGAAGAGTCAAATCGATTGTGCACATTATGCTCACTGCAAGTTCGAGAGTCTGAGTACCACACACTACTAGAGTGCTCAGCTTTTGATCACATCCGAACTTGCTTCTCTCACATTTTCAGCCATAACTTAGACCTACACACTTTCCTCTCCCAGCCAAAGTGTGGGCTCTCCATTGCGACTCTCATCACTACAATTTTGGAGCATCGAGAGTCACTCATCAGCCATACACATACTACATCACATGTAACTTTGGTCCCATAGGTCATATTTGACCTCCGAGGACGATAATAAAATCTATCTATCTATCTATCTATCTATCTCTCTCTCTCTCTCTCTCTCTCTCTCTCTCTCTCTCTCTCTCTCTCTCTCTCTCTCTCTCTCCTCCTCTTCCCCATCTCTCTCTCTCCTTTTGTCCTCTCCTTTTGTCCTCTCCTCTTGTCCCCCCCCTCTCCCTCTCTCTCTCTCTCTCTCTCTCTCTCTCTCTCTCTCCCCCCCCCCCCCCCCCCCCCCCCCCCCCCCTCCTCAGACCTTCACTCTTTTCCTTTTTCACACTATTCCGCATACCGCCCCCCACATTGCAAAATGTTTTTTATATAATTGAACCAAAAAGAAAACAATTACTCTGACTTGGGTGCATGTTCACGCTATCGCATGCTAAATTCATTTAAGCTACAATATTCGCTCTCTCTCTCTCTCTCTCTCTCTCTCTCTCTCTCTCTCTCTCTCTCTTTGTCTCTCTCTCTCTACCTCATTCCTCTCTCTCTCTCTCTCTCTCTCTCTCTCTCTCTCTCTCTCTCTCTCTCTCTCTCTCTCCCCTTTTCCACACTATTCCGCATACCGCCCCCCACATTGCAATATGTTTTTCTCACCCCTATACCCCCCTCTCTCTCTCAATCTATCCATCTGCTACTACCCTCTCTATTCTCCTCTACCCCACCAATCCCGACCCCTACCCCCACTTTGCCATGTGGTTTTTTATGCAATTTTACCAAAAAAGAAAACAATTACTCTGACCTGGGTGCATGTTCACGCTATCGCATGCTAAAATCATTTAGGCTACAATATTTGCATTCTCTCTCTCTACTCTCCTTTCCTCCAATGTATCTCTCTCTCTCTCTCTCTCTCTCTCTCTCTCTCTCTCTCTCTCTCTCTCTCTCTATCTCTCTCTCTTCTGTACATATCTAAAACCAAATAGATTAAAACAAAGATAGAGAGTGGATAGTAATAAGTGACCCAAATAACTGTATTTATTTGATGACGTTAACAGCTAAACAATGATGTGTCCATAATTATCTTGGTCCCTCATCACATGTACATATCTAAATCCAAATAGATTAAAACAAAGACAAAAAGAGGAGACTAAATAATGACCCAAATATTTTTATTTATTTAATGACGTTCAGTTACAATATAACAGCTAAATATTGTTGTGTACACATTGTTCTTGGTTCCCTCATCACATTTTAGGATGTGCCATAACCGCATCTCCTCCAAGACCAAATGTCGCATCCATTGTGTGCTCAACGTCCCCACCATGCGCTACAGAAACTACAATCAAATTTTGGTTAGGGAAAATGCTGTTAGCTAAAACTAGAGTAATACTAAAAGTTAACTAAGAAGCCGTAGAAGACAGTATTTGAAACCAATCACCTATTAAATGAATCCTATGACACACATTGCGTACCCTGTTTGAAAGGCGTGTTCTTGATATAATCCGTTGCTAACCCAAGATATGCATGAAGACCTTCTAGACATGGGAGTAAATTCATGAGGAGCACATTGTCGTTGTTCGCTCCATCGTAACTCTTTACTGTGACAAGCGTATGTGGTGGGTTTTCAATTGCCTTCTCAGGATTGTCATCTACTAGAATGGTGTCCAGAGGGTCCTTGATGTATGAGGCTACCAATTGAGATCAAAAGTTCTTCACAAACACCAAATTGAATTTTGGATGCTTGCCTTCGTAGTGCCTCTCTTCACAATGTCCTTGATGCAGACAAAACTTGAAAAATGTCTCACCATACCCAGCCTCTACTCTTAATTAAATTAATAATGGGGTCAAATTTTGCTCTTGCATGGAGCTCCAAAGACCTACGTCGAATAGCCCAAACACCACTCTCAGCAATCGCAATATCCCTGGTCGCAATGACACACCCATTCGGCCTACATTTAGAATATTTACAGTGTGGGAAGGAGCACTTTCCCACTGCCACCGTTTCAACAGGACACCGTTAACATCGAACACTATGAGTTTCCTTTTCGCATGGCAAGAAGGAAGTGTGCCTGTGCCTTCAGGACGATCAATTACCAAATGGATCTTACTTATCATCATATTAGGAGGGATACATAATTCAGTCTTTCACACTAATCGAGAAAGAAAGACACTTACCATTACATAGATGTTCCAATTCGTCCATTGACTCTTGTCGATCTAGCAATAGTACATGTCGACCCATTCGTAGCCCCGGACGTGCCAGAAGACCGCAACCAGCATACATTTGTAATACTACATTACCCTCCTCTTTATAGAAAGAGAGTAGCTTCTCGTGTAAAGTTGGACTTCTCTCCATGCCCCCTGAAGAGAAATCATCATTCTAAATGTATGAATGGAAATTTAGATAAGCAAATACAATGGAGGTGAACTTTTTGAAAACTCACGGCATACCTCGCCAAGGACAGCCATCCGTTTTGAGTTGCCAATGACTGGCGTTGTAGTAATCAAACATAACGTCCGAATCAGGCTTTCGATTCAATCTATAGGCACTTTTGCGGAATATATACAACGATTTCCAAGCATCGCATCTGTGGGACTTAAGACTCATAATGAAGAAGGAATCTATCACACACTAATTTCTCAAAGAAAGCAAGTAGTTTTACCTACCGTAACACCACCATGGAGGCTGAATGGAGTAGCACACAGGACGATAGTTGTATGGTCAAGATAGTACCCATTTCGATTTTCTAGGCTCGATAATACCCATGCATGTTCTCGACGACATATCAACACTAGATTTCCCTTCTCATCAAGATACTCCCTGGCAATACCAAAAACCTTTTGGATATGATTTATTTCGAAATGGTTCCATTTGGGGATATTGGGTGATGTTATCCCGATGACGCTTGTGTTGGTTGGTAGATGACAAAATATTGCATCACAACCTACATTTGTTGTCCCGCCTCGCACCCAAAAGCTTCGCGTAGCTACTATAGCAATTTTTGTGAGTAGGGCACCTACATCTCCTTTGCCCGTCTCGTCAATTGCTCCCATAGGATCAATAGCTAAAACCGCTGAATCTGATTTTAAAGAAATGAATATCCAGTTAGTAAGGTGAGGCAATAATACCAGGAGTACCTCTGGTTGTTAGAATACCAGAGCTATGTGCCATTGAATTCTATGCTTCATCGTGAGGTGGAGTGTTGCATTGCACCATGACATCTAGATATAACAAGCAGGTAAGTGACTGTATTTTAAATACTTAAAGATATCGTCTCTTTGTTGCTACACACTTTCTCACCTCCAACAAGAAGAGCAGGCTTCCCGCGATGACCAGTCTCTGCTACATTAGACAATCCTGTTGAAACTTTGGTTATTGTGACGTTTGCATCATTTGCATCCACCCACTACAATAAATACATTGCTTACTGCACAACACATACCACAATCAATCATTCCATACTTACGAGGTAGACTGATAATTTTTTCCATTTCATTAGAGCGTATGGCATCCTGCAATCCTTCACTTTCAGTGGTCGCCTGGCGGTGTAAATGAGCAGGCTCTATATTAATTCCAATCTCTGTGCACTGTCGTTGTGCCTGCTCAGGTGCCTCATCATGCGAAGGAAGAACATGAGGCTCTGAAATGGAATGAGATGCTGGTGGAGCTTGTTCAGGCTCTAGGAAATGACTATGAGCTTGGTTTTTTAGGCTTCTAGGTGTTAATAGGTTCTCTCCCATTGATTGTGTGTCTCCCTCTTGACGTGCTTTCAGACTTGATGTACTTACCTTGTTTAGAGGCATTGGAGTATCTCTGTCCATTACTTGACCTTTACCCTTCTTCTCGCTGCTCCCCTGTCGAGAGCATATAAATTACACGAGTACTATTAGTTCAACCTTTCCATTTAAGCAACAACAAGGGTGTGTGAAAACTTGCCTGGGTAGTTTGTGGGGCTCTTGTAGGTTTAGCAGTTGGAGAAGGCGGCACATCACTTTCGTCTTCATCATCCTCAAAATCCGAAGGACATTCACCGTCGCTCCACCTTGGTTCACGATCCTCCTCCACCTCTTCTTCGTTATCTGTCTCCTCAGTCACAACATCTTTTCCTTTTAGGGAACGTAGGTTCTTACCCTGGCAAAATTAATTTCACGTGTTGCAGTTAAATCCTCACATGACTAGAAAATAGTTTAACTATGGTTTTGTATGCTTTTACCTCTTCTTGCTGTCTTTTAACTCTACCGGTCTCTGCCTCCTTGAACTGCTCCCGCTCGTTGGGGGGAAATGTGTCCTTCGCAAAGTCAATGAAAAGAGGACACTCAACATAAACTTTTTTGGGCCACAATGCTGCACGTTGTTCATCCGTATACAGGCATGCAGTGTGCTTCACATTGACCCACTCTTTTGTAACTGAAACTTTATCTGTCCAATCCATGATCCGCACCCATCTGGTATACGTTTGCCAAAATATACTTATTGTCATCCACTCAAATTTTTTTAAGATTTAGAAACCAAGTAGGACAAGATTACATACCTGTAAAATGCCCGTTTGGCGGCCATGTTAGTACCCTCCTTCTGTTTCTGCTTATTACCTTTGAGTCCACCTTTCAATCTCTCGCACTCCACTTCAAACAATGTGCCACTGTACCTCGATTTCCACTCCCTTATAGTTGTCACTAGGGTGTCGTTTTCAGGGAGGCGGCATGATTTCTTCAGCAACGCATACTGTCTCGTAGCCTCGTTCACAAGTCGATTCCACCATGTCTCTCCACGTAACCAAGTGCGAAATACGGAGTGGTTGTCTACATTATTAAACAACTAAATCATTGTTTACTATACTCTTTTTATTTGAAACATTTATCAAAAAATGACCTTACTTAGCGTTGATTTTAGGCTTGGATATAATGTGGTTGGATCATCGCTAACCAAGGCCCTTAGCACATTGCTACGATGATCGACTGGTAGATTGGCGCATGCAAGACTGTATATTCGATCATCTGTCAACCACTTTGGTCTCCTACTCCAATCTATGTCCATAAGCAATCTAGTAACAAATGTTAAAATTTTTTAAGCAGCACGTGAATGTAAACTTAATTCCCTTTGAAAGAAACCCCTATTAATCTTACCTCCACCACTCCTCTCCTAAGTTAGGATCCGCAATTGTGGATGCCCGTTGCGTATTTTTTCGGGCTTTCTTGTTAGCCATATAGAATGTGTTACGGTAATGGGTAGTGAACTCCTCCGTTGAGAGCTCATTTCGCTTATTGCTCATAGATTGCAAAGCCTTTGTATACTTTGCCTGAATCGTGACATTAGTTCATTCTTTGTTTGATCCACTACATTGTCATGGTGAGAATAATGTAAAGGACAATGAAACTTACCGGATATAGAAGTTGGAATAGCACGATAAGAGGGACCTTGTACCAGCGTCTTCGCAACCCCCCACGCTTATTCATTTCAACATCTAATTCTCGTTGCATCCATCCTGGAACATCTTCCTCCAAACCCTTAAGCAATGTATCCATGTTGGCTGTGCCCATTACTCTTACCATACATAGCATATCTATGAAGGAAGTTTTTACATAGCCTTTGTCATTAATGTTGTGACAACAAAACTTATACCATTAAAAGACTAGGAAGTTACAACCATACTATAGCTAAGCTTATCAAATTGACTAGGAAGCAAAACTCATGCTATGGCTAAGCTTATCGATTCAACTATGATGCGTTAATTATGTTATAGCTAAGCTTACCGATTCAAGCGTGCCACCACAGTGAGAAATTCTCCCTCGTTCTCTTTAGTGACCTTAACCATGCAAGCTTCCACACAGCAATGGTACTTAGGCTCCTCTTTGTGAACTGCAGAGCAAAATTATCTTGCATAGTTTCACAAAATTCATCTCATCTTGATATTGAGTCAGAAACAAAAGTGTATAAAGTAATCTACCTGTATCAATTTGTGCATTCCATGCCCGAAGACGGTGATTCCCATCCCATGTGTACAACATTTTCCCTTTCAGGTCCCCCCACCCGGATTTATGCAAATGTTTCTCAAAGTCCTCATTAAGTTGCATCGAGATTGGATCCCAGGTTTTCCGAATTGCATGACTAACTTCTATTGAATCTAGATCTAGAGTCCTTATTGAAAGCATGAACCTGGCACGATGTGGAACATATCCATTTCTAGAGAACTCCAAAGCTAGATTGTGCACACGATCTTGTACTGGACGTACCGCTGGATGTGGTAATAAGCGGCACAAGGGCACTGGTGGCAGTGGTACTTTGCGAGTATCCTATGTAACCGTACTTGAATAGCTTTTGATCTTGTAGTTTGAAACAGGAAATATTAGAGGAGCATACCATTTTAGAAATTACCAACCTGAAGGCGGTGCAAAGTGTCGTCGAGCAAATCCCATTTCAGCGTGGATTTCTCGGTAATAGTAAAAAGACCACGATCTTCATCCCCCGCATCCTCTCTTTCGTCATCTTCTTCACTTGAGTTGTTCGCAATAGGGGCCTTGTCCTTTGATGGCGCTGGTACCTCGGATTGTGTAGTGCCCTCTGCATTGGCTTTCACTGGATTTTGCACTACTTTCACTTTGGTGACTTCTTTCTTTGTGCTAGCACCTTCCTTTTTCAAAGGAATTCTACCCTTTTTCTTTGGGGGCTCCCATCTAGTGTCCTCTTCTTTATGTGCTCGTGTGACCGGCTTGCTTTCAACGACTTCACTTGCTTGATCTACACTTCTTTTCTTGACACCCGTCGACTACTTGGCCGTAGGCAAGTAGTTTGGCCGTAGGCAAATAATTATTAGGCTAGGTTACTGGCAAACAACGATTAATTTCATGAGTAAATACTGCAATAAACTCCAGTGGCTTACCTCTGCAACAAGAGTCTTTGGAGGAGGCTTTGAAATGCTTGGTTTGGGCATCGCACCCGATGCTATGCTAGTGGCTCTTGGAGCGACAGGTATTGAACCCTTGCCTCCAGAGGATACAGTTCGTTGCCCTTTTGCCTGGACACAAAATGTTCAATGTTTCTTTCAAAAGAGAGCATGTAAGACTGAATAAAATTAAGAGGTCTCATTACCAATTCTCTTATCGGCCACGCCACAACTGTACCCACTGCTGCACCTAAGGTGCACACATCATCGTCAATGGGTGGAACATGTGGCAACATGAGACCGAGAGCTAATGCTGATTGGACGGCTACTCCCAACGTGCCTCTAGGCAACTCTCTTCCATGTAGCTTTTCGTGGGGTAGAGACTGTATCATAATTACTTTCCCAACTTCCTTGCCCTTGCTTAAGAGCACCACATGCTCATTCTTGCTAAAAGACAAATTTTTCGTAGCCATCTGTTTTCCGCAAGAAATTGAAACTGTCATCAATGCACAAATGCTATGAAGATGGTAAGTTGTATATTAACTATACTAGATTGCATGTGAATAATGAATCTCAAAAAAATAGAATGCTTCGGCATTTGTTCAAAGTCTGACCTGTACAGCCGAATGTGGATGAATGTCCTCTAGATTTTGTTTTCTCCAATACTGCAACACCTTCAACAAAGTAAAGTGGGTTTTGTTTCTCTTACATCAACATAGAGAGAGAGAGAGAGAGAGAGAGAGAGAGAGAGAGAGAGAGAGAGAGGACATGGAGAGAGAGAGAGGAAGAGGACGGGGAGACAGAGAGAGAGGAGGTCAGAGAGAGAGAGAGAGAGAGAGAGAGAGAGAGAGAGAGAGAGAGAGAGAGAGAGAGAGAGAGAGAGAGAGAGAGAGAGAGAGTGGAAGACCGACGGAGAGGACAGGGATGGAGAGATGGAGAGAGAAAAGTAGAGGGAGAGGGAGGATGGCCAACAGAGTACAGGGATGGAGATAGATGACTGGGAGGAAAGGTGAGGGAGAGCAAGAGGAAGAAAGAAAATTGGTGGGAGGGATACAGGAGGAGGGAAGAGGAGAGAGGTGGAGAGGATGAGGGATAGAGAGAGGATAGCTAAGAGGGGAGGAGATGGTGAGAAGGTAGGGGGTATAGAAGTAGGAGGATGGGATGAGGTGGTAGAAAGGGAGGAGGAGGAGGAAAGAACGGAGGACCATACCTGTCTGGAGAAACAACATAAAATGGTCCTCTCAATCTTTACTCTTATTTTTATACTATAGAGAGGGGAGAGAGAGACACACATATAAAACACACTCACACAGACACACAATAAAGGCCGACACACTTAAGAGCATTATCAAATGGAATCTTTCTTACAACAGTATAATGACCATCACCACTTCCAGGAATATGGTGAGCGTATGGGCATTCCTCAGCTCGCCTAGCACACCTTCCATGAGTAAATCTTTGCATTCTTTGCCCATACAAATTATACCCTGCTTGCCCACCATGCAAGCACAGCCAGATTGAAGGCTAGAGAGTCTCTCTCTCTCTCTCTCTCATGTGGTATAATGACCTTATTCACATCACACGAAATGTAGCGCCATCTCTCTCTCTCTCTCTCTCTCTCTCTCTCTCTCTCTCTCTCTCTCTCTCTCTCTCTCTCTCTCTCTCTCTCTCTCTCTCTCTCTGTCACGGTATAATGACCATATAAAATTACCAAACCTCAAAATAAAAAAGCAGTGCAATATTTGAGAGTCTCTCTCTCTCTCTCTCTCTCTGTCACGGTATAATGACCATATACAATTACCAAACCTCAAAATAAAAAAGCAGCGCAATATATAATGACCATATACAATTACCAAACCTCAAAATAAAAAAGCAACGCATAATGACCATATACAATTACCAAACCTCAAAATAAAAAAGCAGCGCAATATATAATGACCATATACAATTACCAAACCTCAAAATAAAAAAGCAGTGCAATATTTGAGAGAGAGAGAGAGAGAGAGAGAGAGAGAGAGAGAGAGAGAGAGAGAGACGGCCCTTGTCAGCTAAGCAAGCTGACTGAACATAAGCTAGCCCCTTGTCGGCTTAGCACGCTCACTGATCTCTCGCCTGCCCCTTGATGAACACACTGGCCCTTGTCGGCTGAGGCGACAATACACGCCAGGCTTGACTGCTGCCCAATTCACGCCATGCTTATGACTGAACATAAGCAACTTCTGAGGCCGCTTTAATGAACATAAGCTGCCCAATGCTTTTTACTAAAACGGAAGAGGCGGTGGTCAAGAAACGGCAGAGGTGGCTGACTGCTTGAAGCGCCGATCAGGACTGTATTTATTTATTTATCCATGGCTCTTGAAGCGCCAATATCCTTACTCTACAGATTCCATGGCTCTTGTAGTTGTGGGCATGGTAACAATGGTGGGCTTGATCACGTCCATGTGTGCGCAGTTGCATAAGAGAGTGCAAAAGAATCTCTTGAAGCGCCAAGTGCAAAACAGGCTCTTGAAGCTCTACTTACTTGATGATGAAAGAGATGAAAATGAGCTCGACTGAGACGGAAACAAACTGTTGCTCTTGCAGTCGTGGGCATGGTAGCAATGGTGGGCTTGATCACGCCACTAACAAGGCAAGGCTGCTAAAAAAATCGCTTACAGATTAGCCTCAATTGGGGGCTACCTGCTGCCGCGCGAGGTGTACTTGTGCCCCTTGTCATCGACCTCTTGTCCCCCTTGTCGGCTAAGGACGTGTCTGGACAACAGTCAGCTAAGGACGTTGATGGACAGCAGTCGGCTAAGGCCGTTTTTGGCTTCACAGCAGTCGGCTAAGGCCGCTAAGGCCGTTTCTAGCTTGTAGTCGGCTAAGGCCGCTAAGGCTACTTCTGGCTTGCACTCGGCTAAGGCCGCTTCTGGACAGCAGGCCCCACCCCTCTGCGGTTCGACAGAGGACCGCTTGGCGGGTGAGAGAGAGAGAGAGAGAGAGAGAGAGAGAGAGAGAGAGAGAGAGAGAGAGAGAGAGAGAGAGAGAGAGAGAGAGAGAGAGAGAGAGAGAGAGAGAGAGAGAGAGAGAGAGAGAGAGAGAGAGAGAGCTAGCTTACAGGTTCGTGAGCATGCGCAAGAATTGTTGGCTTTTTAAAGGGAGCAATAGCGATATCACTATTGCTCCCTTTTTGTTTACTTAAAAGTTGGCCAAAAATTCAATTTAACCATGCAAAAATCCCGAAAGTTCAAGATTACATCATCTTTATTCCGTGTTGACAATTGAGATTGTTTTTTGCGAGCATGTCTAAACTTAATGAAGCAATTCATCTTCAAAGCTTACGTAATCCACCCTAAGATCCACTTTTAGCTCGACTTAAAAAAGGCAAAAAAAAATCATATTTTTTATTTTTAAAATGCCAAAAGATCATGTCCACAATTGACATCGGTTATTGCGATCATGTTTAAAATGCAAGGAATTTATCTTCAAAGCCTAAGTAATCCTACGTAAGCTCTACTTTTAGCAAAACTTTATAAAGGCCAAAAATTTTCATTTTTTTAATTTTTAAAATGTCAAAAGTTCGAGTTTTTCTACTCTTTTCCCTGTGGACAATTGAGTTCGGTTTTTGCTATAATGTCTAAAATTAATGAAGCATGTCATCTTCAAAGCCTACGCAATCCTACGTAAGCTCCACTTATAGCTCGACTTAACGATGGCCAAAAAAATTCATTATTTTTTACTTTTAAAAGTCCAGAAGTTCAAGATTTTCTACTGTTTACTCCCTTTTGACAATTCAGATTGGGTTTTGAGATCTTAGCTTGTAGTTAAATTACCTCACAAAAAGGAAATCATGTCTAAAAATAATGAAGCAATTCATCTTCAAAGCCTACGTAATCAACTAAAATTCTAGTTTTATCATCTTGTATTGATAGACATTCGGCCTTCTTATGAAAGCCTACAAGTTTTTATCATCTTGTATTGATAGACATTCGGCCTTCTTATGAAAACCTACAAGTTTTATCATCTTGTATTGATACACATTCGGCCTTCTTATGAAAACCTACAAGTTTTACCATCTTTGACCATCTTTTACGGGACGTAGGTTCTTACCCATTGCAGCTCGACATTGAAAGCTCCATGTGTTGCAACAGTACCACCACAGCCTTGGAGCAACATCAACGTGCAGCATCAATGAGCGTGCAATCCTTCTAGAGTTTTGACATGTTTAATGGAAGCTACAACCCAACAAGAGCCCAAAGATGAGGGAAGGTTGCATGAAGAAGATACCGTACCTTCACTATGTGCATGTGTGTGTGTGAGGGAGAGAGAGATTAACAAGAAAGAAAAAAGTGTGTGTTTGTGTGTGTGTGTGTGTGTGTGTGTGTGTGTGAGACAGAGAGAGAGAGAGAGAGAGAGAGAGAGAGAGAGAGAGAGAGAGAGGACCAAGGAGTTATATAAAGAGATGGCTCAATACAACTTACCATTTTTTTCCATCTTTCCTCCTCCACCTCTCTACTTACCTTCACTCACCATCTCTACTCCTCTACCTCTCTACTTACCATCACTGACCATCCCTCATTTCTACTCCAACCTCTCTCTCAGCTCTACTCCAACCTCACCCTCCCTTAGCTATCTATGCAAACCTCTATCCACTCTACCTCAATTCTCTCTTCCAACCTATCTCTCTCTCTTGACTATCTATAACATCCTCTATCTACTCTAGCGCATTTCTCTATCATCTTTCCCTCCAGCTGTCCCACATACCTCTCTCTTAGCTATACTTACATCCCGTGCTCTGGACACCTTCACCACTATCTCTTGCTCTTTCCTCTATCTCCCCTTCTCATCCTCTCCTCCTATCCCTCGCTTTGCCAACACATTCCTCCCACCTCCATCTCTCTCTCTCTCTCTCTCTCTCTCTCTCTCTCTCTCTCTCTCTCTCTCTCTCTCTCTCTCTCTCTCTCTCTCTCTCTCTCTCTCTCTCTCTCTCTCTCTCTGTGTGTGTGTGTGTGTGTGTGTGTGTGTGTGTGTGTGTGTGTGTGTGTGTGTGTGTGTGTGTGTGTGTGTGTGTGTGTGTGTGTGTGTGTGTGTGTGTGTGTGTGTGGAAAGCTCTCATTTCATCGTTCACGTGGGTGGTGTGGGGGTTGGCAAACCACACCACCTATCATCGGAAGGATCTTTGTTGGTTCTATCTAGAGCTGACATAAATGCACCAGTTGGTTATAATGTGTTTGCCATAGCAAAATCTGTTGAAGGTGAACCGTCAACATTTCCTTTGCAGAATGCAGGAAAAGGTAATAGCTCTCCTCTTTATGTTTTGGATGCTAAAGTTTCCACAGAGTATGTTGCATTATTGGATTCCCCTGTGAAAGCTACTACAACACTACAATCAGCCGAAATACTATTGCTTTCTTCTGATGAAGAGAAAGAAGAGTTTCACTTTGACCCCACCAACAAAACACCCCAAAATGTGGTGGTCGACCTAGACTCCCCACTACAAGAGGGATGTAAGAAGGACCGGGCACCGATCAGTGATTCCTTTAGCATAGTGGAGCTAGCGTTAAATCCCAATATGAGATCTCTGAAGCTGAAGACCTTGATTGCAACATCGGAATGGGAGTGGGTGGAAGAAATTCCATCAAGCTACAATGGAAACATGGTGTTTGAATTTCCACCTCAGCCTAATATCGAGATGTCAGCTATGGATGGAATGGAGCAATCAGTGGATGGACATGTGTGGACAAAACCAACAACCACAAACATCAAATTTTCAGCAACAATAAGGAAAAGCTATTGCGGAGGTGATTTCGAATGTGTGTTTGCAGAGTGCTCGCAAGTGTTATCTACAGGAAAACCCAACCGTTCGTCTTGGACAGGTATTCATTATTCTTTTTTTTCATGTACAAGGGAAGAGTGTCAAAATCACAATTGTAGGCATGGAATAACAGGTAAACTAATTGAGAGACCAATGCTAAATGGTGACTTGCAAAATTATGGAACCTTGAAGTGCTTCTATTGTCAATATGTGCCTGTTATTCGAAAAACCTGCGACTGCCAGGTATACTACATAATGCCAACCGACAAACGCTATTCTCGAGCCATGGTGCACCAAGGCTTCCATGACCATGATGTCAAACTAGGTTCATCCAAAAGTACCATTGCAAGGGTGAAGTCTTTGGTGGCTGAGGCCGTTGATTCGCTTGGCATCCAAGCTGGGCCGAGAAAAATCCAAATGGAGGTGGTTAAGCTTATTTCCCAAACTGTCCTTCAACCTTCTTCAGGTGAATGCACTTCGCTTGGACAAGTAGAGTTGTCAGTTCTACTTCAAGAAATATTTCCTCTTGTTAAAAGCCAAAGGTATGGGAAATGCATTTTAATATACTTTATAAACTTAGAGTCTTATATATTTCTAAACTTTCATGATGTTCTACACAGAATTAAGAACTGGGTGCATACATTCGTGGGGAGTCGAGTGCTCGCTCGTGGAGAGGAGTCATTGATAATTGACTTAAAGAGACGCTTGACATTTGTGTTTATCCACGGAATGCTTTTTCCCGGTCAATCTAATAGAGAGGAGGATAGATGTTTTGTATTCAAGATGTCGACAACAGGTCCTGGCTCAGGCATAGATCTTGTCAATAGAATGCGAAGAAATGGAAATGGAGATCTAAAAAGAGTGTGGGTTTGCTTTGATCACGTTAGACGAGTAGAAGGATGGACAACCATGGCAGCCCATGTTTACGATCCAAGGCAAGTTTTAATTTAATTCTTTTAATTTTATGTTCAATACATCCTACAACCTATTCTAGAACAAATTCTAGAATACTAAACACATATTGACACATACTTAAATGTTAATGTGGATTTGTCTTGATGTTCAATGTCCAAGAATTAATGACAATTGCCATATGTGAGATGAAAGAAGAGGACACTATACACAGATGATATTTTGGCAACAAATGATCATCGTGCTAGAGCGCAATGGGGTGCCCCCACCAGATTTTGCTGGCTTTATGGCAGATGAAGACCAAGCAAACTGGAATGCGGTGCGCACAATTTTCAATGGAGGTCCGGATATGGTGATGAAAGGTAGGGAGAGATCATGCCTTTTCCATTGGGAAAAAAGTCTAGGGATCCACACCACAAAATATGTTCTCAATGCATTTCAAGACGAGCACAAACGACTGTGTCGACTGTGGCGGTGCGCGCGTAGCAGTGAAGATGCAGAGGGCCAATATCGGTTCATTCGAGCTTGGTGCGAAACAGGAAAGGTGGCAGATGGGAATCTAGGCCCAATGGAGTGCTGGTTGAGTTGGTGGCATACGACCTATTGGTGGTGTAGAGGTGGCCTGACCTAGTAGCTGGAATGGGAGCATTTGTAGCAAGGATGGTCGATCGTACAATGACTCACACTAACATGATGTATTATGGAGCTATGAAGACTATACAAAGTTGTTTGCGGGATTTACATGCAGGCTCTAGTGTGGATATGCACACTCGCCTATCACTAGAGCCGATACGACTGCATGTAGATCGAGAGAGCGAGCCAGTGGGTCTACGTTGAGAGAATATCTCACTAGTTTCCTTGTAGATACCAGTAGTTTAGCTAGTAGGACCCATTTATTGGCACATTGTCTTTTAAGTGGGAGGTTGTTAGGATTAAAGGCGAAGTGCCTTAACCCAAGGCCGGACATTCGGTCTCCAGCCACCCACTTTCTACACCATCCTTATTCTAGTTCATATACAAATAATAAGGAGCCTCTCAATCTAGAGTGTTGTTCCACCCACACAGCACATTGCACGTCTCTTCTCCTTCTCTCTGCACTTACCGCGTACACACGCATCCGCGCACCACTATACTCTTTCACCCTTTTCATCTCTACCATTTGAGACAGGCTCGAGCAACAGAGCAATAAAAAGGAGAAGGGGGTAGTTCTAGAAACTTGTGAGCAAGAAGAGTGAGCGTTGGAGGTCACGGAATCAATCGAGCAAGAAATTGAAGGCAGTAGAAACTGGGCATGGAGCAGCATTGCATGGGAATCAAACCTGCATTAGAAATTGAGCATGAATTGCAAAGCTTTTTGTAGCTCATAATCAGCTTGGGAGTATGTGTGTGTGTTAGAGTAATCAAGCAAGCATCAAGGTTGAGTAGCTAGCAGGTGAGTGGATTGTAGTAGGCAATCAAAGGAAAAGTAGACTCTATAGAGATAGAGGTGGAGCGGGATTTCTCTAGTGAGACACAGTAGGTGTTGTCATAGTCTATGTAGACAGAGGTAAAAAGGGTCCTACTCCCTAGAGACACACACAGAATGTTGGACATGGATCTCTTTGATATGCTCATGCTAGAGGCTGATTAATTGATGTCAGGAAGCATAGTTTTGCCTATGGATGAGCCGCATAATTTTTGGCTTGAGGCCATCATGTGTGTCACTTATGTACTAAACAAGTGTCCTACGAATGCTTTGCAGTTTATTACTCCATGTGAAGCATGGCATGATAGAAAGCCTTCTATTGAGCAAATGCGTGTTTTTGGATGTTTGGCATATGCTTTGGTGCCACGAACACAACGCAAAAAATTGGATGATAAGGCTCTCAAACGTATTTTTGTTGGTTATAGTGCTGAAAGCAAAGGTTACATGTTGTACCATCCACAACATCTCCACAACAAAGCGTATTCTGGTTTCACGCGATGTTGTGTTTGTGGAAGATTCTGTTCAGTCCTTGTTGTCATGTACTAGAAACAATAATGTAAGCTCACAAGACATTTATAACACTTTGTTGCCTCTTTTCAGTGGTGGAAATACGAATGTAAATTCCAATGAGGAAAATATACAGCCTATGGGGGTTTCTAAAGATGTTACAGATCAGCCTATTACTGATGCAGATGTACATGATGTACTTGATCAGGAAAGGGCTGAAAATGAGCAAGCTAGAGGTATGCCAAAATGGCTGGTGCATACTTTGCATGAGAGTAAATTGGATGCACCTTTGTCTAGTCGTATTCGTTCAAGTTATTGCCATGCATCTAATGCATCAGATTGTTATGCTTTGGCTGTGTCTAGCCTACATGATGATAAGGAACCTCTGTCTTTTGATGAAGCACAAAATGTAGAAAATTGGATGGCTGCCATGCAACCAGAATATGATGCATTTATAGAAAATGACACATGGAGTTTATGTGATTTGCCTCTATCAAAAAGGCCATTGGTACAAAGTGGGGTTGACCGCCATAAGGCTCGACTTGTTGCAAAAGGCTATCCGCAACAAAAAGGCATAGATTATGAAGAAACTTTTTCTCTCACTTGTCGTATAACTACTGTTCATTTTCTATGTGCATTGGCACCTCATTATGGTTGGGATGTACATCAATCAGACATTGTTACTGCTTTCTTGAATGGTGACATATTTGAGGAAGTTTATGTAACGTAGCCTCGCAGTTTTGTTAAGAAAGGACAAGAGGACAAAGTGTGCAGATGTAAGAAGGCTTTGTATGGGTTGAAGCAATATCCTCGTGCTTGGTATGAGAAATCTGACAATCATTTGGTCAAACGAAGCTTTCGTAACAGTCCAACAGAAAGCACATTGTATGTCAAGCGTGAGGGCAATGTACTTCTCATTATTGTTCTTTATGTGGATGATTTGTTGATCACTGGCCTCATATTGCTAAATTTAAGATTGATTTGAATGCTACTTTCAAGATGAAAGATTTGGGTTGTTGCATCATTACTTAGGCATACAGTTTAAGCGATGTGACAGTGGTATTGCCTTGTGTCAGAAAAGTTACATAGAGACATTGTTATGTAAGTTTGGACTTGAGGATTGCAAACCTATTGCCACTCCCATGGAAACAGGTCCAAAGTTGAGTCTACATGATGCTGGTGATCATGCTTATGTCACTCTTTATCAAACTGGTATTGGATGACTCATTTATGTATGCAACACGAGGCCGGATATTCATTTGCAGTTTCACAGGTCATCAGATTTATGCATAACCCAAGGTCAAAGAATTGGCAGGATTTTAAGAGGATTTTTCGCTACTTGAGTGGCAATTTACATCTTGGCTTGTTTTATCCCAAGGGGGGATCATTGCCGCTAGATTTACATGCTTTTTGGACTCAGATCGGGCTGGTTGTTTTGACACGCGAGTGTCCACAAGTGGTTTTTGTTTTATGCTTGGCACTTCATGTATATCATGGTTGAGCAAGAAGCAACCTTCTGTGGCCACTTCTAGTTGTGAGGCTGAGTACAGGGTAGTCTTCACAGCTACGGTTGAGTGTGTATGGCTCAAACGCCGTATGGCTGATTTGGGTGTTGGACAGGACACTGCAAACACTATCTACACTGACAGTCAGAGCGCATTGGCAATTTCGAGGAACCCAGTTTTTCATGCTTGCACAAAGCACATTGAGGTGCATTACCACTATGTCAGGGAGAGGCTCTCAGCAAAATAGAGATCAACTTGGCTTATGTGCCAACACAGGACAACCTTGCAAATCTTTTCACAAAGGCATTGTCTCGTGAGAAGTTTGAAGCTTTACGCAAAGCTTTGGGCTTACTCCCCTTTGTGGATCGATCATGTCCTCAGAGCATGACACTTCCCTTTACTCATGTGCCAACTCTCGTTCACCGCATCACTCCAGGGGGGATTTGTTACCATGTACGTGTGGTAGTGATGTTTGTGAACACACTTAGGACCACCGGGGCATTTTTTCCCTCTCTAAGAGGTTTTTTCCCCCGTGCATTGTAAATACCTCCATTCATCCTAGTGCTATTTCTCTTTCCATTGCACACTAAGTAATACTCTCCATTGTGTGCCTTGAGCTACCTTTGTCTTCTCCAAGCTGTGTGTGTTTCCTGCGACGCTAATTCCAACAATGGTGAGGTGAACACACTATATTATAATACATTTACCTTGTGCTTTACTTGCAGAGTCATATAGTTGATGGATTTCAAAAAATTTAGCGATGAATTTTTACAAATGTCAGGCTTTATAATTTGATCCATCTAGCATAATTGTGGGTCTATTTTGGCTCCATGTTTTGTTTTGTATCATGAAATCTGCAAATCTTTATCTGTTGAATCTAACTCTATGTCGATGACGATGTCAATGGCGGCGATGCGACGATGATGCGCGTGTACCTTTTATTTTTGTTTCTCATGTTTCACAGCTCAAGATGCAACAATGTTGCATTCCACATCATTCCTTGTTAGGTGGGTACAACTTTATACCATTGAAGGATTACATTGTGATGATATTACTTATCAAAAGGTGACCACAATTGACTGCAACACACCCAATACTTTCCACTATACCCCCTCTCTCTCCCCCCCCCCCCCCCCCCCCCCCCCCCCCCCCCACACACACACACACACACATACGAGGAGAGGAAGGAGAGCCTGGTATGCTCCTTCCCTCCTCTCCCTCTCATGTTCCCTTCCCCTATTTCTCTCTTTCCCTCTCTCTCTCTCTCTCTCTCTCTCTCTCTCTCTCTCTCTCTCTCTCTCTCTTTCTCTCTCTTTCTCTCTCTCTCTCTCTCTCTCTCTCTCTCTCTCTCTCACACACACACACACACACACACACACATTGTGTCTTTGAGAGAGAGAGAGAGAAATTACACACATGAATAAACAAACAACACATACACACTCACACTCACACACTGTAGACGACTGAATAGACGACTCGAAAGTCACCATGTGGGAACGTGTTCTTAGAAGATGGGCAGCGAATCACTTAGTAATTACTAGAGTAATTACTACTGTAAACCCGAAGCATATAAATAGGGCCCATTACATTGATATCGGGTTGGCAATTGTAATCACTTGTATTAGCGCTTTGGGCTATAATTGCACTTGAACATCAGTGGCAGTGTTGTTGGCTATACTTTTTCTCTGTAATCATATTCGCTGTAATCTCAATCATGGTATATATTCAGTGATACTTACTTCCCAATAGTTTTTTGAATCTGAATCTGATTCTCATTCCAGTATCCACATTTCAGTCTAGTCTCTGATTTTTGTCTAGTCTGCTGTCTGAAATCTTTCCACACGAGTAGCTGAAATCCTTCAACACTGGAATTACTCAAGAGATCAACTCCAATTCCATTTTGGCGATTACGGTGGCTCGAGCTGAAGCTCGTGGAATGAAAGACTCTTCTCCCAGTTGAAGTTTTCAGCGATGGCACCAAAATCCAATCGTGGCCTGAAATCTACCAATCGTGTGGACCCCATTCTTGAGGAGTCAGGAGGAGAGTCTGACCCCAAGCAAGAGAAAATGACTGACACTGAGGCTCAGGACTCACAGCACTCTAGTCATTCTCGACGCAGACGGGTAGAATGGGAAGCACGAAAGGCAAAGAGTTCCAAGATTTCTCGGTCTCTCCAGAAAGATTAGCATATCAAAGGCAGAAAGGGAAGTCACCATACTTCTAGCAGACAAAACAGAGAAGATATTGATACTGAGACAGAGACAGAGATTGATTGGGATGCTGACACTGATAATTGCAAGAAGGCTCCCAAGCGTCAGTCTGAAGCCAAGAAGAGAACTGGCGGGATCAACAGTAATCGAAATGATTACACCGCCTCCCTGAAGATTTCCTTTCCCATGTTCAAAGGAGGGAAAAAGGATGATCCTGATGTTCACATACAAGATTTTGAGCAGTATGCTGAACTAAAAAATATTGATGAAGATTATTGGGGGGAATACTTTCCACAAACCTTGAAGGAAGCAGCAAGGATATGGTATTACCATTACCCTGCATGCCAGCTGAGATCATATAATAAATTACTTAAGGCCTTCAGGTTGGAATATTCCAACAATCGAGGAGATGAGGATATTCTCTATGAATTGGATCAAATCAAATAGAGGAATTTGTCAGTCCGCAGCTATGTCGAAAAGATCAAAGAACTGACCAGACAGTTGCAAGAACCACCGTTTGAGAATAGGTTGAGGGCATGGTTTCTGAATGGGTTCAAAAGCAAGAGGCTGAGAGAACAAGAAGTACCAGCCCCTACAAAGAAATTCAATGATCTGGTCCAGCGAGCATTAAAACTGGAACAGCAGGCTAAGAAAGAAAAGAGCCACAAGAAGAGAAGGACCAATAGCAGTAGTTCGGCTACTGAAGCATCTGATTCCAGTGCAACATCCAGCAGTTCCGAGAGCAGCTCCAATGAATGGACAAAGGAAAAATCAAAGAAAGGATCACAGACCAAGAAAATTGAAGAAATGGCTAGGAAGATTGCAGAGATTAGCCACACAAGACAGCCGGTCCGGAAGATGGAGACTTGGTGTTCAAGATGTAAATCCAAGGACCACATCTCCATGGAATGCCCACAATGTACCTACTGCAAGGCCTTCGGTCACCTATGGAATAATTGTGGCATCCGAATTCACCATTTTAAGAAAGGAAAGGATCTATCATTGGTTGCCTACACTGAACCGGTGAAGGCAGAGCTAATGAAAGTAGCACAAGAAGAGGGACCAGGTACCAATGGTACTGGTCAAGGACGTGGCAGATACCAACAAGGAATGGGCAGAGGAAGAGGAAGAAGCAACTTCCACACCAGGAGCATGAATTGCTACACCTGTGTAAAGTATGGTCATTTTGCATCCCAATGTCCAGATGCACCAGTAACGACTGCTACTGAGGCTAAGGCACCAGAGCCAGTCCCAGTCAGAGTAGTTACCACGAGCAAGGGAGTGATCATTGAAGAAATTTCATACATTTCAAAAGTACCAGCTAATCCTAACAGCAGCAAGTGGGCCCAGCAAAGGGAAGTTTGGAAGGCCAAAGGTAAAGAAAAGGTGGTAGATGAGTGGCAAGAGCAGCGGGAACTAGCAGCTAAAATCACAGAGGATTTAGCTAAGAAGCTGCCAAAGCAGCTAGAAAGTTCCGAGGCTAGAGTCATTCAGAAGATACTAGCCCAATCAACTGATAAAGATCAGTCAGTATCGGCCATGACAGAGACCATGCTGGCTGTAGTACATGGACTAGCTGATGAAATGGGAGTGGAAGGAAAGAGTAGTATTGATAAAGAAAAATGGCAGTGTGAAGTCACTAGTTCTTCAAGCTCTGACAATCAGTCTGACTAGGAGCTGACCAGGAGCGAGAGAAAATTCAGGTGAAAATTTGTGCTTTAATCCAAAAGCTAAGTGTAGAGCTGGATGATATAAGAAAGACCTTACCTGAGGTGGCCAACTTTATCAGACAACGCAGGAAGACTGAGGCAGAGGCCAGAACAGTGGACCTGACGGCTGTCCGGGATGATGAAGTTCCACTTATTCAGGTAGATTACAAGGTCAGGAAGCAGTGGGAACCTCTCTCAAGCGTCATATTGGATGGGGGAGCAGGAGTCAACATAATGGGAGCCCATCTTTAGCAAAGAATGGGTATCACTAACACGAAACCAACACCATTCAAAGTAAGAATGGCGGATCATCGAGTCGTACAAGCGACGGGCATGATTGAAAACATGCAGATAAGAGTTGGGAGGGAAAAATTCAAAACTAGTTTCCTAGTTTTGGATGTACAGGGAGCATATGGAATGCTATTAGGCCGACCATGGTTAAGAACAGCACATGCTGTTCATGACTACGCAAACCAGACCTTAACCATAGAAGGGGCTAGTGGCAGAATTAAAATCCAGACCAACAACACCAGGAGCTGGAAAAAGGAACTGAGGCCGAAGGAATTGTGTCAGAAATACCGAGCTAAGAAAATTGAGCGAATGCTAGCAGCAATGAACATCTTTCCTTTGGCAGAAATTGATTTGAATGCAGTCCTACTAAACAAAGAACAAGCTGACAAGCAGAAGAGACAATTCCCTAATCAGTTTACTGAAGACAATACAGGGGAAAGAACCGTTCAGCTAACTGGAAGAATGGAGGAACCAGCTGATACTGGTAAAATAGAAGAATTAGTATATTCTGAAGAGTATCCACTGAATCAGAATAATGATTCAGAGATGAATGGACCTTCTTGGGACTACGCTGAAGACCCGACCAAACGAAAAGGAGGAGGACCAAATTGGTTGCTTCCAGATGATCAGGAAGTAGAGGAGTGGAACCTGGGATCAGAGGAAAATCCCAAAATGATCAAAGTCAACAAGCACCTGAAACCGGCAATGAAGGAAAAGGCAAGGAAAATGTTCCAGAACTATAAAGATGTATTTGCTTGGGAACATACAGATTTGAAGGGAGTAGATCCTGAAGTCTGTCAACACCGAATACCACTGAAACCAGAAGCTAGGCCAGTCAGATTGCAAAGCTACCGGATGAACCCCAACTATGCAAAGAAGGTCAAGGAGGAAATTGATAATCTTCTCAAGGCTGGGTTCATTACGGAGGTAGCAAGTAGTGATTGGTTATTTCCAATAGTCGTCGTTCCGAAGAAGAATGGGAAATTAAGGGTTTGTGTCGACTATAGGAAACTAAATGCCCAGACCATTAAGGATCCGTTTCCCTTACCTTTTACTGATATGTTGCTTGATGAGATCGCAGAATATGAGATGTATAGATTCATGGATGGTTATAGCGGCTATAAACAGTTACAGATTGCTCCTGAAGATAGGGCCAAGACCACTTTCATCACTAAGTGGGGAGCATTCATGTATCTAGTGATGCCTTTTGGCCTGTGCAATGCACCAGCTACTTTTCAGCGGTGTATGATGGAGATGTTTAATGAATTTCTTCATCGGTTCCTCTCCATTTTTATGGATGACTTCACTGTCTATTCAGCTAAGGAACAACACCTTCTATTCCTAGAGATGGTTTTTAAACGCTGTCAGGAGAAAAGGATTTTCTTGAATCCATTTAAATCAGTATTTCTGGTTTGGAAGGGACAGCTACTGGGACATGTGGTTTCCCACAATGGAATAGAAATGGCCAATGACAAAATACAATGTGTCCAGCAAGCTAAAGCACCTAGAACTGCTACTGAGTTGATTTCTTTCTTGGGGTATGTGAATTTTTATAGAAGATTTGTACACAAGTTTTCTTCTCAAGCAGTACCACTATATGAGCTTACAAAGAAGACCAGTAAGTTCAATTGGACTGCTGAGTGTGAGGAGAGTTTCCAGAATTTGAAAAAATCCATCACCAGTAAGCCAGTCCTCAGGCAGCCGAATTGGGATATTATTTTTCATGTACACGTCGATACTTCAGGATTGGCAATGGGGGCAATATTAGCTCAGCCAAATGGCAGAACAGACTATCCGGTCTATTTTGCTAGTCGGAGATTCAGTCAGGCTGAACAAGGCTATACGACTACTGAAAGAGAAGCCCTCAAAATGGTTTTTAGCGCTACAAAGTTCAGGCATTACCTATTGGGGAAGTTATTCCATTTTTATGTTGATCATCAAGCTCTTCTGTTTCTGATTAACAAAGTCATTATTCAAGGCAGGCTGATAAGATGGATGATGTTCCTTATGGAATTTGAATTTAGAATTTTCCATAAGCCTGGCCGAAACCACTGTGGAGCTGAATTTCTTTCCAGAAGGATAGAAGGATACTCAGAATCACCTATGAGAGATGAACCAGTGGATGCTGATTTATTTCAGTTAGAAGTAGAAGAATCAGTGGATCCGGTATGGAATGATATTTATCAATTCCTTTCCCAAGGTGCCTTTCCAGAAGATTGGAAACAGAATCAGAAGAAGGCTCTGATCATAAAAAGCCTGAAATTTACATCATTGGGGGAGTACTTTATCGATTGGGTGTGGATGGTATACTTCGGAGATGTGTCCCTATGGAGGGCAGAATGCAAGTTATCTCAGAAGCGCATAATGGAGAGTCTGGGGGACACTTTTCCAATGAAGTGACCTATAAGAAGATTCTGCAAGCAGGTTTATGGTGGCAAACAATGATTTCTGATGTCAGAAGCTTTTGTAAAACTTGTGACATATGCCAAAGAATGGGCCGACCAACAGCTGCAAACATAACTCCCTTAATGCCAATACAACCATTGGGAGTATTCATGAAATGGGGACTGTATTTTATGGGACCTTTTAAGAAGGTGACTCCCAGGAAGAACAAGTACCTTGTGATGGCTACTTGTTATGTTACCAAGTGGGTTGAAGCTAAAGCTCTTCCTGACAATATAGCCAAGTCAACTGCAAGGTTTCTGTTGGAGAATATTGTCTGCCGATATGGATGTCCAGTGGAAATTGTGACCGATCAAGGGACACATTTCATCAATGATACTATGGAAATCCTATTGGATATGCTTTCAGCCAAGCATCGAAAATCTACTCCTTACTATCCCAGATGCAATGGATAGGCTGAAAGTAGCAATAAGACAATTAAGACTATTCTCACTAAGGTAGTGCAAAAGAAACCAGACCAGTGGGATTTGAAGCTTCAGATTGCTCTCTGGGCTTATAGAACAACTTATAAGGTAACTACTAGAATGACACCATTCAGAATGGTGTATGGTACTGAAGCTGTGGTTCCTATGGAGTTTGTAATCCCCAGTCTGAGAATGGCTGTAAAGTATGGACTAGACTTCAACCATAATCTTAAGAAAAGATTGGATGAACTGATGCAGTTAGATGAGCTCAGACAAAGAGCTATATTGGAACAGGATATTGTTCAACAAAGAAGGAAGCACTGGCATGATCGCCGAATCAAAGTCTGAGAATTCCAGAAAGGAGACTTAGTGCTTCTCTATCAGTCAAGACTGGGTCCAAAGAAGCCGAATTTGAAGATTGCCTGGGCAAGACCTTTTGAGGTTGATTGGGTCTTCTCCAATGGCACAGTCAGATTAAAAGACTTATCTGGACTAATGTTGCCGGGAGTATATAATGGAGCCAAGATCAAGCTTTATTATTCAGAGACCAGAGAAATTGGGTTAGCAGAAGTCACTAAGGAACTGGAGGTTGATGATCCAGAGATACCAGAATCAGATATTTTTGGTCTTTTCCATGTGCAACCAGTTCCAGATTCAGAACCAATACCTGAAGAATCAGATCAGGCTGATTTCAGAACCAGTACCAGTATGGTCCAACTAGAGTGGGAACCAGTTCAGAACCAGTATGAACACACTTTCCAAATTTTAAGTGGCCAACGGTCAAGTGGTATGCCAGTGATAATTATTACAAGGATGGGTTGCAGTCTTATAAGGATGGGTTGCAGTCTTGTCCAATGCATGTTTGCCACGACAGCGAGTGTTAACCCTCACGGCACACGGACACCCTATGATCTATAAACGTTGTATGATTTAGAGTCAGGTACCGGGCTTGTCGGTCCAATAGGGAAAGGTAGAGTGATCGCCGATGAGAGGCGCACTTTAACTTGGACATTCAAGGGATTAGTTGGTTAAGCATGGGCGCCCAAGTGTGAATGGGGTGAGCTCCTATAAAAGCCAACTAAACCTAATTTTTACTCATTCTCTCATTTGTGCAATTGAAGAGTGCTCTTGCTCCATCTCCATCTTCTTCTTCTTCACCTCCTTGTGTGTGTGTGTGAGAGAGAGAGAGAGAGAGGGAGAGTGTGTGTGCGATCGAGCATTACGAAGGCACGACGGCGGCGAAGCGGTTGAGCGCGGCACGACTGCAGCTTCTTCTTCATCGCGGCGAGGAATCCACCACGAAGGCGAGCGTAGAGCGGTGAGTGACACACCCTTTGTTTCCTTGAGCTTGCTAGTTTAGGCTTGTTGTGTGCTTGGAGCCGTTTGTGGCTCGCATACGGTGTATTGGCAAGTCCCTTGCTTCGACAGTGCGGCAAGGAGCGCACATTTTTGGCGCCGCTGCCGGGGATATGCCTTACACTAAGCTCGGTTAGCACTTTACGCTTCCTTGTGGTGCAATTTCTATCATAGGAAAGGCAGGGAAGGAGTGTGTGGAAGGTTTCTGTTTTTTGCGTTTTCTGCAATTGCTGTCAAGTTTCAATTTCTGCTATTGTCTACGTTTTTTCAATTTCCGCAATTTCTGCATTTTCAAGTTCGGCGTTTTCAATTTCTGCGTTTTTCTGCATTTCTGCGTTTTTTTAATTTTCTGCAATTTCTGCATTTTCTGCATTTTCTGCGTTTTTTCCTGCAATTTCTGCAATTCTTCCTGCAATTTCTGTAATTTTCTGTAATTTCTGCATTTTCTACAATTTCTGCGTTTTTTCTACAATTCGGAAATAGAAAAACGCGAGTGAGCGGGCGGCGAAATTTTTCGAAAATAAAAAACGTGACTCTTAAAACGGACGGGTTGGTTTGTATAAAAGATAGATCGGGATCGGGATCATTTTCCCAAGCCCAAGCCCAAGCCCAAGCCCAAGCCCAGGCCCAGGCCTCAGTCCTATGATATATACTAGACTCACTCTTATATATATACCCTACTCCCTTAAGAGAGAATGAGAGCATGTGGGACAAGTCCTCCACTCTCCTCCTTTCTCTTCCCACTTGCACCCTTAGACTTTCTAGTTTGGGCCTAGTTCCCTACTGGAAATTGACAGTTTTAGGGATTCTGAGGGCATAGAGTGACCAAACGGAGGGCTGTAAAGCACGGCACGACCCTCTGACCGATACGCTCGTTTTGAGCTATCACACGGTCCATTCCACGACACGCTTTAAAAAATCTAGCAAAAAAACAAACAAAAAACACGCTAAAAACTAGTCACAAGGCCTCCTAGAGCAACTTTTTGACACCTTAGGGTATCAAAAGCACATGCACTTACGCTCTGGGCGGGTGCTAGAACACGAGCATATTGAGGGTGCCTCTGTTCATACGGACACCCATTACCCATCCACGATAAGCTCTAGACCCTCAACGGGGACACAAGGTAGCACCACCCAAGACCCTAAAATAGCCGCTAGTGATTCCTCCTCCGACTCAGAAATCATGGAAGCATACCCTACCCAAAACACTGAGAGAGAAGGCCATGCACCTCCCGAAGCTCCACAGCCTAGTACTAGTATGTTTAGCCGTTTCATGGAAACATTAGGTAGAGCTACTCGCTCGGAACCTGATGCAAATGAAGCACACGAAGGGGGTGGGGAAGTGGAATCTCCTTTCACATCGCACGTGGACCCCACACCCCCAAAGAGTGTCCATGTGGATATCCTACCAACTTCTTACCAAGAAGGCCCTGTTGAGCTGCCTCCTTCAGAAGTTCCCTCTAGAGTACCGTTGGTGGCAAGTAAAACCACGGGGAGCAACATTGCTTCTACCTCACAAGAAACCGTTAACACGTCGACTCTAGAAGGATTGTTCATTAATGATCATTGGACATCCGACTTGCACACTGAAGTGTTGACGGATCTACACTCTGGCCACGCCTACCATGTAGGATGGATAGAGATTGTACAATCCACTTCTAGTGCCACGAGCATCGAAGATCAACAGAAAATGATCTGTAATGTTATCCATGGCATTATTCAATCAGAAAGGCAAAACCGAGGGGTAAATATGCTCTCAACTGGCCCCATGAGATTTTTGGATACGAGCAAGGCTCAACAGCCTACTCTATCACAAATGGAGACTCCTCTAATGAGCCCCATGGACCCATCTTACGTCATTTCACCTGGGGTCTCTATGCAATCTGAGCCTCCGAGCGAAAACTTTAGCTTCCCTAACTTGGCTCAACCCTCTATTAAGGAAAACCCAGTGCTCACTCCAGGGATAAGCCTGACAGAGAATGTACCGATGACATCTACGGTTAGCGCAGTGCCACTACCTAGTGTCGTAGTACCTAATATGGGGCCTCGACCGTATGTGCCTCTAGCCCCTTATGCACACATGGCCCCCACACCTCCAATTGTACCACTTGCTTATGCTCCTCAAGTGCCACTCCCTAGCTCTTATCCGAGTGGACCTATGCCCGGTTATGTTTCATATCCTGCATCATCCACACATATGCCAAGACCGGTACCCGTTCCTCTCCCACATATGATTCCAAGAGTACCTCCACCGGCCCTGCCTCCTCACATAGGTGACTTGGCAGCGTTTGCTCAAACCATAGGTCGATCTATCGCGGAAAATATGCGTCATGCATCTGATAGAGAGCCTAGAAGTAAGGCAGTACAAATTGCCAAACTCACGCAAAAATTCAATGGGGACGAAGATGCTAGGAAACACATTGAAGTGTTTGAACAAGTATGTGATTCCTTAGGGGAACGCAACGAACTACATAAGTGCAATGCCTTAAGCTTGACATTAAGTGGGAAGGCTGGAGATTGGTATAGGACCTTAAGGGTGGACGAGAAAACAATCTACCCTACCCTTCGAAGGTTGTTTCTAAAGGAGTACATACGAGAAGGTGTGCTTTGGGGTGTAGCATCTCAGCTACAGAAGGCCGAACGTAAGGAAGGAGAGTCAGTAAGGGACTTCATTAGTCGTCTAAAGCACTTAAACTCTCATTGCCCTGTAAATGAGCACTTCAACAATAACCAACTGCTTGATCGATTCATTCGAGGGTTGAGGAATGAAGGAATCTATAATGGACTAGTGATTAGAGGTATCACAACCTGGGAAGATGTCACTGCCAATGCAATCCAATTAGAGGACAACTTGATGATAGCAGGCATGAGGGTGTCTACTGACACGAGATCCACTAGCTCACAAGCCATTGAGTATGAACCCATGACTGCAAAGCCCATTGCCAATGAGCCAAAGGTATTTGAGACATTCTTGACAGACCTCACCAAGGCAATCCAAGAGTCTCTTAAGGATAATCGACCCCCTCAAAATAGTCACATGTATCCAAGAAGGGAGCAACAATGGTGTTCCATTTGCTTAGGTCCACATAGCACTAGTGAGTGCCCTACGTTTAGAGTAAAATTTAATGGAACTTGCAACGCATGTGGTAGGTATGGTCACCAAGCTAAGGATTGTTTAATGATCAAACGTATGATGGCAAATAGACCACCTGTAGCCTGGACGGATGCGCCTCGAGCTCCTGTATTGATGCCTACTCCACCTGTTGAGCAGCTACCGCAACACATGGTCCCTAGATCTCAAAATGTTGTACAAGCTACACCGCTACCACCTCCTGTGCTAGGACCGCAGCCCCCGCATCCAAGAGTCGCCCCTATGAACCAAGTGGGTTGCGAGCCATCAAATGCTTATGCAGATGGCTGTGAGGAGGAAATAGACACTAGTATTGCCTACGGACTTGATACATTGGAAGAGTGTCCTATATACTACATGGAAGATTGTTGGGGACAAGTCAAGCCGGTTTATCAAGCTGCTGCTCTCGCATCCAGAGGTCAAAATATCAACACCCAGGCTAGGAGGCCACCTCTTCAATGCTACGAGTGTGGTGGACCACATCGAGTAGCGGAGTGCCCTATTAGGCTGCAAAAGAATGCTGCACAGATGCAAGTGAATCAAGGGAGCACGTCTGCAATGCCAATACTCACATGTAATCGTTGTGGCATAGATAACTTGATTGCCCAATGCCCCTATAACCCAAATGCGCCTAAAATCACACCCCTGAATTTGGTCGAAATTGCTACTGTGACATCACCAATACCACCCGTCGCACCCGCTTATGCGATTACACGGTCCATGCTTCAAGGGCCAGGACATATCCTCGAAGAGAGAGATACCGCATCAATTATCCAAGCAAAGAAAAAGAAGACACGAAGGAAGAAGTCGCAGAATACGGAAAATTCAAAGCCAAGTTCCAAAACAAACATAGGAACGGGAGATGACCCCGTGTATATGAATGACCTCGAGGATGATTCAGATTCAGTCGAGACAATGGAGACTAGAACCAATACCACAAAGGGAAAGACCGACAAAGAAAACCGTAACATGGAACCAAATGAAAACCGAATAAGAGAAAACCATAAAGAGCCTCTGAAAACACCACAAGTGTTTCCAAATCCAATCCAAGACCCCCAAGATAAACCGCAGGGGAAAAAAGGGAAGAATCGTAAAAAGAAGATTGGGACGTACCCAAACCCAGTAGAGGAGATTGAGCAGGTGAAACATCTAAGAGGTTTAGTGGAGGAGACTCAAAGGAAACTAGAACCAGAACCCATGCAGGTCAAAATTCATGACACAGTGTTTCCCACGCAAGTTCATCCACCCCACATGAACCATAGACCGTTAGCCATATCTAGTATCATCCAAGAAGGGAGTGAGGACAGGACATCAGAAAGTGAGCATACACCCTTCTTGTTGGAAAGGATGTTTAACGAAGGAATACCTGATCCCATTGAGGAATATGAGATTCCATCCTCACCAGTTCCTAGTCAAGGACCTACACCCTACAAAACGCCAATGAATGTTGCCAAACTAGTGGACTTCATGTCTTCTGAGGTCCGAACCACGATCATAGCAAAGCTGTATGGAGATCCTGAGTTATTCCTTGCACTTCGAGCATTCCTTAACGGAGAGCTACGAACGGGATTACCGCAGTTTGCGTAACCAAATAGGCCTGACTCGATTATGATTGATGAGGAAAATCATGTGCAATCACTTGACTTAGATGGACACGAGTCTGTGATCGAGGTACCCATTAACGAATTAGGGCAGTATTTTGAAGGCGACGAGTCTAATGCGACCCTACCCATCACTACCAAGGGATTAACTATAAAGGGAATTCTTGATGGTGGTGCGGGAGTTAGCATCGTTACAAAAGATTGTTGGGAATCCATGGGAAAACCCCGCCTCAGTGTTACTAACATTGTGGTAAAGATGGCAAATGGTACCATAGCCAAACCTATGGGGATGCTCAAGGATCTTAAGATCAAAGTTCTAGGACACAAGGTTCGACATACGTTCATTGTAATGGATTTCTCTAAACAACTTATGTCATATGAAATGATTTTAGGACGACCATTCATGAGGGAAGCACAAATGGTTCACGATTGGTCTAAAAATCATGTCTATTTGCAATTCCAAGACTCTGTCCTTAGAGTGGATTTGGTGACTGGTAAGGTACACCCCTTAGGGAGTAAAACCATTATTGATCATCGCTCTGACACCACAGTTCACTCGGCCCCACTACAATATTGTTACACTTGTAAGAAGGATACAGACATTGGCCAAGATTCTCCTTACATGGATGTGTTACCGGGTATGACGGAATCAGACAATGTAGACTGGGTCCACCTAGCATCAACCATAGACACTTGGGGAAATAGGGGGACGACCTGGGTAACACCTGAGGGGGATGAAATGCATATACCCTTAAATATGCTACAAGCAATGCATATCGCTTCCGACAAGACTCATCCTAATGTCACGAAGAAAACATACAAGTGGATCCCTAAAGCTTCTTTAGTGACCATAGCTAGTGCTAAAAAACAGAAGCCTTGTAAGAAACGTACCACTCGCTCCAAGAAAAGTAAGAAAATGTTGCGATGGATCCCTAAACGACTATTGGAAGCCCAAGGATACTATGAAGGAAATGATCAAATCTGGGTGCCCAAACGTAAAGTGTGCTCTTACCTATCACCTGACCCAAGTGAGCCCAATCCCGTAGCTCCAAAACGAATCAATGATCGTGGAAAGGGAAAAATCATAGAATGCTATACACCCGCTCCCGAGCTAGTTTGGGTACCAAAGAAAGAACGATTTGTTCCACCTAGCTCAGGAAGGGGGGAGTCCCATGAAGATTCTAGCTCCTCATGTAATACATCCATAGAGGTAAAAGCTTCTACACAGCCTCCATCTATAGTAATGGACCTCAATGAAGCTACCAAAGAATCCACACCTCCCAGTGTTCAAGAATCACCTAATGAACCACTCCAAGTTCAATCCTGGGAGAGTACCTTACCACCCTTGCAGCTTGACGAGGCACCTAGGGTAATAGAAAACTACTGGCAAAAATCCTCACCTATTACCAACTGGAACAATTGGTTTCAAAGGGTGGCAAGCTCATTTCAAATAGTATGATCTACCTAAGGAAGGGGGGAGTGTTTGTGGACATCCATCATTCATTTGTTTCCCTCTCAACCTTTTTCCCTGACCTCTCAATTCCAATCTTAGGGAATGTACATATAAAGCTTTATACTCAAAAAAAAAAAAAGGAGCAAGAGCAATTAGCAAACGAGTATGCACATTAAAGTCAAAACATTGACTCAGACCTACACATGTCACATCTGGTACAGTGAAACAGAAACCTATGCCATGAAACACCTTTGATCCTCATCACTTGAGTGATGGAGGGTAGGTAAGATTAGTACGATAGGAGTGTTTCTGTTTTAGAGTTGAGTGATTAGCAAAGTTCTCTTTTCCCACTGATGTTCCTCCTAGAGGTATTGTTTGTGTTTCATAGTGTGTACAGGAGCGTGTTGCTATTGATAGGATTTGGATCTTCATGGAACCTTCAAATCAAGCGCGACCATCGACACAAACAGGTGTTTCTTGTCCATTAGCATTGCCCTTATCTTTTGTGCATCCATGTTTGTCTGCTTTGATTGTGATTGGTAGCATACTATTCATCGCATTGGCTTAGTATCCAACATTTAATTCAATCCAATCTTTTGTCATAATCACTTGTTTAGGTGTAAAAATCAAGCAGTCCGACTAAGCTAGTTTGACCAAGCTAGGTATTAGAAATCTTCTCTTAATACCATGGGGAATGCCTTCCTAATAAACAATGGTTACTTAGGTTCTTAATCCGATTTAGGCAGCATTGTATGAAATGTACTAGGGCTTTCTAGTGGGCTTGACCCTATTGACCTTTAGCTTAAGTATTATAATGGGAGTTTACTAATGTGATGAGCCTGGGGAGGGTAACAGTGTTATATGACCCCCCAAAGTTACAAAATTTAAATGTTGAAAATGAACAAGCAAAAAATCAAAGTGCCACAATGTAAAATTTTAAGCTGGAAGAGAAATCTCAGCTTGATTTGGTACTTCACTCACATGTATTGCCTATGGTACTAGAGCCCTAGAGGTTCCCAGTGTGGGCGCTTTTCCTTGAAAAGCAAAAAACCCAAGGCATACAAAATAAGCACCCACTTCAAAATTGAATCAGTGTGAAAAGACTTTGGGGGGTCAAAGAAAAAGTAATCAGTCAGGCGATGATTTCATGAGAAATTCCTTTTATGGTAGCTTAACTACAAAGTTTTCTAGATATAGCCTCTAGTCAGCCCTTGAACATGAATACTTGGCTCTCGCGATTAAACAACTTAATTGACCACAGAAAATTAAGAAGCTTACCCATGGTATTAATATTCGATCTCTAGTGCTTTTCGACCGTCAAATTAGCGACCCCAGACTTGTTTAATTTTCTACCTTTACATCTGTTTATGCATTTGATTACATTGCAATTTAATGTTCATTGCTAACAAATTGTTTCAAATTCTTTGACCAATCAATTTTTCTACCTAAAACTGCATATGCTTTTTAAGAGAATGCAATTACTGTGGCAATGTTGTTTGATTTTGCAGTGACTGAAGAAGGCTAAGGACATTCATCTCAAATGCTCTTCCACCTCGACGAACCAGCTTCAACTCAATAGCTTCCGAGGACGGAATCTACATCAGGAAGGGGGGCATGTTAACCCTCACGGCACACGGACACCCTATGATCTATAAACGTTGTATGATTTAGAGTCAGGTACCGGGCTTGTCGGTCCAATAGGGAAAGGTAGAGTGATCGCCGATGAGAGGCGCACTTTAACTTGGACATTCAAGGGATTAGTTGGTTAAGCATGGGCGCCCAAGTGTGAATGGGGTGAGCTCCTATAAAAGCCAACTAAACCTAATTTTTACTCATTCTCTCATTTGTGCAATTGAAGAGTGCTCTTGCTCCATCTCCATCTTCTTCTTCTTCACCTCCTTGTGTGTGTGTGAGAGAGAGAGAGAGAGAGGGAGAGTGTGTGTGCGATCGAGCATTACGAAGGCACGACGACGGCGAAGCGGTTGAGCGTGGCACGACTGCAGCTTCTTCTTCATCGCGGCGAGGAATCCACCACGAAGGCGAGCATAGAGCAGTGAGTGACACACCCTTTGTTTCCTTGAGCTTGCTAGTTTAGGCTTGTTGTGTGCTTGGAGCCGTTTGTGGCTCGCATACGGTGTATTGGCAAGTCCCTTGCTTCGACAGTGCGGCAAGGAGCGCACAGCGAGACGGCGCACAAAAGTCTAGGAGCGGCGAGTAGTGGAGCTTTTATGGCACGAACACGTATAACAGTCAGGAGAGTTAGTATTTTTCCTCATAAATCTCCTACGTGACGCTTTCCTCCTGTCAACCATTCGCCATCGCCGAGATCCAAGGTTTCTTCACTACAGCCACAAACTTCGACCTCTGATGAGACAGTTGACGGTCAGACAGCCTTACCAACGACACCAGGCAACGGCTTTAACACAAGTAAGTCCTCTTCGCCTTCGCCTGTTTCATGATCGTCGACCTCACAGTGTATGGGTAGAAGGAAACGCTCAGAGAAGATGCAGGAAACTCTTGAAGAAACCCAAGCTATAGTTGATGAGGCAACGGCAAGCCTTCCTGTTCTCTCATACAGTAAAATCCAAAGATATGTCTTTATTGATCACGCTATGACTCTGCTACAACTCTGGGATTTGCGAGTTGTGTTGCAAGCCACACGGATTGCTTTTCAGAAAGATATTATTAAGCAAGTTCTTGATTCCTTTGATGCTGAAACTAGCAGTACTATGATAAATAATAGGAAGGTGTTAGTGACACCAGAGGCCGTTGCATTTGCATTTCGGATGCCTAATGAGCCCAAACCGTTTGTGGCAACTGCACAGCAAATAAGTAATGCTCTAAAGGAGGACGAAACAGCTAGAAAGAAGTGCAAGGCAAGTGCTCAAGGAGTTCCGATAGTAGCAGGACTGGAAGCCTCCGCTGCTTACAGGTTTGTAGTAGAAGCAGTCAGTCTTAAGAATAACCCAACGTATGTATCAGAGAAGTTATTTGCTATGCTATTGGCCAAGATACTGGATCCACAAGTCCATATCAACCTGTGTCAAAGACACTCGCATAATGTACTCCGACAGACTGCCAAGCTGAAATCTCAAACTGTTTTCAAGGCATGGTATGTTTGGCAATTTCTGTATTGGGCTACTGCTGCAGATGTTAATGAGCAGGTAAAGCAGGCATGGAATGAGCAACCCATTTCTGAACCAAAGAAGATTGAACTGTCCTCAGACGACGAGGAAACGGACAGTCAAACACTTTCCAAGGACCTGAAAAGGAAAGCCACTGCAGAGGAAGCTAGCAGTTCAAAGAAACCAAGAATTACACTAACCAAAAGCAATGAATTCTTGAAGCAAATCGAAAGCCAGGTTAAGGCAGCAAGCACTGAGACAACTGCACCTGATCAGTCAGTTGTCAAACTTAGAGTGGCTACTGGCTCTAGGAAAGATCAGGTAAAGCCAGTCACTGAGGCAAAGGTACCAGACCCGTCAAGGGACAAAGGCAAGAATCAACTGGATAAAGGGAAAGGTCCAGCGTCCTCAACTGTGTCTGAAATAGTTCCTGCCATTTCTCAAAACCCTCTGCAACTAGTTAAAAAGGATAAGTTGCAGCAAATGCAAACTCAGAAATTGAGAGGGCATCTCTTACTCACCAAAACTGATTATGCATCTCTACCTTATGTGGCTCCTGTGGCAATATATGAATCTGTCGATTCTGATCCAACCACGGTCAAAGACAGATGTTCAGTACTAATATAGTCTTCTTGGAATACCATTGTCAGCTGTATGGGACAATTGATGGAGGCTGCTGGATCAGAAGACGAGATCAATAAGCTTAAGACTGACTTGGCAGAAGCACAGCATCAGATTGCCACACTCCAGAAAGCCCAGGAAGTGCAGAACATACAACACAGGGTACTGGAAACCCAATCACAAAGATCTCAAGAGTTGTTGAACAAAAAGCTAGCCAAGGCTGAGTCTGAAATTATGCTCTTGAAGAGTCAAAGGAATGAGGCACTGAGAGCTGCAGAGCGAGCTGAGGCAGGGCTCAGAATGAAGCGGGCAGAATTCAGGAAGGTGCTAATGCACCATACAGCTCTGAAGCGTTCGCTGACTAACAGATACATCTACAATAGCTTGTCTGAAATTTTAAACCCCACAGGCAATGCTGTTTTTGACCTAGACAATTTAAAGTCCTTAATGGAAAGTCTGCATAGTGATTTGCAGGACAAGGTGGGTGAGTTCAATAGTGCGCTGATGAACCAAGCCATAATGGATTACATTGAGCAACAGACTTCCCCAGATGAGGAAGAAGAAGATGAAGAAGATGAACCTGATCAGGAGGAGGATGATGAAGAGACTGGGCATATATACAAAGGATGATGATGATGCCCCACCACCATCTCCACCCCCAAGACATGGTACTGGTGGGACAGGGCCAGATGAAGGAGGCCAGTCACAGCCAGACCAACCAGACCAGACTGAGGGATAACAGGAAGGACAAGAAACAGAACACCAGTCAGGTCATCAGCAGACTGAAGAACAGCATCCTAGTAACATTGGGAATCATCCCACGGATCAGTCCCATCACAGCAGAGAGGCTAAAGGGAAAATGAAGTTTCAGGATGAAGGACCAGTGAACGATCATCAGCATTCACTACAGCTCATTACCCTGAATAAGCAGCTGAGACATCAACAGGCCTCCATCACCAGACAATATCTGGAGGATGATGCTCTCTGGACTGATTTAGAAAGGTTCCAAAGATTATATGTGGGAGCCAGGGAAATGGTAGAACATTGGAAATCTGCTGCTTTCCATGATAAAGAAGCCTGTAGACTACCTGCGCATCCTAGTACAGTTCAGCTGTTGGAACGAGTTCCGGAATGGATACTCAATGCTAATGAGAAAGTGGTAAACCCGCACTGGCAAAGACAGTCTACTGCAGATTGTCAGTCGTTAGCTTTAGAACTGGAACTTCTGCTGGGTAACAAACCAACTTACCGCTGCATGAAGGACGTTAGGGTCCAACTTAAGGATGTTCTGGTACAACTGCAAACTGCCAGAGGAGTTTTGGACCAGCGCGTAAAAGCCATCCTGGAGGACCAGACAGCCACTAGCAAAGGACCTCAAACGTGAATGTCAGTCGGAGCACAGGCAACTGCTCTCCGAACTCTATTCCAGCTAGTAAGAATTACTAGGAAGATGATGCAACAAGAGAACTAGGCAGTTCTGAATTTCTTGGAATTTGTGCCTGATTCTCCAGTTCTCTTGTATGCTATTCCAGCAAGAGAAACTGAGTTGCCAAGTTTTTTTCCAGCGCTGTATCCTCAACATCAAGAACCAGTTGATCGACTCACATATTTCAAAATCATTGATGACCTTAGGGATTGGTCTGAGCGATCAACTGTGGAATGGAAGACTTGGCAAACATTGCTCAATGATTCTCTTCAAATCAATGACATCAAGGCAATGAAGGAAGAGCTACACAGGATTCAGCTGTGTATGGGCCAGTGGAAGATTCAGGTCAGAGGATTGACTAAGATTACTAATCAGCTACTACATCTCACGGTCGAATCTTCCAAACTGCCTGAGAAAGACATTGCAGCAAAGCCGGGTTTAGCACCATAGTACAGGGAAATGGCTGAGATTATTTTTGAAGCCCGCGTCAATACAAATCAGCCTCTTCCAGAAGGATGGATCCATACTGCTTCGCATTGTCATAAACTGGCCAGAACCCGACTGAGCAAGGGCAGGCGTACACTCTATGATCCTGACACTAAAACTTATCATTCTCTCACACCTTATGAGGAAGAGATGACTACAGACCGGCGGGATCAGCTTGAGCAGGAGGCCATTTACCGACTGATTCAAAAGGAGAATGCTAATGCTGGGACTTCTGAAGCACCAACACGGTCAAAGAGCAAGGGCAAAAGGAAGACAATCCAATGGAAGGATACTGGGTAGTTCTATCTCAGAATTCAGGGGCGACTTTTGTTCTCAGCAGGCAGGGAGAGATGACAACTCCACCTTGGCCTTTCTAGAGCTCTGCATCCTTCACCATCTTCTCAATGTCAGACTCTGACCATCCACCAGAAGATGGCTTGTCAACATCAAAACCATACAATGGATTTTTCAGTTCCACATCAGAACCACACAATGGATTTTTCAGTTCCACATCAGAATAAGACGATGGATTTTTCAATCTCACAAGAGAATTTTTCAGAAATTTTGGTATCTTGCCAAAATTCAAGAAAGAAGGGAAGGATGCAGACGGCTGGATAGACGGTTGGAAAGTCACCATGTGGGAACGTGTTCTTAGAAGATGGGCATCGCATCACTTAGTAATTACTACAGTAAACTCGAAGCATATAAATAGGGCCCATTACATTGATATCGAGTTGGCAATTGTAATCACTTGTACTAGCGCTTTGGGCTATAATTGCACTTGAGCATCAGTGGCAGTGTTGTTGGCTATACTTTTTCTCTGTAATCATATTCGTTGTAATCTCAATCATGGTATATATTCAGTGATACTTACTTCCCAACAGTTTTCTGAATCTGAATCTGAATCTGAACTTTATTCCGCTCTATAAGTCTGATTCTCATTCCAGTATCCACATTTCAGTCTAGTCTCTGATTTCTGTCTAGTCTGCTGTCTGAAATCTTTCCACACGAGTAGCTGAAATCCTTCAACATTGGAATTAGCAGTCTCAAGAGATCAACTCAATTCCACACACACACATTGTGTCTTTGAGAGAGAGAGAGAGAGAGAGAGAGAGAGAGAGAGAGAGAGAAAGAGAGAGAATATACACACATGCATAAACAAACAACACATACACACACACACACACTAAATGTACAGACATTCATAAACAAAGAATGCATACTCATACACATGGAGAGAGGAAGAGAGAGAGAGAGAGAGAGAGGGAGAGAGAGAGAGAGATAGATAGAGAGAGAGAGAGAGAGAGAGAGAGAGAGAGAGAGAGAGATAGGGAGAGAAAGCTTGGAGAGAGCGAGAGAGAGAGATAAGGGAAAAAAACAAAGAGAGAGAGAGAGAGAGAGAGATAAATCAAAAAGTAGAGAAAATATGAAATGAAATGTTATATTAAGATTTAAGGTTAGGTTAGATTTAAGATTAGGTTAGATTACATTTAGTTTTAGGTTAGATTAAGATTAGGTTAGACTTAAGATTATGTTAGCTTTAAGATCAAATTATATTTAGGTTTATGTTAGATTTAAGATTAGCTTAAGATTTAAGTTAGATTACATTTAGGTTTAGGCTAGATTGAAAATTAGATTAGATTTAGGTTTAGGTTAGATTTAAGATTAGGGTAAGATTTAAGAATAGACTAGACTTAAGATTAGATTAGATTTAGGTTTAGGTTAGATTTAAGATTAGATCTACATTAAATTTAAAATTAGGTTAGATCTAAGTTAGATTTAAGGTTAGATCTAGTTTACCTTCACGATTACGATTTAAATTTAGAGTTAGGCCAATGGTGATCTTTCTCTTCCTCTCCACGGATGCAGCCATGCACCTTGTGTAATCATATACATGCTACTTGTACTTATCTATTAGAGCTTTTAGGGAATGTCCCTTGAACAAGTGTAAAGGAGCTATTGTGAAGAGATGCTAAGCTGCTGTGAATTTCTACAGCTAAAGAAGAGGCAAAGGGGTTTTGTCCACTACATGCATTGTCATGTAGACGTGGGTGTGTAGATTTCCAGTACCCACAAAGATAGGCATTGACCAATAAAGACAAGATTATAATTCATTGGTTCTGATCTCCGTGCACCTTTAGACCAAGGTGTGTGGGGATTGGACATGGCTAGAGAATGTGAGGTAGTTTATAGTGTGATCTGAGAGAGAGAGAGAGAGAGAGAGAGAGAGAGAGAGAGAGAGAGAGAGAGACAGAGAGAGAGAGATGATAGAAGAAGGATGCCAATAGAAGATTAAATTTATGTCCAGGTGTTATAAGGTTTTTACATGCATTATGATTAGTGACGATGATGTGGGGCCGTCCAACCGAAACACCTATCTCTCAACAAGGATCTTATGTCCTTGTAATCAATGCAAACATGTTCTTGGACGAACAAGGCGCGTTTCTTTGTAGCACGTTTGTAAATTTGAAAAGTTTGACCCATCTATAATAGCTCGAGTTATTGCCAATTGCAACTCGTCAAACTCTGATGCTGGCCAACAGACAGCAATCTTGCAACCCAATAGACGTGTTTTGCAGGCGCTTTGGTCAAGCAGCATACGTGAGGCCACAAGATGTAGCCTTTGACAGCTCGGAGGGTGATCATGCAAACCACCATCCCAACGAGGCTATGTTTGAGCCTGAGATGGATGAAATGATCGAGACGATTATGGATTCAGAAAGGCTTATCTATGATGGCATGAAAAGTGACTGATGCAGATGCTGTGGTGGTGGAACTCACTTACTTTGGCACGCTACAACAGATTCTAAGGATCAATTATAGAGGATTTTTTGTGGATTTTTTGGACTTGCAGTGGTTCAAGATAACCATGGAGGTTCACAATGCTACAGTGCACAGAGGAGAGTCAGGTTTCCTTGAGGTGGATTCAACTAAAAATGGACCGACCTAAGAGACACTTTTGTACTACCCGAGCATTGTGAACAAGTAAGTTTGTGAACATCCAATTTTAGAGGATTGATGGTCTGGAAGCACTCATGTAAGTTATGTGGCTCTTGCAGGTGGTATTTCATCATACAAAGTTTGCATCAAACTAGTGGTATGTCCTAGAGGTATAGTGCACGGACATATGAGGGCTACCATGTGCCAATCACAGCGGCATCAGTGGAGGAGATCGAAGAGGATATTACTGAGTCAGAGGCCGCTGAGGTGGTACAGGACAAGCCTCACGTTGCTACTGTCTATGGGATGCATGAAGAGGTTCTACAAAATGAAATGAAGGACATCTGCCTAAATGGAGGACATCTGCGTAAACAGAGAGCTCCTATGGAGCTATGCTAAGCTATACAAGGATGAGAGAGAGACCTCTTAAAGCCATAAACATTGTATTTGAGCAATATTTCTCCTTTTTATAATATATATTGTATTCACGTGGAGTTTTGTCCATTCTTGTCTATATGCTATACTTGAGAAATTTAAATTGTGTTTCATCAAATTACAACTTGATCAGATTTTATTTTTCATTCATCATTAAGATGTAATGTTTGTGTTTTTAAAAATAATTCATCATTAGGATTTTAATGTTTGTGTGTTTAATGAAGGTATGGATGATGATGAGTTTCTTTCTTCCTTGTCACACCAGCAGAGGAGGTGGTACGAGGAGCGTCATCACTCTGGAGCACCATTGTGTCGTTCCACTCCTTCACTGTCTCCCTCTATTTCGGAGCACTCACTGCGCTTTGAGAGTTCGGTGTCGATGAGATGATCTACACACTCTTCTAGGCACCGACGTTCTAGTGGTGATGGAGGCGGTTGCTGTGGAGATGCCACAGCTGATGCTTCAACACCGCCTCATAGTCGACGAGGCTCCTTACCTTACCCTTCTTTACTCGCCCCCACACCAACCACGACATCGCCATCTACTCCAAGTTTTGCACGGCTATCATTCGTTCCTGGCTACACACCACTCGCTACTCCTCCGTGAGTCACCTCAATCGATACTCCTTGCTTTGGGGCCTAGACTCCAGTGGAGACACCTGTCGTCCGTATCCCCATCGATACGCCACTCGAGACCCCTACGGAGACACCCAGGTTCACATGTCACAGGCAAGAGGGCTTACCGTACTTGGTTGACATCAGTGGCAGCATCATCTTCGATGACGATGGTAAGAGGTGATCTCGTGCATGCGCGACGTTTACTCTCAGGTGTTTTGACACTACATACTAAACACCTGGAGTGAAGTGCCAAATGAATTAAAAGACAGAGTCATCAGCATGCTGCATGCTGAGTTTCCCGTGTCAAGTCGGGATGAGCACTTCAATGAAGACCTGATGAAGGTGCGGATGCGCGAATACTGCAAGCATGAGCATTCTGAAGTGCAAAAAGCAATAAAGCATGGGTGGAACAGGCCAGATTTTCTTTCCAAAGAAGATTGGAAGAATGCAAAGCGAGCAACACACGAGAATCCTTTCAAGCGGAAGCAACAAAAGGAGGCAACCAAAGCGCGAGTAGAGGCAGGGAGCTTGCACCACTTGGGGAGCGGGGAGCGGCGGGTGGACATCATTTGAGGCCGATTTTGTAAGTGTTTTTGCATTTCCGTTTAGGTTCGGTAGTTATGGATAATTGTACTTTTAAATTCTAACATAACGTATTCTTTGTATGTTTTGAACAGTGGTCAATGATAGGACGTGACCACACACCATACGAGTGCGAGTATGTGGGCAGAAAGGGCTTACACGTCCTTGTGGACATTCTCAGTTCTCATGGCGACATGGTTAGTATTTCACTTTAATCTCTTATATTTGTTGTATTTTAATGATAACCTAAGAAAATAGATTGTTTTCTAATTATGTGTTTATACTTACAAAAAGTTTTATTGTTTTTTTTTGCAGAATCTGACAAATACACCATTTGGACGCGATGAAACTTCTGATTAGACAACGTCAATCTAGCCATATCCACATAGCACTACTTTTCTTTTGTCATAGCATGTATATATGATGACGTGTGCATGTCATTTTTGTAACTATTGGTCAACGATGTAATTTCTCAGTAATGACAATTGTGTTGTAGCTATTACATCAACTGATTTTGCCTATGATGTGTAAAATTTTGTCATTGTATTACTTTTAGTCAATTCACTTTCGTCGAACTACTTTTGTCTGTTAGTTTTGCATCTTTATTTTGGAAACAATGTTCAATATGGTTGATGGGTGGCAGGAAAATTTATTCTCGAGCATCACTGTAAGCGTTTCTATTTAAGGTTCCACAGTGTTGCTATAATCGTTGCTAAAATGAGGACTATTATGTCGCTATAGGCGTCGCTATATAATGACTCTTATAGCGACGTTTATAGAGACGTCTATAGCGACGGTTTCATTTCAACGCTTTTAGCGACACTGGGGGATTAAAAAAATCGATTGTAGTTTTGTTGCTAAAACCGTCACAAGTGCACATAACCTCTTTTTGTAGTGATAGCCTCAACCCAATAGCAATGAAGCATGTTCTTCTCATTCATCAACACTCTAGCAACTTCTACAATGTGCATATTCTTCCGCTCAGCAAAACCATTTTGTTTTGCGGATTAGTATACCTGCATGAAAATTGCCTCTAAACTCTATGCTTCTTTAAAAAAACATTGAATTCATTGGATAAATATTATGCCCCCGCATCTAACCTCATGAACTTCACATGTTTCAAGTCAAGTTTTCAACCATTTCTTTGAGGTTTTGAAAGTGAATAAATATCTTACTTTTTTGCTTCATGAAAAAGACCCATATCTTCCTCTTATGGTCATCAATGAAGCTCACATAATATCTACATCCACTTATTGATATAGTCTTTATCGGCCCCATAAATTTGTATATATTCATAAGGAAGAGGATGGCCTCCCTAGGAGGGCCTCTTTAGTTTCCATGAGCTTATGGAGGTGATTAACATTTTGACAAATAGATATATGCAATGTGTGCAAGAATAGTGGGTGTGTAAGAGATATGTAAGAGTGGTCAAAGGATGCACTTTTCTCCCAAAAAGAAAGTGGATAATTGTATGATTTTTGGCCTTCAATATCTCCCACATAAGATCTTCATAATCTGAAATTTACACGTTGATCTCTTTCCATAAATATGCTACATGATACGGTTTTACCCACTAGATTTATATTCTATTTTGGGGGAAAATTTGAATTCAGTAAACCAACCACTTTGCATGTTTGAATTCAAAAGCTATCCTTTGATTACGTTCTTATTACATCAACTGATTTTGTCTATGATGTGTATAATTTCGTCATTGTATTATTTTCGTCAATTCACTTTTGTTGAACTACTTTTGTCTGTCAGTTTTGCATCCTTATTTTGGAAACAATGATGGGTGAATGCCCTGCCACCCAAAAAAATTTATTCTCGAGCATCGCTATAAACGTCTCTATATAAGGTTCTGCAACGTCGCTATAATTGTCGCTAAAATGAGGATTGTTATGTCGCTATAGGTATCGCTATATAGTGACGTTTTCATTTCGACACTTTTAGTGACACCGGGGATTTAAAAAACGATTGTAATTTCGTCGCTATAGTCGTCACAAGTGCACATAACCTCTTATAGTGTGCTAGGAGTTAATCTCATTAATTGCTGATCATGTTCAAACTTAAAGCACAACCTTGATTGGGTAAATATCAAGTGGTTTTTTTTTTAACGTTCACTAGGTTCATTCTTCACTCGGTTTAAAAGTGACATTTTTTATAAAATTGTAGAGCTAAGCATTGATTACACTCATAAATTGTTGAATGCTAATGATACGCTAAGAATTGGTAAAGCTTTATGAAAGAAGAAGTATCAGACGATCTGAGTGCTGGCGAGGAGTGCAGGACTACTTTTATTTTTACTTCCAAGGCAAAGGTCAGTCTTGAAAAAACTAACTTTCCATGTTCTCTGGACCCATCGTGTTTTTGAAGGAGGATTTGAGGTGGCAAGCTTCGCAGAAATTATACAAGAAAGCAAAGTGCTAATATGGGTACTCGGGCGCAAGCATCACTCGGAGGATTGGTCTAGGACTACTTGTGCCTTGTTGTTAGCAGATGGAATGCCTAGGATGGGGGCAAATCTTGGCCATTGGTAAATAAAAGATCTCAGAATGACAAGAGTATGGGCTTTGTATATCAAGGATGTGGAGGCGGGGTGGTAGGGGTGGCTGCCCTGATAGCCGTTGTAATTTTGATCCCTAGATGTTGTCATGGCTTTACATGAGCATGACAAAACCTTGTAATTTTTTGGGTTGCTCAATATAATCCACTCACAATTGTGAGTTTTGCAAAACAAAAAAAAAAGAATTGGTAAAGCTGGACCTATTATCCCAATGGCCCATATCCTTCCCTCAACAAGGTGATCAAAGGATGGAGTGATATTACTCAACAAAACCAAAAAGTATTTTCCTTGTCAAGCGCATAACCTCCAAGACTTTGTGATGGCAAGGCCTTCTTTGACTCTAGGGTATTGGGCCACTGCCTTTGCCCATGCACAAAGGTGTGGGCAAATGCTCTCATTAAAGACCTTGAATTTTCTCATTTCCTCTACGCTCTAAAACAAGTATAGGTACCAACCAAGAGCATTTGAAACTTACACAAAATGTGGACACGGGTGAAGAATAAGAAGAAGAAGAGAGTTTTAACGTCATATGAAACTATCCCAACAGATCTTGAAGATCTAGCCGACGAGGAGAGTTGAACTCGAGACCTTTATTCAAGAGGGAAATGGCATAACCAATCTACCACATTTAGGTGATAGAAAGGTTATACCATTTTTCTCTTTTTATTAGCACACACACACACACACACACACACACTCGAGAAGAAGAGAGTTTTAATGTCGCAGGAAACTATCTCAAGAGACCTTGAATATCTAGCTGACAAGACCTATTATTCAAGAGGGAAATGGAATAACCAATCTACCACACTTGGGTGAGAGAATTCACAATGAGAATGTGAAAGGTTTTAGATGGACATCCTCTCCAGAATGTCATTGCTTGGAACTTTTTGGACTGCAAGATATGCCCAACATGGATGTGGCAAGGAAGCTCTATACTATTTTAACCACATGCAAATAGAAGGCCTTTTTGCAAATGCATTTATTTATGCTTGGCTTGTCGCCTTAGACAAAACCTTCATGTGGGTTTGAGAAAAAGATGTTGTGCTTTGTGGTGCTCTGATTTATATGTATGCCAAATGTGCTGCCCTCACAAAAGCACGATAAGTTCTTGAGGGGAATCCTCTCTAGGGTGTTGTCTCTTCAATCACATTGATTGTAGGATATACCCAACATGGCTTGTCAAGGAATCTCTCGGCTATTTAAACTAGATGCGATTTAGGTTTTCTTGCTAGATGTTCTATTATAGGAGAATACGCCTAGCAAGGGATGTCTGAGGAAGCTCGTGATTATTTTTGTTGGATGCAACACGAGGGAAGCTTCTCAAATGCAATTACTTTTCTTATTGTGCTCAATGCATGTAGTCACTCAAGTTTTTTTTGCTGAGGCCCGAATGCTTTTTGATAGCATGAGAGAAAAATATGGCATTTTAGTAGAGAAAGAGCACTACACTTGCATAGTCAACCATTTTGGGTGGGCAAGGCATTCGACAAAGCTATGAGAGTAATCAAGATAATGCCATCATCATCTAATCATCCTACAATTTGTTTGGTGCTAGAATTAGGGTTACATGAAAACACACACAACTTGGAGAAGATGAGGGAAGCTCAAGTCACACAACAAAGAGTGTATTACTTACTCTACAATGGAAAGATCAGATAGCCCTAGAGTGATGGGCGTATATACAATGCAAGGGTAAAAAACCTCCTAGCGAAGGAAAAAATGCCCCGGCGGTCCTAATTGTGTTCACACACATCACTACCACATGTATATGGTAACAAATCTCCCCAAGGAGTGATGTGGTGAACGAGAGCTAGCACGTAGAGTAAAGGGAAGTGACATGCTTTGACAACATGATCAGCCCACAAAAGGGAGTAAGCCCAAAGATTTGCCAATGTCTTTGAACTTCTCACCAAAAAATGCCTTTGTGAAAAGATCTGCAAGGGTGTCCTCTGTTGGCACATAAGCCAAGTTGATCTCTCCTCTTGAGAGCCTCTCCCTGACATAGTGGTAATGCACCTCAATGTGATTTGTGCGAGCATGAAAAATTGGGTTCCTCACGAGACTCCCAATTCACTTTGACTGTAAGTGTAGATAGTGTCTTGTCCAACACCCAAATCAGCCATAAGGCGTCTGAGCCATACACACTCAACCGTAGTTGTCCTATACTCAGCCTCACAATTGGAAGTCAGCATAGTAGGTTGCTTCATGCTCAACCATGATATACATGAGGTGCCAAGCATGAAAGAAAACTACTTGTGGACACTCATGTATAAAAAACAGGCAGCCCAATCTGAGTCCAAAAAATCATATAAGTGCGGCCATGATCTCCCCTTGGCATAGAACAAGCGAGGATGTAAAGTTCCACTCAAGCGAAAAATCCTCTTGGCAACCTGTCAATGCTTAGACCCTAGGCTATGCATAAATTTGATGACCTGTGAGACTGCAAACTGAATATATGGCCTCGTGTTGTATACATAAATGAGGCATCCAATAGTAATTTGATAAAGAGTGTTTCGAGACTGGGCACCCTCCTGTTACGTGTGGTTAACTGCAACTAGGATAGTTGGCTTAATGGTTAATTATGTGATGTCTATTTGATTTAACTAACAGTGAGTGCATGATGATTTGTAGATTGGAAATCTGGGAGTTGACAAGGAGGCGTCGACTGATAATAGTCCTCTCATTCATTTTATTCTAGGACAATATTTTAGATATTTTATCAATAAGCCACTATGGCTGCTTTGTAAATAGGACAGTGAGAACTCACCCTAAGAGGGTCATGCAATAAGTAATGTCTGAGAAATTCTGTGTGTCTATTGGAAGTGAGGTAAGAGGGACCTTAATATAGGCTCTCAAGAGCCAAAATAACAAGCTAAGAATAGCGAACAATAGAAAGATAAGTTCGCATACGTTTGCGGCTCTAATTTTTTATTTTTATTTTTGCATGAAGCATTCTGCTATGCGATTTTGATTCCTCCAATTTTAGAAGAAGCTTAGCTTCCAAGACAAGAACTCTAAACTTGACTCCCTCCTCTTTCTTTTCTAAAAATACTCCTCCTTCCTAAAAAATACTCCTACTCTTTTTCTTCTGAAAATACTCTTCTTTTCTTCTCTCTTTCCTAAAAGTATTGCTTCTTTGTTGATGTTCCACTCATAACTAAAGTGGGACTAAAGTGTAAAAGAGGGGCCTCCAATTTTTGGCAGCAATAATATTATCAAATTTCAAATACCAAACTTCACAAGAGGTGCCATGGAATTTGGGGTTGCAATCTTTAGGCCTTTCTTGTGTATATGCCCTAAATTTTCCCTTCCCTCTCTCTTATGCTATGTTGTGTTACTCTGTGTACTTCATGATTATGTCTACATCTCTTACAACCCCTCTTACACTCTTTCCTTGTCCATTTATTCTCTTGTGTTTGTGTTTGTGTGTGTGTGTGTGTGTGTGTGTGTGTGTGTGTGTGTGTGTGTGTGTGTGTGTGTGTGTGTGTGTGTGTGTGTGTGTGTGTGTGCCTGTCATAGTCTAGGTGTGTGTGAGTACTTGGTAATTGGAAGGGATGGTGAAAGGTTGAAAAACAGAGGAGAAAACAAAATTGGGAATTGGAAACAAGCAACCATTCTCCCCAAGTCCCTTGTCAATAGTGGTGTCAAAGCTTTGATTCGAGTTATCGGCACAAAATTTTCAATTTTGAGAGAATCTTTGAATTGGTAAATTAATCACAAATTCTTCCACAAATTTTACTGATCGGCAACATAATCGGGCATGTGAAAACCTTGATTCAAGATAAATTGCTAAAGCTAAGGGATTCGTGAAGACGTGCGGGTGAGCGACCAAGAACAAAGTATTTTTGAAGATCTTTGAGAGATTTGGTGAATCCGATTCGACATTAGAGAGTTTTGAAGAAGGTTTAGAAGGGCTGGCTGTATTCAACATCGTAAAAGAAGGAAGACGACAAGAAGCTATCAAAGCCTACTCAAGATTGTAGAGGTTTCCCATGCAAAGGAAATCGACGAAAAGCCAACCAAATTGAGATTTTTTGGCTCAAACCTGTTGCTGTGAGAAGGCCCGCTTACACACCCCATTTTTTTTTGTCCCACACCTGTTGTGAGAAGGCCCTCTTACACACCCCAAACCAAGCCGTCTCACGAACACCAAATTGTTGAGGCTTTGCATCAAAAGGAGCACCCTGGTTCACTGGTCATTTTCTTCATCCTCCTCGCAAGGCAAAAATGGCACTGGCGATCGCCATGTTCCTTCTCCCTCTCATGCTATCATCCTACTTTGCAGCACGCTACTGACCTTAGCTTTTCACTTTTTCAACTATAAAAGGTGATGTATTACACTAAAAGCACGGCCGGCTGCCCATGGCGTCACTAAAAACATCCCCTCTTAAGAGGGTATTCACCCTACTCAAAATTTTGGATGGACGACGACACAAGCAGGGCACCAACAAATTTCGAACTCCTTTGGTCGCCTAACACCCTACTCAAAATTTTGGACGGCCGACGACACAAGCAAGGCACCAACAAATCCCGAACTCCTTTGGCCGCCTAATAACATTAAAAAAATTTTGTTGTTCCAAGAGAAAATGTGGACACCTATCACTTGCGACCTCCATATAGATTCACGGGCAAGGCTATTAGTTGGATATATAGCCAGTGGGATTTAATTCTATAGGGTCGAAATGAAGATGTACAGGGCTACACTAATCGTTTTTGGCAACTATTTAATTCAATTGCAAGCTATTGAACATGTGAGTCGCAGGAAATTAAAGCGTAAATATATATCTGACTTAGCACTACAAATTGGTGCTGAGGTAGATATGTTTGAACCAGATTCAATGTCAAAGGCTATTAATTTGGCCCGTAATGCAGAGAAGAAGAAATTTGGACAACCCTCTCACACCGAGTAAATTTCTAACACTAACCGTAACAAGACAGCTTCTTTGTCTCCTAACTTTGACAGGAACAAACATCAAAGCCGTACTTTTTTCAAGAGACGCAGATTTGACAATTCTACTATAACTTCTTAAACTTATGGCAACAACGTACAACAACAAGAGGCACCAACAAGGCAACCAAAACTCTTCCAACCAACATCCTGCTCAAGACTCTAATGGTAATAGAAAGGTAAAGTGTTTCAAATGTTTTCAGTATGGTCACTATGCAGATAAGTGCCCAAAAGGTCCTACTAAGAGCAATGGCCAACCCAATGGCCAATCCAATGGAGTCACCCAAAATCCAAACCAAAGACCCCTCAACAACAACCGCCCCAACGGTGCTACTATTAACCTCATCGAGAAGATGCTAATCCCAAGGACAATGAAGTGAAAGCTAATTACGATGAGGGATATGATCTTGAGTACGATCACAATAACAACCCATCTTCAGATACTCCTATATCTCCTCACACTTTGTTTAAAGTGTAAGGCACACTCACTGGTGAAAGTGTCAAAATTCTTTTAAATGATGGCAGTAGCCATGATATTTTTAATGCACGATTGGCACAACAACTCTCTCTCTCTCTCTCAAATTTCTTCACCTCACAAAGTTAAAACTATTTTTATTAATCAACATTTTAATTACAAAACCCAATTCACTGTTGAAGATTGCATTGTTGAATTACACAAGCACATATATTTTTGGTAGCACCATTGCATGGTCTTGATATGATTTTGGGAATGCCCTTTCTCCATGAATTTAATTTGTTGATTAATTATAAAACATGTACCATGTCTCTCACTCATAATCAAAATTTCTCCACCCAAGTAACACCAACACATCAAAAATTTCCACTTCTCTCTCACACTCAAGCCAAAAGAGCAATTTGAAAACAAGAAAAAACATACCTAGTGCTGGTAAATCAAATTTTCGTTGAAACTAAAACCTCGCATAATTCCTTGCATGATGATTTTCTCTCACAATTTAAGAATTGTTTCATCATGATCTACCACAAGGAATTCCACCTTCATGCCCAGAAGACCACAAAATAGATATTATATCGGGTAGTGAACCTCCCTATAGAGCACCTTATTGTGTAAATCCAATTGTACACAGGGAGACACAAACTCAAATCACCGACTTTCTTGATCAGGGACTTATAAGACCTAGTAGTTACCCATACAGAGCTCTAGTACTTCCTGTTAAGAAGAAAAATGGAACTTTTCGTATGTGTATTGACTACAAGTCTTTAAACAAGATCACCATCAAGAAAAGGTTCCCTATTCATAGAGTGGATGATCTATTAGACGAATTGAAAGGGGCAAACATCTTTAGCAAAATTGACCTCAAATCAGGGTATCATCAAGTCAAAATATTTGATCAAGATGTCTGCAAAACTGCTTTCAGAACACAAACAAGACATTATGAATTTCTTGTCATGCCATTCGGTCTAACAAATGCACCAACCGGTTTTATGCGCATGATGAACAGAATTTTCATTGACCATCAAGGTTTTGTGATTGTATTCTTTGATGACATTCTTGTATTCAGTAAATCAGAACAAGAACATAAAGAGCACTTAGTACGTGGAGGAATCCCAAAGACCGAGCAAGATTTCTCAAGCAAACCATAAAGCGAGCAAAACAAACCTTTTAAAGAAAAAAAATTACATACCACTGGTAACTTTGTACACATTTTGGTGACACTTAACATCACATGACAATTCTAAAGGTAGCAAATATCTTTAAATTTTCCGTCTAAATGTTTGGATAATTCTAGAGACATCTCAATTTATAGGAGATTTTTTTTTTCTTATTCCTTTTTTCTTAGATGATTCTCTCTCTCTCTCTCTCTCTCTCTCTCTCTCTCTCTCTCTCTCTCTCTCTCTCTCTCTCTCTAGTACTACACACACACACAACACAACACAACACATACGATGTCACTTTGAACATTTGCCCTTACATGATAGTTTGAAGTGTATCCTTATTTGCTATGATCATAGACATAACCAAACTCTAAAAAGGTTGATGATGGTGATAGGTCACGATAATGGATGCACATGGCCTTGATAGAAATATATTTATATTATCTAAAGTGTTGCTTTAGGACCACATCCCCCTACATTAAGCTAAAAGGTGATGGATTTCGATTCAGTAGTGCATTGATGATGCAACACAAAAAAGATCACTAGTCTATAAAAGGAGAACGTCTATTGCATGATTTTATGCTTGCAAATAAAGTTGTCAAATACATCCATCATCACATGCATAAGGTGTCAATGTGGCAATTCTTTTTAGATTGGGTTTAGGAGAGCATGACTTGAACTTGAAAGAAGCTAATTTTTCAAATAGTAGAACACTTGCTTCCCAACCCATCTTGAAATGAGTGAACCCCAGTCCAACCAAAACACACAAAAAGGCGTTTCTTCTATGTGGTATATAGTGTGAATTGCAGAGGGATCTTGCACAAGGTGACTCTTGACCAATGAGAGCACACTTAGCATGGAACAATGGGTAAGTGCCTCCATCTAATCTGAACTAAGGGGGTGTAAACACGCATCACTCATGTACTTGGCTACCACCCCGGAATAAATCTAGTCTTAGAGATTCAATTGTTGCAAAGTGGTGGTTCTCTCTCTCTCTCTCTCTCTCTCTCTCTCTCTCTCTCTCTCTCTCTCTCTCTCTCTCTCTCTCAAACTTGTTGGATAAATCTTTGAGGTCTCTTGGGATTGTTCCTTCGACGTAAAACACTAGTTTTCTTCTTTTGACTTCTTCTCGATATAAAATGTAGTGCTCATTCAAGAGAGCCAGTGCGCAAAGTGGTGGTTCTCTCTCTCTCTCTCTCTCTCTCTCTCTCTCTCTCTCTCTCTCTCTCTCTCTCTCTCTCTCTCAAACTTGTCGGATAAATCTTTGAGGTCTCTTGGGATTGTTCCTTTGATAAAACACTAGTTTTCTTCTTTGACTTCTTCTCGATATAAAATGTAGTGCTCATTCAAGAGAGCTAGTGACTCTCTCTTGGAAACAAATGCAAAGCTATTATTTGCCAAGGCCCCATGTGATCGTGATCAAGTAGGAGCTAGTCTGAGGAGCTCGTTGTTAGTAGCCATGATTGTAATGCTGCAATCTCTCGAGAGGAAAGCTTGTAGAAGTAAAAAGGGAAGGTGGTTGAGGATGAACGGATAGGCAGGGCATCTAAGGGCAGGAATTCAGAGAGATCAATTTTAAGTGATGGACGATGAGGATGAGGATGATGAGGAGGAGGAGGAGGTGGTTGAGGAGGTGGTGGTGATGGGCTCGAGTGAGGAGGTAGGCTACGACTTATTGAATCCTTTGGTAGCACTACAGGCTAAGGAGCATGATGACGTGGTTGCAGATCTTGAACTTATACAATATGCAAGGACTTGCAGTTCACCCAAGTTTTGGAAGGACATGGGTGAACCGCACCTCTCGATCGTTTCTATGGCTCTTCCTCCTCTCAGTATATCACAACCTGCTTTAATATCATCTAAGATTGGCTATAATATCAACGCAGCTTTGTTGGATTCTTAGATCTTTGCTTGACCTTGCAAACACGTTTCACTTCTCTCTCTCTCTCTCTCTCTCTCTCTCTCTCTTCTCAGATGAACATATACAAAACGCTTTGATAGAACAGGATACAAGTAACAATACAGGTTGTAACCCCCACCAAATGATACAAACTATTGCGAGATAGACTAAATTTGCTGAAGGCCAAAGTGTTGTACTTATTTTGAAATCCTCCATTCTAGTATATAACAACACGCAATAGTGTGGCTTATAGTCTGCTAATGGAGCTACAATTAAGACTCTGTCAGCCCCTTTTTACGATTTTCAGCTATGAGTTCTCTTTTCATCTTTGCTATGGCATGTTGGCTCTCCAGTTCAGCCAGCTTTCGCTCCTTGCGCTCAGCCATCCATTCGAAAACATTGTGGAGGTGGGAGATGGCGAAGTATGCAACCCCTACCATTGCTGCAAAAGTATATGTGCGCACCATCTTTGCCTCTGTCTCTGAGAGAGAGAGAGAGAGAGAGAGAGGACCTAAACTACATGTGCACTGGATGCCATAACACAATGCATCCATTCAATTCATTAATAGTAGGGGATGACGACCCTCTCTCTCTCTCTCTCTCTCTCTCTCTCTCTCAATGAGGTCTGAACTTCTGAAGGACCCCAAATCAGTCCGCGGCGCCACGCCCTGATTTTGAGGGATTAGAGGATATGGGTGTCAACTCATGCATGAGGTTTGAAGTTTTGAACTTCTGCAGCACCCCAAATCAGTCCGCGGCGGTGCGCCTTGATTTCGAGGGGTTTCAGATCTAGAGCAAATAGATTCTGACTCGACCACAAGGTGTCAAAACATACTGTATTGGCTACGGTAGAGGGTGTAGGATCTCACAGCAAAAGCGCAGCGTCACGCGAGCGTTGCATATATTTTTAATGTAACAAAAGATGGGGCCAGCGGGTAGCCAGTACACCTATGGGTTTAGCAGGACATGAGCGAGCAGGAATCAAACCTATAATCCAAACAAATCTTTGACAGACACTTCAGAGCTGCGCTAACCACTTCTCGTGAGCGCCTGAGTTGCATCTTCCTCACGACCATCTTTTTTATTAGGGCCCGTTCACGTATTGGCCCTTCTACCCTAATGGTGATGTGGAAATTTGTAGAATTTTGATATGATCGTTCAAGATTTTTTTATCTTTATTCCTGTTTGACAATTGAGATCCGTTTGTGAGTGCTTAGAATGTAATTTGTCACAATTTACCTCCTAAAAAAAGTCAATTATCTCTAAAAATAATGAAGCGATAGCATCTTGTATTGCTAGACAATCATTCTTATCAAAAGCTACAAATTTTTTAATCTTTGGAGAAATTTACTTTCACGACCAAGGGTATTTTGGAAATTCCAAAAAATTTGAAGGGCATTTTGGGAATTTGTGACATGAAATTTTTTGAAATTTGAGGGGTATTTTGGGAATTTCCACAAATTAGAGGTGTATTTTGGTATTTTTTTCCTAAAATTTTATGGCTATACGATGACTCGATGAGTACCATTAGATATTTTAGATATAAACTCTAAAGGGAATGGCACTGGTGTAGCTTTCCCTACACCAGCTCAGCCACAAGGTGACACTTGCTTCACATTGAGGAAGGATAGGGTGGGAGGAGTCACGGACTGTGCATGTGAGAAAATTAGAGCAGCATCATTGCCTCTACACCCCGCCCTCCCCCCCCAAACTCCCTCAATGAGAGAGAGAGAGAGAGAGAGAGAGAGAGAGAGAGAGAGAGCTTGCCCAACTGGCTTGCATTGGGAGCTCCAGCTCAGCAGCTCATATGTTGCACGAGAGAGATGGAGGGTGGTGGGGGTGGCGGGGCCTCACACGAACTGACCGTGCCAAGCCGAGCACGAGAAGAAGAAGAAGAAGAAGAAGAGAGAGAGAGAGAGAGAGAGAGAGAGAGAGAGAGAGAGAGAGATGATCATTATTTGGGAATTTTAAAATGTGGCACCTTGATGTAGTCTATTGAGATATTTTCAATGAGGGTGGATTCATGCAAGAGAAGTTTCACTTTTTGTTTTTGCCGCCAGCTACTATGTTCGGACGAGACGAAGTCTTCAATAAAAAAACTGGGTCTCTTCAACATCCAATTGGGATAATGGAAAATACCCTCTGTTTGACACTTCATCCTCGTCCTGTGATCTGGGGTTTAAACTTAGATTCTCACAAATTACATTGATAAATGGCATGGAAGAGTTTTCTTCAAGGGGTGGGGGGACCTTGCCCAAAGTTTGGCGGGTCCAGAAATTTGCAAAATCATTTTAGTTCAATGAGCATGTGCCACAAGGGATGCATGCCCCTTTGTGCTTCTTTTCCACCGAGTTGTCTAAACCCAGCCTGTGAGCATCAACCTATAGCATTCGATGGTGAGTGAGGAATGATCATCAAGAGAAACCCTTGTAAGGATTGCTCATGTTGCATCTCTTGGAGAGGCATCGTTTCCTTTCTATAGGTTTCATACATGCATTTATCTTTACACCTATCTTGGCATTGATCTAAATCAAGGTATTATGAACATCATTCTCCTCGCCCTCTTTGACATCGTTAGCCGCCTTTTGTCATCAAGTTTTTGGTTCATATTTTGTATTTGAAGAATGTAATGATAAATCCTAAACAATTTTAAACTTTTACTCATATATAATGCACTAGTAAGATGGATTACACAATACCTTTTTGCATCGGGCTAAAACTAGCATGCTAGCTGACATAGTCTAAGCGACTTGCATTACATATACATGTGTATTTTTAAAAGAGTGCAAATATTGTAACATCATAATTGTGGGTGTTCGTTATATGTAATCGTTGGTTTACCTTCATGTAGCACCTTCCATTGTGCTCACAAGCCATATAGACTTTGAAGCTACACCATAGGATGCAATGTAACTAATGATGGTTGATTAAATTCGTGCACGTTTCTCAACACACACTTTAGACAATTCATAATTAAGTGAAAGTAATCTAGAAAGAATTGCTTTAACTTGGTGAAATGTTTATTTGAGTTAAATTATGCTTAAGTAGTTTGCAATTTCATAAAGGCCATCCTATATTGAAAATATATTTTGAGAGCTATTTATTTGAAATATTTCATGTAATTTATTTGGTTTTCATTATTTCTTTTCATGGGATCTACTCGACTTTTGCTCTGCTCGGAAAAACTTGCTTGAAGTTTTGTAAAACTCAACACGTGTATTTGAATTGCTTACACACAACCACTTGTATCTGAATGTTGAATAGAGTTCATTTTCTAATTTGAAATTGAATGTTAGGGACACATTGTATCGGGTAAGCAAATACATGTAGACCCTAAGAAAATTGAAGCCATTCAATCATGGCCTAGACCCAAAAATTTGCATGAACTTTGTTCTTTTATTAGTCTATGCAGTTATTACAATAAGTTTGTGCATAACTTTGCTTACAAATCTCATTACCTCACTCTCCTGTTAAAGAAAAATTCTCCTTATGTGTGGTTTAATTTGCAAGAAAGTTCCTTTAATGCACTCAAGAATGCTTTGATAAATGCACCAATATTGCAATTTCTTGACTTTGATAGACCATTCTTTGTCGTGGTCACTGTTGATGCTAGTGGAAAAGGTATTGGTGCATTCCTTATGCAAGATAACCATCCACTTGCATTCGAAAATCATAAGTTTAAACTGTCTAAAACAAAATTTATTACATACAACAAAGAGTTGACAGCTGTTGTACATGTATATGCTTTGAAAATTTGAAAACACTATTTAATGGGTGTTGATTTAATCAACACTATTTAATGGGTTTTGATTTAATAATCAAAACTAATCAACAGAGTATCAAGTATTTACTATCTCAGCCCTTAATAGATGATAGACATATTAAGTGGGTTGCCTTCATTCAAAGTTTTCAACCCAACATTCAATACCAACCTGGTAAGGAGAATGTTGTGTTAAGTATGGAGCTTCATTTACCCTTGTAATTTTTTGTGTTAAAACCGCACATTTGTAAGGCCCTCGTTATGAGGAGAAGCCATCGTGCGTGACGAAAATCACTCGTTGAAAACCAAAATTTTCACGGTCAGTCACTTGTCAGAATCTTATTTTTTGCTCGAATATTATGGCCGAACGGTGGCCAAAAAGTAGTCAAAAAACGGCCAATCGGTTGGCTGATGGTCGATAGTCAATGGTCAATGGTCGGTGGGTGGAAGTCTTTGACGGTGGCCAAATTCAATGGCTGGTGGCCAATTTCAAATCGGACTTCTCTTCTCAAGGACGACCACACATGGGCGCATTGGAGAGTCCAACTCAAACTTGTCTACACAAGGGCGTCTACACACGGCTGCCTCTCATGAGAGAGGGCAACCCTTTTGGCCTATAAAAGGTGGGCTTTTCTACTCACAAAAATGGATTGAAGAGGTGAAGCTTTGTGATGCATTATGAAGTTGATGCAAGAAGGTGGATGTGAGGTGGTGAGAGTGAAGTAAGGTGGGAGCTCCAAAAGGGTATAATCTCTTTGTAATCTACTTCTTGTTTTGAAGTACTAAATCCATTGAATGGTTGCTTTTCCATGGACATAGTCCACATTGGGTGAACCACGTGTATCGTGTGTGTTCTCTCTCTCTCTCTCTCTCTCTCTCTCTCTCTCTCTCTCTCTCTCTCTCTCTCTCTATCTATCTACTCTATAATCTCTCTTGTGTGAAAAATTATCTCTCTCTATTAAGTAAACTACTTAGCTACATTGTATTCCCTAACCTGGTATCAAAGAAACATTTGTTCGTAGATAAATTATCTCAAGCAAAGGATTCCTTGAATTGAGTGGGAGTAGTCTCTACCAAATTTGCCACTAGGCGATCTTGCAAAGAAGCCCTCAATGATGGAAGATGAAGCATGGATTGTCCTTGACTGAAAGGCACTACGTCAACGGTGGACTTCAATGTTTTGAAGATGAAGACTATGGAGGAATTGATGAAGTCACTTGACGGCCTCTAGGAGAAACCATCGACATCCAATAACCTATTTCTCATCAAGCGCTTGTTCAATCTAAAGATGGTGCAGAGAATAGTTCAGTTGCAAAACACCTAAATGACTTTAACACCAACAAAAGTCAATTTTAATCGATGAAAATCATTTCATGACGAAGTGAGAGCTCTCCTTATACTATCGTCTCTACCGAATAGTTGGGACAGTCTTGTGATGGCTAAAAGTAACTCTATCTTTGGCATAAATACTCTTAAGTTTGATGATGTTGTGGGTGTTCTCTTAAGCGAAAAAATGTGAAGGAGAAGCACAGGTGAATCATCAAGTGTTGCACTGTCAATGGAAACAAGAGGAAGGCCTAAGGAGAGGTTCAAAAACCAAAAGGGTCTTGATCGCTCAAGGCGAAGCAAGTCACACACAAAGTAAGTCCTTGAATGTTGGAACTGTGGCAAGAAGGGCCACGTCAAGAAGTATTGTTGGTCTAAGAAGAAGAAGGAGTCGGAGTCTCAAGACAACAAGCCAACATCGGAGGTCAATGTGGTAGGTAAAGTAGAAAAAGATGATCTAATTCTCTCATTAGACAATGTGTCTAATTCCTGAATAGTAGAGTCTAGGGTTTCATTCCCTGCTGCGACACCGCACAAGCAATATTTCCAAGATTACACCGAAGGTAATTTTGGGTATGTATACTTGGGAGATGATGAAGCTTGTGAAATTGTTGGCAAAGGTAAATTTTGTGTCAAAACTGCTAACAAAAATGAATGGAAGCTTAAAGATATTAGGGATGTTCCTTCTCTTTGCAAGAATTTGATATCTATAGGACAATTGGACGATGAAAGTCACAACATTGCATTTGGAAACAAACGGTGGAAGATCTCAAAGGGATCTTTGGTGGTTTCCAAAGGAGAAAAGGCTGGTACACTTTACTTGTGTACTGTCAACACACAATCTTCAACTTGTGCAATAGCTGCAGAAGTCGACAATGCAGTGTGGTAGTATCGCCTTGGGCATATGAGTGCTAAAGGAATGCAAATCCTTGAAATAGAGAAACTTCTACCAGGTTTGAAAGAAGTGGACTTTGAATTCTGTGAAGATTGCGTTTATGGAGAACAAAAGAGGATAGAATTCCTAAAAGCAAGAAATGAAAGGCAAAATAAAAACTTGAATTGGTTCCTTCTAATGTTTGGGGTCTTGCAAGTACACCATCCCTTGGCGGCTCATTGTACTATGTAACATTTATAGATGGTGCAACTAGGAAAACATGGTTTTATGTGATGAAGAATAAATACGATGTGTTTTCCATATCTCAAAGGTGAAAAGACTTTGTGGAGAATGATGCAGGTACCAAGGTTAAATGCCTCAGATATGACAATGGAGGCAAATATTTCAACCAAGAGTTTGAAAGCTTTTGTGATAGCAATGGAATTTGGAGGTGTTGGAGCCCCATTGGTCCAACTGTTGTAATGAGCCCATCTTGTAAAGCATACCAAATTCCCATTTTATGTCAAAGACGTCTTATCATTTTGATCCATTCGTCTGGGTTATGTAAAGATTAATCAGTTAGTCAGGACTCAGATTTGTTCCCACTTTGTAATAAGGAGTAAGAGAACCCCATGTACATTTTTGAGCTAAGGTGACTAGAGTATAAAAGTCACCTTAGAACCATTTTTGAATAACATTTGAATATTAATTCTCTGTCGTACGAGTCTGAGAGAGAGAGAGAGAGAGAGAGAGAGAGAGAGAGAGAGAGAGAGAGAGAGAGAGTGAGTGAGTGTGTCTTATCCTCTTCGCTACGCGCTTCTCCCTCACCGGATTCACGATTCCTGGAGCTTTTTTTGCTTGTAAGTAGCACAAACAGTGTCTGTTTCAATAATCAAGTGCTTTATGGCATGAGAAAGAGATTAGCTACACATAGATACTCATAAACTTAAGTTTCGCCCACTTTTGGATTATGACATGTTAGTCTATCGCGACTGTATTCGAGATAACTAAGGTTCAAATATGGTGAGATTAGACTTATAGGTAAGTATGTCCTAGTGAGAGGATGGCGCCTAGTAAGTTTGATGCAATTCCGAGTTCATTGGAAGTATAACGATGTTGTGAGCATTTAGGGATAGAGTGGGTTGCATTCTACCACGGTTAATGATTGATGCATCATAAAAGTGCGTATGTGTAGATTGGTCTCAGCCTGACAAGCTAACGAGATTGCCTACGTGCACCTACGGATTAGTCATGTCATCGTATGATAAGTATGTTGTCTGTGTCGTGCTCGTGAGTATGAACAAGGGAGTAGTTTTGCCCTAAAAAATTGGCGCCGCTGCCGGGGACACAAAACCTTAAGTAGGGAGAATTATGTCACTCGTGTGATGGTTAGCTTACTTTAGTTTTGACTAGAGAGAGCTTAAACTTTTAGAACAAGATCCAGGATAGAGTATCTTGAGGTCTAGTGGATAGCCAGGAAGCCTGTGTCTTGCCGAGGGTCTGCGACTAGTTAGATTTAGTTAAGTAGGATAATGTGGAGTTATGGTTTTTGGTTTTAACTTGTTATACTTGTGAAGAAATAAAGTAGAAAAACGCTGTAAAAACGTAAAAAACAACCAAAAAGAAGAAACAATAAGGCTGTTTGCTTGCCTTGAAAGAAAAACCCACCCCATATACCCTTGAAGGGGGTGAAAAGAGTCGACATTGAAATTTATGATCCAACACTCGAGAAAACATAAAAAATTGCGACCAAAACCAACAAAAAAGAAACAGGTGATTGTCATAAGGAAACACTAAGTAAACCTAAAGAGGCCAAGAAGAGATATAACCATTAGCCTAGGGTAAACTGATTGTATCATGAGGTACGACTGATGTTCACAAGTTTAAGATAAAGTGTCATCAAATTTGCATCACTTCAAGAGCAATGGAGTTGTGAATTGTCAGATAAAAGTGAAATTTGTGAAGTGCTTGAGTTTAAGGTCAGGATAAATCCAAACTTCATAAAACTTGGGGGATAGACTTATACGGGCACAGGGAACAATACTATGCAAAAACAGACAAAAAATTAAATCCCCATTGCTCTATGCCTGGTCTATCGCGATAGACTGATGAAGGTGGTGATTGACTAGCAACAAGGAAAAAACCTTTATACCACAGGTTTTACACATCAATACAAGGGTACTCACAAAAATTTAGTGAATTTGAACACCATCTTGACCACAAAACTTCAAAACTGGTGTTTAGAGCCTGAATTCTAAGACAAGGGCAAGAAGTCTTTGACCAAATGTCCACAGAGTGCCAAAATTGGTCAATGCACTACACAAGGGGAGGCTGAACCAACTGTGGAGAAAACTTGAGAAAAATGCTAAAATTGGAGAAAGTGCCAAGTCTATCGCGATAGACCAAGGAAACTGCTGCTGGGGAACTTTTCTTTCAAATTTCCCCTAGGGAGAGCTTTATCAGGGCCTATATAGCAGACACACCAAAATTCAAGGCATTTAGATCACTGATGGTCAATCTGAGGGTCAGATAGAGAATCAAGCTCTGACTGAAATACTAAAATGGGACCAAAACCCAACCCAAGATTCCAAACTTCATAAAACTTGAGGGATAGGCTATAGAGGGTAACTGGAACTCAAGGGTAAAGTCACAATTTTGAATTGACTTGTGTTGAGAAAATTGTCAGTCTATCGCGATAGACTAAGAAAGTAGTGATTCAGACACTTTTTGCAATTTGTGACTATACTGCTAGGACATACTCTCTATATAGATCCCATCCATCATTTCATATTTGAAATTGGACCACCAGAAGACTGACTAAGGGATTGCTGTATATACTTGAAAGATTTTTTGGTAATTCAGGGAAAACCCTTGTGAACAGACTAACCATCCTTGTGTAGATCCCAGAAGGAGATCATCACAAAGCCACACAGGAAGAAGGAGTCCAGGTAAGCTTTAATTTTGCAACCCAACTTTAATTCTTATGTATTTAAGGTCAGGAGCCTTTGTTAAGTCGGGAGCTAAAAGTGTCAAAAGTCAAGTCAGCACCACGTCCACCGAACAGAGTGCAACTCTGACGAGACTAGACCCATTAGCACCAATCATTGAAGAGGGTAGTGATATTGGCACTTCGTTGGAAAAGTCCTTCTTCATGATGGGGAGTCAATAGCCAGGAGGTTTCAACGGTGAAGGACCAATGCCAGGGGGGAGCACCTCCCTACATCCCTTAAACGAAACCAAGTTCACTATAATCTTCTTGGAAGAAACTAACTCGAGGGGAGCCTTAGTTTATTCTGACTATCGGGGACACAAGTGTATTTGTATTGAAGAAAGACCGGCTCAGAGACTAGAGATAATTCGAGTCTATGATGATGGTGACAGATTCCGAGACGAAAAGGGGAACCACTATCTTATAGTGAGTAACCTTGAGGATTACAACAGATATGGGGATAACGTGGCAAAAGGGAAAATGGTTTCAGAAACCCTAGAACCGCCTCCTAACATTGATCGACCTGGAGCGCTTTTTATGTATGATAAGAAAACAATGAGGGTCCCAACCTATAATGAGAATGTAGGGATTTACAAGCATGAAAGCGAGGGAATAGTCTCTTAATTTCGATGCAAGGAACCATACCCAAACGAATTAAGCAAAGACAAGGTTCTTTACTTATTTTCTTATGAAACTGCTATGGGGAAGGATATTGTTTTTGTTGACAGATACGGGCGAGAATACAAACTAATTCTCCCAGAAGAGGTTGAAAAGGCAACAGTTCTGGGAGCATCGACCTATGGCTCCGACGAAGTACCAAGAGCCACCTACACCCCTAGCAAGTCGACAAATCCCTTTTCAGAAGAGTATGACGCTACCTCACATTCTACCCGACAACCAACGTCCAACTACCAGGATGAACCAGCTACTCAGCCATCATTGCAGGCATGGCTTCGACAGAGTGCTACATTAGAACAAGACCAAACCTGAGAGTGTTATCAAACCGCACGAGGGTTAAGGGATTTACAAGAACCACCACTCTATGCACAGTATCAAGGAGAGAGTAAGCCAAAGACTCAGGGGTCAACTGAGCCTGGAAGAGCACCCCGAGAACGAGTTCGAAGAGATGAACCATCTCTCGCGAGAGCTGTTAGAAATTATGGATTAGGAGCACCATTGGGAGAGGAACCTGGCCACTAGAGAAGACCAGAGGAGGTATATCGACTAGGACGGGGAGATCCCATGATGAGATTTGTAGAACATCGTAGAATTAGACCTTCTCAAGTGCAAAAATGGGTAAACAAGAAATATACAGGAAGCAAGGATCCGAGAGATCATGTAGCAGCCTTTGTGCGTGTAATTAGAGCTGAAGAGGTGTTAGACTTTCCTACCCAATTTGCAAGATTCGGTTTAACATTAGAGGATGATGCTGCTACATGGTTTGACTCGGTGGAGCGAAGAGACTTTGAGTCGATGGAGGAAGTGTTTGACGAGTTTATCGAGGAATTCTCACAAAGGGGAATAGCTCATAATACAGTCTCACAAATTCATAAATTCAAATAGAAAGATGGAGAGTCTGTGCGAAAGGCAGCCCTGCGATTAAAAAGATATGTTAAGTTATGCCCCGTAGAAGAACTACCAACTCAGTCCAGACTTATGCTTATATTTATCCAAGGACTAAGGAATGCAGATCTTCAAAAGGACTTACATATGAAAAGGAGCACGACGTTGAATGATTTAACCAAGTAAGCTCTATACCTTGTGGACAATTGTGCAGTCTCCAAAGAGGGTGAGTTCAAGGATCTTGACGATGATTCTTCCTCGCAACAAAGCGGAAGCAAGTCTGCTAAGACAACACTGAAAGGAGAAGTAACGGTAAGCCAAGAGCATCTTGTAGAGGAAGTGCTTAAAAAGATTAACTTGTATTCCAAACCACAAGCTAAACAACCAAAATGGTGTGCGATTGAACAAAAATGGACAAAACATGGGACGGAGGAGTGTTATTATAACAAGGGATATGTGAGAGAACGACCATATGCTCCGCAAGCTCAGGCGACATCCCCTCAAGTCCCACCGATGCCTAGATATCAAACAGGCAACCTACCAGGAAATGTAGGTGTAGAAAGACCACAACCAGTGTTGGGCCAACAACCACCCCTACCAGGATTACGACCGATCGGCATAAGATACACACCCACAGTAACTGAGTTGGATGAGAAGGCTTTGGTACCTATGCATGCATACTACGACGAGCCCAATGGATATGCGGCGAACTCTGTCTATTATCCACCGGAAGAACCCTCTACACCAGAACCATGGAGCATGATAGGAAATACAGGACCACCAACTGCTGCGCAGGCAGCGAGAGAAGGATGATATAGCTTGGATGAAAGAACACTATTGTTCATAGCCAACGGATGCATGAGCGGGCAAAGAATTGCACACCAACAAAGAGGAGCTCCAGGAGCACCTCAACAACCTAAAGGACCATGCTACAAGTGTGGTGGAGACCATTGGCTGAGGGACTGCCCTCATAACGAAATCATTAGGGTCAACGCATATTGCACGGAGTGTGGAATTACTCACTTGATCCCTGATTGCCCTAAAAACCCGAGCAAAGGAGCAAAAACTACCTTGAATATGCTGGGAGCGCTGCCTTCCAGTGGAGGGTCAGAAAACGAAACTCCAATTCCTATTAAGGTCTTGACGAGACCCAAAGAAAGGAAAAATGACGATTAGCCCAAGAGTAACGATGAAAATCAAGAAGAAATCAAGACTGACAAGTCTAGCATCAGTCGTGATAATCCTTGGAAAGAACGAAGAGCGAAAATGAAAGCTAGACGTGAGCGAAAACAAAAAGATGTAGAAGATGAGCTAATGATAGCTCGAGAGCAACTTAAACAGCAAAGAGAGTCCGCCCCTCTAAAATCAACGGAGGGACCAAGAAGTGCAAGCTCAGGAGGGTCGGTATTGGTAGATAAGATCAATGAACCCTTAGATGCAATCTTGCAAGCATATGAAGCAAGATTGAAGAACAGACAGACTCTAGAGCAAAGGTGGATGACATATCCATATCCAGAGATAGAAAAACAGAGACTGGAGATGTGCAAACAGCTAATTGAAACTGCACAAGCTTTACTGGAGCCTCCACCTATGGAAGCGGGAGATAGAGTAATCAAACCACCAAATAATGAAACACCTCACAAAACCGAACAAAGGATACCCGACAAGATAGAAAACATTAAATCCTTGCCGGATGTTGAGGATGCAAAAGACGTGCCTAATAGCACTGATGAATCACTGAAAGATTTTCCACCATATTCCCCTATTGTCGAAAAAAATTGGCCTAAAGAGCTATGGGAAACGGTGCGAAAAGCTCAAGAAAATATGAGATAAAAACAGTCCAGTCGGCGCCTTTCTCGGAGCTGAACATGAATAAGCCTCCATGGGATTTAGACGTTAAATCATTTGAAGGGGATAATGGTTCAGTTGCATCCGAAGATAGCAGACCAGAATCACTCAGAACTTTGCCATCATATATGGGGAACTATGAGGCAAGGTCAGAAATTCGAAGAGTACCTTCTCATAGAATAGGCGGGTCAAATCAATTGGCCACTAAAATCCTGACAGACTTATTGACCACTCCGGTCAAGTGCACAATCACATTGGCAGAATTGTTAAAAATTAGGCCAAGCATGTGGACGGAAGTGGGAAAATGTCTTGAAAAATTTGGCATAAGGAGACCTCTTAAGTTCTTCGAAACCGAGCTTAATGACACCGAACCGAAGAAAGTCAACACTAGACCAGTGCCACTCAACAAGGTAGGAGAGTATTGTGAAGGTGAAGACAGAAACACAACCCTACCAGTTGAGTATAAGGGCATAGAGACTAAGGCAATACTTGATAGTGGAGCTGGCATTGCCATTGCGACCAAAATGCTATGGGAAAAATGGGGAAAACTAGCAATACGAACAACTAGAATGAAATTGCAACTGGCGGATGGGCACATAGAAAGGCCTATAGGATTTCTTGAGGCAATTGTGGTATCTTCATGTGGCATAGAGTACGAACATACCTTTGCCATAGTAGATTTCGGCAAGAAGAACAACTATGAAATTATCCTTGGTAGGCCGTTCATGAGGCAACTCAAAATGGTGCAGGACTGGGGGTATGATTATTTGTATCTAAGACATGCTGAAACTACTACACGCGTAAACATGAAAAATCATAGCTACCATGATGTCACGAGAACCCCTGTGGAAGAATCTGACTCAGCCACCATTAGTGGATCAGAAGTCCCAGCGTGGCTTTGTAAGAAAAAGGAGATATGGATGTGCGGGGCATCTCAATGTAGTGAATTTGACCACAATGAAAGGACACTAGAGAGGGTCTTGGAAGACGATGCATATATTCGAGAACCGTATTAGGGAATTTCGGAGGTCATTTGGAGGGCCTTCTAAGAAAATGTATTTTTTGCACTCTCTCTCTAGAAAAAATGGCAAATAATAGAGCTGGGTCTTTCATAGTAAAAGTTCAAAAAGTGTACTTTAAGTAGATTCCTTACTCTTCTGAACATTCGTTCGTAGTGATTGAGGGATAATCCTCTTTTCAGTTGCATTGAATGAACCTCGTCAATATGGAGGGAATGAGGCTAACATGGAGGGACGAAGGCGCAGCCGCTATTCACTTTCCATTAAACCCTCACATTTGGCTAATGGTGCACTCCTCAAATGGCACAAATGTTACCCAGAAACGAGCCAAATATCACCTTCACATTGATTTGGACAATGAGTACCAACCATTGATTACGCGTAGTAAAACAAACACACATATACCTCCCGCTTCCATAGACACGCTCAGAGCTCATTGAGCTAAACACATAGATATCTGGACGAGAGGCTCTCTCTACCCTAAGAATCCAATGACTAATGCGTCTCCACCGTTTGTCAATCCTACAAGCTTATTGACCTTTGCTGGTGATGGAGAAAAGGGCCTTCTGGGTTATTGTAAATCTTTTACAAGAGAAGCTGAAACTTACAAGGGCATTCTCCAAGCTCAACAATGTGAGATTGTTCGCCTTTCACATTTACATTCTACAGATCAGGTTACCATTTTTCACATAAAACAGAGGTACAAGAACTGAAAGGAAAGGTGCGAAGTTGTCAAATGAAGGACACCATCTTGGGTGGTCGTATCCGAAAGAAGAAATTGCGCAATCTTGAAACATTGCAGGTTGCATCAGGAGGTCTCAAGAAAAGAATCCAAGCATTAAGGTGATGCTTCTCGGTTGGCTACATTGTCTTAGTTAAGTAATCTTTTTGTTTTTTCTTGTTATGCATTGTTTTCACGTGCCTAAATAGTGTTAGTGAAGCAAATTTTCTGTTATTTACTTATGCATTGTCTTCATGTAGAGATTCAATCTATCCTGACAAGGAAAACATTGACCCCAAAGCCAATATAGAAAAGAGATTGAAGCCACTTATAAGTAGAAGCCTGGCAGCAGATATAGTACATGACAAGAAGTTTAAGGTCCTACAACAAAATGTAGTGGACCGCTTTATTTCAGAGAACTCAGTGCCTGCAAAAGAGATACAAGGCACACTTGATTCACTTGGTGTAAGCAAAAGAGGATATTCGGCTATCCAAAAGTCTGTCTCATCCATATTTGTTAAGAAGGGTATAAAATCCAAACTTCTACCATCAGCCTCAAGTGTTTGGAAAGAGAGGCTTCAGCTTAACGAGGCACAGGGAGACTATATAGGACAGCCCTTTTATATTAAAGCAACTTACAGTGGCCATGGAGCAAACATGGCATATGATGAGTTCAATAATATTTTTATGGACCTGCGGATATTACAGAAGAGAATGGTGGAGTTTTACAACATCACATTTGAAGAGTCACGAGGGGTATTACATTTTGTGTTAAAACTGGATGAGTGTGAGCTTGTTAAAGAGAAAAAGCTAGAGCGTGTTACTATTACTTTGATGAATAGAGCCCTCTCAAAGTGTCCTAGTGATGATCCTTTATATTTTAGTGTTCAATCAGAATCTAACATATTGTGGCTTGGTGCGTTTGAGGTAAGCGAGATTCTCAGGTAAGCTCAAATGTTCACATCTACTTAAGTCTCATTTATTTTGTGTTGCAGGTAAAGAAAGAAGATCATGAGATTCTATATTGGGTGTTCCATCAAACTAATATTCCGGAGGTGATTGATCGACAGACTAACCAGCGAGAGGTACTACGTCTAGATGGAAGGGGAGACTTTCAAGTTCAGTGGCATCTTGCAGGTGACCTCAAAAAATTAAAGTGCATGTATAATTGTGGAATGGGTGCAATGGCAAAGTCGCCGTGTTTGTTCTGCATGGAGCCTGCAAAGGTCATGGACCCAAAGTGGTGGAGAAAAGCTCCAACACGTCACATTGAGGATCTTGCTTTTCGATCGGTTTTGAAAATACCACTTGTGAATGTCCACATTTGTACAATGCATTAGAATTGTGGAGAAATTGGTCTACTTATATATCGGGTTTGCTTGGAAGATTAAGAACTCGGCAGAACGACAAGTAGCCCTGCAGTGCTTAGAAATGGTACTGTCGGATATGGGGCTTCATGGTGGCAATGTGAAAATCCAGCGGGATGAAAAGAGATCAACTGCTGAGAAGGATGTCCCATACAAACCATCCATCGGTGGGGTGAAGGCACAGAGGTTTTTATCTAAACCCCAAGGTACAAGAGATCCGAAGCTAACAAAACATGGAAAAATATATAACACATCTTATGTTAGCAAGGTAGAGTATCAGAGCTGGAAAAAGCCACATATTGCAGTCAAAGACCAAGAACCAACTACTCGTAACGCGAAGGCTGAGGTTTGGCGATCAATAGACATCCTATTTTTGATGTGCGACAAAGATGACTGGTCACAAGGTGATATGAACAAGTTTAAGGAGAATCTCAACCTTCTGAAAAAATCATTCAAGACAGCATGGACAGACACCCAGATTACTCACTACATGGTATTATCGTGTATTTCATTCTCTCTTATGTGCAAATATGTGAGTGTATAACATTCTAACTAATCTGTTTTCATATCTAGCACATCATCTTCAATCATTTACCATATTTTATACAAAAGTATGGGAACCCGGCAATATGGAATACCCAAGGGATGGAAAACTCTCATTACATGGCGAGAAATGCTTATTTCAGGCACACACGACATGGTGGCTCTCGAATCAAGGCTAACAATTTGAGAGAACTATTTGAATGGTTCTATCGTAGAATCATTCATCGAATGCGGGCAAAAGAAGTCGTGGAAAATTCAGCAACAGCACAAGCCATCAGACATTTACAACAACAAAAAGTTAAAAGATCAATGGCATACAACAACTCCGGAGCTCATGAAAGTCAACGAAGGTGGAGAGAGACAATGGTGTATGTGAATCACAAGTGGAGAAAGATACTATGAGTGGATGACATTGTACAAAATTTATGTAATACATGATCTTATACAATTGCTACTTGAAGTGTATCAAGATTTTGAAGGTTCAATTTTGTTTTTTGGCACGTCACCCTTGTAACGAATCATGAGATGTTTGCCATACTCTAAAAGTTCATCTGGGTTTTGTCTACCAAGAGCTAGTGCCATTGCTGTGTAGGTGTAGTAATACGCTGCATGACCACCTGTATAGCCCGGGCAGTAACCAAAACAATCTCTAGCAAACACTTTGTCCACAAGAATGACTTTATCTGCACTTTTGAGCAGCACGGGTCCACCCAAGAAGCGTGATAGTGTATTGAATGTGTAAGTTGCTATTGAACCCTCTTGTGAGATGGAATTGTGAAAAACTACTATCGGCGACTCGCAAAGCTTTGAAAGGTACTGAGTTAGGGCCGCATCCCTTCCACGATACTCTCGAGTCCGACGCCGAAGGAAGTCATCCTTGTCAGCAATCCAAGACTGCACATATCATGTCAGAAGTGACACACACACACACACACACACACACACAGAGAGAGAGAGAGAGAGAGTTACCATGAAGCTCTCATCCTGCAGAAAGAGGTTCTCTTGCCACAGGTCTACAGATGTAGTTGACCCCTGACCTGAATGGTTAAACCAATCCTCCACTTCTTTGTTACTTGTTGATGGTCTTAGGCTTTGTCTTATTGCTTGGAAGGTGGCTTCATCAGGTAGTGTCTCCTTGTATTTTTCAGCTTTCTCAAAGCATCTTCGGAGGCATTCCATTGGATTGCTGGATGTTTCCATTGCCTCATCATCACTAATATCCTCTGAAACAAATCCACTCCTCTCCTCTTGGACTCTAGAAATAATAGCCAGGGAGAAATCCTCCCTTAAATAAAAGATGCTTTGCACGTCATGTAAGAAGATATAGGTCATGTCTCCAATCCTGAAGTCAGGCACAGCAGGCAACATCATCTGAGCATGCTTCTCAGTGAAGTTACTGACATCCAATGGAAGTTTGATTTCTGTGGTTTTCACAAAGAGCATCTTACTTCTTTGTACCTCAACCTCAAGGTCGACTGTATCTTCAACCTCCTCGACTTCTTGTATATGAGTTGTCTCCTTGCATTCTTCATCTAGTGCTGCATCCTGCTCCTCTAACACCTCATCAGGATTCTGCATGAGGAATCCAAACAGGCTCTTCAGGTAAATCATAAAGCCAAAGGCTTCCTGAATGAGTTTGCATTCTTTTTGGTGCAAAGGGCAGGTTGAATGTCGGCAAGAAGGTGGTAATTCCCTATACTTCTTCAGTCCCTGTCCCTTTCCACCACAGTCATTTAAATGCACAAGAGTCATAGTGGGCAGAACAACCCTCCCTACCTGCACCATCACTTCAAACTTATCTCTTTAGGACTGCAAGAAATTATTGTGCTGAGCTAACAGGTCTTCAATGTCAAACTTTGGGTTAAACATAGAATGAACTAGATCAAAATTGTCCCCAGCACCACAAGATGCTGCAAAATCAAGCAGCCTCTCATCAGTTGCAGCTGGGTCTTCCAGAGAAGACACATCCTCTTTGGCTTTACCTTTAGTTGCACAGGGACTACTTTCTGGCACATCTGCATCATCTGAGAAGTCTATATTCCTCTTTCTTGTATTTTTCTTGACAAGTACTGTACAGGATGAGGGAGCCTTGTAGGCTGAAGGATCCTCTTGGCCTAGTGACTTCTCTGATTGATCTTCACCAATTGACTCTTCTTCAAATATGTCCTGACAAAAGTCAACAGTTCTTTTGGCAGAAACATTAAGCAACTGAGCCTGCAAAGGTTGAAATCCTGGCACAAGCTCTGGGTCTGGTTTCAGCCTCTTTTGCCTACTGGACCTTAATCCTATTCATCAGGAAACATGACAAGTCTCACTCTCTCTCTCTCTCTCTCCATACACACACACACACACACACACACACACACACACACACACACATATATATATATATATATATCTGTCTCTCTCCAAAGCACAAACAAAAACACACATAGTCTCTCTCTCTCTCTCTCTCTCTCTCTCTCTCTCCAAAGAACATTAAAATAATACACAGACTCTTCTCTCTCTCTCTCTCTCTCTCTCTCTCTCTCTCTCTCTCTCTCTCTCTCTCTCTCTCTCTCTCTCTGTATGTGTCTCTTTGTACTAAAGGCGCGCAAGAACGACAACATACTTTTTGCAACTCTCTAGGCGCGCCTTAAGTACAATTGAGAGAGAGAGAGAGAGAGAGAGAGAGAGAGAGAGAGAGAGAGAGAGAGAGAGAGAGTCATAACTATACTATAGGCGCGCGGAGAGAGCTGCAGCCATTGTTTGGTTGGCTCTGCGCGCCGTTAGTAACGGGGACAGAGAGGGGAGGGAGAGAGAGTGTGTGTATGTCTCTGTGTGTGTGTCTGTGTGTATGTGTGTGTGTGTGTCTCTGTCTATGGAAGTATGTGTTGAGGTGTGTGTGTGTTGAACAAAAGTATGGGTTTTGCTTTGTTTACACACACACACACACACACACACACAATTTGTACCAACTGTTGGAAATACAGAGAGAAAGAGTGAGAGATCACCTTTTGTTGGTGGGGTTTGCAGAAACTCCAAGGGAGGTGTCTCCTCCATTGCTTTTTGTCTGTCAAACTGACTCTGTCTCTCTCCCTCTCTCTCTCTGAGAGTAAGGAGTCCCTCTCTCTATCTCTCTCTCAATCTGTCTCTCTTTCCTTCTCTCTTTCTATGGTTCTCTCTCTCTCTCTCTCTATCACTCTCTCTCTCTCTCTCTCTCTCTCTCTCTCTCTCTCTCTCTCTCTCTCTCTCTCTCTTTCTATTGTTCTCTCTCTTTCTCTCTCTCAAAATCAGACTTATAACGGATACACACGGCGACGCCCCACGTGTTACTATAAAATAGAGTATAATGGCATGTTGTCGCACGTGCGGTCATTATTGAGACCGTATACTTTTGTACGTCATATATAGACGTCATGAGAGAGAAAAACCACACCTCGTGAAAGAGAGTGAGTGAAAGAGAGAGAGAGAGAGAGAGAGAGAGAGAGAGAGAGAGAGAGAGAGAGATAGAGAGAGAGAGAGAGATAGAGAGAGAGAGAGAGAAAGAGCCGTCATCTGCGTCTCCGACAGCAAGCCGACCCATCTTGGACATAACGAAGGTCTGCGTCCTCAGGAGGTTTGGCCCTCTCTCTCTCTCTCCCTCTGCTTCTGAAATTTCCCTCTGCCTTTGCCTCTATCTCTCTCTTTCTGTTTCTGTCACAGTATATTGCATATCTAGCTCTGTCTTAACAAACAACACACACATACAGTCACAAACACAACACACACACACACACAGAGACACACACACTCACAAACACACAGACACACAAATAAAACATACACACACACACACATACAGACACACACACACACACACAGAAACAGACAAATATAACATACACAGAGACACAAATATAACATACACACCAAAGACACACACACTCACAAACCCAGAGACACACAAATCTAACATACACACACAGATACAGACAAATATAACATACACACAAACACACAGAGACACAAATATAACATACACACACACAGACACACACAGACATAGAGAGGCATAACCGGTGTGCATGTCTCTATGCGCGCCATTAGTACTGTGCATTAACCAGTGTATGTGTGAGTGTTATAGAGAGAGGATGTAAGGCGGGGGAAAGAGAGAGAGAGAGAGAGTGAGTCTTTCTTTTACCTTACCTTATACTAACGGCGCACGGAGGTGTTTTTTGAGGTCAAAACATGCTCCACGCGTGCCTTTAGTAATGGGAGTCTCTCACTCTCTCTCTATTTAAATATGCTAAGCTATAGAAAGGAGAGGGAGAGGGAGAAAGAGAGAGAGGGGGAGAGAGAGAGAGAGAGAGAGAGAGGGGGGGAGAGAGAGAGAGAGAGACTCCTCTTTTTGTATACACTGAAATGATTAGAACAAAATCCACTGCAAGGAAGGCAGGCAAGGGACCAGGATTAGCAGCTAAGGCAAGTAGCAGATCTGCAACCCCAAAGAAAAGACCTGGAAAACCCAATAAAATTCTGAAAGGTCCAAGGGTGAAGAAGTTACAAACCTGCATGGGACTTTTCAGAGAAATCAGAAAGGCACATAAATGTGTAGATTTATGCATACCAAAGCTGCCCTTTCAGAGGATGGTGAGGTCCATATGTGAAGAAGCTACCTGGGGCACCAAAAGGTGGAAGGTGGTGGCATTAATGGCTCTACAAGAAGCAGCAGAGGACTTCCTACTGGAGTACTTCAGTGATATCACCATTGTTGCAGCCCATGCCCACAGGGTTACTATAATGGACAAAGATAGTGAGACACTGAAAAGAATAAGGTGGAGGTATGACAAACTACTGGTCCCCAATGTCTGCAGGGATAAGAACAATGAGGGAAATTTTGTTATACCCCTCTGAGCTAGTGCCACAACTCACAGTTGTAGATGTCACACATGATGTGAATACAAGGGCAAGGGCAGAGACTATTGCTCGCCAAACAGAGGACATGAGGGAAGCAGAGCTTAAGGACAAAGAAAAAGTAGCAGTGGTGTCCTAGAGGAAAACAGAATGCAATGTGACCCTGTCCATAGAGGCAAGCAATCAAGAAACTCTACTTTCAATGAAGGATGGTTTGCTTGCAGAGATACCATTTGTAGATGGAGCCAGAAAGCTAGCTCTGGAAAAAGTGGACATTAATTTATTGCAGAATCCAGATGCTCAGATTTCAGACACAATTATCTATGCTTGTCTTAAGTAAGTGTTACTATCTTGCTAGCTTTGAAAACTCAGATAATAGGTTTGCTAACTCAGGTAAACTCTCTGTAGCCTGATCGAAAGTCAACTCCCACTGCACACCCACACAGAGGTGTTTCTTCTTGATCCACAAATGTCAGTGATTATTAGACAAAAGAACAGTCCATCTGGGACCTTTGAGAGTTGGTTTCTCCACTATGCTATGCTGGAAGTTACTGTCATCATCTTTCCATATGAGAACAACCATCACTGGAGTCTCATATGCCTTGATGTTGACCAACCAGCAGTGTGGGTGTTCAATTCAATAAAAGGAACCCACCCTGAAATTAGGCTGTAAGTGTTTTGTATCAAAAAGTGTTTCTTATAGATATCCATGTAAATTTGAAGCATCATGCTAACATCTTGACGCTGCTTTGTGCAGTTGTATAAAGAGGTTGTTGCTTGCCTATGGCAAGCTATGTGGAAGGTATGAACTATACAAGGCCCCAATCAAAGATGTACGTATCCCAAATCAAACCGATGGAAATTCTTGCGGCTGGAGATGTCTTCTCCATGCAGAATATGTCATGCAAAGCTACTTTGCATTAAAACCTTTCATGACTAAGGTAACCATTTGGCAATGCATTCAGTCAGTTTTGGTTTAGTTTATAAAAGAATTCTCACCATGTGGTCTTTCAATTTTGCAGAGTGCTTTAAAAAACTACACATATGATTATTTGCAAAGATATCGGGTAAGTTTAATACAACACCTGCTTACTATGTCTAGCCCCAGAGAGCTTGAAGATAGCGGCTTGGATGACCGCACTATTGATATGACAATACATGACGTGCCACCACGACAAACCCCTGCATCCGATATAGTGGAATCACAACGGGCCGAGGGGGTCATATCAGCAGAAGATGAAAGAGCCGAGGATGAGGAAAGGTCAAATGAGCATATGGAAGGTGCTAGTGTACAACCAGAGGAGACAATGAAAGAGCCAAGTCAGCCAGTGGAGGAGCCAAAAGAGCCTATGGATGAAACCCAAGATGAGGAAAGCAGGCCTATAGATGAGCAAAAAGATATGGATGAGGAAAGCAGGCCTAGGGATGAGCAAATTGATATGGATCAGGCAAGGATGTATGAGGCAAGACGGTCAACCGAGGGAGAGGAAAAGACCTTGGAGGAAACCTTGAATGAGGCAGAAAGAGCCATGGGGGAGACCCCTGATGAAGATGTGAATGATGACTATGAAGATGTGAATGATGAAGCTAAAGCAGAGAAGAGCAACAACGACATCAACACTACAAAGACCCAGTATGGACCCTTGCTACCTGTAGATACGGTTGTTCTGGTACTGTCTATTCAAGTATGGAAAAATATGTTCAGCTTCTAACTACTTATATGTACTTGTCAACTTTTACAGAGGTTGATTATCTTGGACGTCAATGGATTGCTGCTGATGCGCGTGCCTCTCGGTGACACAGAACCCTTTGAGGATTTGCAAACGTTTCGGATGGGAACTTGTTGAGTCGTGGTTCGTCCAGGAACCAAGGAATTTATTCAGTTTCTTCTTCCGTGCTTCAGAGTTGCCATATGGTCTTCAATGCAAAGGCAAAACTTGTCGCCACTAGTTACAATAGTTTGCAGTGTATGCGGCGCTCACATGTCAGATTTTGCCTTTTTGTATGATCAAAGAAAATGCATTACCATTGAGGGCCACTACCACCCTAAAAAACCACACTTACCTCTTTTGTACAAACCGTTTAGCCAAATCGGTGTACCCTTTGATGCAACTAATACACTACTGATTGATGATACTCATGAAAAGGGAGAACTAAATCCGCCGGGAACAACTATCTCACCACCTTCTTTCGAGGGGCATTCCTTCGATTTTTACCTTGAAGACATTCTGATTCCATACTTACAGAAATTGTATCTCAGTCCATTGTTCACAGACGAGTTTGTACTTTCTAATGAATTAAGATGACTCTTCTATCATGTCTTTGTCTTGTCTAACATTGAGAGAGAGAGAGAGAGAGAGAGTTGACATGGTAAAGAAATGTATTTCAAGCACACTTTTTCATAGGGCACAATTGACAAATGAGCTCAATAAACTTCATGTATTGAAAGTCATTTGTATACACTTGGGTTCACAAGAATATCTGTTACATTGACACTACTTCAACCCGACCATCCAACTCTTTGCACAAAATATCTTTTTCCCTTCACCGCATCACCTTACGGCCAGCTAGGAAAAAGGAAAAATCTGATAGGTCCCTGTCCATTGACTCTTCAATTATGTCATGCCGCAAATGCTGAAGACTGCATAGCTCCCTTATTGTAACCACCAACAGTAGTCCATGCTCTTTATCAATCACTTCCACATCCACAGCAGGATTATCTTCCAAACCTGCAGAAACCTGGTCCATAGGAATGTACTTACCATTGAGCATTTGTGATCGCATATACCAAAACGAGAGTAACATTGATTGGCTTGCAATCATGTACTTGACAACTAGAGTATCAAGCGCGACCTCGCACCGTAAACCAATCTCTTCCTTTACATACCATCCTCTGTCAAGAAGTTTGTCACAGGATGACTGCTGAAATGACTTGCACATGAACATAGTTTTGGTAACACGGATGTTGTAGCTATGAAACAACTCTATGAAGAGTGCAACAAGACAAAAGTTTGCAATTCTAAGCAGTTTGGTGGGAATAGAGCTATGTAGAGACCTCTATATATCCTTGTAGAGCTTACTTCGCATTGCCTCCACCATTGTTTCCTCGAGAACTGGCCAGTCCACAGTGTTCCAATCGGTTGGTAGGGGCACTTTCACCAACATGCCATTCTTATTCCCTGAGCTAAGTTGGTAGAAGTGGTCATAAAAAAATATTCCCTCATCAGCCAGGATTTTGCTGCTCCTCCCTGAATATTGTAGAGAACCAATGTGGGCATGAACAACATGGAAGAGGCCTATTATGCACTCCACAGGCTCCCATTGCTCATAAGAAGAGGGATAAACATCTGCAATATATATAAGAAGAGTTAAACTAAGAGTATCAATAAGTAAAAATGACAAATCTAATGTAATTGAGCTATGAAGAATGGAGACATTGCTCATAAGAAGCAGGAGAAACATTGCAAAATATATAAGAAAATATATAAGAGAGTATCAGTAAGTTCACATGTCAAGAGTACTTACAATTGCAACGTGGTTGATGTATATCTGATACATTTCCACCGTTTGCTATCACCCCTGGATGGGTAAACACATGTTGAACAAGAACTTCCTTTACAAATCTTTTGCCGATTTCAACTTTGAAATCCAACACTCTGGCCTTCCATGCTGAGCGGTAAACGTTGATACCACTAGACCTCTTGGGTCTTCTTGGTTGCATGAGGACCCATGAACCTTTGTTTATCCTTTGTCCAAACCATTGGTTCTCTGCACTTATTGAAGTTGATATTGTAATCGAGGATATGCTACTACTTGGCCTTCTAGGCAAAGTGCAGCTGTTGGTTGTTGGTGTGAGAGACAGTAAACACCTGGAGCTTCTTGGGCGAGAAGACGTGGAAGCCATAGCTCTCAGAGAAAAGCTTTAGTGGAGGGAGATTCACTTTGAAAGCATTCTAATGGAGGGAAAGTGTTTTAGAATTCCAATATCTTGTGCGGGCTTAATGGTCACCCTCCAGTACGTTAATGACCATAAGAGAATATCAAAAGTGGGACCACATACAAGCACCTAAAACCTCGGTAAAAGGAAGGAAATTACGATGCTACAATCCTAGATTCGTGAAAGTTTTATGCTATTTTCCTATTTTTTGAGTCTTTCCACGTACTTTCCTACGTAACGTAGCCTTCGTGCTCATTGGACGCGCTCTATTTTTCTCTCTCTTCATATGGCCCTCCAAATGACCTCTGAAATTTCCTAATAGCTTTTCCTGAAGAAAAGCTCGAACCTCTAGAATGGTCTCAAATTTTGGCTACATTGGATGTATGCGTCAATGAAGTCACTCCACCAAATTTTGTGATGAGAATGGCTACGATATCATACCATACTACATGTTGAGCAAAATTGTGGAGGAGGACGAGAACGATGGAGATACTGAGAATATGAGGATAAATAAAACAGAAATGAAACTTGAAATTAAGATAGTGGGCTATGTGGACATCCCCACTAAAGAAATCAAGCAGGAGGGAGAAGAATTTTATGATTCTTCTAATCAAAGTGAAAACAAGGATAACGCGGATGACGAGAAGTCAGAAAATACGGAGGGAGACGACAATCAAGATCAAGACAATGATGTCTTCTACAATTTCCCAAACCAAAGTGATAGAGGGACACACTTTGTAAATGAAGTTATCCAACATCTCTTAAATGAGTTTATGGTAATTCATCACAAATTTGCACCCTATCATCCACAAGCCAATGGCCAAGCGGAAGCGACCAACAAAATATTGTGCACAGTTCTTACGAAACTGGTTAGTGAAACAAGAATAGATTGCGATCAGATTCTCTATTTGGCATTGTGGGCTTATCGAGTTGCATATAAAACAACACTCAATGCTACACCATTTAATATGGTATATGGGTTAAATGCAATATTGCCTATTGACTTTTTGATCCCCACACTAAGGGTAGCCACGCAATTGGAATGGACGGGGCATGAACTTTCAGAACGGTTAGAGGACCTTGAAAAATTAGATGAGTTACGACTCAATGCTGTAGTGGCCATATATGCAAAAAAAAGACAACAGAAAGAGTTTTTTGACAAACATGTCAAGAACAAGGACTTTAAAACGAGCGACTATGTCTTGGTATACACCCTTAAACAGCATGCCAAAAAGCTAAAGAAAAGGGGACTGGGGCCTTATTTGATCCAAGAAATATCGTCCAGCAGAGCAGTAAAACTGTCGACACTAGATGGAAAAGAAATGCCGAACTAGATTAGTGGGTGTCGTTTAAAAAAATATCATCTACCTTTAACACCGAAAATGTTGTTTCAACTGCATTATGGAAAAACTTATAGACAGGAACAACAAAGAATTCAGGACCAGACACAACAAGAAGCAAAGGAACGGATTGCTAAACGAAAGCAATTTCTCAGGACAATAAACATAGTCACCCCAATGATGACTGACGAATATCCTCTTTCAACATCCCAACCAATCGAAGTGGATATACAAAGCGACGAATTAGAAAAGACCATGACAGACCTTAGGGCTCAGGACTATAGCATCATTGACGACTTGGAAGATACTTGGTGTAGTCCTTACATAAAAGCTTATGCAGGCACAAAACAAGTTGAAATCTATGCATTGCTTGACACTGGAGTAAAAATGAGTCTCATCAGCTTTGAGCTCTTTCAGAAACTTGGACCAATAAAGACGATCCCAGAGACACACCGGTTGAAAGTAGCATCGGGAGATGAGGTTTCCACGTTGTGGTCTATTATAATACCAATCACAGTGCAGGCACACCCGTATACTACAAAATTCCATGTATTGCCACCAAGTAGATCAACAACGCCGTGTATCTTAGCAGTGTCATGGATGAAAGCTAACAAGGTATTTATTGATTTGGATACTAATAAAGCACTGTTCAGGAATGAAAATTTTCCAAAACCCTTCTTATCATATAACCAATTCATGTCAAGGAGGAAACAAAAGTCAATACAAACGCAAAGATCTGCCCAATAACAAACAAAGTTTACAAGTCCAGCAACGTCTTATCAAAAATCAACAACCATGCAGGGAACCAAACAAGTTTGGGTACGACGTACAGAGCTGACCGAGGCACAATTACATCAAAAGAGGAAATACAAAGTTTGGATAAGGCACGACAGCCTAATTCCTATAAAAAAGCAGTCAGAAGAACAGACAAAACACCGAAAGCCAGCAAAACTTCAAAGAACCATAGTCAATCTGTCGAATACGCAACGGACTATATTGGTATGGCGGCCAAAATTGCCAATTCAAAACGGGCCAACAACACAAGAAGGGAGGCCAAAGATGACAATCGAGCAGTTATCTACAACTGTCAAGGTCAAGCCACATCATGCAAACAGCACGAGGAAACAAACAGAATCAACAACAAAAACTACAAGGATCTATAAGACCCAAGTCATCAAACCAGAAAGAAAGAATGTTCCACCAGATACGGCAATATTGACTTCAAAGGAACCACATACGCCAATTCAAAACCAGTGGAAAAAAATCAAACAAAGAGCGTCATATTTACAACTACTCCTTGCAAAGGAAATCTTCCAACCAACTCAAGCTACCACAGGAAGCCTCAACGACAAATGCCAATAAGCGTATCGCTTATACCTTCCTCTTGCACTGCATAAATTCTTTCTACATGCATTGATTGTACATGCATATAGGGCTATATTACAAGGCCTACATTAGCACGAGTTCAAACCCATGCACAGCACATACCCTTGACGATACCCTGTCGTCCGGGAGGACTCCAACTAGGAGGGGGGGAGGCATTCCAAATGCGGACTCATGTCATATATTAGAGGACAATGTTTGTGAGCAATTTTTCAACCATTTTTGCGTTTTATTGTGTGATTTTGGAAAAAGAATATGCCCTCATAATTAATCAGAATTGGGGACCAAATCATCATTCATGAGCCCCTAGGGATGTGTATAGACTTTAAAGAGAGTCAAATCTGGCCAAAAACTGTCTAAAAACAGCAAAAAAATAGGCCAAGGTTGACGATAATGAGCCAGAATGTACATAGACGAGAGAAAAGGGAGCTACAAAGTGTTTTGTCTTTCATTGGTATTTTTCTAGGTTAGAATTGCTATTTTCGAGTTATTTTGGGATTTATTTGCTTTATTTTAGCCATTTTCTAGAAAAAATTATAGAAAAAATCCGTAATCCAGATGGAAACACAAAAGAAGAGACTCCTGATCGACGCAAGGTAAAGAAGACACAGAAAAAATAGGGACTGCAAAGGTGGCAGGGCAAAATGACCACTGTCATGAAGGGACCTCCAACAGGAGAAATCTACAAAAATGGTAAAACTGGAGCAACCGAAGTCCAAATCAGGAAATTTGCGAGCCTAAACCGCATCTCGCAAAAATTTATGGCCACAGGTAAAAGATGGGAAAATTTGGTGTCGGAGTCTCGATTACATATAGAGAGGCTAGGCAAGAAATCCCTCATTTGAGTCATTTTCCATAGTGAGAGAGAGAGAGAGCTCCCTATAGCAGTTGAGACTTCCAGAAGCTCATCCATCGCGCACGGTCACCAGATCGACATCAGATATGAGGGGTATGCTCGTCAACACTGATTCTAAGTGGTGTTTACTTCAGTTAGTCGCAAAACCTCATCGGCATCACAATCACAAGCTGTGCACACATACGGTAGACCGGTTGTTAGGGAGACCTAGGGGCCATCAAATGGAACCAAAATTGAAAGGCACAATGCCTATAGCTTAGGGATTGAGCCTATGACCTCGGAAAGCGCGAAGGAAGCCGCTCAGAAAAACCTAATTTCACAGGACCTGCAAAAGGGCAACTAAACCAAGGTGATCGGAAATGAGCCAAAATTCATAGACAGCAAGCCAATAACCTCGACAAACCGACTGAAGGGTTAGACCATGAAAAAGTTCGTCAAAATGGAGCCTAAAGTCCCTATCTGAGGAAAACCGCACAAAGCGTCACGATACTCTAACGGGCCGACCAAGCGACAAAATCACACCAAATTTAACAAGGTACATCCAAAAGAGGTCAACTACGAGATGGATAAGTCCACTCAGGAAAAAAGATCTTCCACTAGGGCAAATGCCGAAAACATGCCAGAAAGATGTCCAAATGGTCGTTCTTGGTGTTGTAAACACCAAAACAACAACTGACTGCTTGGATGGAAGGTCAAAAGGAAATAAAAGAGAGCCGGAATCATACAATGACCAAAAGGAACGGCGACCATCACCTAAGTGGTCTACTTCGACTCCAGGACCAGCTAAGTGTTGCAAACAGGGAGTACACTCTTCTAAATTGATTAAAACTTGATGTGTGTGTCTAGGAGGGCCTATTAACACCATTGTGGCCAACTAACATTAAAAAAAATTTGGTAAAACTGACCAAGTACTAGTCTATCTCGATAGACTTGAATTTACAATTAGACAAGTGAAATTTTGACTTTGGCTTCATGAGGGGTGCTAACAAGGAATATTAACCACCATTATCAAATCAAAGTGCAAGTGGGATCTTTTTTGGTCAAATAACTTAGTCTATCGCGATAGACTTGCTACACCAATAATTGGGGGAAAGACTTTTCAAAATTTTAACAAAATAGACTTGGGGAAGCACAGGAAGGCAGTACACCAAATTTGGTGACAGGATGGACTCATATGGCAAGCTGAGAAAGACATGTTGACAACTCAGAGTCAGAACAGGAAATCTCAAGTCCAGACAGGTAAAATTCACATGTGAGGGGTCAAGAAACCTTACATCAATTGGGAGAAGGCAGACATATGATCATAGAGCCAAAAAATGACAAATTGACACTAAGTACCAGTCTATCGCGATAGACTAAGCAGAGGGATACTGGACCGTCTTATCAAAATTTTGAATTAACAGTTGTCTTCAACATGATGCAAGAGGACCACCCACTAAGTTTGAGCCCAAAACAACACAAAATGAAGGAGATAGACCAATATCTCCGTGGAAGGAATCTGGAAAAATGGGAGTTGATCCAAAAAGGGGTCACTTGACATTCATTTGAGGTGAAAATGGGATTAGATCATGTGCAAGGTATGGGAAACCAATTGGTGATGGCACAACTGCAAAATAGGTCCCTGATCAAAAAAAAAAAAGTATAGTCTATCGCGATAGACAGAGAAAAAGTTGCAAATGGACAGATTTTGAGCTTGGGCTTATAGAGTGACCTTACATGCCTTGTGAACATACACCACACAAAATTTCAAGGCATTTGGACTTGTCCACCTTCACCAACAACACTAATTTGAAGCCGTCAAAGTCGCACAATGGAAGAACTTGTCTATCTGCTGAGGCGGTCTGGGGCGGGCAACAAGAAGAGTGGCCTCCAAGCACTCTTCTAGGCTCCCATGCTGCTCAATTGGGTTGGGGTTGGAAAAAAACAACAAACACACACACAAACCCGCAACCTAACCCTACACAAATTTGGGGCACCACCTAGTTTTGGATGCGAACTAGGACACATAGAGAGAGAGAGAGAGAGAGAGAGAGAGAGAGAGAGAGAGAGAGAGAGAGAGAGAGAGGGATAGTGCTTGGGCTGCTTTGAAACGTATCAGCAATGATCAAGCAAACACAACTATATATTTAAGAAAGAGAGAGAAAGGGGGAGGGGGTGCTTGTTGCATTAATACCTTCTTACAAATCTGTCATGACAAATCAAAGTGAGATTAGTATTTGTTCAACATAGCTTGCGTAAATTTCACCACAACACATCACAAGAAAAGCCACCCCAATCACTGTCTTAAGGCCAGGGGAGTCCTCTTCACCCTGTCCCCCTCTTACAGTATGTGGGATTTATGGCTAGATTGATGACAACACCAGAGACAAGCTATCAAGAACTTAACAAAAAACACCAAGACACTTACGCATCATTGTTGTCCATTACTTCACGTTGGAAGGGAGACAAAGTATCCAAGCTTAGTCCAAATCCACCCTCCTTGATTCAGCAAATGTTGGGCTTACACTAGTAGGAGAAATGATAGATTTCCTACTCTCAATTGAATGATCACTCTCTCTCTTACAATGGCATAGAGTTCCCTTGCTAATCCCCTATTACAACACATGCACATGCATAAGACAATGAGCTTCCACTCAAGAGCTCCTTCTAGAGGGGTTGAGCTTGGCTTCTCAAGCTATAGCATAGTGCTCTTGCTTATGTCTCCCCCCTTTTTGTGCTAGCTACACCCTCCTTTTATAGCAATTTTGAAGGCTAGGGTTACTCCTTTAACCATGGTTGGGTTAGATTTTCAGTAATTTATCTAATTTCTTTTGCTTGGAATTATCAAGAAGTTGGTGGGGAAAGAGAGAGGAGAGAAATGGAGGTGATAGGACTTTTCATAGTGGGTTAGTGTTAGTAGAGTTAGTATTAATTTACAAATGGAATTGGATATTTACAATGGGAGTATCCATGTAGGATACAAATAAGGAAGAAAAACTCTTAAGAGGTAAGAAAAGGTGGATTTCTTACAAGGTTGATGCTCCAAGTGTCTTGAGTAGGGCCAATTTTGACGCTTGTTGACGGTCCACTAGCTTTGACGGTACATTTTTTCTCCACTCTTGACCTTCCTTGAGAGACAAGGTAATTGAAGCTGAGTAATCAACCACCATGATGCTGTCTTTTAAGAGAAGAGGCTGAATTTTGTGGTTTTTTTATAGATATGGGTAATTTGGAGGAGGAAAAATGAGACTAGGTGGTCAATTTTGGAATGGAATTGTGTGTGGGAGGTATGAGTTCACCATGGTTTCTCTTATTCTTCAAGGTTGAGGAGAAGGTGAGTAGGGTGCAGAGAGGAGTGGTGAGAGAGGTGGGGATGATGAGTGGAGAAGTGTGTGTGAAAGAGGAAAATGATAAAGTGGAAAAGAGAGTGTGGCTGCATAGCATGGGAAAACTGGGGTCCACTAATAAAATCATAGCTCACAGCTCGTAGCTCAAAAAAACATGAAAAAATTTGAGGCAAAAGTTCAGCCCACGAGCTACAACTTTTGTTTGTATCACCTTTTCAAATTTGGAGAGCAAGTGAACTTTAAAAATTCAGCAAAACCGACCGTTTTTTTCCAGTGCACAAGGTCCTTGTGGGGTCCTTCTTTGGATGATTCTTTTGAATACCTCCAAGAGTGAGCCCTCCATAGTGCATGTATGCATGCCACCTACCCTTGACCTTATTTGGTAGGTCTATAATTGAAGATATTGTTGAGATCATGATATAAGTGAATAGTACAACTAAGAAAATCAAATATTGAGGGGTCTAAAAAATATGTACATGTCAAATATAAATAATATAAGTGGAAAAAATATAAAGGGGTCAAAAGAAATCTCTCTCATTATGAGGCTACCATAAAAAGATAAATATTTTTGGTGTTCTAATTTTTTAGAAAAAAAACAAAATAGATGTAGGAAGGGAAAAATCACAATAGTGAAAAAAATATACACATAAATAAAACTAGTTTTTTTGGATTTTTGTTGGGGTGGAGTTACACCAAATATAAGAGAAGCTTACATGAAAATATTTCTATATGGAATAAAGAGTATGAAAAATGGTAAGAAAAATTGTGGTAATGGTGAGGCAATGTACAGAGCATAAATAACACACACCTAGGTAGAAATATTTAAATAAATACCAAAATAATTATGAAAAAATCTTTTATTTAGGCCCTATATACAAAGAAATATTTACATACGCATGGGCCATAATATACTTATATTTTTTATTTTTTTGGCTCAACTAGCCCAATGACTAGCTAATTGAGGGTTTTTTATTTCAGTAAGGAGATATGGGAAAAGTCCCCTAACTCACACGCACCTATATACAGTGAAAGGGTGAGGGTAACCACAGTGTTTGAGTGATTTGATAGGGGGGGATAACTCACTATGGTAATCACAGAGAGCCGAAAAATGGCTATCACTGCTAACATTTTACCTTAACTAATCTGGGGACTAAGAAGGCGCATCTAGATGCATGATTAAGTGGTAATCAATTTAGAAGAGTAGTACTATGTTTGTGCATTAACTGTTAATTGTGAATACAGGATCCATGGATGCTTCTTCGGGAAAAAGAAAAGGCAAGAACCTGGCAACGGAAGGTGCAGTACCCTATGCACTTCTACCTAATTCCCTAAAGCCAGCAGCCACCTGGATACCTGCAGATGTGCAACAAGCAGTAGCATTTCAGATCTATCAAGGTTCATATGTGGATGACAAAAGAAACTTGGTGGATACAGTGATGATCCCCAAGGAGGCAGAGAATTACTTGAAAAGATCACCGCAAAGGTCATGGCTCAAAAAAGTTGCCTTGTGGAACTTTGTATCACTACCACCAGTAGGGATAGATTTCAAGAGGGTACAACACCTAATTGAGACTATCCAAGAAGATGGAACTTGTAGAGTGACAGGCATGGATAATGAAGTGATGGAGATCCAGATCACCAAAGAGATCATCAAAGAGGCATTGAAATTGTCAGATCAAGGAGCAAACATGAGAGAAAGAAGGAAAAACCTCACAGTCTACTTGCAAAAGTCTAAACTACCTTCTTTCGAACTCATAGCAAACCCGGAAGTAAGAGAACCAACACAGATCTACAGTCAGTGTTTGTTGAGCTACAGCAAACAACCGCCAAGATACACTACACCACACGGGAGCATCTCAACCACACTGACATGGGCTATGGGAATGACCCATGAGTTCTATATAGATCACGCGTCATATCTATTTGAAGAAATGACAAAGCTAAGGCAGGACAGACCAAATTACATTGCAGGAGGAGAAGTCCTGACCAGAGTAATATACCAGGCCATAGGCGCGGCAAATCAGTTTCCAGATGCCCCTCATCAGAACGACTAGCTGGTATTAAGAGAGAATATCGAAGACAGATCACAAAGGAAAGTACCTGCCTCTATTAACACCATTGGAGGACGCAGGCTGGAAAGAGTAACAAGAAGTACACAAGAAAAGATGGAAGAAGTAAGAAGAACAGAAGAGGAAGATGCCCGACTAAAAAAGCGGAAAGCGAAAATGGAAAACAACACCATGTTGCAGAAGATAGCAAAAATGGAAAGGATGCTAGAAGGATTTTCTCTAGAGAGATCTCTACGAGGCGATGTAGGCGCCACTTGGAAACCTTCTAGTAGCACTTACACACTGAGAATGAAGAATAGAAACAACCTAGCTTTCAAGTTGGACTGGTTCGAGAGGTACATCCAGGAAAGAAATGCTAGGGACGAACCAGAATTGCTACTAGAAGAGGAGGATCTCCAAACTTTGAGAGATCAGTTGAGGCCAACTTCACGAGATCAGGAAACACCGCCGCCATCTCCAAGGACAGATGCAAGTGAGAGGCAATCTAGCCCACCTGCTGACTCTACTTCGCATTCAGAAAGCTCACATCGTGATGAGAGAGTTCATACACCTCCCAGTGAAGAAGAAGAAGAAGAAGAAGAAAGAACGGATGGTCACGCGAACACTGGAACCATATCACAAAGTGATAAAGGCAAGCAAAAGGAGGTGGATCAGACAAAAGATAAAGCTTCCTCCTCTCAAGAAATTGAGCTGGAAGCTACTATAGATGAAGATTTGCAGTCAATGGCGACAATACTAAACCGAACAAGACTGCACAGTCAATGGCTAGCTAATCAGAACAGGTCCAACAAAATGAGGTTACAACAAACCCATGGAGAAGTTCAAAGATTGCAGGAGCAGAGGGCGGACACTCTAAAGCTGATCAGCATCAGAGATGCTGAGATCTTGGGGCTCAAAAGCACAGTGAATCTCCTCAAAGACAATTTACAGGAGTCTGAAGACTTCAATGCCATATGTGAAGATACAATCAACGTATTCCTTGAAGATGTCAGTGACAGAGATGAACACATAAATAAGTTGGAAAAAGAAAAGCAAGATGCGCTGGACACAGTCAAAAGTTTGCAAGTCGTCATCGATGACTTACAAATTGAAATCAAAGATTTGAGAGCAGTAACAAATATACAAGCAAGGGAAATCGAACGAGCTAGGAAGCAAAACGCCGCTACCAACAACACCGGTAGTCCACCCAGAAGAAGAAGTGGCTGCACTGAAGAGGGAGCTGGAGTTGGAAAGAAAAAAACGCTTAATGATAGCCGAAAGTGCACTTAGAGCAGAGGATCAACTACAAAGGCAAATTTCCGACTTACAAAGTGAACAGCAACAAGGACCAGCTCCTGACAGTGAAATGGAAAGCATTGTTTCCAAATCACTCAGGGAAGAAAATGAAAACTTGCACATCAGGGTAAAACAGTTAGAGGAGCCTGCAGCTCAAAAAGAAATGGAATTTCAAGCTCTACAAATCAATAGTAGAACAATGGCTGCGCAAATCGCAAGTCTACAAACTGCAAGGCAACACCAAGGACAGGTACGAGTGCACCTGGAACAAGTAACAACGAATTTGGCTGGACTCGCCGAAGTATATGGGGGTCAAGATGAGTACGAGGAAGAATCATATGAATAGGAGGACCCAGATACACAGACTGATTAGACTGGCTCCAAAGACCAAGAAATAGAAGAAGATTCAGTCACGAGATTGGAAGAGCAGAGGCTGGCCGAGCAGATGGAAAAGCAATCAGAGATGATATGGTAAAAGGAAATGCAACTAGAAAAGGAATTGCTACAAGGGCTCTCCAGATCAGGTAAAACAACAGCAGAGCTACGGAAGGAATGGAATGCCCCTATGTTACCATATGCTCTGCTGAAATTTGAAACTCTAACACATCAACGGTAGCTCGAAAAAGAAGCACAAGTGCCAGTGTTTGAAGGAGAAGTACAGGATCGAGAACAGCAAAACAGAATAGTAGATAGCCAGCCAAAGTGGAGGCATCAATGGCTCTTGGATCATCCTAATAACCTGATCCACTTAGTCAATGCACCGTCTGAGCTGAGGAATGGCAGAACTTTTTGCCCAACTCCGCGAACATACACCTACAGCCAACATAAAGCACTACAGAGCAAAAATCCGACATGGCTAAATTATCCAGTATTGCCAGGGCCAGCAGAGGGAGAGAGAATATCCGGTTCTTACATGGTGAAAACCCTTCAAGGCGCCATCGCAGAATTCGGAGGCTCTCCCGACCTATCCTGCAAGATGCTATGTAAAATAGCTCGAACCTTTTTGGTCTGTCTCACAGTCTTCTTAGAAAGCTGGATGTCAAAGTATATGAATACCGAAAGAAGCATCTCAGAGCTGTCATACGATCTAAGTGGACCACCTACAGAGCCAGTATTGTATGCCTATTTCAGACGGCTAATGTTTCTGCGAAGCTACCATCTACAAACCTTCGAAGAAGCATTTTACAGAGGCTTCTTCATGTACAAGTCAAAAAATTTTGGCCAATTAATGGCAAGCGAGTCTATGCGATATGATGCATTTCTACATCAAATCAACCAAGAAAGACGACAACGACAATGAATACAAAGACGATCATGTCGTGGTAGACATGAATTAGGAGGGGGGGAGTGTTGGAGCCCCATTGGCCAACTGTTGTAATGAGCCCATCTTGTAAAGCATATCAAATTCCCATTTTATGTCAAAGACGTCTTATCATTTTGATCCATTCGTATGGGTTATGTAAAGATTAATCAGTTAGTCAGAACTCAGATTTGTTCCCACTTTGTAATAAGGAGTAAGAGAACCCCATGTACATTTTTGAGCTAAGGTGACTAAAGTATAAAAGTCACCTTAGAACCATTTTTGAATAACATTTGAATATTAATTCTCTGTCGTACGAGTCTGAGAGAGAGAGAGAGAGTGAGTGTGTCTTATCCTCTTCGCTACGCGCTTCTCCCTCACCGGATTCACGACGTGACCACACCATTGCGGTAGTCTCTCCGAGAGCTACGCGCCCACGCCACGCATTCACCTTTTCGAGCTGATCGCGATCGATCCTTCCTCGAGCTTGTTTTGCTTGTAAGTAGCACAAACAGTGTCTGTTTTCAATAATCAAGTGCTTTATGGAATGAGAAAGAGATTAGCTACACATAGATACTCATAAACTTAAGTTTCGCCCATTTTTGGATTATGACATGTTAGTCTATCGCGACTGTATTCGAGATAACTAGGGTTCAAATATGGTGAGATTAGACTTATAGGTAAGTATATCCTAGTGAGAGGATGGTGCCTAGTAAGTTTGATGCGATTCCGAGTTCATTGGAAGTGTGAACAGTGTTGTGAGCGTTTAGGGATAGAGTGGGTTTCATTCTACCAGGGTTAATGATTGATGCATCATAAAAGTGTGTATGTGTAGATTGGTCTCAGCCTGACAAGCTAACGAGATTTCCTACGTGCACGTACGGGTTAGTCGTGTCATCGGATGATAAGTATGTTGTCTGTGTCGTGCTCGTGAGTATGAACAGGGGAGTAGTTTTTCCCTAAAACAGAAGGCAAAAGACAACCCCACGGATACCTCAACAAAATTGTATTTTCGAAAGGATGAACAGATCAATCATGGAGCAAGTACAAAGCATGCATCTAACATAGAGACATTGCTATCTAAGTTTGAACTTGAGTATTGCAAACCTATTGCCACTTCCATGGGAACAGGTTTGAAATTGATTCTTCATAATGTTGGTGATCCTGCAAATGTCACTCCTTGTTGACAAGTAAAATGGGGAGAAAGGGTTGATTGCTTCCAATTTTCACTTTTGTTTGCACCTATGTTTGTCAACCTTTCACCATCTCTTCCAATTTCCAAGTACTCACACACACCTAGACTATGATAGCACACACACACACAAGAGAATAATTTGACAAGGGAAGAGTGTAAGAGGGATACACAGAGTAACACAACATAGCATAAGAGAGAGGGAATGGAAAATTTAGGGCATCTACACAAGAAAGGCCTAAAAATTGCAGTCTCAAACTCCACGGCACCTCTTGTGAAGTTTGGTATTTAATATTTGATATTATTGTTGCTACCAAAAATTGCAGGCCCCTCTCTTACACTTTAGTCTCACTTTACTTATGAGTGCAGCACATTAGTTATTGCATGACCCTCTTAGGGTGAGTTTTCATTGTCTTATTTACAAAGCAGCCATAGTGGCTAGTTGAACTGTGCTAGGATAAAATGATTGAGCGGATTATTATTTATCGGTGCCTCCTCGTCAACTCCCAAAATTCCAATCTACAAATCATCATGCACTCACTGTTAGTAAAATCAAATAGACAGTACATAATTAACCATTAAGCTAGCTATCCCAATTGCAGTTAACCACATGCAACAGGAGGGTGCTCAATCTTGTAACAGCTCTCCCACCAGGGATAGAAACTGTCCTCAGTTGCTCACTAAAGAATCAACTAGACCATGAGTAATTGAAGGTGTAGAGAAGATCTAAGAATTTGCAAAAGCAAATTTCAGGCATCCACTTAGCATCCTCTCTAGGGTGTCCTTTGAAGGTCAAAAGATAGAGGTTATATACCATGCCAGTGCGTGTGGTGGTGGTCTCTTGATCAACTATTTGTGCAGGGATAAGTTGTTCTTCTTGGTCCACAAGTCAAGGTGGATCCTCATAAATGTGATGTGTAGATAGGGGTCCTCAAAAAGGTCTTAAAAGACTAATGTGGAAAGCATTATGAATGTTCCAATGTGAAGGTAAGTCTAAATGAAATGAAACATCATTGATCATAGTAGAAATTTTGAATGGGCCATAAAAACAAGGAGCGAGTTTAACAAAAATATTAGTAAAGCACACTCTTGTCACCAAGTAACTTGAGTCCGAGCCATTAAAAAGGGGTCCTAGTCCTGTCTCGCAAGGAAAGCATGAACTAACACAATATTCTGATGTTTCTAATTCTCACCTTCCAAAAGAGAGAAACCCCAAATGCCTTTTTCCCTATAATTTTCAGAGGCACGTACAATTGGGACTTCTCAACTCTTGGCACAATGAGCCTCTAGTTTCCCTTCTTCTATCAATGAAGAGCAAAGAGTTTCTCGACTAATCAAGAGCACCCATCCTTAACTAGCAACCTGAGCCAGTCCCCACTTTCCACCCCCACACTCACACTGTTTTGCTTGTTTTCTAATTACTACAACATGATTGTTCATACACAAAGTTCCTTTTTATGATTTTCATCATAAATTCGCTAAGACAGCCCTTCAATTACTTTCTATCGGCACCAAGACAATATTTCCTAGAAGAAAAACAACATACGACCCTTCTTTATTTAAATATCCAAACCCCAAGAGTTCACTCTTTACGCAGCAATGCAATTTTTGTCTCATTGCGGCTTGCATAGAGACCGGTTAGAATATCCCAAGTTTGATTTACAGATTTTACTGAAAAAATATAAGGAGTAATGGTGTGCTCACAAACAATGCAATCAACGCATGAGCTTGCGCATCCTTTACATCCCAGCGAGCTTGTTTTGTCGTCAACAAAAAAACTCTAACAGCAGCAATCCTTGCAGCAAGACCTACAACATCCTCAACATCGCCTACATCCTCAGAACCAAGATGTACATTGATGCCCTACACAATATTCTAGACGCCCTTTGACACAAGAACATGTTGCATCATGTAAGCCCACATAGGGTAATTGTCCCCATCCAATATGTCCTTAGCAGGCAAACATCTTGAACACATCTGTGTTGTTGTCAGCCATTGTGAATGTCTATACTTGATGTGAAAAGTGCCCAAAAAGAGGAGAAACAAAGCGAGAACAACACGTGCTAAATAGCACAAACCGTAGAAGACTAGAAGGGACATGTTACGCAGAAAAAGGCACTGACAAAAATTCTGCACAAAATGATGAAATAATCCCGAATCAGAAATCTGAGCAGACTGAGTTCTACAAGCTATCCCAAAATTTTTGTCAACCTTCAAACGCTCACCAAAGCTCATTGAAATCAAAGAAAGTGAACAGGCGTGTGTTGGAGCTGCTGTGGCGACTAAGCCTGGGTTGACGCAACCTTCTCTGATACCAATTGTTGGAATAAGGGTTGTAGGAAAACACACACATCTTGGAGAAGATGAAGGAAGCTCAAGGCACACAACAGAGAATATACTACTTAGTGTCCAATGGAAAGATAGATAGCGCTAGAATGAATGGGCATATTAACAATGCACGAGGAAAAAAACTTCCTAAAGAGGAAAAAAATGCCCCGACGGTCCTAAGTGTGTTCACCCACATCACTACATATATATGGTAACATTTTGTTTGTTTTCTTTCCGAGTAATCTTTATACATATTTTATTCATTGAAAATTACATCCCTACTAAATATTTTACCATCTTCAGGATTCCATAGGTGATACCCAAAGTCAGCTTCTCCATAGCCAATGAAGAAACACTTTTTGGACTTTGCATCTAGCTTTGACCTTAGGCTTCTATATATGTGCATGAAAGACTCGCACCCCAACCACTTTGAGAAATGTATAATTCACCGGTTTACCTGTCCATACTTCTTGTGGAACACCCCAATCCAATGTCGTTGAGGGTGACCGGTTGATCAAGTACACAGACATATTTACTACTTACGCTCAAAGCTCAAGCAGTAAGCATGCATGAACTTTTTTGACACAAGGCAATACCACCATCAAAATGCTTAAATTGTATACCCAAGTAATGATGCAACAATCCCAATATCTTTCATCTTGAAAGTAGCATTCAAATCAGTCTTCAATATGTCTCTCATTTGGTCCAGTGATCAGTAAATCATCCACATAAAGAACAACAATGAGAAGTACATCACCCTCATGCTTTAAATGCAATGTGCTTTATGTTGGACTATTACAAAAGCCTCTTTTGACCAAATGAGTGTCAACTTTCTCGTACCAAGCAAGAGGAGATTGCTTCAACCCACACAAAACATTCTTACATTTGTACAATTTATCCTCTTGTCCTTTCTTGAAAAAATTTCAAGGCTACGTTAGATAAACTTCCTCAAATATGTCACCATTCAAGAAAGCAATAACAATGTCTGATTGATGTACATCCCAGCCAAAATGAGCTACCAATGCACATAGAAAACACACAGTAGTCATGCAACAAGTGAGAGAAAAAGTCTCTTCATAATCTATGCCTTTTTGCTATGCATAACCCTTTACAACAAGTCAAGCCTTATAGCAATCAATCTCACCATTCGGCTTGCGTTTCAACTTGTAAACCCACTTTGTACCAATGGCCTTTTTACCAGGAGAAAAATCACATAAATTCCATGTGTCATTTTCTAGAGGTGCATCATATTCTGATTGCATGGCATCCATCCAATTTTTTGAATTTTGTGCTTCATTAAAAGATAGAGGTTCCTCAACATCATGTAAGCTAGACACAATCAAAGAATAAAAATCGGATGCATAAGATGCACTCAAGAACGTGAATGCGTATGACTAGACAAAGGTGCATCCAATTTACTGTCAAGAAAAGTATGCACCAGCCATTTTGGCATACCTCTAGCATGCTCATTCTCAGTCCTTTCCTCATCAAGTACATCATGTACATTTGCATAGTTAATAGGTTGATCTATGACATTCTCAAAAACCCCCATAGCTATACATTTGTCTCATTGGAATTTAAATTTGAACTTTTACCAACTGAAAAGAGGTAAAAAAGTGTCATAAATGTCATGTGAGGTTACATTACTATCTCTAGTACATGACAGCAAGGGCTGAACAAAATCTTCGACAAACACAACATCCTGTGAGACCAAGATACACTTTGTTTACGTATGATACAACCTGCAACCTTTTCTTTCAGCACTATAACCAACAAAAATACATTTGACAGCCTTATCATCCAATTTTCTACGTTGTGTTTGTGGCACCAAAGCATATACCAAACATCCAAAAACACACATGTGCTCAATAGAAGGCTTTCTATCATGCCATGCTTCATATGGAGTCATAGACTACAAAGATAAGTACATAAGTGGCACGCATGATGGCCTCAAGCCAAAACGAATGCGGTAAAGCTTGACTCTTATCCATACATCGTGCCATTTTTGTAAGTGACCTATTTTTCCTCTCATCAACACCATTTTTTTGAGGCATATAAGACACTATACATTGGTGTTTTATCCCACGACTAGCCAGAAATGCATTAAATTCATGAGACATATACTCCCCCCTTCAATCGGAATGGAGGGTGTCCATAGTATATTTCGAGACATTTTCAGTCATAGCAAGAAATTGTTTGAAGCACAAAAATTCTTCAGACTTATCTTTAAGCGGATATCCCCATGCATGCCTGGAGTAATCATCAATGAAAGTCACTAAGTATAAGTAATTGCCCAAGGACTGAGTTCTCATGGACCCACAAAGATCACTATACACGAGCTGCAACTTGCATGTGGCCCTAATTGAACCATCCTTTGGAAACTTTGAACATTGTATCTTACCCAAAATACAACCTTCACAAACATGTTTGACACGTGCTTCAAGAGGCGGCAAAGTAGCAGATTTTTGCAAACGCAGCAAAATGGCAAAATTCAGATGTCCAAAATGTGCATGCCAAAGTTTTGCATTTAAAATAGCCTTAGAATTCACAAATGCATTTGCAAAATTTTGACCACACTTTTCATAAAAAGTGAGCTTATATAGCCCACAAAATAAAATGCCTGATGCAACAATTTCATCACCAAACCTGAGATCATGAACTGTACATTTGTCATTCACAAATTTCACAAGACCAAGTCTAGTAAGTGCAGATATAGAAAGATTCTTCTTGATCCCAGGTACATACAATGCATCAACAAGTGTGAAAGAACTGACATTTGTAGTAGTGAGCACAATCTTTTCAACTCCCTTGACCGAATAAGAGGCATTGTTGGCACAAGTGACTGAATTCCCATAAGAGGCATCCTCGACAGAGGTAAACAAGTCACAATGAGAGGTAATGTGCTTTGTAGGACCACTAATAAAGTACCACACTTGAGCATATGCAGCAACTAAAAAACATGCATCATGGACATTAGGATCATAAGTGCACTTTGCACTAAAAGCCCATTTTGCATCAGCATTAGCATCACAATCTCCTTTCACAAAAGACTCAACAATAGCTGCATTTGTATTGAAACCAACATTTGCAGTGAAACCTGCCTCTTTCTTCTTAGCTCTTTGGCCTTCAACTTAGTACACTGCTTGATTAAATGATCATTATATTTACAATAATGGCAACGCATCTTCCTTTTTCCCTTATCACCAAAATTCCCAGACGAATTGCTGCCAACAGAATCATTAGAAACAAGCAATTTAACACTCGTAGAAGAACCATGGGAAGTGGCTACATTGATGTTATCACCTTTTCTTTGAGCAGCAATAAAGGCATGTTCAACTGCACTATAAGACAAGGGGAACTAGAGCCTAGAAGTCCACCACCCAACCACCCAATAGATAGCATGTCCCTTGGCCCTTTGCCCTAGTTGGACTCCCTTTCCACACTGCCTAGCCCGGCCTTGCCCTTGTCTAGTCCGGCCTTGCCCTTGTCTACTCCGGCCTTGCTGTTGTTCTGACATTACTCCCCCCTCAAAGAAGAGTTTTCGTCCTCGAAAACAAAAGTGGGGAACTTCTTCTTAAGAACACTAATGTTTTCCCAAGAGGCATCCTTCATGGATGTAGCTGTTTGGTTGATCGGAACACGGTTCAGCAGGAGGTTCAATAAAACCAAGAGTAACATCTTGATTTTCACATTGTGGTCCATTTGCAACCATCTTCTGTTACGGTTCCTATCCAATCATAGTGTGTAGACGCCATGTAGAACACACATGAGTATGCAAAACGAGTTATCACACAAATATGTACCCTAAAGAGTACCTCTTTTCACTTTCCATGGAAAACTTGCTAACATGACTCATCAATCAAGTCTAAGTCCTTACTTGTTTCCAAGTTCATCATTAGTAAACAACCCCACCCTAACGAGTGTTCAACATTGAGAACCTGACTTATACATGAAGAGACTATCGAGTCGCAACATGCGTTAACTGATAGTAAGTAAATTCCAAGAAGAGCAATAAATGCTCATTAATTGGAATTCTTGGTGCTAATGTACGCACTTTGAATATCCTTTAGCCCAAGATTGTAATCTACCTATCCCCTTGGATAGCTGACAGTACTGAGGTGTGTCTCCCCCACGGTTTACATACAGTCTTCCGAGATGACGGGTAAATGGGAATCATACATCGCATAACAGTGTTGAGGAAGCAACAATGCCTAGAATAATTGAAAAATCCCCAAGCACCCAAACCGAGCCATGACCTCTGTGGGTGATTGGTAGACTCTAAAGTACTTTCATAGAGATCCTGCACATAGAGTGAAAAGTGCTTCATAAGAAACAACTAGATGAATACACATGCCGTTCTAAATCAGCTTTTGCTAAACACTAGGGACCATAACACCTAGTGTGCATGCATTTAGAAAAACACAGATCTGAACCTGTATATCCATGGTGATCCTTGCCAATACTTATGGCAAATGTGATGCACCTAGCACACATTAAAAAGGAATGTAAATAGGTCTGAAAAAAATTAATACTTTCAGTTGCAATCTTGTGCCAGCCTTGCTGAAACGTCTGAACCATAATAGAAGGTGAAACCTGGATCACTTCTAGGTACAAACAATGAAACTTTTTCAGTAACACCTTAGAGCCTTGCTATATGTATAAAAAACCATGTGTAATGTTGTTTAGTCATTCCAAGTATCCGAAAATTTTTGGCCACTGATATTTCTCCTGATACGTCGTGATGAAACTGGTCTAGAAAACAGATTTTACCAGCACCTAGTTGGACTTTGTCATGACACATAATTGAAATAATGGCGCGAGTGTCAGTCCAGAGACTCATATTCTCCACATGTGGAATATGTCTCATGTGAGGATGTATAAAAAAGAACATCCGTCAAGTAGAAGATGTACTTGTGTGTGGAGGTAACTCTAAACACTCTGCAACAAGAGTGAGAGGGACCCTCATTCATTGCTCCACACTGGATAAACCGAACTCCTTGAGTTCCTAGACCATGTTGTATCCCATGTGACAACATGTGCCAAATTGAACCCTACAAGTAGGCTCGTAACAGCATAAGGCAGAAAGATAAATTGGACACTTGGCCCAAAATACTTTGTGCCGACATGCCCTTGGCATGGCTTTGTAACATTCAAGCATACTTATACGTCTTAAAAAACCAAGCAAAGCATACTAAAAATGGAATAACACCAAATCAATAGATGCGTACCTGGAGATTTGAACGTAATGTTCACTTACCCGTATTCAAATGGAGAGGAGCACGTCCCCTACCTGAAAAAACAAACAGCATTGCACTGGGAACCCTGGGTGTTGCCTTTGCAATCCAAGCCCTTGGATTAGAATCTACGTAGTCAAACCCCTTGGTAAGACTCTTTGTAGAAACTGCTCAACTAGCAGATAATGGTAACCAACATAGTCAACTGTGTACAGAATGATTGGAATCAACTTGAGAAGTGTGTTTGTCTGCTATCGCATGGTAGATTGCAAAATTCTTTCCTTGAAAGTATAATTGGGAGAGATCAACTATGATCATCAATGCAAATCAAACTGACTGCCGAGCTTTTATGGACAGCCATGCTGTCACAACTAATTGCTGCATCTATACTTCCTTGTAGAGATCAGCTGTTGTGAGTTGAAGATTATCAAAAACTCAACTTGAGTGTCGCACTGAAAACATGTAGTGCAAAAATGACACCCTAAACATCCGTAATGACAAGACTCTTGCTTGTACATTAACGTCGATGTGTACTTCCTTGGGTAGATCTTAAAAACAATCACCCAAAGAATGCCAATAGTTTGGTCTTACCCTTGGCCTGACAACATCTCTTAGCCTGTTTGGCTCATAGCTCTTATGCAAAATAGTGTTCAATTGACGAACCGATGAAGACTAATTTGAGTAGCATCTTAGCCACGTGCTAGCTGTGAGTTAGAGAACCTTGGCTCAAGCTGACTCACGAGCAAAACATGTATCAAAAGCTTCTTAGAAGATTTTCATTTTTTTTCTTAGAGAGCAAGATAAAGAACAAAAAGAAGAGCATGCTGGGCTGAGGAACTTTCCTTAAGCTTTTAGAGTGTGTGCCCAAGCTTTGTGCTCTTACGCATCTTATGCCTGACTTGCAGCTTATCGTATAAGCATTCCCCAGTTTTCCGGTATGACACTCTCATCGAGAGAGATAACAGAAAAACACAAAACTCATTCCGATCCACCTACCTTGCAGGGGTCGTGATTGTATGAGGACGACTTAGCATTGGCACTTTGCCCGTGAAATAAGTCCTAGATTTAGGTTTCCTTTTAGTGTTGTTGTGTGTTAATAACAACCAACAATCATGTTAAAAATCCATCACTAATTCTGTCCTTGATAGATTTGCGAGTGTGATAGCGGAAGCGTAATCCATGAAGTGGTGGAGGTCATTCCACCTGGCTAGCATGCCTTGCATGTAGAGTGATGGCCTCAAACGTGAGAACCAAAACCATAAGTGCCTTACACAGTTCAGTCTGGTAGGGAGTCTCTTTCCAATTTCCCAAACTTGGGTGCCAATTCCCTTGATTCCAAATCAATGGGCAGTATCTCGGAACAAGGGAGAAGTCTTGCTTCGTATAAAATTGCCAAAACACTTTTCTTTGCACAATGACGATAACTGCCAAGTAAAGTGTAAACATGGAAAAAAAAAACAAGAAAAACTGAAACTTGGCTAACCTTGCCGTTGTCTTAACATTACTCCCCCTAACCTGCAAGCATATTGCCAAATCCTTCCCAAGTTTGTATGCTCATAGCATATGCCGAACGTGGGAGTCTCAATGCCAGATGCCTGGCTTGAAGCCTTGCTTCGTATAAATAATGTAGTGGTCCTAGCCGACGGAGTCGGTTGTTTACAGATATCATGACGAAAAGAATCTCAATGCCAGATGCCTGGCTTGAACCCTTGCTTCGTATAAATAATGTTGTGGTCCTAGCCGATGGAGTTGGTTGTTTACAGATATCATGACGAAAAGAATCGACCTTGTCGAGTGATTTCAACTGAAAGTAACCAGTTTTGTGTGGCAAACATCCTCAGTCCGCTTTGAGAAATGGTGACAAGGAGTCGGCCATGCCGAGCAACCTGCATCCAATCTAGCAATAGGGTGCGCCAATCTCCTTGAGAGTCTGAAACATGGCAAACGTGTTATGCTTTTCCAATTATAAATATGCCCCATATGCAGAAAGTGTATACAGGCAATTCTATGCATGAATGATCAATCCTGTTAGTCGGTCCTCCATGTCGAGAAATGGAAGTGACTAAAGTCATTACTAGCCATGCTGTAATGACAGTCAAGCCTTGCTTGATATAATTCTGTATGCCCTCATTGCCAACAAATTCTATTGACGACAGATGTCATAGCAAAGAGAAGTCGACCTTGTCGATCGTGCACATATAAATGACTGTAGCTAAATGTATATATGATTAAGAAGTTAGAAAAATAATTCAAGTGGAGATATCTCTTACCTGCGAGATTGGTATGCCATTGTTCATAACAATCACCATGCACATAATGTGGTTGAACGATGTAGAGGGATAGAAGCCATGATTCTCCGCAACCCCAAACTTAGGGCTCTTGCCCGCCGTCCTGAAATCGGCCATGCCGACCAACAATCCAGCTATGCAGAATAGCGTTGCATCCATGAGCCAAACGAGAAACAGGCCTGGTTAACATGTCCGTCAACCACCATGGCTTCCCCGACGTGACTTGGCCAATGCCTTTGTTAATCGGCTCCTTTGCTAATACTTGTGAGCATTGTAGCAGAGAACCATGTCCGCTACCATACCTGGGATAATCACAGAGCGGAACCACTACCGGCTCGGATGTTCCATACTGTATGTGATGTGCCCGCACTTGATGAGACGCCATCAACAAGTGTAGCATGCCGACGTGGATGCATTCTCAACTTTCGGCAGAAAATCTGGGAGCCCAAAACGGTGGCCCTTGGCCCACATGATGCCATGTAAAAATATCTTTTTTCTTTGAAGAAAATATGGATGGCGGCCTGTGATCCTGCGTAGGGAAGAAAACCATGCATGCTCCCGCTACGGTGCTCAATTTCTTTCCCCCATGCGATGAAAATTTGTCTATAGAGCAGCGCGAACGCATTCCTTGCGTCTCCTTGCCGTTCCATGCAAGTCAAGAACCCGGCTTTCCTACATGCAAGGGGTGCTGCCCACGGGCCCCCTCTCTATCGTCCCCGACTTAAGACCTCTTCTACTCATGAACCTAGCCAGGGAATTGCAGTTCGAGAAAAGGATTTCGCCATGGAAAAAACATGCAAAACACAATCTCTTTTTTCTAATCCAACGTGCTTTGTGTCGATCCAAGATTTCCAAACCAAAAAACTTCGACGAAAATCCATGCCTCGCGAGAGAGAGAGTAATCCACCATGGAGAGAGCGAGAAAGAGAGAGAACGCCATGCCTCGAAGAGAGAGCACACCATGCCTTCTTCTTCTTCCTCCCTCTTCTCCCCTGAGCTTTGATACCAGTGTAAGACAAGGGGAAATAGAGCCTAGGAGTCCACCACCCAACCACCCAATATATAGCATGGCCCCTGGCCCTTTGCCCTAGTTGGACTGCCTTTCCACACTGCCTAGCCCGGCCTTGCCCTTGTCCGGCCTTGCCGTTGTCCTGACCTGCACGTTGTCTAGTCCTATTTTTTTTGGAAAGTGACTCTTGCAACAACAATGTGTATAATGCATCAAACTTGACAACTTCGGGATTTCCTTGGGTAATAAATCTCCACTAGTAGCAAAAGTCTGGTAAGAATCTGGCAAAGCATCAAGGATAGTCTGCACAAGGAAACTGTCAAAAATGATTTTACCTACAGAAATAAGATGCTCATTGATATCCTTGACACCATCAAGGAAAGTTTCCATGTCATCTTCCTCATGCATAATCTTCAACTCCAACTCTTTACGCAGCAATGCAATTTTTTCCTCATTGCGACTTGCATAAAGACCAGCCAGAATATCCCAAGCTTGTTTTATGGATTTTGCTGAACGAATGTGGGGAGTAATAGTGCGCTTCACAAAAAACGCAATCAATGCATGAGCCTCCGCATCTTTTACATCCCAAAGAGCATGCTCAGTCGTAGGCAAAACAATTCTAATAACAGCAATTCTTGCACCAAGACCTACAACATCCTCATCCTTGCACGTATCCTCAAAACCAAGACATACATCAATGTCTTGCATAATGTTTCCAAATGCCCTTCGACACAAGAACATATTGCATCGTATAAGCCCACATAGGGTAATTGTCCCAATCCAATCTCTCCTTAGCAGCAAACATCTTGAACACATCTGTGTTGTTCTCAGCCATGGTAAATATTGCACCTGATGTGAAAAATGTCTGAAAAGAGGAGAAAGAAATCGGGAAAACACGTGCTATATAGCACAAACAGTAGAAGATTGTAAGGGACCTCTTATGCAGAAAACAACACTGACAAAAAATTTGCACAAAATGACGAAATAGTCTGTGCAGTATTGTTTGTACTGAAAACGGAGGCTGAAATGAGCCCGAATAAAAAATTTGAGTATATTAAGCTCTGCGTATTCTTCCAAAATATTTGTTGACCTGCGAACACTCTCCGAAGCTCACAAAAATTGGATAAAGTGAGCAGGAGTGTGCTGGAACTGCTCGCGGCTAAGCCCGGGAGGACACAACCTGCTCTAATACCGATTTTTGGAATTAGGATTACAAGAAAACACAGCTTGGAGAAGATGAAGGAAGCTTAAGGCACACAACTGAGAGTGTATTACTTAGTGTCAATGGGAAGATCAGATAGCCCTAGAGTGATGGATGTATATGCAATACATGGAGGAAAAAACCTCCTAGCGAGGTAAAAAATACCCCGACGGTCCTAAGTGTGTTCACAAACATCACTACCACATGTATGTTAACCCTCACGCACATTCCTATCACCTACGATGGACGTTGTATTATTTATTTGGTAGAGTCAGGTATCGGGCTTGTCGGTCCAATAGGAAAACAGTAAGAGTGATCGTCGATGAGAGGCGCACTCTAACTTGAACATTCAAGGGATTAGTTGGCTAAGCATGGGCGCCCAAGTGTGAATGGGGCAACCTCATATAAAAGTCAACTAAACCTAAAATTCACTCATTCTCTCATTTGTGCAATTGAAGAGTGCTCTTGCTCCATCTCCATCTTCTTCCATTTCATCTCCTTGTGTGTGTGTGTGTATGCGTGAGAGAGAGAGAGAGTGTGTGTGTGTGCTATCGAGCATTGCGACGGCACGACGGCAGTGAAGTGGTTGAGCATGGCGTAGCAGCGTCTCCTTCTTCGCGGTGAGGAATCCTCCACGACAGCAAGCGTAGAGCGGTGAGTGACACACCATCGCCATCCTTGATCTTATTAGTTTAGGCTTGTTGTGTGCTTGGAGCCATTTGTGGCTTGCACACAGTGTATCGGCAAGTTCCTTGCATTAACACGTGCGACATACGTGCACATTTTTGGCGCCGCTGCCGAGGAATGCCATACACTAAGCTTGAATGGCACTCTGTGATTCTTTTGTGGTGCAATTTCAATTGTAGGAAAGGTAAGGAAGGAGGGTGTGTGTGTTAAGAAGAAGGATTTGTGTTGCTACTCTGTATTTCTTTGTTAATGAAGTTTTGAAAGGTTAGTGTGTTTTCTCTGTCATAAGGAATTAGTATTAAGGTTGTTAGTTATGTGTAATGTAAAGTACAATAAGTAGGAAGTAGATATGTGAGAGCGTGTATTAGTTGTAAGTAGGTAGGTAGAGTGTGTGTGTGTGCTCTCGCGCAGGCCGCGGTGACCTTATCCTTTAAAAAAAACAAAAAAAGTAGGACCGGGATCGGGAATATCTGCCAGACCCAAGCCCAAGCTCACGCTCAAGCTCAGGCCTCATCCGCCCTTTAAAATTATTATTTTAGCCTCACACGTAGCTAAAAAATTGAGTTTATTGAGGACCAACGGAGCTTCAGGTGTCCAAACGTTGTGTTGTAAAGCACACCGCGACCCTCTGAATGATATGCTCGTTTTGAGCTATCACACACTTCAATCAAAAAAACCGATCATTAAATTTTTTTTTTTTAAAAAAACGAGTGAAAACGGATGTCTAAAAAAGTAAGCGGTTAACCTTCGAGGTTATTCGTCGACGCTTGTAGGGTGCCAAAGGCACATGCATCTGCGCTCTGGTCGTGTGCTAGAAACGAAGCAACTAGAGAGAATTTCGACTTACGCGAGTTCTCAATATCCACCTACCTTAGGTTCCGGGCCCTCGGCGGGGACCCAAGGTAGTACAAACCAAGACCCGAACATAGCGGCTAGTGACTCTTCCTCTAACTACGACGTCATGGAGGGTTTCCCAATGCCTAATCCTGATAGCTTAAGCCAAGACATGCATGCCATGGGCCCACGGTCCGGACCGAACGTGCTTAGCCGCTTGAAGGAAACCTTTAGTAGAGCCACTGCTCCGAACATGGAGCTAATGATGTAAATGAGGGGGGTGGGGAAGTAAATTCTCCATTCATGACCAACGTAGAGCCTATGCCCTTAGAGAATGTGCACATGAATACTTCATTCACTGCACCTCCTGATTCTTCAGAGTTATTTCCCTCCGAGGTCATATTACCCGATGGTAGAAGCCTTGCCAAAGTCCAAGAGGTTGAGCGGTATATTCTTGCAGCAGCAAGGGAAAAGGAAATCGAGAGCTTACGCAAGGCAGAGCAACGAAGAGAGTTAAAAGTGAAAACCCCTATTTCAATATCCTTACTAAGAGATCAATCGAGTGCTCCTGACTTAGAAACCGCTAAGGGCCAACCCCTAGAAAGCAACATTGCATCTAGCTCAAAGGACACCCCTAGCACCTCAATCCTAGATGGAGCGTTCTTAAATGAGAACTGGGAGTACGAACTACAAACAGAAACTCTAACCGACCTATACACAAGTCACACCTATCACGTGGGTTGGTTAGATGTCCTACAATCCACAATGGGTGCTACTAGTGTGGAGGATCAACAACAAAGAGTTTGTGAGGTCATCCATAGGGTCATTGAGTTAGAGAGACAGAACAAAGGGATCAACATGCCTTCAACGGGTCTCATTAGATTCTTGGATACAGGAAAGGCTAAACAACCAACCTTATCGCAAATGGATACTCCCTCGGTAAGTCCGATGGATCACCCATATGTTGTTTCGCCAGGGGTCTCAGTGCAATCTGAGCCCACAAATGATAGCTTTACATTTACAAGTCTAGCTCATCTTTCCCTTGATGACACCACGGCTACCATGCCTACCCCAATGATGGGCATGCCAAGAAACATGCCATGGACCTCATTTGTTAGTAAAGCATCACTACATGGTAGCTCAATGCCTACAACAGTACCTACAAGTGTGTACCAATCATATGCACCTATGGGTCATCGCACTCATGTAGTCCCTACCCCTCCCATTGTTTCAACTACCTATGCTCCACAACCACAACACCCAAGTTCTTATTTCCATGGGACCATACCGGCTAGCATTAGCATGTCACAACCGACGTCTGCTATGCCGAGGGCCACACATATGAACTATGGACCACCACATGGCACAACATCGTATCAAATGTGGAACCCAAGGACTTTCTATGCGCCAAGCCCAATGCCAATACCTACTCCACATGTAGTCTCTGGAGCACCTTCACCCACGGTGCTTGCTCACTTAGGTAACTTGGCAACATTTTCTCAAGCTATCGGTCGATCTATTGCTGAGAATATGCGTAACACGCCTGATACAGAGCCTAGAATTAAGGCAGTACAAATAGCCAAGCTCACACAAAAATTTAGTGGAGACGGGTATGTGAGAAATCATATCGAAGTGTTTGAACAAATATGCGATTCTCTAGGAGGACACAATGACTTGCATAAGCGTAATGCTTTAAGCCTAACCTTAAGTGGGAAGGCAGGGGATTGGTATAGAACCTGAAGGGTGGAAGAAAAAACAATTTACCCTACTCTTAGGAGACTGTTCTTAATAGTATACATACGAGAGGGAGTGCTTTGGGGTGTAGCCTCTCAGCTCCAGAAAGCCCAACGAGAGGAAGGAGAGTCGGTGAGAGACTTTATTAGTCGCTTGAAGCATTTGAATTCTCGTTGTAATCCAAATGAGCGCTTCAACACTAACCAATTGCTTGATAGATTCATTAGGAGATCACGACATGAGGATATCTACAATGGATTAGTCATTAGAGGTATCACCACTTGGGAAGCAGTCACCACCAATGCGATCCAACTATAGGATAATTTAATGATTCAAGGAGAAAGAGTGTCTGTTGAGCCTAAATCTATTAGCTCGCAAGCATCAAGGCATCAGTCAATGACCCTAAAGCCTATTTCTAAGGACCCAAAGATATCTAAGATGACTTTAGCAGATCTCACCAAGGCTATTCAAGAGAGTCTTAGAGACAATCGTGCTCAAACAATGATATGTATCCAAGAAGGGAGCAACAATGGTGCTCAGTATGCTATGGACCGCATAGTACCAGTGAATGCCCTACTTTTAGAGTAAAATTCAATGGGAATTGCAATTCCTGTGGGAGGTATGGTCATCAAGCTAAGGATTGCATAGTATTAAAGCGTGCGATGGCCAATAGACCAACCTTAGCATGGACAGACACACCTCGAGTGCCTGCATTGATGCCGGCCCCACCTCTTGAACAAACAGCACAACACATGGTCCCTAGGGCCCAAAATGTTGTTCAAACAACACCCTTACCACCTCCAGTGCTAGGACCGCAACCACCACATCCGAGAATCACTTCTGTGAATCAAGTGGGTTGTGAGTCATCTATGTCTCAATGAGCCACAATGGCCAGGATCCAAGAAGAAGATAGGAACTTATCTAAACCCTAAAGAGGAGATTGAGCGAGTCAAGCAATTAAGGAGTTTGGTAGAAGATACCCAAAGGGATCTAGAACAAGCACCTAGGCAGATCCAGATTACAGACACCGTGTTACCTACGCAACAACAACCTCACCAAGTCCATAGACTCTTAGCCATACCTAGTGTCATCCAAGAAGAAAGTGACTTAAAGTCATGGGAAAGTGGGCGTACTCACTTCTTGATGGAAAGAATGTTTACAGAGGGACTACTTGATCCTATCAAAGAAATGGAGATCCCATCTTCCCCACGTCAAGGGACTCAAGGCCAAAAGGTACCGTTAAACATTGCCAAACTGATAGATTTCATGTCTTCAGACGTTAGAACCACCATCATGTCCAAACTATATAAAGACCCTGAGCTAGTCTAGCTCTTCGAGCCTTCCTCAATGGAGAACTAAAGTTTGGGCTACCATAATTTTCACAGATTGATGGAGCTGGGGAGATGCCAATAGAGGAGGAACACTTAGATACACAACCCAACCTAGATGAGAACCTTGGTATAGAAATACCTGTTAACAAGTTGGGACAATACTTTGAGGGTGATGAATCCAATGCGACCATACCTATCACTACTAAGGGATTAGTTGTGAAGGGAATCCTTGATGGTGGCGCTGGGGTTAGCATTGTGACTAACAATTGCTGGGAAACTATGGGAAAACCTCACCTTGCGACCACAACCATAGTAGTGAAGATGGCCAATGGGTCTATTGTTAAACCTATTGGGATGCCAGAAGATCTCAAGATCAAGGTGGTTGGACATAAAATAAGGATTACCTTCATTGTTATGGATTTCTCCAAACACACTATGGCATCCGAGATGATCTTAGGATGTAGAGGCTCTAGGAAACAGGTTTATAATTGATCATAGATCCTCTAGGAAACAGGTTTATAATTGATCATAGATCTGACACCACAGTTCACTCATCCGCATTACAGTATTGTTACACGTATAAAGCGGACACTGATGTTGGGGAAGATTCTCCTTATATGGATGTACTACCTGGGATGACTGAGTCGGACAATGTGGATTGGGTCCACCTATCAGCAACCATAGACACTTGGGGAAACAGGGGACGACTTGGGTAATACCTGAGGGGGATGAAATGCCCGTACCCTTAAATATGCTACAAGCAGTGCATATAGCTTCTGACAAGACTCGTCCTAATATAACGAAGAAAACATACAAGTGGGTCCCTAAAGCCTCTTTAGCGACCATAGATAGTGCTAAAAAATAGAAGCCTTGTAAGAAACGTCCCACTCGCTCCAAGAAATGTAGAGAAAGGTTGCGTTGGATTCCTAAAAAACTATTGGAAGCCCAAGGCTACTATCAAAGAAATGATCAAATCTGGGTGCCAAAACGTAGATTGTGTTCTTACGTGTCACCTGACCCATGTGAGCCCAATCTTGTAGCTCCAAAACAAATTGATGATCATGGAAAGGAAAAAATCATTGAATGCTACACACGCGCTCTAGAGCTAGTTTTGGGTACCGAAGAAAGAACAATTTCTTCCACCTATCTCAGGAAGGGGGGAGTCCCATGAAGCTTCTAGCTCCTCATGTAATGCATTCATAGAGGTAAAAGCTTCTCCAGAGCCTCCACCTGCAATAGTGGACCTAAATAAAGCTACAAAGAAGTCCACACCTCCCAGTGTTCAAGAATCACCTAATGAACCACTTCAAGTTCGATGCTGGGAGAGTACCTTACCACTCTTGCAACTCGATGAGGCACCGAAGGTAATAGAAAACTACTGGGAAAAATCCTCACCTATTACCAACTGGAACAGTTGGTTTCAAAGGGTGACAAGCACATTTCAAACGGTATGATCTACCCAAGAAAGGGGGGAGTGTTTGCTGACATCCATCATTCACTTGCTTCCCTCTCAATCTTCTTCCTTGACCTCTCAATCTCCCAATCTTAGGGAATGTATATATATAGCCTTATACTCACAAAAAATAAAAATAATAAAGAGCAAGAGCAATTAGCAAACGCATATGCAGAATAAAAATCAAAAGATTGACCCATACCTACACATTCACATCCGGTACACTGAAACAAAGACCTATGTCATTAAACACCTTTGATCTTCATCACTCGAGTGATGGACGGTAGGTAGGATTAGTACAATAGGGGTGTTTCTGTTCTAGAGTTTAGTGATTAGCAAAGTTCTTTTTTTCCACTGATGTACCTCCTAGAGGTATTCTTTGTGTTTCCTAGTGTGTACAGGAACGTGTTGCTGTTGTTAGGATTTGGACCTTCATGGGATCCTTCTCTCATCCACTTTTCAAATCAAGCATGATTATCAACGCAAACAGGTGTTTCTTGTCCATTAGCATTGTCCCTTATCTTTTTGCATCCATGTTTGTCTGCTTTAATTGTGATTGGTAGCATAATATTCAGTGCATTTGCTTAGGATTAAACATTAAATTCAATTTAATTTTTTGTCATAATCACTTGTCTTTGTTTAAAAATCAAGCAGTCCGACTAAGCTAGTTTGACCAAGCTAGGTGTTACAAATCTTCTCTTAATACCATGGGGAATGCCTTTCTAATAATCAATGGTTACTTAGGTTCTTAATCCGATTTAGACAGCATTGTGTGAAATGTACTAGGGTTTTCTAGTGGGATTAGTCCCTATTGACCTTTAGCTTAAGTATTATAAAGGGAGTTTACTAGTGTGATGAGCCTGTGGAGGGTAACAGTGTTATATGACCCCCAAAGTTACAAAATAAAAATGCTCAAAACGAACAAACAAAAAAAATCAAAGTTCCACAATGTAAAATCTTAAGCTGGAAGAGAAATTTCAGCTTGATTAGGTACTTCACTCACATGTATCGCTTATGGTACTAGAGCCCTAGAGGTTCCCAGTGTGGGCGCTTTTCCTTGAAAAGCAAAACACCCAAGGCATACAAAATAAGCACACACATCAAAATGAAATCACTGTGAAAAGACTTTGGGGGGTCAAAGAAAAAGTAATCAGTCAAGCGATGATTTTGTGAGAAATTCCTTTTATCGTAGCTTAACTACAAGGTCTTCTAAGTATAGCCTCTAGTCAACCCTCGAACATGAAATACTTGGCTCTCACGATTAAACAACTTAATTGACCAGAGAAAATTGAGAAGCTTACCGATGGTATTAATAGTCGATCTTTAGTGCCTTTCGACCGTTAAATTAGCGACTCCAGACTTGTTTAATTTTTTAGCTTTACAGCTGTTTATGCATTTGATTATATTGCAATTTAATGTTTATTGCTGACAAATGGTTTAAAATTCTGTTATCGATCAAATTGTCTCGCGCGCTTTCGCTTCTTCTCTCCATGCTCGAATTTATTGGCCCACACACGTGATGTCATGCGTGACACACATCTTTGAAACTGAAGGACTATGGTACTACGTCCTATGGACCATGGAGAGCGGGGTCAAAGTTCAATGTCTAGAGAAATATTGAGGGCAATCTAAGAGAATCCTACAGACGCCAAACAGGCTGTACTTGCATGCGCTGAGCACCTTCACATTACTGGGAGACATCACTTCTTCTTTTTCTTCTTCTTCTTCTCTCTCTCTCTCTCTCTCTCTCTCTCTCTCTCTCTCTCTCTATGTGTGTGTGTGTGTGTGTGTGTGTGTGTGTGTGTGTGTGTGTGCTTTTGCTTCTTCTCTCCACGCTAGGACCAGCTGCAATCCGACTGCTTCAACCTGCTTAACGTCATGCGTGACGCACATCTTTGAAATTCAAGGCGCAGCAAGACAATTGAAATTGTACATAGGCCACATGGAAATTCGGTCACGGGCAGGGAGCCACACAGGGCGACACTCTCATTCGATCAGTATCTCCCTCACGAGTTCTGGCACCCCCCTGCAGGCTCACATACGATGAGTGCAAGTAGACAGATTGAGCCTGCTCTAATCTCTCTCTTAGGCTGCGCACATGCAGCTGTTCCGATGGCTAGCCGATTGAGGGTGAATGAAGGCCATCTGCCGAAAGCCTGCGCACATGCTCCAACTTCGGCCATCAACACGACATAGGTCAACGCTTTTTGTTGAACTGTCTTGTGCCACAGCCAATACCAACACTCAAATCCAAGGAAACGGCTCCTCGTCGGGGTTGACCGTTAAGGCTCGCCTACTGACGTCTCGGTGGTGCCGGTGAGAGCCCCGGTAGCTAAGTGCAGGGGCGTGGTGGGGTTCTATTGGGCCTTATGCACTTTTGGGTCGGAGGCAGAGACCGGAGACCTGCATGTGCGCAAGCTATCTCTCTCGGTCTCTCTCTCTCTCTCTCTCTCTCTCTCTCTCTCTCTCTCTCTCTGGCCCACCAACACATCCGCACACCCCTGCACACCATCACCGTCTTCCCCACCACCGCTATCGGAGCATCATTGCTCCGTACTTACCATTTGACACCAGTAGCCTACCCTTTGCAATGGAGGCTTACATCTCAACCACATAAATTTTCTGATTTTGTGGACGTTGAATCCCGCCATCTTCAATCCGATCCTTTGGGCGGTTCAAGCTACGCATGTGCGTCAACCTACGGTCGATGTAGGCCAGGACACTCTCATTGTCACACACGTCCGGGCAGACATGTGTGACAGGGGCCTTAGCTGTAGATAGAATGACGCTGTGAAAAGCAGAAGCGAGAGTCATTGAGATGAAGAGGCAAAGCGGCACATGGAGGAGAGAGAGAGAGAGAGAGAGAGAGAGAGAGAGAGAGAGAGAGAGAGAGAGAAAGAGAGAGATACGCCAAGCATCTGGGGGAATGCACAGAGAGTCCACCAGGTTGAGAAAGCTTGAATGGGCTTGAATGGGAAAAGCTAAGCCTACACGAGTGGCACGTGTCGAGGTCCAAAACTTTTTTTTTTGCTTCTAATCTCTCATTAGAGGGGCGACAGGTCAAAGATTTTTTCCATTATGGGTGAGCATGAGCGAGGGCTATTCACGATGGTCTTGCTGCATCTCAATCCAGGGAGAGACAGAGGGATTCCACTCAGTTCTTGGTGATGCACATAGCAGATAGACGTTTGCTTCTCTATTTGTCCCGCGGAGCCATATGGTCTCTTTCTCTCTCTCTCCCTCTCCCTCTCTCTCTCTATGTATGCATATATCTATATATATGTCGCATTAGTGTGCACGATAGGCTGTGAGTGCAGGAGATGACAATTCTCTACAGGCTCACAAACAACAATAGCATATACATGAGGGTTTCAAAGGTACTTACCTGAACACTCACCAAAGCTTGGCCAATCGTGCATGGTCAACATGAGAATTCCTTACACATGTGCATTTTGTCGTCCGATTGGTTGGGACATGTCAACCACATCGATCCCTGTCCACAAGATTTGGAGCTCTTCTATAAGTAGTGCCAGATAGACGTCCATGTTCTTTTCCTTGTACTTTCCTGGAACGATCAATGACAACAACAGATGCCAAACTTTATTGACTATGCACTATTGCACCGTGCAGGAAGATTAGAAGAAATCCTCTGACACCTTATGAAATTGCCCGAACAAAGTGATTGGAGGTGCTTCCAACGTTCACAACCATTTCCCTATCTCACCATGTAGGATGATGATAAAGTCATGTGGTAGCCTATAAACATGCTCGAACAATGCGATGGCAGGTCTTTCTAACGTTCACAACCATGCCCTATCGCACCATGGAGGACGATGTTGAAAAATCATCTAGTAGCCTACAAACATGTCCGAACGAAGCGATGGTAGGTCCTTCAGATTTCTGGAGCATGATTTATCATGCCATGTGGGATGAAACAAAGAAAAGGTCAAATGGCATCGCACGGTGTGCTATTGTGACCATGTATGAGTTGACTCTATCGCACTGTGAGGGCACTGGAGGACGACGCAATGAGAAGATGTGCGACCAGGCTTAGGACGGCTTAATCGTGTCGTGTGGGGCAATGGGAATTAAGAGTAGCAAAATGAAAAGAAGACAGAACAACGTGATAGGATGGCTCAAGAGAGGTGACAAATGTGCACGTGCCATGGACATTTTATACCACCGACCATCTGTAAAGTTGATCGTTGGAGTCTTTCCACTGACTATCCATATATTTTATTGTTGGAGTCTTGCCAAGTGACACGTGTGCATACATGACACGTGTCACCAAGGATCATTTTTGGGTCCCATATATTAAGGCACTTTCTATTTTTCTCCCCCTTCCCATACCCTCCAATATCTCCTATACAGCGCGATCAGGTAGTCCAACGACCTTGCAATCCCCTTCTTAACGCTTTAAAGTTTTTCCCGCATGGTGCAAGTAGGCCTTGTTGAGAGATCTCAGTCATATTGGGATCACACCGTTTAGGCTTCATCAACTCCTCTGTCTTCCATCCTACCCATCCGTCTATCAACTCCATCAATCCCTTTGAAACTCTTTCATCCTCACATCCTCTACATTTGTCTATTAGGGTATAAGCATGTTAACTCGTCATGCTTTTTGGTGTCCTGGACAATGCTAGTAAGAGGTGCTTGTTAGCATCTATTCAAAACCAAAGAGCAAGTGAAGTTTGAAATTTTAATAACCATAAGATATATTATTTGTTCCCTCCCATATGGGGTGTGGCCTCTGTTCTCTCTCTCTCTCTCTCTCTCTCTCTCTCTCTCTCTCTCTCTCTCTCTCTCTCTCTCTCTCTCTCTCTTTCTCTCTCTGTGTGTGTGTGTGTGTGTGTGTGTGTGTGTGTGTGTGTGTGCAGCATAGACTCCCCCTCTGTCTCACTCTCAGACCAGTTTATAGTTTGCCCTCTTCCTACTCCCTCCCTCCCTCCCTCCCTCCCTCCCTCTCTCTCTCTCTCTCTCTCTCTCTCTCTCTCTCTCTCTCTCTCTCATTGCTTCTTGCCTCGAAGTTGATTTTTCAAAGCTTAGCAGACTTGCAAATATGGAAAACCAGCAGACACAATTATTGCCACTAGAAATGGAGGCAGAAGGGAGCCGTTACAGGGAATGAATCACAACTACCAGCATCCAGCTCTTTCTATTATAAGGAAATATGAGATAGAAAGAAAGCATAAACAGCGGGAGCACCGACAGATGACAACTAAACGAGGACATCATGCCGTCGACGATGAGGAGAAAAGGAAAATCTCCTTCGAGATTGTGAAAGCTTTCAAGAGCAGGACTGAAGGTCTCAACAAAGAAGCAAAGTGTGAAATTTGGAATCTTGTTGCTCAACATCCGCTTGTTCGGGCAATCCATGATCAGTCTTTAGAGGAGGAGGCTGCTATGGAGAGTGCAATTGTCTCCAATGTCTGCAACACACTAGCTATCGTCAAGCAGCCAGCTTCTAACGAGGAGCTGTTTTTGAAGAATGCAGCATTGCAGATGATGATAAATTCAAAGGAAAACATGCCTATTGCCAAATTCTCCAGGGTCCTAAAAGTCGACCGTCGCAGCTTGTTCAAAGCAAAATCACGGCAGGTGAAGTCTGGTGTCAATGCTCAACTGTTTTCATTGGCTAAATGTCACAAGAAACACCGTCATAGCCCTATCACAGATGAAATTAAGGAATTGGTCTACACATTTTGGACAGAGGAGACTCGTGTTTCACCCAACAAGAAGGATGTTTGTCGAAAGAGAGTGGGAAGGAAAAGCTACATAAAACACACTGTGCACCTCCTGGATGATTCTCAGGTGATCAATGACATACTTGCGCCATAACTTATGCATTCTAGCATGCTAGTAATATACCTAGCATACAGAGCATGCTAGTTATCACAATATGTTATGCTATGTATGCCACCTAGCATGTGTTCTAGTTAGCATAGTCTCACTCCTAGTATGTTGGGTATGCTGTTTAGCATGATAAGTATGCTGTCTAGCACAATATGTAAGCTACTATAACACCCTTTATGCTAGTTAGCATACCTATCATGCTAACTAGAATGCTCTGTATGTTCTTTGACACAATGAGTATGCTAGCTACCTTTCGTAGTATGCTAGCTAGCATAATGGGTAAGCTGGTTTATGGTATATGCTAGTTAGCATTCCTGTATGGTGGGTATGGTGTTCAACATAAATCTTCTGCTAGTTAGCATGCCTAGTGATCTTGAGGACTATGCTGGTTAGCACAATATGTATGCTACTTTAACACCTTTTATGCTAGTGTGTTGGCTATGCTATTCAACATAACAAGTGTGCTGGCTAACACAATATGTATGCTAGTTAACATACCTTCTATTCTTCTTAGCACACTTTGTGTGGTTAACCATGACTCATATGTTAAACTACACACTGATTTTGCTTGTTAGCACAGCTAGTATGCTAGTTAGCATACTCAGCTGTGCTAACTAGCAATATAGCATGTTAGTAAGCATACTCAGCTAGCTAACTAGCATGCTGAGTACACTAGTTAGCACAGCTAAGAATGCTAAGTAGCATAACGGGTAAGCTGGTTTATGCTAGTATGCTAGTTAGCATATTCAGCTATGCTAACTAGCATACTCAGCATGCTAGTTAGCATACTCAGCATGCTAACTAGCATGCTCATGAGTATGCTAGTTAGCACAGCTGAGAATGCTAAGTAGAATAACGGGTAAGCTAATTTATGCTAGTTAGCATTCGTAGTGTGTTGGCTATGCTATTCAACATAATAAGTGTGCTGGTTAGCACAATATGTATGCTAGTTAGCATACCTTCTATTCTTCTTAGCACGCATTCATGTGGTTAACAATGACTCATATGCTAAATTACACACTGATTATGCTTGTTAGCACAGCTAGTATGCTAGTTAGCATATTCAGCTATGCTAACTAGCATACTCAGCATGCTGATGAGTATACTCAGCATGCTAATTAGCATGCTGATGAGTATGCCTCGTATGATAAACTACACATTGATTGTGCTTGTTAGCACAGCTAGTATGCTTGTTAGCATACTCAGCATGCTAACTAGCATGCTGATGAGTATGCCTCGTATGCTAAACTACACACTGATTGTGCTTGTTAGCACAGCTAGTATGCTAGTTAGCATACTCAGCATGCTAACTAGCATGCTGATGAGTATGCTAGCTAGTATGCTAATGAGTATGCTAGTTAGCACAGCTAGTATGCTAACTCAGTATGCTAGTTAGCATACTCAGCATGCTGATGAGTATGCCTCGTATGCTACACTACACACTGATTGTGCTTGTTAGCGCAGCTAGTATTCTAGTTAGCATACTCATCTATGCTAGTTAGCATACTCACATTGCTAGTTAGCATACTCAGCATGCTAACTAGCATGCTTAGTATACAATGTTATACCCGGTTACATGCATGTTAGGACCATACCCAGTTACATGCATGTTAGGACCATACCCAGTTACATGCATGTTAGGACCATACAATGTGTTGTTTAACACACCAATTTGTTTCTATGGTGGATGTATTAAGTAGCAATGCATATAGTCCTGTTTGGATTATTTCTCCTAGTAAACATACTGATCAAATATGGATATTGCAGGTTGAGCTCTTTCAAAGATTCAAACAAAAACATCCAGATTGCAAGATTGGCATGAGGATGTTTGAGATGTTAAAGCCATTCTTTTGCAGGAGGCTGAAGGATAGGTACACATGCTGTTGTGAATACCATGTGCAGATGACCTTTCCAAAAGACGCACTAAACCACATGCGTTCTCGTGCTTTTGGGCTGCATGATACATGTTGCAACTCTGTATGCAATATCTGTGCTACAGGCAGGAACATTAGCAGCGGCTTCTTGGCTTCACATCACACATTCAAAGGTGTCACACAAATGTGGGAGTCCGTTCTCTGTCCAAAGCCAGTAGATGCAGTTTTCCATAGAAGGGAATGCCTGATGGGAGACTGTAAGATATGTGGAGTAAAGAAGTTAGAATTATGTTGCTTAGAAACAGCAAAGCCAGGTAAGAGTATTAATGTGAAAGTATTTGCGTATGTAGAAGCAAAAGACAAGCATGGAAACAGTAAGAAAAGAAAATATCTTTTGCATAAAGAAATGCAGTGCTGGGAGTCTGTTGCAGACCAAGTTGAAGCTCTTCATCACTCATAACTATGTGGCACGATGGCAAGGACAACAATTTAAGGATTGTATACTTCGCTTTCCGGATGATGTCGTTGTCTCAATTATTGACTTTGCTGAAAATTACGCCTTCAAGGAGCAAAATGAGATTCAGTCATTGCATTGGCACTCTAGTCAAGTAACTATTTTTGTACACATAACGTACTACCGCAAGGCAAGGGAGGTAGTCAAAACAATCCACTTCTTCATATCAAATGATAGAGTCCATGACACACTGTTTTTGCAACATTGCTTCATGCTACACTGTGACTGGTTACAACAAGAGGGTGTCACTTGTAAACAACATTGGGTGTGGTCAGATGGTGCGGCCTCGCAATTTAAGGGAGCCAGGGCTTTCTATTTTGTTGCAAGATATGGTGGACTCACAGGGATTGGGATGAGCTGGTTCTTCTTTGGATCAGGTCATGGAAAGGGCGAGCATGATGGTGCAAGAGCAGTTGTGAAAAGAACCTTGACCCATGAACAACTAAAACCTAATGGAGCTATATTGCAGTGTGCAGCAGATGTGGTTGCTTATTGCCAGGCCAACCTATCACATGGAGCACCTGCATCATATCTTCTCGTGTGTTCTGGGAGGTTAAAGAGGGAGATGTTAACAGGGAAGTTAAGTGGAATTGTGCCACTATGGCAAAAAATTGCTCTTTGCATGCTATTCGTGGTCACAACCCGCAGGATCCAACTGCCCTTGCAACAAGAAAGTTGGCATGCTTCTGTGAAGCATGCATGAACGGAAGGTGGAATCGCTGCATCAATAAAGCTCATGTGGAGGCTTGGGATTATCAGATTCTGCAGCCATTACTTGAGCAAACAGATGAAGTTTCGATAGAGGAAGTCGTTGGCTATGATGACTTCACATACGAAGGTCATCATGATGTGTTGAGTAGCGCTCTATGTTCTGGAGACACATTTGCTGTAAATCCAAATGCTTTAACCAATGCCGAAGATGTGGATTTCTATCTGGTCAAGTGTGTTGCAGAAAAGGAGAAGGTGGAGAAGGGGTGCATTGATGAATGGAGCGATGTAATTGACACAGGCTCATATGTTGTGCAAGGATTGTATTACAAGCAATTGGATGCATACACCTTCAAGCTAGACCACAAGCAGCCTATCGTCCACCTACTTTCACATATGGTGCGATGTATCAAAATACCCATGGAGCATGTCCCAAGGAGAAGGCTGGTGTACACAATCACTCCAGAAAGCTATGAAGAAATCTGTAATAGCATGCCCTTCATCTTTTAAGTTGTATCCACTGGATTTTCTATATACCACTTTGCTATAAGGGTATGCAGTTTTATTATAAAGTTGGTCAGCATGCTAACTATCAAACTCTTTACATTAATTGCCAGCATGCTAACTATCAAACTATTTACATCTTGTATCAGCATGCTAACTATCAAACTGTTTACATTAATTTCCAGCATCAAATTATTTACATAGGGTTCAATTTTACAATGACAGTCACTGCCCCAAAAAACCTTAAGGCCTCCTCGGAGGGCGCTTGTAGTGACCGGGCTGTCCTCGTTGTTTGTCTTCTTCATGCTACCTCTTTTCTTTTCTCTCTGCTTCCTCCTCTGCTTCTAGGTTGGCACTATGCTGCTCACTTTCTCTTCTTTCCCTCTCCAGCTTTTCTTTCTCTCTTTCTGCTTCTAGGTCAGCTTCCCGCTATTTGCGATGAATTTCTTCCAGTCTTTTAGCCTCTATATCCCTCTTTTGAATGTCAAGCAAACGTTTGACGACTGCATCAGAAAACTCATCTGAGCCTGTCTCAAACACATTATCAGCAACATATGCTTTCCGATCATCCGTTTGCAGCCAAAGAAAAAACCAGGACTTCAAAGTTTCTATAAGGAACTTTTCCCTCTGCTCAGCACTCTGGTGCTCTAGACTGGGAGTAACAAGCCAAGTTTGTGGTGGGTTCTGAAACACTTTGTAGAATCTATTATCGATTATAAGTGTGTTTTGGGCATTGTACCCCGAAGTGTGTTTCCAGAACAAGGATAAGTCTTTCATAAACACAGGTTTTCTGTGGATCTGCCAGGATTGCTTTGTACAGTGCACTTGAGCAAAAAACCCAGTAATCTTTGGCACCTGCTCTTTAAAAACAGTACGGCAAATACTCATGACTTTACTATGGAGGCTTGTGCTCCATATAAACACATTAAAGAGCTGTAGGCACCAGTCCAAAAAAAAATGGATGTCCTTGCGACAGAACACCTGCTTATCAAGTACATCGTATTTCAGCATTTCATCTGCATATGCTGGGGGCTTTTCACCAAAGCGAGGCTCTACCACTGCCACCAAAAGACCGTTCAGGTCCAGCACCAGAGCCCTTTTTTCATCACATAAATGCTTAGGCACCCATATTAGGTCTGGTAGAGGATACCATTCAGCAAAAATAACCGGCCCACTCGGGTGCACATAATTTAGGCGCTCAATAATACTACGGGCAAGCTGTGAATATCGTTCAAGGCGTTTTCAATCTCCATTTTCTGTCTCCTTAACTGCTTGGCTTTGTGGACTCGCCATCTCCGTAATTTTTTCCATTGCATGGCCGCAATTGCATCGGCATGATGATTAATGCATGTTTCTCTTCCTCTGCAGGGAAACCGTGATACGAAATGAACAAGTTTAAAAAAGAAAAACCGCAAAAATTATAATGAACTATTACAATGAACTGCTGCTCAGATTTATATTGCACAAAAATACATTTTTATTGGAAACCAAAATGCAATACGCATTTGGGTTTCAAAATGGTCTAGCATATACAGTGAAGGGCACAACCGGGTAGGGAGCAATAAGTCTTAACACAATTTTTTGCAAGCTCTTGAGCGGGTGGCTTTCTTTTCACCTTTGGAGCTTTCAGCCTTGTCCGAACCACAGGCTGTGCTTGCAATGTCTTCGGGTACCTCTTCAAGGCCAACTTTTCTTTTCAGCTGAGCTTTACGCAAAAAACCCTCGAGAGGGCTATTGTCACCAACTTCTTGCTCATCTTCTATGTTGTTATTCTTCAAAGTTTCCCCTCAGCCACTAGCCACTGTCTGCTGAGAAGCTTCTGCTTTGTCAGTTGCAGCAGGCATCGCTGGCACACGAGGCACACGAGGAGCCATGATAAAAAAAAAACATCTTATTTTTCATCTTCTGAGTTCCTGCTCACATCACTGCCTTCCTCTGTTGTTTTCATGCTTTCATTTGGCATCTGCTGGGAGCCCCTCATCCACCCCTTCACTCCTTGCATCCAGCTCAACACCCTTCTTCGTCGAAGGGTTCTCACCTGTATCCAGCTCATCACTCTCCTCGATCGAAAGGTCCTCCATTACAGCCTTTCCCTTGCCCTTCGTGTCATGCACACTGCCCACATCACGGAGGGACTGACACAGGCCTACAACAAAAAACGTGGATTAAGACTCATATAAGCATGTCATGTATGATAGAAAATGTTTGATATGTTGTGACTATGTGTGCGGCCTGGCATACATTGGAATCCATTATGCTGACAAGCCCAGTATGCTAATTTGAATTGCTGAGTATGCTAACTAGCATATCCAATATGCTAGTTTGCAACTGGAGATGGTAGCTTACTTACTAGATTTGCCATTATGACAAACTTACTCTAGTCTGTACATTGAGCACAAGTATGCTAATTAGCATACAAGATATGCTAATTAGTATATTGGGTATGCTAATGAGCATACTGGGTATGCTAATTAGCATACTGGGACTGCTAGTAGCTAGCATACAAGGACTGTCTTCAGTATGCTAATTAGCATACGCAGTATGTTAATTAGCATACCCAGTATGCTAATTAGCATATCCAATATGCTAATAAGCATATCCAGTATGCTAATCAGCATACTCAGTACAATGAGCATACCTAGTATGCTAATGAGCATTCCCACTATGCTAATTAGCATACCCAGTATGCTATTTAGCATATCTAGTATGCTAATTAGCATATGCAATATGCTAATAAGCATATCCAGTATGCTAATCATCATACCCAGTACACTAATCAGCATACCCAATATGCTAGTTAGCATTTGGATATGGTAGTTAACTTACTAGATATGCTAATATGCCAAACTTACTCTAATATGTACATTGAGCACAGGGTATGCTAATTAGCATACAAGATATGCTAATTAGTATATCCAGTTAACACACTCAATATTCTCATTGGGTATGCTAATTAGCATACCCAGTATGCTAATTAGCATATCTTGTGTTCTAATTAGCATATCAAGTATGCTAATCAGCATATCCAATATGCTAATTAGCATACCCAATATGCTAATCAACATACCCAGTATGCTAATTAGCATATCCAGTATGCTAATTAGCATACAAGATATGCTAATTAGCATATCCAGTTAACACACTCAATATTCTAATTAACACACTGGGTATGCTAATTTGCACACCCTGTACAATCTTACCAGATGTTGGTGTGATTGGATGTCTTTGCCCTGTGGGTTTCCAACACCATTCTTATGGTATCCTTTGTTGGCAGGTCACAGCTCTACATTTTGTCGACAAGGAGCATGCAGCTACAAAGCAGAGAAAGTGGTAGCTATGCCCATAGGGCATCTTGACCGTGGCATTGGTTCCCTTTACTTCAAGTGGCAAACTGCAGCCACTGCATGGGTTGATCATCGTCCCATCGCATACCCCTTCTATACTTTCTATAAAAGTGCCCATAGCCATATTACACAGGGCAGTGGGAGTGCAGGAGCCTTGTTGCATCTTGTTCATGTGCATTAGGAGCTGCAGTTGACCTTCACATGCATTTACTTTTGGTTCCATAACCTCCACATTAATCTGCACACCAAAAAAAAGAGGAGCATGGTAAGTACATAGGTTTGTTGTGCACATATTCCAATCATACGGTAGAAGTATAAAAGTCACGCACTTACACGCTAACAAGTTGAGTCAGCAGTAAGAGTGTCCTCACTGTCAGGAAATGCCAAACCTTCCAATGTCTCTTTAAATGTCTCTATTTTTACTTTACACTCTATTTCCCTCTTTGCATCCACGCTGTCGCTCTGTAGTAACCTCTGTAATTCATTTTCAGCGTCGTGAAGCTTTTGTCTCATAGCAAGCACAATTGGGGTGACCCTAGCATTGCTTGCTTGGACAACCCTCGCAGCTTCAAAGTCTGATTTTGCAGTTAGAAGATGTTCTTTAGCATCTTGCAGTTGTTTGCTGAAAATTTCAGAGGCAGCCTTTATGTGCTGCAAATTCTCAACGCCAAAAAATGACAGGCTTTCAGCCTGCTGGTGAGTGTTGTGGCGAGAGATGGGTGTCTCCTTGGTATCCTCCTTCATTTCAGTTTGCGCCTCCTCGATGTTTTGACATACATTGCCCATCCTCCACTTTTCGACATGGGCCTCATAGTACCCTTTCTCTTGGAGGTCCTGCAAATGCTGGACAGCGAATTCAGCCCAATTGAATTGCATGGCTGAGCTACTTGCAATTGCCGCCGGGCTGAATTCTTTTAAAAACCCCTTGGCAAATGCAGAGTTAGATCTCCATGTTTGTTGGGGGCTTCTAGTACACCTTGTAATGCAGCTGCATCACCTGGTCGAACATATCAGTACGCAAACAACTGCATTTAATGCGATAGTGACTACGATTCTTTGACTCTTTGAAAACACTGAACCACTCCACATCACTGATCTGATCCCACCTCAGTAGTTCAGGGTTGGCACCAGCCAGGGAGAGGCCATGAACATCATTGAACTCTTCTGCCGTTATATAGAACTTTCTCTGTACTGGGACTATAAACTTTGGAGCTTTCCATCGGCCTACTGCACACCCCCAATGTCACAAGATTAGCAGTAGGAAAGTGCAGTATTGAACACTTCCTTCCAATTTCAAGGTTCAAATCAAACACTGGTTTGTGATTCTTGAGCCAGACTTCGACTTGAGCAATTGTATTTCAAGTGACTATTCACAAGATGTCCTACTGCTAAAGCCGACATCAAGGGACAACTCTCCAGCCAAGACAGCACCGGCAACTATCCTCGCAAATCATAATGAGGTAGAGAGAGAGAGAGAGAGAGAGAGAGAGAGAGAGAGAGAGAGAGAGAGTACCTGAGTCATCCTTCCCCTTTGTATGCAAGGTCTTTGCCATTGGGGATGCTGGGGAATCAGAGAGCTTCACCCTTTTTTGGAGTGGAGAAGAAGCAGCAGAAAGTTCAGCCCTTGACTTTTTTTTTTGTTCTCTCTTACCTCTGGCCCCTGCGCCCCTCTTACCTCTAGCCCCTGTGTCTTGCTTCTCTCCATGCATGTTGATTGCCCCACTCCGCTTCTCTCCACGCATTTTGACTGCCCCACTCCCCTCAGAGTAACATTGCGTAAATGGTCAGGAAAGTGGATTCAGGGTGGTCTCCATATTTTGAAATATTTGATGGATTCCCACACGTTTGAAAAGTTACACTCTCATTATGCTTACAAGATATGCTTGTTGCCACATGATAACTAGCACAAAAAGCATGACAAGCTAACATGCTTACACCCATTAGCTTCATTCCTCCCTATCCTATCCTCTGCATCCCGCATGAAGCGATAAGGCATAGTCGTAGATTTTAGCTCCCTATTGTATCGTATCGTCTAGAACCTTCTCTCTGCACAAATCTATCAACTCCATCAAATCTCCCTCCTCTCCACATCCATATATCAATTCCATTTCTTTCCATCCTTCCTAACCTATCCATCAACTCCCATCCTCCCAATCTTGCACATCGCGATCAGTCATACTTGTAGACTCTTGCTCAATGCCTTATCACGCCATTCAGTTTTGAAGTTAAGGACGTGGAACCTTTTAAGCTACCTCTTGCTACTATCTTTCCAAACCAAAAGATGAGTCTTATTTTGTTGAAGGTCGAGAGGAGATTTTAGAGGAGAGCCTGCCCAAGTGAGAAGATTTTGGTTGTTGTCACATGGATGGTGGTGATATGGAAGTGTACACAGAAGAATATGAAATATTCAATCATATGTTTGATCTTGCAATTATGTTGGACAAATTGAAGGACATTCTGTTAGAGGAAATGAAAGAATTTGAAGATTCAGGTTAAGTGTTTTGTATTGGATGGCAAGACTTATTGTCATCTAATTGAAGTTACCACCAACTCAATTGATAACGGCAAAGTAATGAGGAGATTAGAAAGATTTTCCAAAAAGACTTCTTTTGTCTGCCAATCGATCATTTTTTATCCTATCCATTCAAAACCTTGCAACCTTGTTCCAAAAGAAGCTTCCTTTCTTTTCTTTTTGTTCCTTAAAGTTAATATGCAAGGCAAAGGTCAAGATGAAGTGAAAGATGTAGACAAAGAGGGAACATATACAAATGTTTCCATAGTCCTGCAGCTTGAGAAAAGTGAAGTTCTAGAGGAAGAAGAATTGGTGATGTAGTTGAGGAGCAGGAGAGTTCAAATTTTGATGTTCCTCGATTTAGAGCTAGTATTGTCATTGATGACCCCACAAAAGAGGTAGAGTTATCTGAGGCCTCCCTTACTATTCCAAGCCTTCCCTATTTTTATATCAATGGAAAAGAGTATATCCCTCTCCACCATATTCAATGCATGTTTAATATCAGGGAGGACTATTGTATTGCAACCATTTCTGAATCTTTTGAGGTGGCCAAAGACTTTATTGATACAAAAGAAGAGTCGAAGGTTGAGTTTTTGGAACTCGATCTGCAGACCCCTAATAACTTATTTCTTCCTATTTATGATGCACTTGCTCTATGCATGAAAAGAGTGGAAGAGGAGAAACCTACTCTGAAAGATGGTGATTTTGAGAAGAAGCTCGTTGAGTTTGGTATCCAATCTTTTGGCAAATACTCTAAGTGAAAGGAGGTTGAAAAGTACGTTGACAAAAGAAAGATGATTGGATCATGCAATCTCCTTCAAGAAAAAGCCATCGTTGAGGATGAGTTGGAAAAGGTAGATTTAGTTTCACCTTGACCTCCTTTCCTACAATCTTTTTTTTTTTCAAGTTTTTTGTTATTTAATTATTACTTCTTGTTTTGTAGATTGAACTCCTTGACAAGGAAAATTTTCTTGGGAGAGTTAAAGGCTAAAGCAATAGAGAGAACTTCCAGAAGGGATGCCTCCTCTCTCATGCACTACATGCCTTCATTGGATAGTGCCACCTTTTGTGCTTTTTACATGCATTATTCTGAAGATCCTAAGTTGCCAATATTTTCCTTGAAGATATTGTCATGGTTTTTGGGGTACACTCCCCTTCACATCAATGCAAACAAGATCATGCTACTTGAAAGAGCTGCATCACTTAGAATATTTGGGTATGCTGCAGCATTCAATGCGTCAAGAGCAAGATACTTTCTTTGCTACTCTAGCTATGCAATGGTAGATGAGGAAACAAATGTCAACCTTCTTGAAGGCTATAGAGGAAGAAAGTTTTTGAGATACATGGGTGACAAGCAAAGTGATACCAGAAGAATCAAATATTGATGTAAAATTGACAATATTTTGCCTAAATAATTTTTTTTTGAATTTGGATCTTTTTAGAAAGACTCAGTTCAAAGTTTCAAAGTGAAGCATTAGTTTCCATTTGTGGTTGAGGAGCATGGTTGTTTGATCTCATCCATTGTAATTGCCTCCTATAGAACCAATTGAATAATTCCTTTAGTGCATTGCTTTTTTTTTGCCCCCCTCCCTTTCTCGTACATCTAAAAAATGAAGTCCTCGCGTGATAGTCATATTTTTCCATTCATTAAGTATTCCATGTTGCAAGGGCTCCTTATTTTGCAAATTATGGCCCATGTAGGTAGAGAATATTCTAAAAATAAAAAATAAAAAATGTTTCTTAAACTGATAGGATGCAATGTAAAAAACTATCCATACTTTAAGAAGTGATTGAACACTCACCAAGTAATATGATTTCTTTTTCTTCCCAAGCATGTGTGATAGCAGCTATTAAAAGATTTATTGCCTTCTTAAAGTCATTTGCATAAGTAGTTGAGCTAACTTGTTGTCTCAAAACTTTTACAAAATTGTCAAGCTTCTTCCACACTTCCATGCATTTGTTTGCTATATCTAGTCTGCTTTTGATAGTGGTTGTTATTACACAAAGACCCTTCCAATAGTTTCACATAGTGTCAACTTGTTTGTTGTCATGGTTGCTCAAAAGTATTCTGGCTTTTGCTCCACCCAATGAAACATCTTGCAAAATATGACCCATTCCTTTTGAAAGAGGAGGATCTTCTTTAGATGCACCTGACATTGAGTCATGTTCCTTATATACCTATAGCAAGATGGAGTCTCAATTTTTGAGCATGCTCATCATGTCCTATTGTTACCTTGAATATGGTGGTAGCTCTAGCTTCATCTCCCTCATGTACTTCCATTTAATACCTAACAAGAGGCGGAAGCTTACACTAAGGGGCATAGAATGGGGGCACATAAGAGACATGAGGCTTAAGGACAATGCCTAGCAAGAGGTAGAAGCTTATAGTAGGATATATTAGCTTGAGCCATATGCCCATTGTTGGGTTAAAGGCTTAAATAACCCCTTTTTGTACATTGTTATACTTTGTCCAGGTTCACATTGAACCTGGACACATTTTTTTGAAGTCACTTATAATAAAAGTGGGAAAACCCAAAACTCACTTATTAAGTTTTTCCCAAAAACGTGAGCTCTCTCTCTCTCTCTCTCTCTCTCTCTCTCTCTCTCTCTCTCTCTCTCTCTCTATCTATCTATCTATCTATCTATCTCTCCCTCCCTGCGTCAGTCTCTAGCGCTAGCTCTTTGCTGCATTGTGCCTCCTGCTTCTTACCCCAATCCTACACTACATCGCAATTGCACCTACCGGTACCTTCTACTTCGCGCTTTCAACTAGTATTAGAGCCCTAGGGTTTCAAAACAGCTCTGTGCAGTCTACTAGACAGCGAGCTAAAATTGCTCTCACGCGATCAATTTCGCTTTCATCGCGAAGCCCCTTGCTTAGGGGGTAAAAAAGATCACCAAAATTGCCAAAACATGTTGTTTTTAGGTCAAACAGGTGATTTACACGTTATAATAGTTCAAAACAGCAATACGTTGTCCTGTTGTGACACGTACATAGTGGGAACGTGTGCTACAAGAGTTATCTTGTAACTTTTTAGATACATAATTATATTTCCTATAATGTACATATGAATATTTAAGTATAATAGTAAGCTTTCTATCTCATCCTATTATCTCAAGGGTAACATATTCTTACTTTTCCGTCAAAAAGTACTATGGAAAAAGCGTCAATAGCTCCGCCTCTTTAACTTTGGGCAAAAAGCATTGATTCTTTCTTTCTACTATCTTATTATTATCTCACACTTTAGCTAGATCCTATATCTAGGTTAACTTCCAATATATAGGTGTTCTATGTATTTTTCATATTTTTCTTATATTTCTTTTAAATAGCTACTAGGAAGGAATCAAATCGTAGTGGGACACTAGCTTACATGATTCTCAAAGATACCCCTATTTTAATGCATTATTGCAAGCATGATTACAAAACTTTGTCGAGGATCAATGTCATGCTTTTGTATTGCATGAGGTGTCCTTTGGAATCAAATGAAAGTCTAGGCTAAGGGAACCACAGGAAGACTTTTGCTACCAAAAATGGACCCTATTTTCATGGTTTTTTTTACACAAGGTTCCAAACCAAATTGGAAAAAGTATATAAAATGCAAGTTGTAGCTAATGAGCTGAATTTTCTGCCCATATTTTTACTTTTTTATTTGGAGCCACGATTGAGGAGATATAATCAAAACACTGGACCCTCGTCTTGCCATATCATGCAGAGACAACTCATTTCAAACTTTTCCAGTTTCTGTTCACACTGGCTCCTCTCTTCTTGTGTAAATCCTTGGGGGTTCTCTTCACCTATAAAAAGGGACCTCTTCTTCCTTGAGAACCATTGAAGCATTCAAGCCACTGATGAGAGGAATTCATGAGGGAGTGAGAGTAGTAGTGCCTAATTGTACTTAGCCATAAACATAAGCCTAAGCCTTCACT